>NC_081155.1:22314537-22942870 GCF_012432095.1 Onychostoma macrolepis | reverse complement strand
ACATTTCCAATTCATTTTGGCTTTAATTGTAATAATCCAGTGAGACAATTTGTTTGCAAATGTAAAGATTGTCAGTGTAGCCAGTGTAGAGATTGTAAAATTAGGGGTGATGTGATCATATTTTCTTGACCTTTTAAGAACTCTATCAGTTGCATTTTGGACTAACTGTAGCATGTTTATTGAAGATGCAGGACAACCACCTAGCAGTGTATTACAATAGTCCAGTCATACAGATTTGGAACAACATGAGAGTGAGTAAATGTTGACAGCATTTTCATTTTAATCAATACAACAGTTTGGTCCTCAAATATTCAAATATTTCTGTTTGTATCATTCTGCCTGTCTATTGCCAGCTACTACGTGTCACTCACAGGTGCCCAATGGTTCTGCTGTGGCTTTATTTAGAACTATTTTCATTGGTGAAGCTTAAAGAACTGCTAATATTGTGTCTAAAATGTAAGTTACTCAACATTGACTTCTTGTTGTTTGAACTGTTGTAAAGCAACGTCACACTTGCAAGCATGTTGTGATTCGGCCATAGGTGAGAGGCTGCAGGAACAACACTTGCTTATGTGATATTGCATAACTACTCCTAAATCATTGGAACCAGCTTGCAATTTTCAAAAATGTCTCAGAAAGGTAAAGCTAGTTCTGAATTTTTTGACATTTTGATTATCTATGCAGTGAGATTAATGTAATGTCTTAACTGTCCCAATACTTCTTGGTGTCAAGAAGATTATTTATGTAGAACACTTTGTACAATGACTTCCATAAGTGACCTTCTGAAGTCTCAGAACCATTTAAAATGATGTGGAATTATTTGATGTGATGTACAAATAGTTAAATCATCTGGTGGGGTGAAGGGGGTGGGTGGCATCACATCAGTCTTAGAACCACACACTGTGACAACCCAGGAGCTTAGCATCGCCTCTGCATGATAACACACTCGCTCAAGTACCAGGATTATGTTTAATTGTGTTATCACGATGAACAGGCTCTGAGGTTTGGCGGAGAGTCAAAGGCAGATAATGCTTACTGGTCTTTCTACCCACCCAGTGATGTGCAGCGGTGCACTTGACAAATCCAAGAAGCTTTAACACAGTGAAATGCATCGCAAAACTGCTGCTCCTCTGCACCGACTGTGTCATTGTAAAGACTAAAAAAGGTACTGTGGTTGAAATACCACACATGCTTTTATACCGTGCCATATGAGACAGATTTGCATTCTGCCTTAAGGGTGAGTCAAGTACAGAAATCTCATAATTAGCATGGTGCTCTGCCACTTTGCATGTCTACACATTCTGTAAAAAAAAAAAAAAAAAAAGTATAATTCACTCAAGGTTCATACTTCTTGGAGCTATATTACTCATTGCGGGCTAAACAACAGTCATTTGTACAAAAAGTTTTTTGTTGTTCAGGTGTCAGCAAATGACAATGTCTTCTGTTTTGCATGATCTGTTTGTTTTGGACAACATTGTTCTGTCGATGGCTAACTGGCTTCTTCGTTTGGTTCAAAAAAGAAGAAAGAAATGTGAAATGCTTTATTTTTCCTTAAAACTAAACAGACTTCCTTCTTAACTTAACTGTGTACTCAGAAAATGTTTGTTTACATTTAATTATTTGTACCAGCTGTACCAGTGGTTTTGAACTTTGTACTGACACCTATAGGTGTGGATGTATAAAGTTTATTTACTGCTGCTATTTCACAACAAAGCTGTTTGTTTATCAGGGTTGTGCACCATTTAGAATTGAATGGAGAGTTCTTTTTAAATTCCAATTTAATTCCTGAATTTGAAATGAGGTAGAATGCAGAATTAAACTTTTTTTTTTTTTTTAAACTAGAACCAAATGACAGTTCTGAGATGTTGGCTTAACTTGTTTGAAAGGTACAGTACGTTTGAAATGCCAGCTATAAAAATTTGTATTTAGTTTATTTCATTTGATTTATATATTTCACTTAATTTCCCAGAATGCATTTACTGTGTTACATTTCTTTGAATTACAGTTTAGTAAATACCTTTATCTGTCATTCCTGATTTCAAATTGACTTTTGTATTCACTGTTTTGTTCCTCTCTTCAGTATCGCAGTTCAAATATAATGCATTCAGTTTGCAAAAAACAATTTTTTTTTTATGTATGCGGCTGGAAACTACAATGTACTGCTAAATGACTGCAGTGAACTCTCTTGCTGCAGCAAATGTGTTGGACTGAGCCAATTTGCTGTGTATCATGTGTTTGCATTCACCATTGTTTGTTCGTTTTATTTTTCCACTCGTACTGTTTGGACCACTGGTTTGCACACATGCTAATCCTCGAAATCACTCCGGACAATGTTGCAGACTGTGGTATATTGTTTTTGTTATATTGTTAATGCATTGTAAAACACCCTGTATAAAGTACACATATTATTATTTGTAACTAGTATATTAACTCATGGCTGATCATGTGGTGTAAAGATGCCGGCTCACATGAGGGGGCGATCTGCTCCATGTAGAGTAAAACAACCGTCTCTAAAAGACTGATTTAAAGTAAGTGTCTTTAACAGGTCTGTGACCTTCTAAGCGTACCTTCTAATCGGCATCTGCAAATTTTTGTTTGAGCTTAAACTAATTTTTGTGATTAAGAACATTTGTGAATCAATCAAAGCCAAAAAATGACACTGTATGATATATTATATGATAATATGTAGAACATATTTACCACATATGTGCAGACATTATATGTATTGCAGATGGTGCACTTAACAGACTGCCGGACTTCATTTCCCTAACTATTCACACAGTCACATCCCACCAGACAGAGTCCCCTTTCATCAGCACACAGGTGACATGACCTGTCTACACTTGCACACAAACACACACAATTCACATCTATTTGTCAGGGATTTTCAGGGACTGTCCTTTGTCACGTCTGGCACCAATGCATCTTCTGCTAGACAGAAAAACAGCTGTGAGGGAAGTGCTTTTCAATGTCTACTGAAAAAAAAAACGTTCTATGTCTAACTTGACTCGATATGATGCAGTTTAAAAGTCGTATCTATCAACACTTCTTCATTATTGGACTTCTCTTTGTAGTTCTTGATATAGCCATTCCCAACAGGTGAGTAGAAATTATTTTTTATTTCACCATGAAACTGTCTATTGAGGCTCTATAAGATCAATGTATGACTACAATATATTGATGTGACATTTTAAGACTTAAAAAAAAAAAAAAACCTTCATCCACAAAAAAATGATGTTTTAAGAGCTAAGTATATAATTTTCAAAACCTGTTAAAATGTAACAATTAATACTTTACAATATATGTTTGCAACATATAAAGTATAGTTGATGTTGATGATATCTGAATGTCTGTCCTCTTGATCCACATTGACTGACCTGTTGAGGTGAGGACTTTTTAATCTATCTCTGCCAATATTGTTATTTCATTGGTTAATTCTTAAGATACAGGAGCAAACAACAACAACAACAATATATATATATATATATATATATATATATTTTTTTTTTTTTTTTTTATCTTTTCTTCCCTCATATAGTTTTTTTGTTAAGAATTTTGAGCAGTCAAAAATAAAATGCAGATAGTTGATTTTCATTTATAAAATGTTCTCAATCCTCTGTCAGACTAAAGACAAAGACAGACCCGTCAGCAGAACAAAGGAAAACAGGGGTCTGTACATTAGAGCCGTCTATGTCCTGCTGCTATGGATGGAGGAACGTTAATGGTGTCTGCCAACGTGAGCAATTCTATACCTGTATTTTTGAGTCACATTGCCAAATCATATCTTTAATTAAAATTATGATGTAATTATTGGCTCATAGCAATATGTAAAGAGCCCTGTGAGAATGGATTCTGCGTTGGTCCTGACCGGTGCTCATGCATGAAGGGTTACAAGGGCAAAAACTGCAATGAAGGTAAGACTGATAGTATAATGCTTAAATAGCTCTGATTTTAAAAGGATTATTTTGAAAGTGATTTGTTTTTTTTAAACAATAAGAGTGTAGGTCTAAGGAGTCACAGTGGAGTAATCCAGATACCTTCATTTAATGACACTATCAATAACATTAAAAGGTGGTAACATCTCCCAAAACGTGCATTTTTATTGGCTATGTGTAGCACCTACAGCGCTGCATATCCTAAAGGATGACTCAAGTTACCATTTTTTAAAAAGTCCCTGATAAATTTAGAGGGCAAAAATATTATTAAAATCAAAGTAATTATTGTTTTTTTGTTTTTTTTGTGCAAACATGTATGATATGATCAGTTTGAAGTATTGAAAGTATAACAAAATGTGCTATATCAAGATCAACTGTGATGTGATCTACAGATAAAGACGGATTTTTTTTTTTTTTACTACAGATGTCAATGAGTGTGGGCTACCTATAAGGCCTTGTTCCCACAGCTGCATGAACACTATGGGCAGTTACCGTTGTTTCTGCAATCATGGATACACGCTGGACACTGATGGCAAATCCTGCATCAGTAAGGCAATGCATAAGGCATCAAATTATCTTAGGTGAACCAAATGGTTGCCAAATTTGTGATAAGAGGGAAAGATAACCTTAAAGGGATACTCCACCCCAAAATGCAAATTTGGTCATTAATAATCACTTACCCCCATGTCGTTCCAATCCCGTAAAAGCTTAATTTGTCCTCGCATGGATACGCTGTTTCTGTTCAAATCATAGCGTAAATAAATGTACAATACGTATCCTTGCGTTACTGATGACAGAATAGCATATGCACTTTGCGTCCATCGGATGCTTTTCAAAATGGTGCTACGCTGACACAGAGAGACAGAGAGGAGACGAATTGCTAAATAAATGTTGTTATTTTTATTTTCTTTGCATACAAAAAATATTATCGTCGCTTCATAAAATTCAGATTGAACCACTGATGGCAGATGGACTATTTTGGCGATGTTTTTTTTAATACTTTTCTGTGCCTTGACAGTGTAATTTACTTGGCAGTCAATGGGACAGTCACAGTCACATCTTAAATTATGTTCTGAGGACGAACGAAGCTTTTACGGGTTTGGAACGACATGGGGTAAGTGATTAATGACACAATTAGCATTTTGGGGTGGAGTATCCCTTTAATTCATGCTGTATACATTTCCCATGTTTCTAAATTGTTTTACATTTTAGGTACTGTATTAGAATGTGTAAACATATGCATTACATTTTCCAAGCTTCCACATGTTTTCTCTCTCTCTCTTTTTTTTATTTTATTTTTTTATTTCTCTCCAGAGAAATTGAACTGCTCCTCCCTTCGCTGTCAGTTTGGTTGCCAGATTGAGAGAGATGGTGAAATGGGCTGTTTGTGTCCTCCAGGGCTCTACTTGGCTCCAGATAACAGAACCTGCAAAGGTGATCCTGCATTCCCAGTGTTGCCTTATCCCTCCTTCCATTGTGTTAAACTTTGTTTGAACCTCCAGTACAGACGTTTAGCTTTAGCATTATGCATTGGACCTGTGTAAATTTAATGATTAAACCTATGGTCAGTGAGTCCTGCTAGGCCAATGATTGGACATATATAGTAAACTATACAGCATAAATGGCACTGTTACAAAAATGTGCCATTATTACTTGGGGCAACATTTTCTAAATGCACATTGTTGCTAGGTAAGGGATGGCGTAGGAATCAGCCTCCTTTGAACTGTCAGAATTGTTGGAGTGAGGTGAAGCAGCCTATGCCAAAAGATATCACTTTGGCATCCACTGAGAACAGGTGTGGAGACAGCTTCCCATGCAGCATACAGGGCATTTCAGCAACCCCCACATAGCAAGCTAATGGCTCCCACCTACAAGCCAGAAAGTCTGTCATTAGCAAACCCTCAGCCTAAATGTTTGTGATATTCTCCTCCAGCCCAGGACATTTATCAGTTCATTTGTCTATCTCTTGTAGAGTGACCCTGTAGAAACAATATTAAGAAGACCTGATCCAAAAGAAATTTAGAAGGCAGGTCAAATGAAGTTGGACTTTTTAAGCCTTTTCTATCACGGCGGAACCACTTTAAACATATTGTGCTTTGTTCTTTTCATTTCAGAAATTACTAGCCACTGTGTTTACAACCCTACAGATGACAGTCTAATGTAAAGGTCACAAATTAACATTGAGCAAGAGCAGCACAGCGTATGCAAGTAATGTTGCCGCAGACTTCCAGGGAGCCTTTAATTTACTTGCTTAAAGAGCATAAATATCTTCTGGGAGACAGAGGTGCACATTTCAGTGGTTAAAGCAGTCACTTGTTCTATTCTGGCTTTTATCCCAGTGTAAGTGTTACAATGGTGTTGTATATGTTTAGAGTCTGTTGGAATTCCTTAGCAAAGGTTTTTGATTTTGTGTCTTGTTTGATCATTCAGACACTTTTCACATTTCCAGGTTTTTAGAAGTGGAAGTCATCATAGTTGGGTGAACGGAAACTACAACAAATTTCATTTCTGCATTCCCGTTTCCTCAAATAGCCAAAGAAAAAATCCATGATAGTATTTATATGACTTTAAAAAAAAAAGAGGAAAAACATTGTGAGATTATGTTGGTCAGAAGAGAGAAAGATTTCCAATTTGTTGTCACTCTCTTAACCGTTGTATTCACACAGTTACATGTAATTTAATGCCATGGTATTAAAACACAAAGTACACTGTTATGAACATACATCAAAAGAAAAAAAAAAAACAGTGAAAATACATCATCACAGTCTGTTAAAAGGGTCTACTGTTATATTCATATTGTCATATTACTGAACTGAAACACAGTGGCATGCAACTGAAGTGCTAATTTTATTTTATGTCAGTTTCTTATTGTATCTACTAAACAGTTTTTTCTTTTGTAGACATAAATGAGTGCGATGGTCTCTCCCACACCTGCACAGAGTGCCAGTCCTGCAGGAACACTTTTGGGAGTTTCATTTGTGTCTGTAAGGATGGATATGTCTTGGGAACACTTCAGGATGCAGTCACATGTCGAGGTGCCATTATCTACCAAGGCCTAAAGTTATTTTAAAAAAAATGGGCCGACTTTGAAATTTTTTGTTTCAGAGTCATAATTGCATAAATATCTGATGATTCTGGAAATTACAGTTTAAAGCAGAAATGTTGATATTTTAATTAATGACAGTAATTTTATGTAATGCCAGGCAAAGTGGTTTGTGTTCGGCTTGTGTGTTGCAGGGAAATACGCTTATTTTTTATTATTTGGACACAGGTTAGAAGTGATGTATTAGGAAAAGTGACTACATTGTGTATATTTTATGCAATTAATTTCTGCAAAAATTCAACAGACAAATGTCCAGTCTAAAATAACAACCAACCAGTGATAGTGTTACAGAAAGACCAGTTCATCAACAGCTCTCACCTGAGTTTCCTTCTCTTATGTGTTACAAACAGATCAAGATGAGTGTCTGACAGGCAACCATCGCTGCAGCCACCAAGCCAGCTGTGTGAACACAGAAGGCTCGTACACTTGCCGATGTGATGAAGGCTACACTGGAGATGGCTTCAGATGCTGGAAGAGGAGCAACAGACTGTCATGGGCTGCTATGTACTTCCAGTATAAACGCTCCAAACAGATGAGGCCAGTATAGAAACTGCAGAGCTGGGATGGCTGTTCATGTTTCAATCAATATGTGTCATGAAATTAGTCTTTGTTTTTAATGGATTAACCATCTAAAATCAGGAAATCAACCCAAGAACACCTGAGAGCAAGTTACACTGATTATATATTACAAACACTACATTAATTTGAAGGGGACAGGTATCATTACTTAAAACTCAAAACTACTTCACACTAATGTCAGTACTTCTTAATAAAATACTGACCTCTGGTGGAAAGATGTTTTCTAGCCCTTAACCAAGGGATTTCATAGAATTCTTTTATCTCGTAGATCTTCGATATGTTCACTCAAGTTCTCTGAGTTCTATATTCAAGAGTACATAGTGTGGAAAGGCTTACTGACATAATTAAGGGAAACCGGAGTGCGCTGTAGCTCAGGTCGAGCTCTTGCTGGTACTGTGGTGGGAATGGGCAGCTGCGTCCAGACTCCCTTAACTCCATTCACGTTCACCACAGCAGGTGTCACATTGGACCTTCACAGAGAAACAGAGAGCACTCGAAACCCTGGAACTACTTACGGGACAGCCGAGAACAAAGGAACGAAACGGGGGAACGTACAGCCTCATCGAATAACTCAGACCACAATGCCTGGAGAGGGGAAAAAATTCCACAAACTCACCACAAGAAACGCGATAAAACCTGCTCTTTTTCATTCGAAGCTGTCAGAAAGCATCTATACAAAGGACACAAACAGAAACATTTCAGATAAAAGGTTCCAGGCCCCTTTTTATGAAGCAGACCTCACACCAAGTTGTATGTAATTCCTACCAGAAACCGGTTTATTTACCGAAAAATAAGATTTAACGCCAAGCTTGGCACTACAAATAAAAAGCAAACAAGTGGAGGAAGCTAAGAAAGGAGAGGAGGGAGTGAGAGTGAACCTGGGGAGAAAAGGAAACTCACAGCAGTGGAAAGTTTCTCTCTGTCTCTCTAGTTATTTTTCTCAGGTCTGTTTATGTGACACTCTGAGGGCCTTTGCAGGCTGGACGCTTGTGCTAATGTAATACCGCTGCTGCTATTGGTGCTAAATTAAGTGAAAACAATTAATATGTAAATCTAATTTGGACATCTGCAGCTACAACAACTCTTTCGGCCCAACTATTTAGGAATTCAGCCCTCAGCTCGGCTTTCATTATTAAAAAAAAACAATATTACCATTTTCCGAGCAGCTGAGCGATGACTAGAAGGGCTGCAAAGAGCCAATGACAATACAGAGCTGAGGGGAGGTGGAGGGTGGAGGGATGATAGTGTAACCCGCCACCCACGTTGCTGCAAAGAGCGCACGCTCAAAACTCAGGCACTGAACTATAAAACCACACAGACCCCTGTATTACTCGTGCTGTCCCATTCACTTAGGGTGATCTCAAACAGGCTTTTTCATCCGCAAGTCTTTCCACGATTATTGCAGCACTACAAGTCTCCCGGTGGGGACCGTGCTCCGGCACGCACCCACTCTGTGAGACGTAACACGCTGTTTCCGAGGGCTTAGCCCGGTGATTGAAGTGGCCACCTGCCCGGTTGTAGAAGAAAGTGGTACAGGTCTTAAGCATTTCCTGTAAGTCCTGAAAGTACGTCCTGTTGTGACACTAAGGCATCTATCCAGGATGTTTAACCCCAGAATGCTTGACCCAAAACCTACATTAATGCAAAAAGAGTGTCAAAACGACTTCTTTTTAGTTTAAAATGTTCATTTGTTCATGTACAGTACACAATAAAAAATGTTTATGTGCTAAATGTATTATTTATTACTCATTGTGATCTTTTAAACCATGAGTAACATTTGTGTCTTTTGATTTTGACTTTATATATGAAAGATAACGGTCAATTGATTATATATTTTTTGTAAATTCTGCAGAGAATACATCACAATGACCCTTTCTTTTTTGAAATCGACAGATACAAATCAACATTAACCAACAGTGTGTGTGTTTGTGTGTGTGTGTATACATTAAAATTTAATTCAATTTTAAAAAATTAGGTAAAAATTAGGTAATTAATTAGGTAATATTGAGGTAACTGGTTTTTTGAATGAAAGAATACTCCAAAAATCACAGCTTATTGAATAATTTTTCTGCCATTTATGCAGGTTCCTCTATAATAACAACAAAATATCAAGCCATTCTCTTCGAAAAGACAGATGTGAACAGACTGATTTCATTTTCCCTCACATTTTTTTGGCAGCAAAGGTTTATTTCAGTGACTAAATATGGATTTATCCCTATATGGGTCAGGTCTGCACTGCAGTTCTTGTATTGAAACTTAAGCCCTCATACTGTAAATTTCATATGGTCTTCTGGGAAGATTCAACTATCATATTATTTACTGTGACGAAAAACTGTTATAATGTGGGTGGCACTGGAACAAGAGAGGTTCAGCTTTTGGAAAAGTTGTCTTAATATTTTTAAGAATCTTAATATAAATAGCTTTTATATATTATAAATGTATGAATTTGTGTATTATAAAAGCTAAAATTGTACATTAAAAATCTTGAAATCCATTAAGTCTGGGCTTATCATCTTTTAAAGCTCCTAGAAGTTACAGACCTGCTGGAAGGAGTGGGCAAACTAGCCTGAATATGAAGGCTGTAAATGTAATGACGTAAGATATGTTCACAGAGCACCCTGCCGCAAGGATTATCCTGCAAGAGCAGGAAAGATTTTGAAATTAATCTAGAACGGTATGCTTTTCTGATGTTGAATTTACTTTTATGTTCCAGAAAGTACAAGGGTGAGGAATGAGGTCAGGAGAAGAGTTATAAATCTTCCTAAAACCATTTTTCTCTGGAATTACCAAAGACTCTTCGGAAATAGAGCCAGAAAACATTCATGACAGCTGCATAAAAGGAGTATTTACACCTGGTCACTTCATGTGCTTTTTATTTATCAGATTTCTGTGTGATCTTGAAAACACAAGTGTTATTTGAGATGGAGATCTTCAAGAGGTTGCTTCAGGGCCGTCCCTGGCTGATACGGGGCCCGGTGCGAGGTAGGGAGTGGGGCCCCCCCGCGGTCCGTTCACGATCGTGTACCGGGGGGGGTTCCCCTTGGTCCGTTCATGATCACGGGGCCCCCTCACAGCGTGGGGCCCGGTGCGACCGCACCAGTTGCACCGCCCAAAGGATGGCCCTGGGTTGCTTGATACTCATACAAGACACAACGATTATTAATCTGGTTGTTCAAGCGACATCCCCCACACCTCTGAAATGGAACTTGACCAATGCCACAATCCTACTTGTAAGGGTCTCTTTTCATCAAGAGAATGTGCAAACTGACACAAATGAAATCTAATGTTCATCGTTGCATCAGTGCATTGTTGACTAGTTGAACACAAGTTACTCTCGGGATTAAAGATGACCAAATGTAATCATTTGAAAAGATAGAAATCAATAATCACCTTCATGTCATTCCAAACCCAAAAGATGTTTGTTTATCTTTGAAACACAAGTGACGATATTTTCAAAGTAGCCTGAGGGATTTGTGTCCATCCATTGAAATTGTCAGCTTTGAAAATTTTATATAAATTATAAAAGCAATCCAGATTATCAAGAATTTTAGCACTTTATATGATGTATTCATGCAAAAACAAATGAGGTTTTTTCTCACACATCTAGTAAATGCTGAGCTGCTGAAAAATGTGTTGGTTACACCAAATTTAAATTCAAAGCAGAGGCCTAAATGCCATAAATTTAGCTCTGAAAGGGCAAGTAACTGGATTCAAATATGCATTCTCAGGGTGGGGGTCAAAGGATGAACACTTTCTGGCAGTGACTGAGATGGCGTATTAGAACGTACCCTTAATACAAGTGGAACAGTGGGAGTGTTGTGGATTATGTCAGAACAGCTGTGACAATTCTAGATGGTGAGCTAAGTGGCTTACAGAGTGCTTTCTCCATTAGACTCTATTTCTTGTGGTAAAGGTAAAGCCCCATGAAACACACTGCAGGAACAGATATAGCACTACATAAACACACATTTGGAATATATGGGACATTGGCAATCTGTCAGAGGTGCACCACCCAGTGGTGGAATCACTTGCCTCTCACTAGCACCTGCCAAATTCATGTCACTCAGTTACCTGGAAAAAAACAATGCCAATGTACCAATGTCACAAATAAATAAATCATTTTTAATTTGCCCATTACTTAAAATACTGATGTCTAGTGGTTCTGAGTGAAACTGCTTTTAATGTAAGGAATTAATATAATAATAAAAATAACACACATTGCACATCCTCATTTCCAGTTAATCAGGCCAAAACCTCACAGAGAGAAATTAAGTGACTAGAAACAGTCCAAAACATGGCAATAAAACTTGACGGCATCAGCCGTTTTATGTTAGTTTTTCAGTGAACAGGCTTTTGTTAGGAAATATCAGCCTCTTGTGGTCAATGAGTTACATGACATCTAAAGTTCATGGTCAGTAAGAGCATTAAATGCACTGAGAAGCTGCTTTCCGTACACATCCAACATTCAATGACAGTGTGCATTTAATTCTAAATTGTAACATATTTAAAGATGCATGTACAGGATGCTGATGTACCATCTGATATGCGTCATCAATCTTTTTGAATTATGACAAATGATAATGAAATTATGTTCAAACAGCAAACTACTTAATTTGCAGCATAAACATATTAGTAGTAGAGATAGTAGGACATGCTAAACGTAGATTATTTAGTATAAACCCTTCTGGAACACCCGGATCAAGAGGATGGCATCACGATTCTCCTTGATACACCCTATGTGTCAGCGTCATATGTATCAAGAAGGAACGAGTGTTCTGAACAATTTATGTCTGTCCATTGATCAAAAGAGTGATACTGCTGTTGCAATAAATTTGCATAGGCCTCCTAAAGATCCGAGCATGAGAAATCCATGACTAAAGTTTATTATTAATGACACCTGAGAAACTGAAAGATAATGTTTTCGTTTGTTCCTCACATTTCACAATAGACTGTGAAATGCTGCTGGTTTTTCCAAACATATTTTATTGAAAGATACAGCAGCGCCAAGCATTTTATCTATACGTGCAGGTAAATACATTTATTTTTAATCTTACAGTGTAATAAACATCAAACCAGCATTTAACACTATTAAGACACTAAGCGTATCATTGTTTGAGTGTTGCTAATAAAATTAGCACATACCCGCATGCATGCAGAATACGACAAGTCATAATAAGGACTTTTAATATACTAAAAATAAAGATAGCAAAAGCAACACATATAAGGGGACAAAAGACTTTTGGTTGAATGCAGTTGAATGCCTCTTTAGCACCATTTTAAATATTCACTTGTGTGTACTTATATCATTAAAAAAAAAGAAAAAAAGGATGCATTACCTTTTTACTTTTCACATTTTATAGTGTTTAATCACGTCTAAATATTTATTCAAATGCAAAACTTAAAAATAAGTAAGCAGGTATGTCATACAGGTACCTAGTGTGTAAACCATGGAATTACAAATGAAAAGTATTTCTTTCCTACCACTAAATTACTCTAATTTGCCTCTTTGCATTGGAATTTAAATCCCTTTTCTCTATTTTAACCTTAAATACTACACTAATTGTTATAAAAGTAATAAAAATATTAGAGAAAAATATTTTAAGTGGTCATTAAAGGACCATAATTATTGCACAAATAGTTTTTTATTGAGAGCCTTTGAACGTGACCGCGTAGTGTTGTGCCGAATTCTGCATCCCTGCAACGTTATGCATCCCCTCGTTGAAATCGCTACCTGATTGCCTAATCCCAACCCCACCCCTAATCTTAACCCCTCCCCCACACCTACTCCTAAACCTACCATTTGATCGTTTTCACGTGACGTCACACCCTTATAGGAACGCCCACCTGGAGCTCAAAACTAAGCTTTGCTCCACTGACCGACAGCCAGTTATTTTTACGCAGTCTGCGTAATTAAGTAGTAATGTAATAAAACGCAATGTAATGTAATGTAGTAATGTAGCAAGAAGATGACCCCAGAATAGGCTATAAACACAATTTGCAAAGTGTCACGTTAAGTGGTTTCCCACAGAAAACCATTATAAGGAAAACACTGAACCATTAAGCGGATTGCGTTCATATTCCGGTGTTGTGCCCATTTTCGACCCCCTGCCAAATTATTACCCCTCTCGTTGAAATCACTATCTGATTGCCTAATCCTAACCCCTCCCCCACACCTAACCCTAAACCTACCAATACTAGGGGGGTAGTACTCTGGCAGGGGTCGGAACAATGAATTGCGCCACATTAAGTGCACCAAAACGGTATTTATTTTTTGAATTTCGTATTAAAGCTTACAAAATTTGAAAACTGAGACTTTTTCATATCAAGCAGGTTTGCCACTTTGACATGAGATTTACATGGGCAGAGTGAGAGCGTGAGACAGACAATAGAAAGCGTGTGTCTCATGCCAAATGCGAGAGTTGGCAACCCTGCTGTTGCAATCATTGTGGTTGCATTGTTTCAATTTCTTCTGCCTCTGAATCTTACTTGGGCTCAAACATATACGGCTCAAGAAAAACACAGCTCTTGCCATATTAATGATCAAAACTCACAACAGAGGCGTCATGCCCATTCAAAGTAAGGGTTTTTTTATAAAAAAAAAAATCCCTCAGATTTTTGAGCTAGGTGGATTTTGAATGCAGACATAAGATAGCTGAATAATATTTTTTTTATATATATTTCATTCAGTCACACTGGCGTTATTAGAACGTAGTGTATGGAAGCAGAATAATGACAATAGTTTTTGAAACATAAAGCATGCTGAATTCCACAAATCGAAAAAAAGATGCATTGCAATTAACAGTGCTTGCATTTTAATGCCTTGTATTTCCAGGGCTTGCATTTTTAGGTCCTGAAATTTAACATAGTTGTTTATTTAAGCTGTGAATATTTCAATTCAAAATATTTCACACACATTTTCATAATTAAAAATTCAATAATTCATATTCACCTTCCAGAATTCACTTCCAAAATATTCAATCTGTTTAAAAATACGATGTATAATAATCGACGGGCAAATTTCAGTCATTTTATTTCACTTTCCAAATTCGCTGCCACAAATTTAGTGGTTAAAATTTGGCAGAAAATTCAGAGTTGCACATCCGGGAACCGCAGAAATAGCAGTAGAGCACCGATGCATGATCTCCAGCTGCTGTCCACCGCTCACCAGCAGGTGGCGCAAGCGGCTGTTGAATGTGTTGATGAAGCAGGCCATATGTGGATCAAGTCACTCAAAAACTGATTTGCAGAAATGCAGCTAGCGCTAGAAGTTTTGATTATGGGGCCAGTATAAACATGTGGAAAGCTGATTGTGTGTATGTTTAATTCAACATTTTCGCTGTTTCCCGTAGCCTACATGTAAGCAGCTTTCTCTACCACAAAGGAGATTATAATGCTCTTTTACCCAAAGCTGAAGTACAGAACTAACATTACATCTGGGGAAGAAGAAGAAGATTGCTTTCGGTTGCTTAGGTTCTGTAACTCTGTATCATGGCTTGTGTGATGTATCATGGCTTTCTTTTATAGAAATATGACAATCACATATCTCACACAGAGATCGCATCATAGTGTTTGGGAATATTCAAGCATAATTTAAATACACAATCACATGAAATCAGATTAAAAAAAAAAAAAAAACATTTTAGCAGAGAAAGCAGCATCACAGTTGTCTGAACCAATGAGCAGTAAGCTGAGTCGTCCGTCAGTCGCTTCCCATTGTGCTTTTGATCAGCACAGTCGGTGGAGAGCAACTGCGCGCGACTGCTCAATCCGACACAGCCGCCTCGCCGTCGCGAGAGTTTTTTGGCACACATCAGCATGATATGACAACAAGGCGGACATAACTCGGACACTTTTTATTTATTTATTTATTTTAAAAGATGTTTATGGCAACTATTATTTATTTGTTTTTCTCTTTATATTTCTTTGTTATTGCTATTATCGAGGTATTTACTGTTTTGTATTCTGGTTGTGTATGTATTTTATTGCTTTGAATGTATCCCCTGTGAATGTTATATGTTTAATAAAAAATTTAAAATAAAAAAAACTCAGACACTTTTCTAACCGGCATGCATCTCGCGGTGATCACCGGTGATCGGTTCTGCGCAGATTTTGCTCATCTCAAACAAGCCTATTAAAAGACCAAACTCAGATCTTACTGATGATGCAAACAGATGCAGATATGAACACAAGTTACGGAACGCGCAAAACTGCACGTTAAACATTTCCCATAAAGAAAACACTTAACACGGTTTGCCTCAGTGATAATAAATTCAGCAACTAATTAATAAAATATATTACTGTATATTATGTACATTTAAGCAGATGAGCCCACAACCAACCAGTTTCACCAAACCATTTTTTTCTCCCATAGAAAACCAAGCGCGATATTACAGGTTTTAGGTTTGATATTCACTGCATATTCGCCTAGGCTGCTTTAGGGACCGTCTGCAAATTTACCTCACAGTACAAAACGAAGTAATAATTTATTAAATTATTTAAATGTAATTATTAAATTCAAATAATTTATTCAAATTAATGTTTACAGTAAATTAATAATTTACTCAAGCTGACTAAATATATATTGCCAATAACTCACCTTAGACAATAATTTCCCTAAGTATGTACACTACACAAATATTTTTAAGAATTTTTAATTCACCAAAATGGGATTTTTCGTGTTCCAAATGTTGTATGTTACTAGTGACCAGACTGACTCACTACAGTTGAAATTTTGACAATATCTTCCTCATTGTACATACAGTATATAATTATTCTTAAGAAATTAATTCACGAAGTTTGGGGTTTTTTGGGGGGGGGGATTTTTCGTGATCCAAAAGTTGTAGTACATTCCTAGTGACTAGACTCACTTACTATAAGTGAAATTTTGCTAATACCTCCCTTAATGTACATAAAGTACATCAATATTTTATACTACAACCTTTGGAAAATGAACAATTCCTTTTGAGGTCTTACAGATTTTTTTGTTTTTGTTTTAAAAATAAAAAGTGAATTGTACATACAGTAAGGGAGATATTGGCAAAATTTCACAACGTACTACAACCTGTGGAACATGAAAAACCCTTTTGGTGAATTACTGTAGTTTTTTTACCAACAATTACCAACATCAATAATAACGATCATACAGTTGTTTTGTATCTAGCAATGTACTACAACCATTGGAACATGAAAAAAAACCTTTCCAGGGATCTTTTATATGTAAATAATTGTGTACTGTACATACAGTATATATAGGCAAAATCTCATCTGTAGTAAATCACTATGAGCAATACAAGCTTTACAATTTGACTGTGTTATTTTAAATGTTAAAAGTCATTTTAATTTAAATACATTGGACGGTTTAACCCAGTCGGTGGAATTGTCAGACGGCCCCTTGGGTGTAATAGCGCGACAATGCTTTCTCAGGTTTACATTTGCTGCACAAATACGCCTAGGCGGTTTTGAACTCCTTTTTTATGTTGATATAAAGTGGTTGCTTACTGTTAAAACTAATCGTGGTATTGATATCTTTGTAGGACTGTCGACTATAGATCAGTGGTAAGGGAAAGCAACGAAAATGCAGCGCGTTGCTTTCTTCTGAACTCATTTGCATGCCTGTATATAGTTTGCATAATCATCAATAAAGTGTATTCTGAGATCTGAGGTCTTATATCACTGTATTAGTTCACTGTGGTGAGTTACGTGTCGTTGGGGAATCCTGGAGTGTGAAGTATGAGGGGAACCCCAATATTACAGCACAGCATCACACAATCCATGATACAGGGTTACAGAAACTAAGCAACCGAAAGCAATCTTCTTCTTCCCCAGATGTAATGTTAGTTCTGTACTTCAGCTTTGGGTAAAAGAGCATTATAATCTCCTTTGTGGTAGAGAAAGCTGCTTACATGTAGGCTACGGGAAACAGCGAAAATGTTGAATTAAACATACACACAATCCACATGTTTATACTGGCCCCGATAATCAAAACTTCTAGCGCTAGCTGCATTTCTGCAAATCAGTTTTTGTAAATGAGTGACTTGATCCACATATGGCCTGCTTCATCAACAGCCGCTTGCGCCACCTGCTGGTGAGCGGCTGACAGCAGCTGGAGATCATGCATCGGTGCTCTACTGCTATTCCTGCGGTTCCCGGATGTGCAACGCTGAATTTTCTGCCGAATTTTAACCACTAAATTTGTGGCAGCGAATTTGGAAAGTGAAATAAAATGACTGAAATTTGCCTGTCGAATATTATACATCGTATTTTTAAACAGATTGAATATTTTGGAAGTGAATTCTGGAAGGTGAATATGAATTATTGAATTTTTGGTCCCACTTTATATTAGGTGGCCTTAACTACTATGTACTTACATTTAAATTAATAATTTGATACAATGCACTTATTGTGTACATACATGTTTTTACATTGTACTTATATTTTTAAAAATACCTATATGTAATTACATCTGTAATTAATTTCTGTAATTAAATTTATAATTGCATTGTTGACCCATCTCTTACACCTTAACCCACCCTTAAACCTACCCATACCATCAAATCTGTCCCTAACCTTACCCGTATCCCACCTCAATACCAGCAAAAGCGTTTTGCAATACAATATGACCACAATAAGTACATTGTACTTATTTTTTGATGTAAGTACATAGTAGTTAAGGCCACCTAATATAAAGTGTGACCGAATTTTTAATTATGAAAATGTGTGTGAAATATTTTGAATTGAAATATTCACAGCTTAAATAAACAACTATGTTAAATTTCAGGACCTAAAAATGCAAGCCTTGGAAATACAAGGCATTAAAATGCAAGCACTGTTAATTGCAATGCATCTTTTTTTCGATTTGTGGAATTCAGCATGCTTTATGTTTCAAAAACTATTGTCATTATTCTGCTTCCATAGTAGTGCGGCACAGCATCGGCTGCTAAATTCAGATAAGTTTGTTCTTTGGCTCGCGCTCAGCCAGAGACAGACGCGTTTTTACAGCTGCAAATTGTAACCAATCACACACGATTCTGTTGAACTTCTGAATGCAATGACCAATCAGAGACGTTCAGATGAGTCATCGCGGAAATGTTTAGTTCAGTGCGCGCTTTCACTGAAGGAATTCTGCTCTCTGATGATTCTCTCATGAGAAACAACAAAGTGCAGATGTCTACATACCATACGATGTAAGTAGGATATTCATTTCACAGTGTAAACAGCTTCAGTGATTATAATGAGAGTTTTTGAGAGTGCCTAAAATGTTCTTTGATAATGTAAATGTTCTTTGCTTTCTGTACAATGAAATAGTTATAATTAGTAAATTACAATGTTTCTATTAAATTCACATTAAATACAAGTCAGTCGTATTAAAAATATTTTATGGCATGACACCCATGACACAGGTTTTTATGCGTAGTTAAAAGATTACACTATTTGGCTACTTTGCCCATTGCCCATCAACTAAGATAATATTTAAAGGTGCAAAATGCATATACTTACACATATTTGAGAATCGAGATATTTCATGTTATAGTTAACGCCTATTTCGAATAAAAAGGGAAAAATAAATAAAACATAAGCCTATAACAGTTATAGCTTATATACATGGCTGTGTGTTACGACATAGTGCAGCATTCCCTTAGCTGAAATGGCCCACAGAAGACATGAGTGACTTCCTTCAGTTTTAACTTTAAACCAACTATATGTAGTTTTTTGTATTTTTTGCGAGTCACCCCTACGCTTGTGGAATTCATTGTCGTAAATATACCACTGTCATAATTATTTTAGACAGTGGATAACCTAGCTATACCAAAGGCCTCCAAGGTTAGCAAAATAAGCGTAATGCTGCGGTATGCAGGGAAAAAGACCAGAGACCAGTTATTGACATCAGAGGATGAGGATGAGGTCTGTTAGAACCGATCTTGATAACTTAAACAGCCTTTATATAGGCTATGCCGCCCACCCCAAGCACTTTCCTGTATTTTCTTATTCATGCATGTTTCTTTATCGCTTTAACGTGTCAAAAACTTTAAGTCCTGCCTTCGCGGCTATATTTACATACAGTGATGTACAAGATACAGATAATTATATTATTCCTATTAAATATCATTAGACATGAATTCCGACTACAAATAATAAACCGCAAGACCAAACCACGTGATGCATTTTTTTTTTTAAATAACTCAGCGCTTCTGCACTAGCTGTTATGACGTCACATTTAGAACATTTCTCCTGGGTTTGGAACTTGCTCATTTTGTAGGTTGAAGTTTCGGAGTATTGATTGATTGACTGCTATTATTGAATGACAAACATTGTTATCATGGGACTTATTTCACGACTGAAAAAAATGATTGAGAAGGAGTGTGTACAAGAACCATGTGTTCTTCTCAAAACCACCACTAACACAGCGGAGAACCATCATCCTCATCGTCCTGATGAGGCGCCTGTTGTTGCTGGTGGTTTTGATGGAGGAAAGGAGGCAGTGAGTGAGGAGAAAAAGAAAAAGAAAAAGAAAAAGAAGAGCTTTCTGAAGTCGCTCTCTGCTTTCCTCGCCTGAGAGCCGTTAAATATGACCTGGCTAAGGCTGAGTCTTGAGTCTTATCCCTTATAGAGTCTTGGAAAAAGTGGTTGAGTTGGAATATATAGTATTAGAAATATGGATAGAAAAAAAATTATGTAATAATAAACTTTTATAATCCAGGCAAAAGACTGATGTTGAACCATTTGGAAGAAATAAAAGGATTAAATGAAGGAAAAGTAATATTGTGTGGGGACTTCAACGCACATAGTTCTTTATGGGGAGGACAATTAACGGATGCGAATGGCCAGGTCATAGAGGAAATATTAGAGAAGAAAAACTTGGTATGCGTGAATGATGGAAGATACATACAAGTTGAAGTATGCTCAGGAAAAGAATCAGCGATTGATCTTACTATTGTGTCAAATGCATTAGGAGGTATAGTAATTTGGGAGGTACTACATTATTGTACAGTTGGTAGTAATCATTTTCCTATAATTACTTCAATAGGAGATAACTGGAGAAAGAAAGTAAGTCAAGGAAAAATTGGAATATGATCCAAATGAATGAAGGAGAAGATATTGAGAGTATTTATAATGAGTTGATATTAAAGATGCAGAGTGCTGCATTGCAATTTATACCTAAAAGTAAGGGAAAGAGGAAGGGGAAAATTGTCCCTTGGTGGAATGAAAGGTGCAGGAATGCAGTTAGAAAAAAAGGAAAGCTTTTAAGGTTTTGAGGAAAACGAATAACTGGGAAAATATGATCATATACAAGAAAACACAAGCAAAAACAAGGAAGATAATAAGGGACGTGAAGAAAGAGTATTGGAGATTATATTGTGAAGAAATAGGAAAATGTAATCAAGTTGAGGAAGTATTGGGTGCTGTGTTCCGGTCTCCATAGAAATCCATTAAAAAGGGGTAAAAAAAAGATAGACTGAATTGAAACTTTTTTTATATAACTACATATAAAAATGTGCGGAGGGTCGCAGTGCTGTTGTTGGCTGCCACAGTAACAGCAGTAAGCTAAGGAATTCCTTTAAAGTACTTGTTTTGCGTATCAGAAAATCTGTCTTGTCAGGCGCACTATATATATGGCTTGCAGCGCTTAAGTTAAAATACTGAGTGTGAAATAATAATATATGTTAAAATAATGTTTGCTCTTATCATTCTGTGTACAAAATCCCATGAACTTCACCCCGCTTGGGAGCTATATGTGCACTCAACTGTTTTCAATGCAGCTTAACCTCGCGTCGCTTCATGTCATCTTCCCACTCATTGAACTATGACTGGTCCTTTACTGCAAAAAGACGGCCATTGCGACACAGTAACGTGATGAAACAATGGTGCCACATGATTTTTTTTAAATGACATTAATAGGTTTCAAATTATATTATCGGCTCTGAAAATATGTAAATGTGACTAGAAACCGGAAATGTAAAGCATCGTTCTAATCGGGGGAGACTTCCGCGTTCAGAAAAAGGTCTATAGAGTGGGGGAACTATGACGTCAAGATCCAGAGATCAGCTGAATGGATTCAAAAACGGTAAAACTCAACTTATTAACTCTGGGGGAGTTGGAGAATGAGCCTATTTCCAAAAAAAGTGGAGTGTTCCTTTAAAGTCGACATGAAATCAAAATAGAAAATTCTTATTTTTTGTGAAATACTGTAGTGTTTATTATAAATAATGTATCCGTGCACTTCATTATTTTTTTAAAATTCATGTGCCTTTGTAATCTTTAATCAAAAATGTTAACCTCCCCTCCCCCTCAAAACGACTCATCTTCTCTTCCGGTCACATGCGATGGCGCAAGGGCGGAGCCAGTGATGTAAGGGGTAAACGCTGGGCTAATGCTTCACTTTATAGAAATAAATGCATTGACCAGTTGACGCGAGCCATGGGGGAGTACACTACTCTTAAAAGTTGAAAGGATATTACCACAACATTACTCTTAGGACTTCGCAAATTATTTATTTTTTTATGAATATGACTTAACCTGATGGAGGAGGCGCTCAGTCATTCAGGCAGTCTCTCTCTCTCTCACGCGCGTCCTCTCACCGTCATCCTTAATAAATAATTAAATAATTCTTCATGCTAGGGTGTCAGAGGTGAATCCAGTGGAGAGAAATCCCCCCACAACTAACTGCAAACTGGCATTCAGATCTGCCTGCATTTTGTTAGCAACGCCCCAACTTCCAATGATCCAATCAATTCTCGAAGGATGAAATCAAGTCCCGCCCTCTCATTTCAGATTCCGTTTCACTCGGATAGGCGTCGCACTAGAGAAAAAAAGACAATCGCTATTTCCGTTTCATGCCGACTTTAAGATGAGCTAAATGTTTTTTGTCATTTTTGGTTTGGTTTGATCATTAGTCATAAACTTCTTTGCCAAATCAAATTTTCTTTAAATGTAATGTATTTAGACTATGTTGTTGTTGTTGTTTTTTTGTTTGTTTTTTTAATCAGGTCATGGATTAAGACATGAAGAAGAAAACAACTCCTGTCATGGTCACCCTGTTGTCTTCTGCCAGATTTGATAAGATAAAGTGTATAAGTTTATAAGTGTATAAGATTATTTTATAAGACAATTGGATTTCACTTTATTTTGATGGTCCCTTTAACACATTCTATTGACTATAAGTAATGCTGCACCTACATTTCTACTGACTCTCATTAGAGTGTTAGTAGTGTATTAGTTGACTGGTAGGGTCAGGGTTAGATTAAGTTGACACGTTCTTGCAAAGTTACTTATAGTCAGAATATCTGCTGGGAGACCAACACAATAAGGCGTTAGTAGATATGAAGCAGACAGTCTACTAATAATCTAATGTAGTTGCAACATTACTTAGTGTCAACAAAATGTTCAAAAGGGACCATCAAAATAAAGTGTTACCGACAATTGTATTAGAATTTATAAGAAAACTTTGTAAGAAAATGTATAATAAATTTATTTATAAAGTTTGCCTTGTCTTTTTTTTTTTCATATTAGAACATCCAACATAGAATGTGCACCAATTTTTAACAGGTTGTGGAGTTATAGTGGTTTTTCAGTATTGCCCCAGTCGCAGAATTTCATGAAACTGTATGTGTCCTCAGAATGAGCTGTTGTGTATTGTGTGTCCAGTTTCTTTAAGCTTTGACATTGCATTCAGCAGATATGTGCCAAAAATTGATGAAACTAAATGTTTCTTCAAAATAACTTGTTCTCCATATGGACAAGGTTTGATAAGTTTGAACTTTGTACACACAGTACTGTAAATACATGTGGTCATAATGGGTCATACCTCCAGACACGTAGGGCCTATTAAAACAAATGTACACTAAACAGTTTAATATATCAAAATTATTTTGATATCTTTTTGCCAGCAAGGTCTAGAGCTGACCTGCAAAGTTTGGTGAAGATCTGACAAACGGTTTAGGAGTTCAAAAAAGTATTTTTATTTGTTTTTTAATCAAATTAAAATGGCAGAAAAAGTTTCTAGATAATCCCTCTTGTTCAGGGTTAAAGCAAGGACATTTGCTGAGTTATTAACTAAAAAGATAATTCATTATAGCGCCACCGTGTGGCCATTTGTTAATAAAATACACTTGTTTTGCCACGGTGTGAGAACATATCTATTTTCGTAGTTATTTATAATGTTGCAATATAATTATTTATAATCTTCATGCACCTCCTGTTATGCTACATAAAACTTTATAATTTTAAGACAAAGTTAATGTAGTTTGGTTATGAACTATGTGTTTTGGGAATACATACTGTACACAAATGATATATACATAAACTTACATAGTTCCCAACTTACCTTTTGTACCTGGAAAATAAGACTTTATACTAAACTCACAACATTATGAAACAGAAATGTGCAGCACATAGTTCAATACATTTCAATAGAAATTTCAGATTTGACACTAGAGGGCGCTGTTTTCTTTTCTTTTGATCCTACTGGCACCGTCATGCCACATGCTACAGGTCTTCATTTAAAATACAGTGAAGAGAAGACAAGACAGGGATCAGATGAATGAAACTAGCGTGTTGTTGTCTTTCCAATAAAACGGTTCAATTTAATCTTCTCATTTGAACTGTAAATTAACGCCAAGTGAAATTACCATCAGCAATCATAATCATAGGCTTACAGCTGGCTACTTAACAGGTTATTTCTATACTATTAGGTTACAGATTATGTAATGCTTTACATATGTTTTAATGTCACTGTATATCCAATTAAATAATATTATTTACATTAAATAATAACGGATTACAAGTGATTAGTTAGCCTTAAAACTTTCTAAACATAAAGAGACTAAAAGACAGTGGTAATGAAACAATTTTATTGAATCTTCCAGTAGAGACTTGATATTCATGGAATAAAACTGCTTTCTGATAGTACAAGTAAGCAAGAACAGCACAAAAACAAAAGGGACATAGACAAGAAGCCGCTTATGAAAGTGCAGATATGAAGGAATAACATTATATATTTTCTTCCAAAAAAAAAAAAAAAAAAAATACAAAAATGTTTACATTTTAACAGTGGATGGGATTTCACTATGAATTAAAAAAAAAAAAAAAAAACTGAAAGCAAGTTAATCAAAAATGAACTACTTTTTACAAAACAATCACTAGTGCCATTTAGAACTTAGTCAACAAAAAAGGTAATTATTTTACTCTAAAAATGCCGAAAACGCATAAGCATCATGTACATTTTTTCTCTTGCTTATTAAAAGGTGTTTTATGAAAACAGACTATTCATGGCATTTCAGGAAAAAAAAAAGAAGAAAAAAAAAAAAAGACAGAAAGGAGGACGTTCTTCCGTGCAGCACAGTGGTGCAGTGCACAATATACGGACAAAGTAAACAATGCCTGCCTCTGCTTTCATCGACTTACAATCCTGGGGATCAAACCACACTTGCAAAAAAACAGACTGCACAGCACTTTCCCTACTAATAAGTACATTTACACACCCATTTTATAAATCAGTCGAACACAACTGCAATAAAAGTAGCGCAACATACGCATGAGTTTGCTCATGCATCCCTACCCACTACTAACATGCCCTAACTCCCCATACGTTTATCCCATTCAAAAGTTTTCTGTGTTCAAATATATGTATTTTTCATTCTACAACAGACATTTTTGTCCATTTTTGCTACATTTTTTCTTCTTACCGGCTGTGAAAATGTTTGCATTAATAACCTCGTTATCCTTCTCACAGCTTCATGCCATTCAGTTCATTTAAAGCATTACATTTTCTTACTTTTTTGTCTATCAGACATGTTCACGCTACACTACTCTGTACAACACTGTACTAGTCTCTAAGCTATGATGCAGATCTTTTTTCGCCAATGGAATACTGATTTGTAAACTGCAAAAAAGAGAAAAAAAATGCAAAAGAAAAACAAACAAATTGGCTTAAAAACCCAACTTCTCTCACAAACAAGACCAAAGGAGGATACTTGCCACAAGTATGATGGCCTCATCATTTAACATGCTTGGTCACACAAAGTTGTCAAGTATCTTCCAGATTCTCACGGGCTGAGAACTGAGGACTCTTCAGCCAAAATTATGCCCCCAAACAAACTGCCTTCAAGTAGAATACAAACCCCACCCCTCCCTTCAACCAATCAGCTTTTGCATGGGACCCCGGACTGACAAGGTTACATCTGCAGTTGCCTTATGGTCAGCTCTGTCTAGGACACGGAGGAAATGGGGTTGTGAGGAGAGCCCATCTGGGTGAGGACTTTATCCAGCCACTGCAGGGGCCCGTGAAGATGAATCTCAATCCAGCACGGGGTGCTTGTCACATCCTGTCGATGATACTCTGCACCCCAACCCTGGAACACAAGCACAAAGATATCAGCTGTATTTCTCCTGAAACTGTGTGCTACAGACAAGGTTAACTCAAAAATGGGAATTTTCATTGAATTCTGATATTAATTCACCCACATAGGGTTCCAAACCTGTATGCACTTCTTTCAGCGTCAAATTTGTTTTTGTTTTTTCATACAATAAAAGTGCCGTCCAAAGCATATTTCTGAAGGATAATGTGACACTGAAAACTTTAGTAATGTCTGCTACATTGTCAGAAAAATTCAGCAATTTTAATAATATTTATTTTGATCAAATAAATGCAGCCTTGGTGAGCATAAGAGACTTATTTCAAAAACATAAAAATAAAAACTTTTATTTGGTGTTTGATAGAAGCATTCTTCAATATATCTTTTGGGTTTTACAGAAGAAAAGGCATACAGGTTTGGAAACATTTTTGGGTGAGTGATCACTTGAATTATTCATTTATATAGTCTAGCTTACCTTGACAAAACTCATGCGGATGGTGCACATCTTGGTGAGTTCATAGACGGCTTCAAAACCGTGATTGACGGACTGTGCCAAGAGCTCGGCAAACTCCTGGTTGTTGAAGATCTTTAGGCTGCAGCGACTGGGAATCTTGCATACGGTGGTGGGGTGGAAACCATGGTGATAGTTGCAGTTGCGGCTTTGAACGAAGATACTGCTGTCACTCAAACATTCAGCGTATACCTCTCCTCCCACATAGTACAAATGTACTCCTGCAAAATATATGAATAGATGATTGTGAATTTACATTATAAATATTTAGCTTATTAACAGTATTTCAGTATCATGTTACCATCATATCATATTTTGGTGCTATATAATAGTACAATTCAACACACAATAGGCAGATACTGTAGAATAGTTGTTTTATATAGTGATCATTTCAGTCAAACCTTTTCCGATGTGGCGTCGAGTGTTCTCAATGGTCGAGTTGCGATTGACATTCGACAGCAGACCAAGGCAGAAACGGTTCCGGTTGTTGGAGGGGTCGGTAAAGCCATCCACCAGTACGCTGGTTGAGGAGGCCTGGAAAGCCTCTCCCACACGATTATTCAGCTCATAGTACACAATGGAGCACCAGTGTTTGGGTTCCGCATATGCCACAGGCTGAACATCTGCACAGATGTTATGAACTCATTGAACACAAGCACACATACACATAGTATTAAAGCAAAGTAGAATGGTGTAAAAATTTAAATACTCTTAAAGGGATAGTTCACTTTTCCGTGTTGGTCTTTGACGTGCATTAACAAAACACTGGCTCCTGCGTTAGCAGCACTACACACATGTCTTTGTACTTTCATGAAAGCCAATCGAAGACTGACACGGAAGAGAAGGAATTGTGGAACAAAGTTGTTATTTTTGTTATCTTTATGCACCACAAGTATTCTCGTAGCTTCATAAAATAAAGGTTGAACCACTGATGTCACATGGACTATTTTAACGATGTCTTTACTACCTTTCTGGGCCTTGAATGTGTTAGTTGCGTTGCTGTCTATGCAGGGTCAGAAAGCTCTCAGATTTTATCAAAAATATCTTAATTTGTGTTCCGAAGATAAACGAAGGCCTGGCAGGTTTAGAATAACAAAGGTGAGTAATCAATGACAGAATTTTCATTTTTGTGTGAACTATCCCTTTAAGATCACCGTAATATTGTAAAATACTACATTATTTCAATTTTAATATATTTTAAAATGTAATTTATTCATGTGATGCAAAGCTGAATTTTCATCAGCCATTACTCCAGTCTTCAGTGTCACATGGTCTTTCAGAAATTATTCTAATCTGCTGATTTGATGCTCAAGAAACATTTATCAGTATCAATACTGAAAACAGTTGTGCTGCTTTTCCCCTTTCAAAAGAACAGCATTTATTTGAAACAGAAGTATCTTTAACATTCTAAATCCTTGCCATCACATTTAAACAATTTAATGCATCTTTGCTGAATAAAAGTATTAAAAAAACGTTCCCAAACCGTTTAACAGCAGTGTATTTTTAATATTTATATTTTATGACCTTTTAAAACAATTTGGCAATTTCACAGGTTAACAAAGCATATTATTTTTATTTGATTTTGACTGTACTGACACAACCCCCAAAACATTTTATTTAGCTATTTTTGAATATATGAATGCACCTTTAGTGCTGGATTGTGTCTTTGAATGTGATTAAGCAATATGATTAACAGATTTAGACTTGCATCTCATCTCTTAGAGCAGAGGGCATATCGATTTTACTAGGGTATTTATATGAGGTCACTGTTGCTAGGCTATTAATGGTAACACTTTAGTAACAGGCTGCAGTGATTGGTTATTACCCTGCACTATTCAAGGGCCGACAAAATACAACCAAATCAGCATAATACAAGTGGGATAGCTGTCCGTATCAAATCACACCCCAGTGCAAGCAAACGTGTGGGTTACATAAAACACCAGTCATTAATATGTCCTCTTTCTGACACCCACAGCTCATCTGTGCCAACTGTGCAAATCCCAAAGAGAGGGCAATGTGTTTATCTATGGCATATTTCTACCCAGCTTCCTCTGGTCTGTGACACTGGGCCACAGGTGTGTTGTGTCTACTCTTTTCCCATTAGTCCATCACAATAGAAATGAGCGCTCCACAGGATGCAGCTTGAGTGTGCATCCCAAAATTTTGACGGTACCAAAATTTCCACAAATATTTCAACAGCTCGCCTTTTCTCTGCGCACCCCCTCACCTACTGTGCGTCACTACATACAAATTATATTAAATGGATCGGAATCATTGATTCTGAAGTGCAGGGCTGTTTTCATGGCATCAACACAAATTTGTTTGTTTTAAACATTGAGTTAAAACAATTTTTTCCAAACACAGGATGCATAAGAAATAGTAATGGGAAAGTAAAACCTGTAATTAACTCTTATTAAAGGTGTTTACAGCATTCAGGGCAGTAATGTATGCAGTGTTCATTCAAGCTTTTGCTATCATTGACTAACTGTAAATAATGAGCCATAACCAATACTAAGTCACATCCCAACAGTGCTGCAATAACTAACGGATAATACAAATAATTAACAACAAATTTCATTATCTAGTCTGGTCTCTGCGCTGTGCACTTTAACATCCATCAGTCATGGACAAAATGCAGTCTATAGGCAAAACACAAAAAAAAAAAAAAAAAAAATAGCAGAGGGTGCATGACTCTAGTTGTCCGAAACACGAGAATGCTT
The DNA here is from genome assembly GCF_012432095.1 of Onychostoma macrolepis. Taxonomy (NCBI): domain Eukaryota; kingdom Metazoa; phylum Chordata; class Actinopteri; order Cypriniformes; family Cyprinidae; genus Onychostoma; species Onychostoma macrolepis. The sequence goes on along the minus strand of NC_081155.1, from coordinate 22,913,672 downwards.
TATATTATATATTCTTTAAGCAAACTTATGTACTCGCATCGTTTGCTGGCTTCAACTGACAGGTGTCTTTGCTGTTTAATGCGTTTCAGGCATCCCAGCACATACAACACAGCACATTACATTTTATGGTTATACTGTCCTGACAGCAAGCAAGTCGCGGTTGAACTTTATAGACTTCACCGAGTGGAAGCACACACACGGGTTCCAAACAGACAGAACACAGAGAACTGAAGCACAATAATTCTGATTAAATATTGTTGCTGGATGGTCAAATTAGTCAATTAATGGTATTTCTACAAAAGCAGTAACTGTAAAGTTATCATAACGGATTTAGTTGGATACAAATGTAAAAACTCTTACATTTACATGTCAAAACTGTGCACAATTTTATATTTACATTTGAAATATTTTTTGCACATGTATGGCACAGCCTGCATATGTAAGTCCACTTCATTTATTTTCTTAGCCTTCAATCTGAACAACATTATTTTCTGATATTGTATAACTGTAACTTAATGCATGTGATTTTATTATACTTTGCTGCAAGATTAACCAAATTTAAAGAACAAAAAGTCAGACGGTCAGCAAATGTGTGTGTGTGAGTATGTTTGTGTTTGGACTTCCTGCACCTGCAGTGTGGGCAGGCAGCTGCTGATAGCTATAAGCAGCCCATGTCATGCTGTAAGGCACGGGCAACATCTTTGCCGGAGTGGCTGAAGCTTAGTGTGGAGTCTCATTTTGGTGTGGTTTTTATAATTTAAATGGAGTGTACCTGGTTGGTTGTTGAGCTCCAATGGCAGGTTCTGGCCTAGCAGGTTAGTGTCCATCGGTTGGGGACAGTCCTGTGTCATTGGCTCCTCTGGGGGTATATAAGCTGGTGGGGGGGTTTCTTTTGAAGCATCAACCAAAAAAAAAAAAAAACAGACAAAAGATGTTGATAAATAAAAAAATAAATATACCTAAAATTGTTTTTTTTATATTCCCAGGTTTGAAAATCTGTGGTAAACTATATCAGTGTAGATTTCTACAGAAGCACAGAAAGTCTTATTTTTTAAATCCATGTTGGGAAAAATCAATATTGTGTTCCCACTATTGTATCCCAAAAGAGGAAAAAAGGGAGAGATTGATTTTAGCAGTCAGAAGTGAGAAAGATCTGCAGTCACTCCCTTAGAAGCAGTAGAAACACCATGGCAGCAGTGTTGTTGACTACTTTTGTCTTTTTAAATTCCATCTTAACAATAACAAAGTATAGTAGTATAAATACACATGAACTTAAAAAAAAATATATACATACTTGTTATACTTTTACTGTTGTACTCAATTTACAATGCTAGAGTCTGTATAAAGGTTCCATAATATGTACCTTCTACCATATGTAGTCTTCTACCATAAAAGTGAATTTTAAAAGGTGCAATTACAAGGTAACCCAAACAAAATGCGACTGCTCAATAAATAAATCAGGCATCTGATATTATTTGCAGTACCCTAAAGTATAATTTCAGTACCGTGTTATACATGAATATAATCACATAAGTACAACTGTTCCAAAGTACAAGAGAATTATTACATATACTTTACACAAAGTGTAATTGAAATGTACTTTCCTGTGAATCAAACACATGAACGTAAATAAATGCTGGTCTTTTGAACTTTCTATTGAATAATCCTGAAAGAAATGCATCATTGTTTCCACAAATAATATTGCAATATTGATAAAAATAAATGTTTCTTGAGCAGCAGATCAGCATATTAGAATGATTTCTGAAGGATCATGTGACACTGAAGACTGGAGTAATGGCTGCTGATAGTTCAGCTTTGCACCACCTCTTTTTGATCGCGTCACATCATTGTTCAGTACAATTTATTTGGTATTTTTGCTTATTTGCTTTTTTTTTTTGCTATTTTTCAACCGAATAATTTTGGTTGTCGGACATTCGGTGCATCCCTAATTGTTAATGTAAAGACACTGAAAAGAATGGCATAAGCGCAGTTCACCTGGCATCTGAAAAGGGCTGCCTGGGTCCGAGCTGGATGGAGAATGGGGTAAGGTGGCTGTACTGCCTGTGCCGCTGTTGGGCGAGCTGGGGTAGCTGTTGGTCGGGGAGTTCGGGGTGAAGGGAAGGGTGTTCACTGGCTGCTGTTGAAAGGAGTCGGGGAAGGTGGCGTTCTGAGGCATAGGAGGTTCCGTCTGGTGGAGTGGGTTACGGAAGCGTGGCAGCATAGAGAGTTTTGCATTGAACTCGCTGTTTCGTGGCACCAGCACAGGTGGCAGTACTGAAGAGAGAGAGGAGAAATATGCCAATCATAAGCAATCAGAATGAAGTAGGTGACAGGAGAATCCATCAAACTTTGACAAACGAATGAGATATGAATTCATGTCTGGCCATATGCACCCTGTGACCACCAAATCGGAGCATATCTGACAAGCTACAGTACACCATAATCACTGAGAATAAGAAAATCCTACAAGACGTATACTAACAAAAAAATACATAATCTATCAATCTATCTATCTATCTATATATCTCTATATACACTTTTTTCCTGAGTAAACAATGAGCGCCGCTATTACAAATTCTAACTTCCAATTGAATGCTCTTCTATTCCGGTCTCCATAGGAACCCATTCAAATAGTGTCCATCTGTTTTTAATGTAGCTAACGTCAGCAGCTTCGTGTCATCTACACACTCATTATACTTTGAGTGAGGTACTGACAAATGACGGTCATTACAACACTGTAAAGTGATGGTGCTATAGAGCCATGTGCATTTTTAAAATATTTTAATAAGTTTAACATTGGATTATCAGCTCGGAATATAAAATAATTTGACTAGAAACACTGGAGACCGGAAATGCAAAGCATCCTTCCAGTTAAGAGTCAGGCGTGACTTCCTCGTTCAGGAAAAACGTCTATATAATTGATGTAGATGCACAACTACTAATGAAATCCTGAAATTTCTTGCCAAAACAAACCTGATAACTCCTAACAATAATCATTATTGTAGAATCGCCATAGTGATTTGGAGAATACTGGCAAAATAAAAAAAATTAAAAATAAAATAGCACCCTGAGAACCAAAGATATATCAATGAAACAAAATAACATTTTACCCTCTAAAAAACCTCTATGACTTTAAAAAAAAAAAGATATTTTGAAGAATATTTCAACTCTTTGTGTCCATACAATGAAAGAACCATCATTGCATTGTCAGAAAACGCTTACATTTTTCTAAATTTCTTCTATGATTCACAGAAGAAAAGAAAATGCATAAAGATTTGGAACAACATGAGGGTGAGTAAATGATTACAGAATATTCATGTTTTGGGTATACCATCCCTTTAATAATTTATGATTATCTGTAGTATTGTTTTGTCGTCCACTATTTTCAGTATTTTTGTAAAATATACAAATTCCCCATCTCATCCAAGAGTCATGTTCACAGTTGTCACACACGCCTGTACGCTCTAAGAATAGTAGAGCAATAAAATGTGGTAACTGGTGTCTCCGCCTGTGTTGCCCACATACCTTTTTATTTATACAAGTTAATCGTTTTAGACTGTCAAGACATTTGCAGTGAGATTGAGAAAATGCGTTTCAGTCATATAGCAATGAGTATTGTTAAACAATAGATGTGGAGAGCGTACAACCGTTCTGGAGGGGGGTGGGGGTGACAGGTGTCCAGACATCCACAGGCCTGCACTACACAAGCGTGTGCAAGGCGGGCAACCAGTCTTTCCTGCTATTGTCTGTGTGGGTGACAGGAGTTCCTGTAAAACTCTTCCTCTATACAGCCACATGTTTCAGCCTCCACACACACACACACAAGTGTACACAGACCCTGGCCTGAACAAAGCCCTCATTCTGCCCCCGCCTGGAATTTCCTGCTCCTGCTCTCATAATGTGCACACACACATACTGTGGACAGCTGTTTCTGTGTTGTCAGCTGACCCTCATCTTCTGCTTAGCCAACAAAAAGGGGGCTGTGTGTTTGAAGTCCATTCTTTCACCATAAGCAGAGGTAAAGAAAATGTTCTTGTTTCCCATTAAGACACACACAAACACAGAGAAGGTTTTTAGACTCCACAGTTTTCTCTCAAGCGGTATCAGGATCAAACAAACGAGAAAAGCACCTGGCAGAGGTAAGAGAGAGATATGGAAGGGGAAGAACAGAAAAAGAAAGAGACCATCTGCAGGAACCATGGGAAGGGAAAACTCAGGAACATGCATGGGAAAAAAAAAAAAAAAAAGGTACATATGGGCCATATAATCCATATGGGATTCACTGACAGAGGAAGAGAAATTAATATATAAAAACTGCACACCATTTTCATACAAGCTGATATCATATTACTTCTTTTAAACAAAACATTCAAAATGGACAGAACCTCCTTGCTTTAAAAACAAAACGTCCAGTTTAGTGCTAACATCTTTTAGCCAATGAACATCCATGACTTTTCCAGCTGTCTATGACTTCTGAAAATTATTTTTACAAACATTTCATAGATTTAAAAATCACAAGGAGCACATTATAGTGGATGAAATATATGACTTTAACATTTAATAATTTCAATTACATTTACAGACCATGAAATTTAAAAAATCTTTGATATTTCCAGGTTTTCTATGACAGTGGGAACCCTGTGTATAGATTGTGAATGAATGTGTGTTTTTGAAGAAATCTATAAAGGGAAAAATCATTCTTGTTTCTTTCCATGCATCATAATTTCTGTTCACAGGAGTCTTGCCCTTTTATGGCTCGTTTCCACTGAGCGGTACAGTTGGGTACAGTACAGTACAGTACGGTACGCAATTATTTCCGTTTCCACTGTCAGAAGTTGTGAATGGTACCAAAATAGCGAACCGTACCACTTTATTGGTACCCTTCCATTGGGGTACCTAGCACAGCAAAGGGTACCAAAAGGGTGGAGCTAAACTCACCGCAGAACGCTGATTGGTTGACTAGAATAGTCACTTTTGCGTGACACAAAGGGATAAAGCTTCTCCACTCGTTCCGCTCTGATGTAAATAAGCCCAACACTCATAGACAGCAACAATATATAAGTGTATTTTCTAATTTCATATTTTCACACAGACAATAGCCGTTTCTCAATATGCGTTCTTGCCTGTCCTTGTGGACTTGTGAAGTGTCATTACCAAAAAACCCGCGTAATTTTCGAAATATTACCGTTATGTGTCATGAAATGTAGTTAAGTTTTTCAGGCGAGTATGTAATTGTTTAAAACTCAAATCTGCGGTTTATTTATAAAGATAGAGCCTTTTTGAAAATTTACCATGACGATTTCGGAGCTCCAGGCGATCAGCGGGCGCTCAGTGCTCATGTATCCGCCCAGAGCAGCCTTAGCTCGGCTAGTCCTTCCGACATTTGCCGCTGGCTCTGATGTACGGTGGCCGAGAGAGCTCAACGCGCTGCAACTTCAGAAAACACATGCAAATAGAAAAAGCACCAGCAAATCAAGAAAACATCTTCTTCAGTTTGACAGCAGGTGGTGCAAATGCTCACAACACAACCAAATAAAGAATTTTATTTGCAGCGCGTTTCTTTGTTTGGTTGTGTTGTGAGAATTTGCAGCGCGCGTGTTGTCAAATTGATGAAGTTGTTTTCTTAATTTGCAGGCGTTTTTTTCTATTTGCGGTGCGTTTCTTTATTTGTTTGTGTTGTGAGCATTTGCAGCGCGCATATTGTCAAATTGATGAAGTTGTTTTCTTAATTTGCAGGTGTTTTTTCTATTTGCAGCGCGTTGAGCTCTCTCGGCCACCCTACTGATGTCTCTGTAGTGATTAAACACGAGATACAATTTGTTTTGGGTAGGCTATTTTTAACAGGCATTCGTGGTCTCACGAATCTATGATTTGTTCCTGGTCATAAGGCTTTGGCTGAGCACAAAGTTATGTTTAACTTTATATATTTAATTTGAACTTTACCGTAGTACAGCGCTGACTTTGTAGCATATGTTTGACTGAATTGTTTGCTTTTGTCTTTATACAAGCTTCTTATGCTTTGTACTTATAATGGCTATTATTGTTCATTAAAATTGACTTTTAACAAAGAGGCAGAGTTGTGCTTATTGTCACGCTTTATCGTCGATCGCTACTTTCTGGAATACACCACGCCTACCAAGTAAGGGCACTATTGGCAGTGGAAACGCAAGCGTGATCAGGGTTACCCGTACTGAACTGAACTGTACTGAACCACTCAGTGGAAACGATCCATTAAAGCCCATGACTGCTTATGAGCACAAGCCAACATCATTTGAGTGATGATTGTGAAGCAGCAATTAATCAGTTTGACCTACTGAACCAATACAGTCCTTCTTAGAACCAGTCTGCATTTTCACAAAATGGAAGAGATTAATAGAAATTATAGATCTGCTTTTGTCATGTGGGAAAACGGCTTATGATGCTTAAACACTCTTTCTAGAGTCTCAAAGCAGATTTTGTGGAAATACAAATGGTAATAAAAATAACGAAGTTCACACCAAGAACAATAACTATAAATATACTACCCACACTAACAGACGATAATACTCCCTTTATTATGAGAACGCCAAGTCCAGTGGATGCTGATAGGCTGTAAATGTATTTGTCGTTCATCAGCTCGGTAAAAAAAGCTCTGAAAATTATTCCAAAGGCACTGTTGCTATGTGTTGTTAAAGTTATAGTTCTGGTGTGGACTTCCCTATTCTCATAGAATTTGAATGATTATTAAACTTTATAGGTAATATAGTTATCTTTGGTGTGAATGGGCCTTAAGGCTTGTGTCAGTAGACGGTCTTTAAAATATTAATAATGGGAATGATTCAGTGACTAAATCATCCATCTATTGTCATAATGATGTAGCCTAAAGAAAGGGTCACTGAATGAATCCAAATGAACAGATTCAAAAGATTCACATCACTGGGATTAATCAATGAATCCCAACCACTAGTACAATGAATCAATCTGCTTCTATAATGAAGTGCTCATGAACAACCGGCTCAAATATATTTAGTCACTGACCTGGACTGTCCACCCTCTTGTAGTGGTAGGGATTGATGCACACATCTTTTTGCTTAGATCCAAAAGGGAACTCGCAGCACTCCAGGGCCTTCAGCTCATGGTGTGACTGCAGGTCGGGCCAACGCCATACGCGGCAGTAGATGACGTGAGGCAACCCTTTCCGGTGTGACACCTGGAGCCTTCCGTCCAGCGAGCGGGGGATAGTGACACAGTTGCTTGGCTGACCGGGGCAGCTGAGTGCCCTCTCCAGCTCCTCCATAGCACCCTTCTTCTTCTTCAGCTTCTTGACCAGAGCATCCACCGCCTTCTCTGCCCACTTCTCTTCTTCGTCGCCTTGCTTCCAGCCCAGCAGTCGCTTGACCGCCGGGCTGGTGAAGGAGAAGAGCGAGGTGACGTTCATAGTGGCGCCACGTGCGCCCCAGCCAAAGCTGTCACAGTTACTCTGTAGGATTCAGCCACACAGGAACAAAGAACTTCTGCTCTGCCTCCTCCAAGAGAATCAAAATACTCAACCACGGCGACACACGGACAGGGGTAATTACTGAAAGCTGCGCTGTTCCAGAGCTAGGTCAGACTGTCAAGTGCACCTGTAAAGAGACAGACAACTCAGTCAGACATTTATACTTTGGGATCCGTTTGAGATTCCAGCACTGCCACTAAAGGCTGGAATACACTTCATGACTTTTGCCTAGATTTTTGGCCTGATTTGGAGTCTGCACAAGTCACTGGTGGTCATTGAAAGTCAGATATAGACTGGAAATCATATAACGGGCACAGACTGTTTTTTTTGTGTCTTCAGACTAGTACTGTCTCGATACCAAATTTTCAGTAGTCGGTACCAGTAAAATTCCACTGTTCTCTGTACAAATTAGGGTACCATAGCAAAAACTTTTGTAACTATTTTATTTTAGTGTATGTATGCATGCATGCATATATGTATGTGTGTGTGTATATATATGTGTGTATATATATATATATATATATATATATATATATATATATATGTATATATGTGTGTGTGTGTGTGTGTGTGTGTGTGTGTGTGTGTGTGTGTGTGTGTGTGTGTGTGTGTGTGTGTGTGTGTGTGTGTGTGTGTGTATATATATATATATATATATATATATATACACACACACACATAAAAAATTAATATCATGAAAAAGTAATTTTTGTAACATTTCAAAAGTGAAACTTTCATATTCTAGATTCATTACATGTTAAGTAAAACATTTCAAAAGTTTTTTTTTGTTTTGTTTTAATTTTGATGATTAGAGCTTACAGATCATGAAAGTAAAAAATCCAGCATCTCAAAATATTAGAATATTTACATTTGAGTTTCATTAAATGACCATCCCTACAGTATACATTCCAGATATCTCTTGTTCTTTGAAACCACAATAATGGTGGAGACTTAACTATTTGAAAATAAAGAGATTAAATAAAATTTGTTAACTATTAATGCTATGCAAAGCCATGTAAAGTTAAGAGATTCAACTTTTGTTTCAGGAATTTGTGAGGGTTTTAATTCCATTCCACTGCGTCCCTGATGTCACAACTTATTGGCTGTCTGCTTGTCATTCATAGCACGCCCCTATAGCTTACGCTACACCAAACATTTGTTCTATCATTACGAGATGAAGATTTACTGTCAGTCAATTAATACCATTACAGTTTTATCGCACAGGCCTATCTATACTGCACAATAAATCTCTTATTTACATTGTGTATATACATGCTTATAGCAAAACGATTTACAAGTGCGCAGCACTCGCACTGAACAAACTGTGATGTATCGAACAGACACTGACTAAGAAGCTTCTGATTGGCCAATGCATTCATGCGCTCAACAAACTTGTCTGTGATTGGCTATAATACTTAGTGCTGCAAAAACACAATGTAAATAGAAACCCTAGACGCTCAGAGTGCTCCAACAAACACGAGAGCATTTGAAAGCAGCCGTCTGAAAACAGTACTGCATCAACCCGGTACTTGGTACTAGCAGTACTGCAGAATGGCTGGTATCGTTGAGATTTTAAAATTTAAGTATTGACTTGGTACCAATACTTTTGACAACAGTACATCAGACTACGGCTGTGACCGAAAGCTGAAAAATTCTGCCTTCACAGCAGAGGTAGGAAGGCAACAAAGCACATCCAAACCCTATGATTGCGTCATATCCCATCTAGTGAGATACCTTCATCCAGTCAATTTAGAAGGAAATCAGAAAATTGCAGATGGTAGTGATTTTGTTGGTAAATGTTTTTAAATAACTTTTAAACTTTTGATTTCATTTCTAGCAATAAATTTGTATTTTAGTATATAAAATAAATATTTTATATTCTATATTAAATATTGGCTCAGTTATCACTTAAGTTCTTTATACTTTGCTGTAGACAGTGTTGCCAAGTCTGTGGTTTTCCCGCGGAATTGGGCTACCTTATCACTGTTTCTGCGGGTTGTTTTTCATGTCCGAGGGTTGAAGCGACCCCAATAACGTGATATTTAGCCCCCAAAATGCGAATTTTACTATGGGAACCCCACCAAAAAAAACCATGTATTTTACCCCCCGGAATGCGATTTTTACTGGGGGACCCCCCTGAAATGCGATTGGGCTAGTTTTGGGCTAGTTCTGAGTAGCAATTTGGCGGGTTTTGTTGTGAAAACCTGGCAACCCTGGCTGTAGATGATTTTACCGTTACACTGCATTAGAAGCCTTTCTAAAATCAGTTTAGTGAGGTATCCCTGTGCACAAAGGCTTTAATGCCGCCAATCCAGAGCAAATGACGGTCTTCTACCCTGAGATCACTGTGATGACGGCATCGTTACGGCTTCTCCGAATGGCTGCCTTCAGAGTCACAGCGCAAAGATTCCAATTACATCTGCTCTACGGTAAGTTCTCAAAATGGCTTTCAGGATATGGGAAGTGGGATGTGTTCATACGGCACGCTAAATGATACTGGTGTGACACACTACTGAGTGATGCTGTATAGCACTGAACAAATGTCCTGACTCATATCAGTTTCCTCATTCGTGAAGATGCTGCAGCTTATAACAGGATGCCATTCAGGAGACCGCTGTAGGCTTTGAAACATATTATGGGTTCTAGTTAACCAATCACTCGGTCAAAAGTGTAAAATGGGAGCCTTTCCAAATCCTGAGAATAGAGCGGAAACGCATTTGGGATAAAGATAAAAGTGTCCATTCAGAGAGATCCCAAAGCAGCCATACACCAACCAGCATTCAGGGAAGGGAAATAAGAGCGCACAATGCAAGAGTTCACACTTCTTTTGAAGTTACCAGATGGTTCTGCATAGCATCCTCATTGGAATAAAGCGAGAAGCCTGAAATACATTTCTCGGGGTGGGACGCTTTCACATCGAGTATGATAACTGTACCACTTCTAAGCTGTAAAACATTATTCTTGCTCTTTTTTCCTCCTCTTTCCACACATATGAAAAGTCTAAGGTTATTTTGGGTTGCCAAGGACTTTCCAGTCTAACAGAGTCTGAGAGGCAAGAAAGTTTTTTTTCTACCGATTCTGTTCTGGCCTATCAACACTAGATAAGTAAGGTGACATCAGATAGCAGCTATTTGAACTATGCTGAGCGCTAAGAATAATGTTGTCCTCGGTGAGTGTGACTGCCCTCAGCTACTGTTTCACTTTAGAAAGCTTGTCTGATGTAGGTTACAAATACAATCAGGGCAAAGTATCACAACACAAATGCTTCAATAGTTTAAATTTGACAACATTTTAATTCAACACATTTTTTACAAACTTACTGCAAAAATCTAACCAAAATCACAAAATGTCATTGGCTTATAAACTAGCACGGATTCTGCACATCACAGTTGGAGTCATTCAATGAAAATAGTTGCTATTTATTAACTACAGAGAGAGTAGTAGCTGTTATCGTGGACCACAGCAAAAGGGAGGCTAAAAAGTTGCTGCTATATTTAGCATCATCTCGCAGCCAAATACTAATTTAAAAGCCTGGGACCTTATGCTGTTGTCAGGGAGGAGATGAGCAGGAAGGGCATCACCAATAACCTGCAAGATGGAAAATATATATATATTTTTTGGTTGGTCTTTGGGTTCCCTTTGATTAACACAAGGGATCTAATTTTTGTACTCTTTCATAGAACAGGAAGCAGGAATTCATGACAAGTTCTTTCTTCTTAAGAAAAGCTAAAGATAACAGATGGGTTAAACATAAATATGTGGGGAATTTTCCATCGGTTCTTGCCGAATAAGGACCAGCTGAGCTTGCAAAGGCCTCATGCCATGGAAGATCTGTCAGTGAGTGAATCAATGTGCATGGATTCTTCTATTGCTTAATGCTTCTTCAGATTAACAGTGATACAGTAATACAGATCTTTCAGCTCATCTCATCAAATTTTCAGTTTAGGCGTAATGTTTATATACAAAATAATTCATTAATAATACTAATCCTTCATAATGCATTCTGCTCTATTTTGACCTGGAAGAGAATGGATGAATGAATAAAAAATAAAAGTTACACTTTATTTTAAGGTGTCTTTGTTACAGTGTAGTTATACATTTAGGTACCGAGTAATATTTATTAACTTCATGTACTTACTATATGGTTAGGGTTGAGATTAGGGTTACTTGCATGCAATTATGCATAATTTAATGTTATTATAATAGTAAGTACATGTAACGTGTAACAAGGACACCTTAAAATAAAGTTCTCTCTCAGACACTTTTGTAAAAACACACTTTGAGACTGAATTAAGAATATAGGCTACATGCCTATTGAACCATTGCAGCATGCAGGTTTGTGCAAGGAAAATAAACATTTTGTTTGAAAATACTGCAGAGTAATATTTTGTTATTTTGATGTTGTCTTGTTAGAATTTGAATATGGACTGTTTGAACTGATGCTAATAATTCTCATAAACGTCATATACTGACAATTAAAAAAAATAATATATATATATATATATATATATATATATATATTTTTTTTTTTTTTCCCTTTCATTTTGCTTTTCTGTAGTTCATCTAAAATGTGAAATTCCAAATAATCTCAATTTTATCATAAAAAAAAGGTAAGTGTAGTAATAACATGGTAATACCACTCTTAAATTCTGAAAAATATTACAAAATCATTCAGTTTAAAACCAGTAATAACATTAACATTGTGAAAGAAAAATGACAAACCTTGAATGAAAATTAAGTTAAATTTAGTCACTAATACCAAAGTGACGACATAATACTACAAGGAACATATGACACACTAAACTCTCTCTAATAACTAAGACTAAGGAGTATAGTAACTCTTCAACACCTTTGTGTGACTGTTACAAGTATCTCCCTGACACATCAAGAGCCTCTTTATCTTTACGTATCACAGGCAGCCAGGGGCTTCTCATTGTGAAAAGGCTGTAGGGCCACTTCAAACTCAAATACACATGCAGCTGTTCCCTTAGGGAAGCTGTCATACATGTTGAAAGCGCCCTTCCTGAACCCAAACACCACATGGATCTGGTATTCCCACAGCAGGTGCTGTTTGAACATCCGTAGATGCTGTTCTCACACCAGGCCCTTGGGTTTGGTAAGATCTTTTGGTCTGTCTGGTTAGAACTAAGCTTTGATGACCACCGACAGGTCTCAGAGTTGCTGTCCAGCTGCCTTGTTTAATTCAATTCCACGTCATTTAGAGAGGAACTCCACAGTCCAAACATCTACGCAAAGGCATACAAAGGCTGTCGGAGTGATGGGAATTGATACATAGAGGATTCATAAAATCTGACCACTGGTTTGACCACACACTTACATAAAAGGTCAATATACCATTGTATTGACTCAGACAATGTAAGTTTGGGCTGTCTGGAGCCCAGTCAAAACAACCAATACTTGGTCAAGTTCACTGTTTGGGCCAACTGCCTAGTGCACAGACAAGGGATGCAAAAATTGGGTGGAGACGAAATGAGCGTAAGATGAGCGTGAAGGGGTCTTGTCAGTGAACTGTGAGCACTCGCTGCTTGAAAAAAATTGCGCAAATGGAAAAAAAACGGCAGTTTCGGTTCCACATTTGCAATGCAGGGCAGCCATTAAAATGCAATCATTGCGCGTTCAGCTAGTGCTCTCCAGCACTGAGTGCATGTAAATATTAGCATTAGCTTGAGGGTTGGTGCAGCGGGCAGAGCTAATGTGGCTCCCATCACACAACTTTGACAGCCTTGACCCCCCGCATCATCTCCATGTATCATTTTGCGCTGGTTCAGTGCCGTTAATCAATTTAGGAGGCAGTAATGATGCTCTCTCGGCCTTCCCAGGGGACTCTGCATTATAAAGAACTTACATTATTTATCAAGGGCTGGATCTGGGGCCCTCCATTAAGCGCCAGTTCTACTGCGATGTTCTCTAATAAAAAATAAAAAACAACAAGGGTTGGGGGGTTGGATAAATGGAGAAGGAGGGATAAAATGAAAGTGAGAGTGAGAGAGAGAGACAGACAGACACTAAGAACAAGAGCAAGTGTGCTTCGAACTCCCTGTGATGCTACTTTTAAATCAAACTGGCCAAAGGTTCATGCACAACAGCTAATGCTCTGTAAACTGATGGCTAATTGTTTGTTCTCAGCATGTTGTGAGTCACTGTGGAGCTTCGCTGATACTATAAGCCAACAAACCACTAGGATTACAAAAGAAGGTTGATCTGTTACACTTCTTGAAAACTAATCATTGGAAAGGCATTTCATATTTTTGAGTCCACACACAGACCTGAGCATGCCATGGACGCATTCACTTCACATTAGCAATCAGAAAGCAGGAACACTATGTTGGTCTGTGAATAAAATACCGGTCAGACGTCTTGTAGCTATTATGATGGTTCGTTATTTTTAGTTTGTTTACGCATTTATTTATTTATTTATTTATTAGATATCTGTCTCTTTCTCACAATATTAACACCACCAACAATAACAAATGATGAAAACAACTTTTTAGGTCTGTGAACAATATGCCAGATATCTTATGATATACAGTTGTGATCATTTTTAACTATACTGGACAGAAGGATGATGATTATTATTATTAATAGTATTATTTAACAACAATAATAGCAATTAAAATAATAATGAACAGCATTTAAAATATGTATAAGCAAAATTTTATAAATTTTTCACTTTTTATTTATTAAAACAATGAATGAACATAAATCATAAATATCTATTATATTAATAATAAAGTTAAAATGTTTCCAAAAATTTAATTAAGCAAACGATTAACTGTGACCCCATGCACACACAAAATCTATCTGGAAACGTACAGTAAATACATAAAATTGTATGCATTTTATTTAGACATTTTTTTAGGTCACTGTTCAAACCTCAGTCTTGTAAGCTCTGATTTTCAAAATTGGGTACCACAGGGGGTCTGCCCATTACTGTTTGATCCCAAAGTTTTGTAACAAATATTTAAACATGCATTTATCAGAATCACAATATTCAATGAAAGCTAACGTCAAAACACTAAAGTTTAGCCACATGTTTTATTGTACATGTACTAATGTACTGTAAATGTATTAGTATAATGTCTCTATACATTCAATAATGATTATTTCAATGGCTTTCTAATGTACTGTACACATGTAGTTACAGGCCAGCCTTAAAATGCAAAACTCAGTTTTATACAATGTACGAGAAAGTCACTCACTGCTCATCTCAGTCCATCAAGGTACAGTAAGTTAAATGCTGATATAAGACAATCACACACACACACACTCCTTTTCTCTATCTGTCCCAAAACACACACACACAATGTGTGAGAATAAAACAATCCAAGCAAATCATGGACAAGGACAAATTCTTGTCCTTTGAGTAATCTGATATGTCATCTTCAATGATGTCAGGAAATCTGGCTCAGGTCTCACAGGCTCTGCATGCATCATGTACGGGGGCAAATATTCACTGTAAGTGACCTGTATGATTTATTGCCATTTTTGAACAACCAAAAAAAACAAAAAACAAATACCCTACAACTGCACAATAAACCGAAGTGGGTGCTAAAACACGAAATTAAATAAAATGGAATGAATAAAGGAATGACTAAACAGATTTTAACAAATTTGTGTGGATTTAATAATAATCAAGGTCAACAGTTGCATATAAGCATATAAACAAATACAACACAAAAATGAAATATTTTGATTATATTATTGCAACTGACTGCAAAAATCAACAGCACAAACATCATGTGACAGTCAAACAAAACTGTACTTTATGCACTACAAACAGCATGACTTCATGAGAACAACAAGCTGATGTGCACACACACACACACGCACGCACGCACGCGCGAACCCTTAGCAAATACGGAGTGATTTGCTCCGAGTTGTTATGAAGTTGGATGCTTCATTCCTGCTCTCAATGCGCGATAAACACTCCCCAAGAAGTTTTAAATTACACGTTCCTCTAAAAACCATATACAAAAGTGCTGTTTGTAATTTCACAGTTTGTTGACGCGTTTAAAAGAAAACTAAAGTTTACTGTACCTTGTGCGCCACCTCGACGCGATCCTTCACAGCACTCATAACACAGCCAGACTTGCTGCTCTCTCGCCTGGCGTCAGTGTGTCGCGGACCGCCGCACCCTCCGCACTGAACCCGTATCACGCCGCGGGATATAGTGAGGGGCGGTGCGCAAGTCCTAACAAGTCCTACTTTTTTACACATTCGACGTTTTCAAAGTACTGTGGAATGAATTATGTAACATTGTAACAATGTAGCCTACTCTTTCTAGGGCCCGAGGAGGCCAGGCAGGCTGTGGCCCATCATGGCACTGTCCTGGGCAGGACCGTGGGGGAAACATGTGGTGCAATGAGCGTATCAAACGATGCTGTGTTAATTCAGCTCAACATACAACAACTTCGCATGCGATTTATCACTGTACAGTACATTACAGGTAGTGAGTGACAAGTGGTAAAGAAACCTCCATTACTAAAAATCATCATTGATGTCATTTGGATTTGCACGTTTTAAAAACAAAGTTTATGACAAATTATCAGAAAAATATCCACCCAGTATTTTAAGGTATCATGTTGATTGATTGATTGATTGACACGCCACAAGTGCCTTAATTGCTAATGTAAAATAAAATACATGTACAAATATTTTTCTTGAAAGGGATTTAGATTATATTTTAAAACTATGAAACGAGCATTTAATTGATTTTATTTTTTAAATTGCATTTAGCCTACTTTATAAAGAAAAGTTAAGGAAGAAAGAAATATAGATATAAATAGTTATAAATAAATAGGTTTCCTAAAATGCTACGAAGCAACATGAATGAAATCTTCAGTTAGGCTACTAAAGTGTTAATCCACAATTTTTTTCTAATCTCGCAAAAAAAAAAAAAAAAAAAAAAAAAGTGCAGAAAATGTCAACATAAGATCTTTTTGCAAGTTGTCTGTAACAAAGTGAAGAAAAACAAAACGAGAAAAATTACAATCCACATCACAGATAATCAATATTTATATTTTCTACAAACGAAATGCATAGCTATGATCAATGACAATCTTCATGATACCCTTCAGTGTTAGGTTGCTAATGTCAAGAATCATCTCAAGTGTGCATCTATTAATGTAAAACAATTTATTCTTCATTAATATCCCAGTTTATTATGTTTCTCGCGGAACTATATTATCCTGTGGCGGCGCTGGCGGAGGGAGACCTTCGAGAGTAGCAGTGCTGCTCGCGCAGATTACGTCACGCGGTTGGCGACAGAATGTCTGAGTGAGGCGCGAGTAAGCTGCACGTGAATGTGAAATCTGGGAAAACACTGCGAGCTGAGAGTGCGCTTCAAGAAGTGTGCAGAATTATAAAACACGTCTAATATGTCAGAAATGCATCGTGTATTAACAATATATTTCCGTTTTGTTTGTTTGTTTTTAAATATTGTAATTGATCATCATCATTATTATAGCCTGTTTTTTTATTATTATTATTATTTGTACCTTGCAACGGTCATACTAATAAGCTGCAGCTTACTTATTTTCACTTTTTTTACGGTAACTGCATTTGATTCATTTTCATATCACCAAATTTGTCTTCTATGTAAATAGGTAGTTTGGATGTACTAAGGCTAACTCAAAATAACATTCCTAAATAAAGCTTTCCGTTGTGTATTTATGCAATTATTTTATAGAAATGGACTAGACAGTCACTAATGTATTTTCAAACACTGATGAATGTCTAAAATGTTTATGCTTACTGACATACAGCTAGGTTTAAAAAGATAAAGTCGCCTCCTAATGAGCAAGCAAACTACAATGCTCATCTTGTCTCCCACTGGGCTGCTGTCAGGTGCACTTTCAATTTGAGTCCTTTTGTCTTAACAGTATCAGCCACTGCTGAAGAGGGAGAAGAGGTCGGAGGAGGGCCTCTCACCTCTGTCACTGAGCCTTCATTCACCCTCATCACAATGGAGCCGGACGGTTGTGCCATGGGAATGTGAGGTAGTGCTGAAAAACTACAGTATTGCGCAAAATGAAGAAATACTCCAAATCAGTGGTATTTTCATTTCTTTTTGGGGAGCCAAGCTTTGCGCTTGTTTACATATGCGACTCATTTGTGCTTTGGTGCCATCAGCGGTCTTTGGCACAGCACTGGTGTTTTCAGTAATGCTAAGCATGATGGCAGAGAATCAGGCAGCTCACATTTCAAACAGGCGCCTCCATTGACACCATGCTTCTGCTCTTCTAGAAATAATGTCTGGAGTGGTAATATTTAAATACTGTCTCCAAGGGCTTTTTATTTATCCTGCGAACCATCACGGACTATAAGTTCACCTGCATAAGTACAGTATGAAAAAATGTGGAACAGTATTAAAGGAATATTCAGCGTTCAGTGCTCGATGGACAGTATTTGTGGCATGTTAATTACAAAAAAAGACTCAAATTTGACTTAGAAGCAAAAATCAAGGTTAGTGTAAAGCACAAGTGAATGGGGCCAAAAATAAACACTTAAAAAAAATAAACTCTTAGAAGTGAATGTTAAAAAACGAGTCGAGTTAAATTAAATAAAAAAAAAAAATTCTCTTATAATTAAAATAATAATCTTTTATTTCAACTATTTGCCAGGTGGCAAGATCTCATTTTAATTTGATGTACAAAAAAATAAAAAATAAAACTGAAATAAAAAAAAAAAATATATATATAAACTATGTAGACATACACTAATGAGAAAAAAATAATAATAAGAGAATTACCACAATTTATCAATTTAAATGAAAATTGTGTTATACTGATGAAACAATGAGTATTTTCAGTTTAATGGGCCCCATTTACTTAAGTACATTTTTAAGCGCCACACTGTAACCCAGATTTTGCTTTTGTTTTTTTATTTAACAAAAGTAAGGCCAAATCATAATTTATTTTTGTGCTTAACATCTATTGAACCCACAATATTTCTTAGGGTTGTTTTTCCTTGAATGCCTTAAATATACCATAAAAAAACCTTATCTCTGAGGTTTTGTTTTTCTAGAGAAACTTCTATAAAACACGTTCTGGAGGTATGTGGGTTAAGAGATGAGAGGGAGCACAGTGGCCTTGACAGCTGAAGTGCCTCCTATTTTCTTCTGTGAAAGGGTAACAACTTTGGTGACTGGCATTTGTTCAAATGGGCAATATGTTATTTGTAAATGGGCGGCATGTAAAATGAAGCTCCCCACCCTGGCCTGGCTAGAGTTAACCCCTCTCCCCACCATCAGCAATCCCCATGGTTGCTAGGAGGGTGGTCTGCCATACCTCAGGGTGGAGGGAGGAATAAGAGGACAATTGTGGGGCTTTGCATAAGGCTCAAGAGGCTGGAACAGCTGCCATGGTCACTTGGTGGAGGGCTTGCATACTGAAGACCACGCTAGTGTAAAAGCATTTGCCAAGGTCGTCCTTGTCATTTGTGATAAAAAGCCCACTGGGTTTGGTTGTGTGAACACATTGTTGGTATATTGTTCAAATATTCAGTTGTAATCCAAGGAAATTGATGAACTCCTATTCAAATTTATTTAACAATGCATTATATAACAATTACACTTTAGCCTTACACTGTTTAAAAAAAAAAAAAAAAAAAAAAAATTTTGCTTTTTTTTTTTTAATAGAAAAACAGTAAAAAGGCTTTGGTAAATACCTGTTAATTGGTGAACTGTGAACATTTTAAATGGTTGAAATTTGCATTATACTGTATGTAATTTTACTTAAAATGCCATCACATTTAGGGTTTTGGCAAGTAAAAACTATGAATTACCAAATAATTTATAATTCCCAGAGGGGAATCATACCATTATATGACCATTTGCCAATTACATGCATCAATTCCAGTTATCAAAGGAAATATCAATCATTATCAATGATGTCTTGCTTCCAGAAGGTAAAATATACTCAATTATGTTAAAAAAAACAAAAAAAACCTGTACCTGGCAAAGCCTTTTGATGCATTTCAACATTACAATGGAATGTATTTTTGACATTAAAATTTATTTTTTTGAGGTTGTAAAGTAAAAAGCAGATATTTATAGTTTAATATTTGTATATTAACATTAAATAACTTCAATTATAAACTTGTAAAATAAACAACTATTTGCCATCCTAAAATACTTGTCAATACTTTATATGGTAACCACAGCTACTTTAAAAAAAAAACAAATTTAAACAGTGTAATTTAAAGGCATCTTGAGACACATATGGTGTCTGCTATGATGGTTCATATATTGTTTATGTAGTAGTTCAAGAAGATCTGTATCAGTTAATTAACATGCAAAATTACATGCATAACTTTCTCTTTGGTAGCTCTGGTGAGTATTCAAATGTCTCCTTTAACTCACACGCGGACGCGGACACACACACACACACGCACACACACACACAAACTTAACTCAGCAGTTGACATTTACAGTCCTCATTCTGATTTTTAATGATCGTTAATTTCTCAAACAGTTAACCGACTTTTCTTGGGACCACAAGACCCCAGACAGAACAAATAACTCTACACATGAGCAATGTCTTAATATTTTAGAATAATAAAAAGGCAAAATATTAACTCACGCAAGTAATACCTCTAAACACATTAAAAAAAAGCTACAACACCTAAAGGAATGGTTCACCCAAAAATGAAAATTTGCTGAAAATGTACTCACCCTCAAGACATCCAAGATGAGTTTGTTTCTTCACGGAAATATATTTGGATTAATGTAGCCTTACATCACTTGCTCACCAATGGATGCTCTGCGGTGAACGGGTGCCGTCAGAACGAGAGTTCGAATAGCTGATAAAAACTTCACAATAATCCACAACTAATTCATACGACATCAATTAACATCTTGTGAAGAGAAAAGTTGCTTGTTTTTAAGAAACAAATCCATCAAGATGTTTTTAACTTCTAACCTGGCTAAAATACAAGTCCTATATTCATAATATTGCTTCCTCTGATTGAGAAAAAAAGTTGGAATATGTCCCACAGATCAAACAAGCGAAAACAGCTCAAAACAGTTGGTGTTTTTATTGGTGAACTACTCCTTTAACACTCGTTTGTGTTCATTTGACAGGTGTTGGTGATGCTATTGTTTGCATGTTCAGCAAATATAACTCCTGCATTACATCATGCAACTTTGAAGATGGAATGATATTTTTATTCCCATATCACAGATGTTCCTTCAGTTCAACATTGTAAGGTCATTTCTCATGAGACGAGAGCTGTGGTGCCGCGTCCATCTGGAGATATTGTAAGCGATAGTCCTCTGACATCATCCTTTCCTGTGGCGTATTCTAAACGGAGTTCTGTGTGGTGAAAATAGCTTCATCTGTAAACAAAGCTTCCATGTCTGATTTGCTTTTCTTAGAAAGGAATAACAGTATATGCGCTGTAATGCCAAAGAAAACATAGGAGGGATGACTACAACAGCTAGCAAGAGAATAACTCAGCATTTACACAATGAAGCTTGTTACAACAAAAGTCAGAGCCACCCTAAACTCATTTCCATCTGCAAAGCATTTTAAACACATAGGACTTAGAGTATATACACAATGCAAATATGTGAGTTGTCAGCTTGAGTAAAAAAAAATATAAGCTTCATTCCACTAGACCGTTCAAAATAGGTTTTGTAATATACTAAATATAGAAAACGATCTACAGAGTACAAACAAATAAGGCCTTTAGAATCTTAGCTGCAGGGTTTTCCTTAAATTCACCAGTTGTGAGTGTACGCTGTGCAATGATGTCATCCCCATCGCTTCATTGATCGTAGCTGCCATGGCTACCACAGTGCTGTAACTGTAGCAGTGGTAGGTCAAAGGTTACAAAGATAGCCCTGCAATTGAATTTATGGGAGGGCTTGTAGGTATCAGGTTTTCTCATTCACCCCCACACACCTTTGTTGATTCTGAAGCTGCCTTTCCTCTCCAATCCTCCTTATTCCCTCTCTCCATCATCCAATCAGTGGCAATTAACCACAAGACCCAGTCAGCTACCTTTTACAATAATAACCTCTGCCCAATGGAGATTGCTGTTTGTAAACCTCTATGCAGGAATGTTTTTGACCACACAATACTGATACACTAAATAAAATAAACATTCCGATATCACTAACATATTTTAAAGGAATAGTTCATCCAAAAATGAAAAGTTGCTAAAAATGAGTTTGTTTCTTTATGTTAACAGATTTGGAGAAATTTAGCATTACATCATTTGCTCACCAATGGATCCTCTGCAGTGAATGGGTGCCGTCAGAACGAGAGTGCAAACAGCTGATAAAAACATCACAATTATCCAAAAGTAATCCACATGATTCTAATTAATCAGTGACATGAAAAGCTGCGTGTTTGTAAGAAACAAATCCATCATTAAGACACATTAAAGATACATAGGCCTTTTTCATGTCTACCCTGTGTGTATCTTTTCCTGGGCTTTCACAACCTTGCTCTATTATAAAATGTCAGTCAAAACTAGTCTTGGTGATACCTACATATTTTTAAGGTATCACTTTATTAATGACTTTTATTAACATTCAATGCATTGGATTTATAGCATAAGTTCACCATAAAAACTGTGGACAGCTCCCTCTAGTGTCAAATCATAATCAGTTCAAATATATGTTTTCATATGAAATGCATCAAATTTATTGAAACGTTTAAATAATAGTAAGTATAAGTTCTACTTTATCAAACATTTTGCATGTCCTGAATATTTAAATGAAGTTATGTTATCAGCCATGATTTCGAGTTAACGCAACATCCATCCCTGTAAAATAACAGTATAAAGAGAATCATGTCCATCAAAAAACTAGGGACAGAACTTTCTTTCGTCCAAGAGAGGGGCCCGAAAATTTTTTTAATAAAATAAAACACAAAAACAATATGCTGTTGTTTAATATGTAAAAATTGGACACAGACAATGCAGAGCTGGGAGGAACACACTGGAGACAGAAGGTAAGTAAACAGGTTACTAGCTGTAGTAGCATCAGTCCACTTCAAACGAAACGAGATCGACATTGAACTGGTGTGAGGTGTGTGTGCTTTTATATGCTGGCTGATGAGGGTGCTGATAATGTGCAGGTGCGTGCCATTAATACTCAGGTGATGGAATGCGTTGTGATTGGGAGGTGAATGAGCCTAGCTCTGGGTTCCTCAAATCTTACCCTGGAGGTCCAATCCACTGCATAGTTTAGCTCCAACCCTGATCAAACTCACCTGTCTGTGATTTTTCTAATGATCCTGAAGACACTGATTAGCATGTTCTGGTGTGTTTGATTAGGGTTACAGCTAAACTCTGCAGGAAAGTGGATCTCATGGGCCAGATTTGAGGATCCCTGGCCTAGCTGATCCGTGACAATATAATGTGATATATGAAATAATATATTTTGATATATGGGACTCTAGTGCTTACATTTTTCAATATTCTGCAATATATGCATGAACCATGTATAGCCATATATTGATACATATAAAATATATATTTAGCAATAAGACAGAAACAATACAGTACATAGCTTTATTAAAACACTCATTCCTTTTTATTAACAGATGGGTTTACACACAAAATTAAATGTCTCAAAAATACATTCCCAATATGCCTACAAAGGTCCCCAATTCTATACAGATTCAGGCAAATTAACGTCCACATTTAATCATTTATGCAAAGCGACTTTAATGAGGACAATAGCAATCAAACCAACAAAAGAGCAATAATATGTAAGTGCTGTGACAAGTCTCGTTAGCCTAACGCTGTACACATAGCAAGTTTATATATATATATATATATATATATATATATATATATATATATATACTAATATTTCACATACATTTAATAAATATACTAAATGTATGTGAAAATACATTTGTACTATATATATAGTACAAATGTATTTTCACATACATTTAGTAGACATTAACAATATTATATTTACTATATATTAATATATACACACACATGTATAGTCACATTACGGGATATATACATACATATATGGATATATTTTACAAAATATATTGGTCAGATTTGGTTATATATATGTAACATACATATATGGATATATATTACAAAATATATTTGTCAGATTTGGTTATATATATGTAAAATATATATATATTTATCTATAAATTAACCAGTGTTGGGTTAGTTACTCAAAGAATGTAATATATTACTCACTACTAGTTACTCCTTTCAAAGGTAATATTGTTACTTATTACTTTCTGGCAACAGTAATTAGTTACACTACTAGTTACATTACTTTTTCTTCACGCCCCACAGAAGCTGTAACTGTGTATCTTCCAGATAAAATTCTTCTAGAATGTTACTAACAACATATTTCTGCCTCATCATTTGACCAAAATCCACATTGGATCGCAGTCAGAAGTTATTACAAACACTCAATAATTCAATAATGAAATGCCTTTAACTGAAAATTGAAAATTGAATGTTTAATCTTATCATTACACATTACTGACACTCTATCCTCCAATTTGATACTGTTAAGTGCTTTGACACAATCTGTATTGTAAAAGCGCTATATAAATAAAGGTGACTTGACTTGACTCAATAGTGATTGATAGTGGCATTCAAGTACAAGTGTTGTATTAATCTCATTAATTGTCATGTGTAGCTTGAAGTAATTTTTCTGTTACCCATATGCGATTAAATTTCGTTATGTATTTTATCAAATCACATGAGTTTGTAAGAAACTGTTTAATTTTCAAAAAATATTTTAAATTATATTATATTAACATGTCTTTTCCTCTCCACCTGTTTTTTTCTGACCTTGCTGACCCAATGAGCATTTCGCTGCCCAATGATCATGCCTTAACTTTGCTAATTCTATTATTGCATTAGTATTGCATCCTTCTCATGGGCATTTAATAATTTTTAATTAGAGTTCAATCTCTTTTTTGGCTCATTTTATCTGTAAAGGAAAACCTGCCTAATAATTCTGCACACCTGAAATAAGAAGTTTCTGACTATCAGCCTTCATGGACAATTATATATCACTTATAAATTATTAAATACAAAATCAATAGTAGTTATTAAGATTGATGTGGTTTGGAATTGGTCAAATGTTCTTGGAAAAAAATGACCAGAATATCAACTTGCCTAATAATTCTGCACACACTGTATACTTTCTATACCTGCATTACTGGAAATTGCTTCTTAGGAACTTTGCAAATATGGCCACTGAGTGAAGACTGGCCTTACAGGGTCTTTGGAAATGCTCACACATGGAGTTCTCCGTCTGTTTTAACCTTCATGCAAGCATACCAAAACAAACACACACTTTGACTACTTTCTACAGACCACAGCCATTTTGCTTATATACTCTGTGTTTGTTCTCTAGGTGACCAGAATGCTATAAACGACCTCATGCAGATGAGACTGAGTGCAGGAGGAGGGGGTGGCATGATGGCCGAAAAATTGGAGGTTGGGGGTTTTGTCTTTACAGCTCTGTTCCTGTTTTAGGGACTCTGATAGTCCAGATCAATTAACAGTGTTGGGGGTAACGCATTACTTTTTTATTTACAAGAAAATATCTGAGTTACTTTTTCAAAAATGTAACGCCAGTTGCTTTGTTTTCCCATTTATTGACTGACAAGTCTCCTGTCCCCATGTTGAGAGAAATCGGTAGTGTTCACTGCGTGAACATGATCTTACTGTAGTTCTAGACTAAATGTGAACATGCATTAATTCATTTCACTTGCAAAAAAAGATTCAGTATTCATCTATAATTAAAACCATGAAATGCAAACTCAGAATATGATGCAAACCTGCCCATCCCATTTTATTAACCAATGTCTTTGCTGCTGACCATTGATGATCCAGTTCAACCATACTAAGCAAAAGTGATTTTAGATAAACTAACAATTGTGCTTCATTGTTTTTTTTTTTATTGCTGAAGAGTGTTGAACCTTCTCCTGTACAGACGTGAATTTACTTTTACTTCAGCCTGAGGCTTGTTCATTACACTTTTTGGTGTGAAAGGGCTTTTACATTTGCTATAAATAGAACTCTTTGTTAATAACAAACAATCAAGCCCTGCTCATAATTAAAAAGGTACGCAAAAGTTGTGTAATGCATTACTTCCCATAAAAAGTCAACAAGTAATGCAATTAGTTACTTTTTTAGGAAGTAATGCAATATTATAACACACTTTCCCCAACACTATTAATATATTGATCTAATATACTATGTAAACCTTGTGTTTTCTGGGACAAAATGGCATGCAAAAGAGTTTGTAAGAAACTGTTTAATTTTCAAAAAATATTTTAAATTATATTATATTAATATAATGTACCACATGCCGATAATGCAGTATTTCTATCTGCTTTTCCATATTCCAAGCTTTCCTGCTGCACTGGGGACATCACATGCATGTACGAGTCGTGAAAATTATGAAAATAAATCTAGGAATTATTTGATTGTTGGATTTTAAATCAGCGGGGTTGAGGCATCAAAAGTAACTAAGTAACTAAGCTGTTTTATGGAAAGTAACTGTAATATTATTAAGTGTTATTATTGCTTCAGTGTTGTCACATGAAAAGATGTGAGGGGTGTACTCACTTCTGTGAGATACTGTATGTTAAATTATATGTGTAGCCAATATTTATATATTTACAAATATATAATTCCATATATGAAAATATATTAAAATAAATATTTACCTTGAATTGTGTTCATATATTGATAATACATATTCCCATATAAATGTGACATATTCCCCAATATATGGAAAGCGGCAATTCCTTATGTATTATTCAATATATTGTAATATATTACCACAATATATTATTCTATATAATTACCAATATACTGAAATTTTGTTTAATATATTGACCGTTCATATATAATAAAATATATATTTCTTTCTTTCCGTAAGGGATGGCTTGAGGAATAAAAACAGGAGGGAAGTCACTGGTTCACTTCTTTAGGTGCTTCGGCTGAGATTTTCATCTGATGTTATCATCAGTGTGGAGAGCAGGATGTTTGCTGAGGTGATTGGTGAAGGTCAAAGCGATGTAGTAATGTCTTTTAAGATGAAGATCATAAATTATAGAATGACACAACAGCTTCTCTCACAGCTTCTCCTTAATCTGGTGGCCCATAACCGTAATGTAGGCTTAAGTTTTCTCAACTCTGACCATCAAGGTATGCTGTACTAAAGAGTTTACAGTAGCTCCAACACTGATCAAACAAACCTGCCTGTAACTTCCTGAAGAACATGATTAACTAGTTCATATGTGTTTAATCAGGGATCAAACTAAATTCTACAGCACAGCGGACCTCAAGGTTGGAAAAAAAAAAAAAACTGCTTTAGGCCAACTGCCATCTCATACAATAGAGGCCTACAAAATGTAATTATATGAGGTTGGAGTAGTCCAATGCAAGTAGTGGTCACTACAGGTTGGAAGTGGGGTTGTGTCAAATGGTTATTCCAGGTGGCCAGTAAGAAAAAAAATCTATATTTTTTTTTTTACATTTTATGAGAAGGAATAACAAATCTTATTACACAGACAGAGTGTTTGTTTTTGTTTTAATATTTTAAGTAGTTTATGAAATGGCACAGCTTGAACACCAGAACTGCCTCTATTGTGTGTTTGTTTTGGAATCTATTCTTTTATCTGTCCTCAAATATTGTTTTAAAAGATAAGTGATCCCAGAATTCTCCTAAATGTTATACTTTTTGAGAGACTTCAGTGCTTCACCTCAATGCCCAAACTCAGAACAGAAAAAGTGCACATTTTACTTGTATGGTCACTGTAGTGCCTACATGCACATAATTTAAAAATGACAAAATAATAATAATAATAATGTCTATCACTTATTTATCCATGGTATCACAACAAGTAAACCATGAAAATTGAGTAATAAACTTCAACCATCCACTACAGACTTGCTTTTCACCCACTGATTTTAATATGTAGATTATGGATATATTATCTATATTATAGATCAGTGTTTCTGTACATATAATTGCGCTGTGGTGAACCCTAATAGGAGCAGCCGAAGGAAAAAGATAGAGATCGATAAGTGCTTCTGCCATGATTCAAATCAACATGTCCCTTTCAACAGCACACCTCAGCAACTCATGTATCATCTAGAATACCAAGTTTACCACTTGTAAATACAACTTTACTTGGTCATTCATGTGCTCTGAGCTGTTAATTACAATATTTCTGACTCCACTTGAAAGGCACATTAGCTCCAACCCTAATCAAACACACCTGAACCAGCGCATGGTGTTCAGGATTACTAGAGGGGGAAAAAACTGCCAAGTGTGATGGAGAAGGGTTGGAACTGAAGTCTGCAGGAGGGGAGCCCTCCAGAAGACATAAGACAACATTTTTAAACTTCTACCATTTCACGCAATTAAGAGTTTTTTCCAGTCACTCTTGGGCAGGAATAAGGAACCTCCGAGGCCTCCATGACAGGGAGCTCTGCTACCTTGTCGGCTTCAACAGGAAATGTTAGGAACCATAGTAGGAACCTCTGAGGGGGATGAAGTGGTCAATTGTTTGGACTGGAGAGGCAATCAAATAAACTCTGGGACTGGAGAGGCTGAGATAGGAGCTCTTGAAATGGGTTAGCGGCTCTGGCTGGGGCTATCCATGGCAGGGAGTTTAGGACCTGGGTAGCCATGACAGAACTTTGGAGACTAAGATGGCCGTGGCAGAACTACTGCCTACAGTCACCAAAACAAAAAGCTCAGGGGCATCTTTGACAGGAAGCTCTGGATAGCCATAACAGATCCTCTGGGACAGCCAAGATTGAAATCTGGCACTGGTGTGGTTGGGACAGCAAGCTCTAGCAGTGGGCAGCAACTCTGAGACTGGGGTGCCCATCATAGGGCACTTAAAACAGTTGCAAACAAACTATGTACAGAAACCTATGTACACATCCCTAGGCAGCAATAACACAAGACACAAACATTGCTGCTTCAAGCTTGTCAGCCTCGCAAGACGCTAAGGACTGGAGGGATGGAGGGGCCACTCGTGTGCTGACACTAAGCTGACTAAAGAACACTTCCTGGGTGGCCGTGGCAGGGTGCTCTTGTCTCCACGACTTATGGGATGACCTAAAACAAAAACAGAAACAAAATCAGGTTTATTGACTAAATACCTTACATTTACAACAATTTTGACTTTGGCATTCATTACTTAAATATACAGCAAATGAAACATCTAAAAAAAGAGTAAAAACAATTAGATTTATCTTGTTATCTCTATTATTTTATGTTGATCATAGGCACCTTAAACCAGTCATGGAGAAGGAGCCTGTCAAGAGGAATTCTCTCCTCAGGGTTGGGATGCAGGCAGGCGTTGATCAAATGGCTGCATTCTGTTCAGAAAGAAAAGAGAGACGTTTGACTACTATCTTAAACTTCCTTTACACCTACTCACCTGTTCACAAAAAAATCCAGCAAGATGGCCATCTTTTATAAATCCACTTAGCTCAGATGTTACTTTTTCTTGTTTTTCTATGATATAGAATTACTGTTGGCCTTGTTTGTGAAGATTTCACCTTTTGACAAGCTGGGCAGATACCACAGCCAGTCCTTGATCTTGTCCAGATCAGTGTGGTCTGGATAATAGCCGCAAACCAAAGTGTACAAAACGACCCCCAGTGAAAACACTGTTGCATGCCGTCCGTTGTACTTGCCCGTCTCTAGATATTCAGGGGGGCAGTACTTCCTTGTGCCTGGAGAAAAGAGAATTGTTAGTTTGAACTGCCACAGCATGTTTTCTCTGCATCCATTAGCATGTGCAACATGACAAGTTTGTCCGTCTACACTTGAAAGTTAAAAATATTGCACAAAATCTCAGCCACCCAGATAATACATACCACTGAAGGTGTTGTATGGCATTTCATGCAGCAGGTCCCCGCAGCCGAAATCAATCAGTGTCACGTCCAGGGAGTCCGTGTTCACTAACAAGTTTTCCAGTTTGATGTCTCTATGAAGAACTCCGCGGCTGCAACATTTGTCAGCAGCCTCAATGACCTGCTGCATCACATGCCGTGCAAACTCTTCGTCAAAGATGCCCCCACAGCACTCCGAAAAGACGGAGAGATTCTCACAGGGCGAGGGGCGCTGCAAGACCATAACATAATGGTCGGGGAGCTCCTGCCAGTCCAGCAGCTCAATGATATGGGGTGAGCTGGGACCGTTATTGGCAAGGACTGTCAGGCCGATTTCCAGGGGAACGGGTTTGGCATGATCATGCTAAACGAAAGACAGTTTTTTAATAAATAAGTAATTTGCCTGGCTATGATTAAAGTTGATATATTTAAAAACAGAGACTGAGAGGAGATAACACAGAGAGTGCAACCTACTTACAATGTTGATATATTCCATGTTTTCCGTTTTTCTGGCAAATTTCAGTGCCACCTGATCAACAAAACAATGGCCAACAATGTCCTGTTGTGAAATTAATGTCTAGTCATTAATATAAAACTATGTAGATCATGTTCTGATAGTTTAAACTGCTCTAAATCATGTACACAAGACAAAACAATAATTTATTAGATAGATATCATATTAAAAAAAATTACCGGAAGGCCATCCTTGCATCGCACTCCCTCAAAAACAGCACCGAATCCTCCTTCCCCCAGTTTAGCGCCAATGTTGTAGTTCAAGCAGATGTCTATTAAAAGATTAAACAATTTTCACATTCTCATATATGATTAGTTTTAATGGCCTAATATTAATTGAGAAACTGTATGGAATATTTGTGGTGATACTTTTTTCCAATACATAAACATATACATCGAGCAGCCATAAAGTACATGTAGGCCCACATGTAGGTGTGTATGTTTGGGATTATGGCAATAAACTCACTCACTCTCAGTGCTCATGACCACGTCATTGTCCTGTTGTTCTGTCAGCGGGGACACAATCTCACCTTCTGACAGATTAACTGGACTATCATGAACACGAGGCTCAAGATGCTCCTGCATCTGCTGCTCCTCAGAAGAGGAGAGGACGTCGGAGCTGCTGCTAGGAGCTTCCTGATGAGCACAGTCCTTTGTAGTGCATGTGATGTTCTGTAGAGAAATCTGATCTAAAGAGGGGAATAGAAATCAAAAGATTGAATGACCATAAAAAATAAAACTATCTCTAATATGTATATCATCACAGCAGCATTAAGAAACTTTTATATATATATATATATATATATATATATATATATATATATATGTGTGTGTGTGTGTGTGTGTGTGTGTGTGTGTATTTAACATAAAGTTGATGTGATTTACCATCAGTAGAGCACCTAGAAGATCCAGCCTGCTCCAGTTTCTCACCCTGAGCTTTCCCGTCCTGACCAGCTCTTGGGCGAGAGAAGTGGAAACAGGCCAGCCTCCTCCAAAACCTCCTTTTCTTCCTCACCCTCTTCTTCTCTCTCACCTTCCTCTCTCCTCTATCTTCCTCAGCAGTACCAGCAAGCTGATGAGGATTTGGCGTGTTTGACTGAAGTGGTGTACTTAGTTGGGAATTGTACACACACTTGTCTACCGCTTTCTTCACACAAGATATTTGCTGACCCATGATCACACGAACACACAGGCTCTCCAAACCCACAGAAGTAGGCTAATATTGGAGTTTCATGTCTTTACATACTCTCACATTCCACAGCTGTCAACTTCCAATTCTGAATGTGACATCATAAGGGAATCGCGCAGGAAAGAATCTTGTCATTATAATGTCTAATGTTGTCCATTTATATAATTCAATATTTGTAGCCTATCTAATGATACGAGCAAATCAAGTATCCCCAAAAAGACTATTTCTGAAATGTTGTTTACCGCACACGGCTTTAAAAAAAAAAAGAAAAAAAAAAGTTAAACAAATAAATCTTGAATATTAATATTTGTAATTAATTTTCACTTCATTAAACATTACAAGCACTTTTCAAGCCAAATATTTCCCAAAACTATGTTTGTAAGGTTTTAAATGTTCAAAACGTAGCATTCATGCTGCTAAATTGTATACAATTATGTAAAGTTTCACTTTAAAGTCTCTGATAACTCTCTAGGCTATAAAATATTATATTCGCATACTGTACCACAACAAATGTTGTTTTTAAACATTGCACAAACTCTAAAGTCATGCTTAGACAATGTAAAAACAAAACTAAAGAAAACAAACTAAATCTTCGTGTGTTTTTGGATAAAGCTGATTATATTTCGCTGCATTCCTGGAAATAATGTTGAATACTCTTAGGATACAACAACAATGCTTTATTGTTTCAAACTAACCTTCCATACTTAAGAAAACAAGAATAAAACAATTTTGTCTTAAAACCTTTATTTAATTAAATGTAGTGACCATTGGGTTCTATTCTTTTGTGTTTCTCTAACAGTCTTCAGAATGATGTGATAATTTTACACTTTTGAATATCTATTTTCCTCATTCTCTCTCTTGGCTTATTGAAACTTCATTGGCTATTCGAAGATTTTTCCCTTTAATGGTTGTGTTTTCTCTCACTGCCAGAGGAGGGCGGCAAGACAGCTTATGGTGTCTGGATCTGGACAGGATACAATGCAGGTCAGGAGTCCAGTAGTCTGACGAAAAAAAAAGCAGTTTTAGAAACAAATGTTGTCAAGTGTGTTGTTGGCATCTATATATTCATACATCATTACTTCCTTTAATATTATTTAATTTATTTAATATTCTGTTCATTCTTAAAAATAAATTATTAAATCGTTGGATTTGTTTTGTAGTAAAATGAATGATTTAATGACTGAATGTATCTGATGATCGGCACATTGGAATAAGGCATTTAAAAATACTACACAATATCTTCAATGGTGAATTTTGTTTGTGCAATGTGATAAAATGCATTTATATTGTGACAAATATATATATATATATATAGGCAACACTTTACAATAAGGTGTCATTTGTTAACATGAGTTAATGTATTAACTAACATGAACAAACAATGAACAATGCATTTATTAATATTAATATTTGTTCATTTTAGTTAATGAAAATACAGTTGCTCATTGTTTATTCATGTTGCATTAACTAATGTTAACAAACACAACTTGTGATTTTAATAATGCATTAGTAAATGCTGAAATTAACATGAACTAAGATTAATAAAGAAGTATTGTAGAAGTATTGTTCATTCTTAGTTCATGTTAACTAATGTTGTTAACTAATGAACCTTATTGTAAAGTGTTACCTATATATATATATATATATATATATCTGCCGTTAATAAATACATACAAAAACGTTATGACCTTTTCACAACGTGGAAAAACGCTTTTATTGTGGTTGCTGTGTTGATAAAGACGATGAAACTCTATACTAGATTAAAATATATATTTTTAATAATATGGTACTCCATTACAAATAACTAATCACAGCTGACTATAAACAAACCTACAAATAAACCTACAACATCATAATCTAGTTCTTGAAGCTGGGAATATTATTATTATTATTATTTATTGTTGTTATTTTTATTTTTATTTATTTTTGTGTGTGTGTGTGTGTGTGTGTGTGTGTGTGTGTGTGTTCAAATGGGGACTTTAATTTTGAAGAGGGAACACTTTTATTTTAAAAAAACATTGACGTTCCTCACTTGCACGACCTCGGTGCATTTGTGAAAGTGTCACAGCTGATTTGGGGAACCCGTGGATATATAACTGAAGATTTCCCTTATTAATTAATCTGCCCAAATAAAGACAGAACCTGAACTACAGATGGGCTTAAGACGATAAACCGATGATTTAAGGACACTTGGTGAGCTTTGAATGATAATGTTTTCTCTTCCAGATTTTCAGGTTCCTGTCCTGTCCTGTCTGATTCAATGAACACGCTGTCATTTATGTGATCGGACTGAAATGTGTTATGAACTGATATGATCTAATAACAAAGATCAGTTGCTCCCATATAATTAATAATTTACTATGGTAAGAAACTATAGTTTTCGTCCAAATATCCTGGTTACTACAGGTTTCTTATTTATTTATTTATTTTAATTTTATGAGCTAATATGGCATTTCCATATTGTACAGAGCTTTCAGAGTCCATCTCTGTATTATTAGTATATTATTATTATTATTATTATTATACCTATAGAGTCTACATCTGTATTAACCTCTGTGTTTTTGTAGTGGCTAATACCAAATTAGCACAATGTTGCAATAGAAGTCCTTTAGGTAAATGTCCGTGGCCCTAAATGTATTATTTTAAACTATTATTAAATGCACAAATACAATGTTTTTAAGATAAAAAGATTGAATATGTTTGATAAAATATTTTATATTTTTAAATAAAAGGTTTGGCCTCGAATGTTTCAAATCAAAACGTTCTAAAACTTTATCAGTAACTACAAACATTTGGTAGCAAACAAGCTTAATGAGTGACTGCTTATTTTAGGCTAAATTTTCAACACTGTTATTTATTAATAACATTATTTACGTAGCGTTGGACATTTTTGTCATTTTATTTCTATAGTGGTCAATAAGTAAATTAGTGTTTTAAACTCTATTTACCAAATTTTATTAATGGTTACCATGGTAAATTTTGATAAGGCTGTAATGTTTACCACTTCTTCACATGAAAGCTATTCACAGAAATGTTCTTTGCTATTTTCACAGAACAAGTTCTACACAACAGAAAAAGGAAGATGGGTCCGACCGGAGCTTTTCCAATTCTTCATCGTGTTGCTGCTCTTTCTTCTTTACGCAGTACAACGGCGTTAAGACATTCCCTTTGTAAGCCTACTGTAAAACTGTGCTATGCCTCCCTCTGCCCCCTCCAACAGACAAGATCTGGTTCAACAGAGACTGCCTTAAGTCATCACATTTCAGACCTGACTGACAGGGAGAAAAGACTACTGACCAAGCTTTATGATGGACTTATCGGGGGTCAAAGGGCAGCTCTCGCTGAATCTATAACCCTTGTGGAGACCCAGCATCCAAGGAAGAAAGAGTTGGCCCAGGTTCTGCTTCAAAGAGTGCTGGCCTTCCGTCGGGAGCAGGAGAAACGCAATGGTGGAAATCCAGTGGCCTTCAGAGTGGGTCAGTAAGGTGATGTGAACTGCAGCTGAAGCTTATTGCTGTTTGCATGATTGCCTCAATCTTCAATCACATCTTTGTACGTGTGACTTCAGGACTGTCTGGTCCCCCTGGTGCTGGAAAGTCTTCATTCATTGAGGTCGTTGGGAAAATGCTGACAGGAAGTGGACATAAAGTGTCAGTACTGGCTGTGGATCCTTCCTCGTGCACAACTGGAGGTGAACAGATGCTCAAATATCAGAAGTGGTGCTAGTTTCATCTTTGTGCTTTAGATGTTTGCATATGTATACATTTGTTTGTAAGCCACTTTAACCAGTTTTTATGTGGTAACAAATTTTCATAATGACATAATATTAATCATATTTTCACAATAATGTCATTTTCACTGCTGAAGCTGTGCACACATACATTACTAATCAAAAGTTTGGGGTTGATACGATTTTTGAAAGGTGTTTTTTAATCTTATCGTCATCAAGGCTGCATTTATTTGATCACAAATACAATAAAAACAGTAATATTGTGAATTAATATAATTAAAAATAATTTTTTTCTTTTGAATAATTTTTCAAATGTAATTTATTCCTGTGATGCAACGCTGAATTTTCATAAGCCATTACTTGGGTTTTCAGTGCCACGTGATCCTTCAGAAATCATTCTAATATGCTGATTTGCTGCTCAAGGAACATTTCTTACTAGTGTTAATACTGCAAACAGTTGTACTGCTTCATATTTTCTTGGAAATTTTTTTTTTCTTCAGAATTCTTAGATGAATGGGAAAAAAACTGTGTTGTTTGTCTTTACTGCTGATCAATTTAATGCATCCTTGCTAAATAAAAATAATTAATTTCTTAATCAACAGTTAATCTTGGTTATAAGTTGCTACCTTTTTTAATGCAGGTTCACTGATGGGGGACAAAACACGAATGACAGAGCTCTCCAGAGACATGAGCGCTTATATCCGCCCATCTCCCACATCAGGAACCCTCGGTGGTGTGACGCGAACCACCAACGAAGCCATTGTCCTCTGTGAGGGTGCAGGCTATGACATTGTGTTAGTGGAAACTGTGGGTAAGCCTTTGTTATGGTTCTCATTATGTTATAAACCATTAGCGTAATGCTCATCTTAAAAGCATCTATGTATGCAACGTAACTCTGCAGTGTCACTTAAGTTGAAATCTTTACACAGGTGTTGGTCAGTCTGAGTTTGCTGTGGCTGACATGGTGGATATGTTTGTGCTGCTGATCCCACCAGCAGGGGGCGATGAACTCCAGGTATACACACCTCCTTTACTTGGCCCCTATTCCCATAGAAGTGATTCTCTACCAGGGAGCCCGGGGCCTCAGCAAACTTCCATGGAGACCTTAAGATGACTTAAAATGATTTCAGTTCAAATTTTAATTTATAGCAAATAAAATATTTGTATTGGGTAGAAACTGTGAATAAAGCATAAGAAATATGAGAAAATAAATGTATTTTAACAATAATGCCTTGGATTCAAAAAGATCCTACTTTTGAAAGAAACAAACTACTGCCATAGAACATTATCTGAATTTTCTGAACCCTTTAAGTTTTATAATGTCTCATATTGTGAATGTTTGTTTGTGAAAGTCTTGCTGAGAATGGTTTATACTGTATTTTTAAAAAGGGAATCAAAAGAGGAATTATTGAGATGGCTGACTTGGTGGTGGTTACAAAGTCAGATGGTGAATTGGTTGTTCCAGCACGGAGGATACAGGCAGAATACACAAGTGCCCTGAAGTTACTTCGAAAGAAGTCCAAAGTCTGGAGACCAAAGGTGTGCGGCTTTACAATCATGCTTTTAATTCACAAATTGCACATACTCTACAAGAAAATAATTCTAATTCAATTTGTTCAATTTATTTTTATTTAGCGAAATATAATATGACCATTCATTCTGCAAAGTCTCATCTTGTTTATAGCCATTTAAGAATCAGGTTTTAGCTCATTTCAGAACATACAGATTTGTTTGAATTGTTTTTAGATGTTAGAGGGAAAGATTGGGAAAAATTCACACACACACACACACACACTGCCATTCAAATGTTTGGGATCGGTAAGATTTTAATTTTTTAGAAGAAAATAACATTTTTATTCAGCAAGAATGCAAGTTGATCAAAGGTGACAGTAAAGTATTTTACATTGTCAAAAAGATCTCCATTTCAAATAAATGTTGCTTTTTTTAAACTTTCCATAAGAAAGAACAAAGAATAATGTTGCAACAATATTAAGCAGCACAACTATTTTCAACATATAATAAGAAATGTTTCTTGAGCAGCAAATCAGCATATTAGAATGATTTCTGAAGGATCATGTGACTCATAGTAATACAAATATATTCAAAATAAATTGCAATAATATTTCACTTTATTACTGTTTTTACTGTATTGTTAATCAAATAAATGCAGCCTTGGTGAGTGTAAGAGACTTTTTTCAAAAACATCTTACCTACCCCAAACCTTCCAGTAGTGTGTGTGTATATGTGTATATATATATATATATATATATATATATATATATATATATATATATATATATATATATATATATAGATACCTCTTATCCTTATTTTAACATGTTTCCTTCTTCCCCTTCCTCCCATATAAGAATTACTTCCATGTTAAACTTGTTTTATTTATGTGTCCTTATTTTCTGCTAAAAAAGATGTGTCCTGGCCTGCGGAGTAGTCCCGGTCATGCTCTGCTTGGCGTTGTCGAGTCTTTCCTCTTTGTCCCCTCACCCCCAGTATTACTTCTACCCGCAGGGCACAGAGCCAACATAGGCAGCCCTTTGAATGGCCAAATGCTGCCTCATGCATTTCACTGATTAGAGGCCACCCACATGGATGAAAACCGCTAAAGCCTTTGTCTCCTCTCAGCAGCATGATTTCTGAGCTCCATCCCTGTACTGGAGAATGCGACGGTCATATTGATTTTTTTTTTCACCCTCCCTAAAGACTCTAGTATATAGGTCTTTCAGTGAAAACGAGGATAGAGTGATGTGTGTGGGCGAGCGCCCTTTACGTTTCCACATTCTGGCTGCCCGCTTCCATTCTCTCTGTTCATTTCTTCCTCTGCTTTCTGTTTTTTAATCTTTCTTTAGCTCTCCACATCTACACCAGCACATTTTATATGCTTTGTTTCTCTTTCCCATTTGTGGTCAGGTGGTCCACATATCTTCTCAGACGGGACAGGGTGTGCCTGAACTGTGGGATACCATGCTACAGTTCCGGGACGCGATGCTGAGCAGCGGGGAGCTCCGAGTCCGGCGGCAAACTCAGCAGAAGGTGTGGTTGTGGAATCTGATCCAGGAGAACGCTCTACAACACTTCCAGCAGCATCCAGCGGTGCGTGCCGAGCTCCCGGAGCTGGAACGAAGGGTCACGTGTGGAGATATCTCACCAGGCCTTGCTGCTGACCTCCTTCTGAAAGTTTTCTCCACCGTACAGTGATGGAAGGCCGTTCCATGGGAAGCTATGAGCCAAGGCTTATTGGAAAGATTTAACAGAGTCTTACAACATTTGATTTCTTCTGATTGTGTTTCATATGGTTTTAAAGGATTTTAATAACTGATGACATTTGATAATTATGATAGGTGAGATAATCGGCTCAGTATTATCTTGCAAATTGTATTTAAAGAAAAGGAAATGAAATGATTAATAACTTTTACACCTTTTGGCCTGAAATCTGTTACTTGTATGGGACTCAACAATAAAATATAATTTTCTGTTGGTCCATTTGGGCCACTGATTCATTTTTATGTTTTTTGATTTATTATTATTTGATTTGTACTTGCCTACAAACATTTACACTGATCTCATAAAATAAATAATTTATTAGAAAAAAACAAACATTTTCTTAAAATAGTTATATATAATGTACACATGGTAATAATATATAAAACTAGTTTTAAAAAAATCTAGAATTACTATATTTTTTGCTTTTTTTTTTTTTTTTTTTATTCTGAGAAGTTATAATATATCACTTTTGTTGGAAAACAATAGCATTCGGTGGAAAACATTGCTGTTTGATTTTTACTTTCCTGCAAACATTTGCACTGATCCCATAAAAATAAATTCAATAGAATACAATGCAGTCATTTTTTCTTTATACAGTAAAATATTATACAAATGATTGATCTTTATCAAAAAAAAAAAAAAGAAGTGAAAAGGTTTTGTGTGTACATGACTGAACATGACTGACTGTTCATTTTTCCTTGATACAGTATATTTTCTTGATAAAGTAAAAAAAAAAAAAGTATATTCAAACACACACACACACAAACATTCTGAAAAGATATATAAACTCTTGTTGGAAAAACATTTAGTGTAAAACATTACTGTTAGTTTTATTTTTTTATTTTTTTACAGGCTATTCATCCTGAGATTGTTATCCTGGTCACAAATTTCACATATCTTGATAAAAGATATATGAAATCTGGAACTTCTATGGAAGATTCCATTCTATGTAAATTACCTTTGGTCTTTTCAACAATATATTATATTAATGTATTTTTAAATAGAAATCCTATAGACTGTACACAGATGCCTTGTAAGCTACTAACATGCTGTAGTATATACTATTGTGATAAATGTTTCACTGTGGAAAGACTAAACCTTTGTTTAGTCTTGAGGTGTTTGTTCCAAATCACCAGAACAGAGTTATTTTTACAATTACATTCTCTGCAAGTCAGCAAATGATATTGCTGATCTTACATCATAGCTCCATTACATGAATTTAAATGAGCTCATACAGTAATGCGTTTTCCAGTAGTTGATGTTCTCTCAGGCTGGCACTAGATGGACCTGCAGACCTGGAGAGATCTTTGTCCATTATGTAAATAAGCTCCTCTGCATGCCACTGCTGTTTGTCTCAGCCTACAATAGTGTGCTGTTGGCCTGCCCCTTACAGACTCAGAATATGCTGACTGCGATTCCAGTCCTGTTCATTCCTGTCCTGATGTTGTACCACAACTGAGATTTACACACTCTGAAGAGAATAAGCCACGTTGAACGCTGCCATGTTGTAGCCCAGCATTGTTCTGTTTCAATAAATCCCAAGTTCATGTGACCTCGTCTCATCGCTTTTGTTCTGCAAGCTGTGCGTGTTTGCGTACAGACACGTCCTGCCTCCTGTGCACATGCTTTCTAGTCATTATGCCTTGTGCTTCTGTCTTATGACTCAGACTGGAATGCTTTGTGAATACTGATGAACTCCAAAGACCTGAGGGCCGCCCTCTCCATCAATCACGAATAAAAGCTCTTGGCCCTTCTCTGTAAACAGAGATACGTTAGATCTAAGTGTCTGGACTGTATACCCGCAGAGCCCAGAACTGTGATTTGTCTGGAGGAAACCTTCTTCAGTTTATGATATCATGTTGCAGCCTAAACAGTGCTTACATATGCATTTAACATTGAGAAAGATTAAATTTGTTGTAAGAACACGCAGCACCCAAGGTCTCACTGGAATCTCCTATCAAGTTTAAAAGTTGTAAATACGCAGTACTGTACAGAAGTAATGTTTTTTAAGAAGTCTCTTAAGCTCGCCAAGGCTGCGTTTATTTGATCGAAAGTACAGAACTGTAAAATTGTGAAATATTACTACAATTAAAAAAAAAAAAGGATTTTCTATTTGAATACAAAATTGTATTTATTCTTGTGATGCAAACCTGAATTTTCAGCATTCTTCAGTGTCACATGATCCCTCAGAAATCATTCTAATATACCGACTGGCTGCTCAAGAATTTCATATTATTATCATCAGTGTTGATATTTTTGTAGAAGCATGATACATTTTCTTTGATAAATATCAAATTTAAACAGCATTTACTTGAAAATAGTAAACAGTGAAGCAGTTTTTTTCTCTCTAACAAATAGTAATATAGAATTGCACCAAACAAATTAATAAGGCTTTATTTTAAACAATGTTATTCTTTTTAGGATTGTTTTCTTTATTATGATGAACAGTTGTATAGCCATGGTAAAAACAATCAAAATTGATTTTAATACATTAAAATCCACATCATAAAAGAGATGTATTCAAGCAATTGTGAACTGCAGTGTATTTTTGAACAAATCGATAGGGCAAAAAAGTCACATAATAAAGTCACATTTTATCTGGAATCAGAAGGCATTCACAGTCATGCATGCTGAGATAATGTTAGCATTCAAATAAAAAAGAATAACAAACTGAACAATGACATGCTACTCTATTTGGGCCCCTATTTAAAATAAATGTAGCCTTAGTCCACCTATAAAGCAACAGTTCCTTGTAGTTTTGCTGGTCTCTCCGTGCTGTGTTTGTGCTATTTGCCTCTCTTACATCTACACTCACATGTGCATGTGCTCGGCAGACTGCCTCGCCGTCTCTCTAGTGACTGATGAGTGCGTAAGGCATTTCCTTCAGGGCTGTGAGCTCAGTTGCTGCAAAACGATCCTATGAGTGACAAACTAATGGGACAAGCCTGGAAGTGTGCAAGGGAGTAATACAAACTTCGGTTGGCACACTTAGACTGGACCGGCAGTCCTTTCAACAGTAACTAAAGTGATTTCAGCTCTGTTGCGATAAGCCATTTGTAATCCCTGTAGCCACATCTGCAAATTACAGTATCAGTCTGAAGGGTGTTCTCCTGTTGCGGAATAAATATTAAAGGGATAGTTACCCAAAAAATTTAAATTCCAAGCCTGGTCCCCATTGCCTGACTTCATGGTGTGGACAAAAAATACTTGTGTTCAACTGACACTGGAAAGTCATATGTTTGGAATGGCATGAGCGTGAGCAATGATGACAGAAGTTTATCGTTTTTATCTTGGTGAATTATCAGTTTAAAACCTTTATTTTTAAACTTTAAGGTATGGCAAATTAAAATATAATATTACAGGTATTGTTTTGTGTGTGCAAATGTACAGCTCCCAAGGCTAAATGCTTTCAAAAAGAAAATGTTTGCTTCAGAAATAAGAGAAGAGGAATTCAGTTGACCTCTGGTAATATATTTGAGTGAATAATTATTCTTAGCAACTATTGAATGATGGTATCGAATAGAGATGAATTCCTCTGAATAACTCAGTGAAAAGCAGGCTGCCGCCCGTCTTTGCTTAATGAATTCCATCTGGTCTCTGTCCCAAAATCAGGGTTTGATCAGGGCATGGTCCCACTGGTTATACTATTGCCTCCAAAATGCTGATGTCAAAATCAACCTCTTCAGATACAAATGTATTTCCTGGCAGCGGCGAGTGGCTTTTTTCTGCCTCTACCCTCAAGCGGTAACTCAGCATGGCTTGTGTTCTTGATGGTAATGGAGTGTCTCGAGATGGCAGGCAAACTCTCCTCAGGCCTCTAAACTCAATCCTTTTTAATCCCGGGTCTAATTGCTCGCTTTGCCAGCCAAAGTGAATTCAGCTGCTGGCTGTCTGTGAGACCAACAGTCCCTTTAGCACAATGTAATAACATCATAGATTTACAGAAATTAAAAATTTAAACAAAAGACAGCAACGTGGCAGCTCGCCTGTCAAAGAGGCCAGCGGCCTTCGTACTCCTGTTAAAACGAAAGAAAAAGAGACATCAAGAGCAGCGTGCCATTCGTCTCCCTCGCTGCTTTATCCCTCCCTTAAAAGTAAAGTTTAAAAAAATAGTGGGTATGAAAGGAACAAACCCATTGTACTCTCCTTCTACCTGTCCTCACATATTTTATACATATATAACTCTATTGTCATGAGCAGATGAGGAGATTATTTAAGTCAGGCTGACACAACAACCTTCCATTGTGGTGCTGAGTTTTATTCTCCACAGAAAATATCAAAATCTAGTTTTATTTTTTCAATGGTTTTGTTATGCACTATTCATTTTCAAAAGGATGAAAAGTATTTAGCCTATACATGATTGCATTTGCAAAATCCTGTTTTTGATTTGATTGTTTGGAAGTGTGTGCAGGGGTGTTTTTCTTTTTATTCTGTGCATGCCATAACTTGCTGAGAAAACAAAACTAGATTTGCATTTTTAGAAGGAAATTCCATGCTTGCAAAGCAGCAACAGCATGGAACTAATCGCTACTGTCAAAACCCTGCAGACAATTAGCATTTTCGAGCCATAGATTCCCTAAAGAACTTTTTTCTTGCGTTTTGAATTTTGTTTTAAGATAAAAAATGGCATACAATCACAGCTCAAATGTGAATTATGAGCCGCTATCCGTGAGTTTTTAACTAAGCGATTCATTGAAAAGATTCGGCTCAAAAGAACGGTTCATTCACGAATCAAATATCGCTACCAATCAGCCACACCTGGGGATGGATTAATTAAAACACTACAGCCAGCGATGTGGCCAAAGTCCTTCCCAATTTCACAAGCTCTAGGCCTACATACTTTTGATTAGAGCAGAGCACCTCTTCCTCACACTGACTTTGTTGTGTTTTACATCTTAAGCGACTTTTGAAAAATGTTATCATTAGATGTTGAACCTCACAAGAGATAGAGAAAATGCGTTATATTGACTATCAACAGTGCACAGAGTAACTCGGTATTTCGTGTGCTGGCAGCTCTTATGTTTCCTTCCACAGCTCTCTTCCATGAAATTGATTGTCCCTTTCTTCGGTGGGGACGATGCAGTCGACCTTATTGTTTGTATAATCACGGCAAAGACAATACGTCTGGCCTGACTACGACAGGTAAATAAAATCATTGTTGATTCATTGTTATTACACGCATTTCAATAGTTTTCAATCGCATTTTTCAATCGAACTGGATGACAGCGTCTAAAAGATTCGAACTGAATGCGTTTTTGAATAGTAGCTTCGTTTCGGAAGAAGGTTTTGATTAATGGGCGAAAGTTAATAGTAGCATAGAAGAAATGTGCACGAATCAAAGTTGGGTTTTAATAACTATTAGAGTTGTAATAGTTGTAAGTCATTTAATATGCCACATGGTAATAATAAATCACGTCAAAAAAACCGCTGAATAATTTTGACTGATTCTTAATCCGAAAGAACCGATTCACTGATATGAACTGAATGCATGACCTCAGTTAATTCAGTGCTTTTTTTTTTTTTTTTTGTCGCTGACATTTTGATTATAATTAGTTATTACTCTAGTTTTCCCACTCTTACCTTTTTAATATTCTAAAAAGTAGCCTAATTTCCCAACACGTGAGTGACAAATAGCTAATAGAAGGGGCAAAAAACATCTGTATAAAAATTATGCCCCTTTAGAGCATTGTTTTTGGGAATTTATTTTTATTTATTTTTTGTAAAACTTTTTTCCTTTGCTTCATATTTAGAACTTGGAGATCCTGAAGTCACTTCTTCGAGTGGAGCCTCTCACACCACGGAGGATAGTTATGCTTGCCTTGAGGAATTGGAGAGGATCAACAAAGAAATAGAGGCCGTAAAGTGTGAGGTGGAGAAAGAACAAAAAAGATTGTCTCGCTATCAGACATCGCAGTCCCTCGTGCAGACCGATGCAGGTCTTTGCTCTGAGAAATATTTGAGAACCAAAAACAGTAAGGCTAAAGACCAGAATGGAAACCATTTGAGATACAAAAAACCTGTTTCCACAAGTAAGTATGTGGTTGATCGTGCCAGACCCAAGACTGATTTGGAATATGACCCTTGTTCCAATTTCTCAGCAGACTTATTATCTAGCAGCTCAGTAGACTGTAAGCTAAAGTCAACCGATAAAGCGGATACTGAACATAGCCTGAAGAATAACCGAACAGGAAAAAATGTTCAGCCTCTCTCCTGTCACTTTGATGACTCTGACGATGAAGGTACCTTGGTAATTGACATTCCACCTTCAGCAAAAGATCAGGTAAAATGCAAGACCAAACAGAAAGGCAAGAGTACTCCACATTTACCTGAGGGGAATTATGCTGTTAATAATGATCTTCTTGCAAATGACCAAACAAAACCCAGGCAGCACAAGGAAAAGTTGTCATCTGATGGACTTCAAAGTCATGAAATTAAAAATAGAGTGGTTGACCAAGAGAAAGAAAGGACCTCAGTGAAACCTGTGATTCCTCAAGAACAAGAGTCTTCTGAAGGGGAACTTGTCATTGATGTGTCACCTCTAGAAGATGAACACAAGCTTTCAAAGCAGTGTGGAACCACAACCAAGGAACTACCCAGATTATGCCCTATTAGTGATGCCCCAGCTGAAGATGGTAAAGAGGCTAATGAAGGGCCCTTAAATAAACGGGTAATGACTGCAAAACACTCTGTAAAAGAAAGCAAGCCTTTTCTGGAGGATGTAGCGGAAGTGTCTGAAGCAGTTAACTCAACGAATCTCAATATGGAAGCATTTGTTACACAAAAAGAGGAAAAAGCTCACAAC
Organism: Onychostoma macrolepis; assembly: GCF_012432095.1. Taxonomy (NCBI): domain Eukaryota; kingdom Metazoa; phylum Chordata; class Actinopteri; order Cypriniformes; family Cyprinidae; genus Onychostoma; species Onychostoma macrolepis. Next base: position 22,868,785 of record NC_081155.1, on the reverse strand, counting down.
ATGGAAAACGTCCTGCATGACATTTCTACATGTCTAGACAATCTGAGAAGTGAGAGCGAGAGGATCAAATGCAATCAAGATGTTAAGATACTTCCTGTCAGTTCTGTTTATGGAGATGAATATATTTCCTCACAGTCTCCTGCGGTTGTCGTACAAGATACAACTTTCGAGGCAGAACCGCAAATTGACATCTCAAGTTATGCTCAAAAGTCAGAAGTTATTCTTTCTAACAAGATTTCCCAAGAGCAAGCACTTCAGCAGTACTTTGCCATGGTCTCATCTCAGTCCTTTCCTTCATCCTTACCTAAGGTAGAAGAGCACAGATGTGGTCCACACTCTCAAAACCTGGCTGAAACATCTTGGCCGACTATTCCAAAAAGTCCTTTTGAACAATTTGTTCAGAATATGCCTGCGTATGTTTCAGGGATTGACACCGGAACGGTTTCTGCACCAGCAGTTAGTCAACTAAACCTAAGAACAACTGTGACACAAAAATTACCAACATCAATTGCATCGTTCCCTGTTCCATGTGACATACCTGTTCCTTCACAGACCTTTGCATCTGCAGCAATGGCAGGAAGTAATAATGAAGCCATTATGATTGACTCCAGTTCTGATGAGGAGCTTAGGTACTCGGACCTAGATCTTTCAGAATCTGACCCAATGGAAGAGTGCTACAGAATCTTCATGGAAGCCAACCAAAATGAAGGTCCTGTGGTTCAGTGTGATCCTCCTGTAAGTTCATATATCGTGTAATTTTCTCTTATGTAGATCTTCTGTTGTGTGGCCACACTACTGTTCAAAAGTTTGGAGTTATTCATTTGTTTGATCAAAAATGTTGTAAAATAGTAATTTTCTTAAATATAATTACAAATTAGCTCTTCTATTTGAATACATTTTAACATTCAGCAGCCTTTACCCAGTCTTCAGTGTCACATGATCCTTCAGAAATAATATACTGATTTGGTGCTCAAGAAGCATTTCTTATTAGAATAAATGTTGCTAGGCACTGGTTTTTACTGATTGATCGAGTTGAATCTGTGTTTGTTGGGTCGTGGAATGTCTAAGATGTGATGTAATGTAACTTGAATGTATGTATAATTGGCCTTATAAGTGTCTTTATTGTCATTGTAGTCAATTGATTGTTGTATTGTTTTTTTATGATTTTTTTTAACACTGACCCCACATTTTTGAGCGGTAATGACCGCTCCTCATATTTTCAGGAAGAAATATTAGAGGCCCAGGAAACTGAGAAGTCCAATTCAATTGCTGTGCTGAAGAAAAGGGTGGCACATGTGGCAAAGTTTGAGGTATGATATTCATTCTTTGTTTTGTAATATTAAAAGTGTATGTTTTTTCAACAAATTAATATTGTCAGTTATATATTTGCTCTCAAAAGTCATTCCAAAACGGTGTTTGTTTTTTTTGGGGGGTAGCACAAATACTGACAATTTTATTTCTGAGTATAACGATGCTGTTTTTGCCTTCATCTTTATTCAACAGCCAGCCAATAAAAGCAAAGCACAGATTATCGTCCCTTTTCGAGAAGGAGGCTCCCAGTTGACAATTCCCTCCAGAACTCAGTTATGCCAAAGAAGAACAGCCATTTTTACTGCTGCTGTGAAAGGGTGTCAGTCCCAGGCCATAAGCAGTGCTCCAAAGAAGGTTTATACACCCAATGTAATTCATTCAAGTACAGTGCAAAACTGTAAGCATCATATACAGTTCCTTATCTTATTGCATTGGTCAGTCCTAATTTAGGGAATTGTCATTTACTTCTGTTTTATTTATTTTTAAGCCTGTGTTGGTATTATTCCGTTTGGTACCGCTGTACAGCTGGGGGCGAACTTGCACCTTCTCGTACCTGAAGGAAATTGTGCTTTACCTCTGACACTGATTCCCACCACAATGTCCATCCAACGGCCACCTCAGCCTCCTCCATCTTTTCAACTTTCACAAACTCTACATCCTCCACAACCAGCCAACTACACACCAGCTAAGGTTTACCTCGCTCTACTAGTCTGTCAGTGTTGTTTTCTCTTGAGACCCTTTTCTACAAGCCAGGTTTCATATATTGTAACATTTAATTTTGTAGTCTGTTTTGTGGCGTTGAGATAAGGATAAATATTTTTTGTGTGTGTGTGCATTGTGTAGGCTATGGGTGTCAAACGAAAAGCAAAAGTACGTCAAGAGGTTGGGGCAAAGGTGCCACATGATGTTCGTCAACGCTACGTGAACCTCTTCGTGGAGGAGTTCCTGAAATCATCTGTGACGGTGCAAGATGCGTTTGAGAAGGTCTGTGTGTAAGAGAGAATGCATTATTTAAAGCCCTGACTGTTTTCCAATGTGTGTTTGTTTGTTTTTTTTTTTTTTTTTTCCCAATACATCTATTTCAATGCTCTAGGCTCTGGCAGAAGAAAAACCATTTATGACCGCAGTATCAATAAGCTCAAGTATCTAAGCATAGCTGTCAATGCACTCAAGAGACTTAAAAACCAAAACATCTTGCCTGCCAAAGGTATGTTTGTTATTTATGCATGTGCTTTTGTTCAAATTACTGCAGCCACTTTTGTTTACTGCATTGTACACTCCTATCAGGTCACTCTCCTTATATGTACTTACAGCTTCCAGTGAGCGAGATCAGCATGTGTCTAGAGGCAATGTACCACTAAATACTCAAGCACTTCAGGGACCCGGTAAGAGCTGGCTCTCATTTCAGGGTCAAACTAGAGAGCTCACATGTGTCGCTATAAATCTTTTTTTTGTTGTTTTTGGATGGAGTTTATTAAAATGCACAGTAGGCTGTACTCTATTTTCATATTGTGCTGTTTATATGTAATAATAATAATAATTAAAAAAAAATTATTTAAAATTATTTTCTTAACCCCTGCCAATTAGTGAGTATACTGACACGCACTGGGACTATATACACCACTACACTACTATTCAAAAGTTTGGGTATTTATGTTCAAGGCTGCATTTATTTCATCAAAAATGCAGTTTAAAGAGTAATATTGTGAAATAACAATTTAAAATAACCATTTTCTATTTGAATATTTTAAAATGTATTTTATTCCTGTGATGGCAAAGCTGGGTTTTGCAGCCATTGCTCCAGTCTTCAGTGTCACATGATCATTCAGAAATCATTTTAATATGCCGATTTGCTGCTCAAGTAGCATTTCTTGTTTCAACATTCACAATAACATGGTTTCCACAACTAGATACATTTTTCTTTCAGGGTTCTTTGATGAACAAAGTTTAAAAGAACAGAATTGATCTATTTATCTACTTAAATTCACTATTTAAGTCTTTACTGTCACTTTTATTTTAGATTTATTAATTTATTTAGATGAATTTAAATGTCTTGTTTTACTGATGTAGGTGATTTGACACTTTATGAGCAACTGAAGGAACACGTTCTATCTGAGGACATGTTGCGAGTAAACAACTTCCCTCGTAAAAATAAGGATAAAGCTGATTTTGCCATCCAGTATGGAGATACCAAGAAGGGCATAAATGACCGTGAGTGTAATGGTTCATAATCATGTTTAAGTTGTGGTTTTCAAGTCACCGTATGATTTGATTTTACTGTTAAAATCAAGGCAAAACAATATTTAACTTTTAATATAATTGAAGCTATTGGGGGTTTGAAGCCTTTTTAAATAATTAGGAATTCTCTGGTTACAGCATTGAAGAGAATCTGCTGTCGATGTGGAACAACATTTTCTGTTGACAAAAGTGGAAAGCACACCCGCAGAGAAGAGTGTAACTACCATTATGGAAAAGTCATAGAGAATCGAGGTAAGAAAGGCTTAGAATGTCTTTAAAAGTGACATTTGTATTTCTAGCGTTATCCATTGTGTACTCTGTATGTGTTCTCACAGTGCCGGGAGGTGTTGAGACGCGCTACAGTTGTTGTGAGAATGCAGTTGGGTCATCTGGATGCCAAGTGTTCAATGTATTTTAATTTGTGTTGGAATTATACTCATACTCATACACTCAGCCTTTGTCAGAGGGGCTGAAAACATTTCACCTGCTTTGTCTGCACTCCTTTATGCCATGATTTCTCCTTGAACTGGGTTTTCAATTGTGATTATTGTAGCTTTTTACCAAGCTAATAATCTAATATTCCATTTTCAGTGACTACAGTTGAAACACTCACTGGATGTTCTAATGTACATGTTTACAGCTTCATGTCCATGATGCAGTAAGTCTTCAGGGCTTTGTGAACAGTCTTCCTCAGTCTTCAGTGGCCAAAACATGTCCAGGAGTCTTTGCTGTTGACACACAAACAGTAAGGCTTAAATGAACCATAATTGGGATTAAAAAAAGAACATTTTAATGTCATTTTATTCATTTAAATTTGTGTCTTACCAGTGTTATACGACTCAAGGTCTGGAACTAGCAAGATTGACTGTGGTCAACAGCAGTTTGCAAGTTGTCTTTGACTCCTTTGTCAAGCCTGATAAGGATGTCATTGACTATAATACCAGGTGGGGTGGTTTTAATTTAATATTTGAATCCATTTCAGAAGAGCGAACTGTAATATGTTGTGAATCTCAACTTTTTAATCCTGCTCAGGTTCTCAGGCATCAGCGAGGATGACGTGAAGGGTACCAACTCATCTTTGTGTGATGTACAAGCAGCTCTTTTGAGCTTTATTACTGCAGACACAATTCTGATTGGCCATGGCTTGGAGAATGACTTAACTGCTCTCAAAGTGAGTTCTAGTGGAAAGCTCTCAAGGTTTTTGAGCTATTTGTTGCTGGGATTCCGATGTAAACCTTTTCAACTTGGCATTGGCTTTTAGACTCAAGTTTGTGGTTTTGATTAGAAGCTCCTAAGAACTGCATTTTGGTTGTTCTGCCATCTTTAGATTATTCACAGCACTGTGATTGACACCTCTGTGGTGTTTCCTCATCGTCTGGGTCTGCCACACAAAAGAGAACTTAACAGTCTGACTGCAGACTATCTCCGGAGAATTATCCAAGAGAGCGGTATGTTAGCCTGTTAATAGCATTCATAAGAAATGACCATAAACAAACCTCACTGAATCAGAAGCTGTAGCTTTTAACTGGAGTCCAGGTGTGTATATTTATTTTATTTTTTTTATGGCACATTTTCCATACACTCAGAGGTAAAGTAGGGGGCAGCGTACACAAGGGACCGTTCAGATGTGTTTAACTCTTCCATGAAATTGCTGTCAGAGTAATTGAGTCAGTAGTGAACGGAAACGGGTCTATTGAGCACACCTACCACCATGACTTGCATACACCTAAACAACTCATGCTTGTTTCTCAATAAGAAAACAAACAAAACACATTTTTCATTTGCCACAGTGGCGGGTCATGACACACGCGAGGATGCCACGGCATGCATGGAGCTCATGCTTTGGAGGGTGAAAGAAGACTCCAAAGTGAAAAGATGGTGACCAATAAAATGTATTCATTTTTCTTTGTTCATTCAAGGCACGAATCAGTGCATTTGGTGTTTTTGCTTGCATACAAATCTGTATTTGGGTGTTGGGTATTTAATTTAGTTTACTATAAATACGTGTATGATATTGTATATGCATAAACTCTTTTTTGTTTGGCTTTACACTGTTTGTCTTTTTTGTGGGCTTATAGTACACTGTGGGAGTAAATCTTTCAATTCCAAAAAAGGGAATGAAATAAAAGGCAATAAAAATATATCTGCATCATGTGATTTCTTCAATCGTATTATATCATCCACAAGTGTTGATTGGCATCCAGGTTTGTGCAATCATGTGTAATGAGCTAATAAGAATCTGCTGCTTAGCACCACATGTATTCAATCTTATTCATTAGACAATGAGAACAGAAGTGACTCACAAGTGACCTTTTACTGCTTTACTTAAAAGATAACTTTTTCTTCATATGTATCTCATTTTATTTAAAGTTACTTTTTCACCAGTTCCTTTCCAACTGTGGTGCTTTTAGTATCCAGATCAGCCCAACGCAGCAACATACTTGCATGTATAAACCTTTCCTTTTTTACTTCATCGGAATAGTGCAAAACTTTGTTGGCACTTACTCCACACACACAAAAATCATGGACATGATTCGAAAAGGTTAATTGGCCCTGAAAGAAAATCTCACTTGTACTCCCTGTGGTCAATAATCTATAATCTGCCAACTGTCGTCTTTAAAAGGAGGCCAAACTGAAGTCTGTGCTCCAAAGCATTCAAAATTTATCACAGTTTAAGTTGGAAATTACATTTTCTGTTTAATGCACAAAACCATTTTGATTTATAAAGATCATTTCAGATCATTTGCCAGCTGTAGGTAATCACAACTTCATAGTTAACCTAATTCGTAATGCCAATAATAGTGTATTTCAGACCTGAAGGGCTTCTAGGTCTGGCGTTATATGTTGACCGCTGAGAGTCTGACCCAAAACCAGAATCCTTTGAATTCATTCTGATGGGACTGAATCCGGGACCAGGCTACTGCTCTGAATTGACTTTTAAATGGCTCCTGGTGGAGTTTTACCTGCTGCTTGACTCTTTCCACTCTTTTGACAGGTGTTTGAGGGCCGTGGCTGCAGTGAAAAGCCAGTGTGAGGGCTGGTGAAACAGTGGGCTGACATGCCCGGGAGCAGTGCCAGGGCGCAGTTGGTGCTGCCCGTTTGGGCTCATGCTGTACAAGCTGTGTGAGCGTGGCCCAACTGGCTGCTGGGAATGCCTCAGCGACAGCCCTGGACTACTGTACCAGCATCCAGACGAACACACTGCTCTTGGCACAGAGAGAAAGAAACCAGATGCTCCCCCTTCCAGTCGGGAATGTAGGAAAATCTGTTTGCATGGAGATTAATGATTAGTTTACAGAATATTTTGAAAGACATATAATCAATATAATGTTTGTGTGATTAGATTTCTTTTATTTCAGCCCCATATACAAATGTATTATATGCATTATGATGTAAATATATATATATATATATATATATATATATATATATATATATATATATATATATATATATATATATATATATATATATATATATATATATATATAACCTATTAGAAATTGGAACAAGTTCATGTTTCATCTTTGCATTTACTTATAGGCTATAATATCATGTATTTGAAAAATATTCAAAATATATAAACATTTTTGTATGTGTTGCATATAAATGTTATATCTATTGACATATGTATAGGGTTGGTACATATAATACCATAAAAATCATATAGATATTAATGTGTGTACATATTTTACCATGGGGATTTTATCAATCTTAAAGTTGGCTATATTACTAGTGCACTGTAAGAAAAAAAAAAAATCTATATATATATATTATAAAACAGAAAATTTAACTGTAACCGTTAACTGTAAAACACAATACAATGTCCAAAATTCAAAATGCAGGAAAAACATTTGTAAAAAAAAAAAAACTGCATTTTTAATACAGTACATTGGGACAAATTATTATGGATTCTTTTTTTTTTTTACATTATAGGGCAGTATATGTCATATATTACATTTCCATATGGGACTTCTAACAAAAACTAAATTTGTGTTTTAAAGATATGTAAAATATACTCGGGTGTTAACTTTATTTGAAAATATCCATTACATTACAAGACTAAAGAGCAGTTTACAGTGGCAAAGGATATATTAAGACTGTATATATATCTTTTCCTTCAATTAGTTTGACCAGGTCTTCCCTCAAAACAGAATTAATGACTTGTTACCCAGTGTCTTAATTGTAAGAAATGACCATGTAGTACTATGCTAATTGACTGAAGACAGGAATTCAGTTGGGCTAATTGAATGGCTTAAGAAAAATCATTCAATCTAAAGTGTGTTGCGTTCCTTGAAAACTCAACGAAGGTTAATTAGTTTTACCTTAGAATCAATAAAATGAAACAGAAAGAAAAAGCAACCTTATAATCTTTTGGTTATGTTCCTATTTACATTATGCAACTCAAAAACGTGGCATAGTTAAATTTTGTTTTTTTGATGTGATCCAGCGTTCTGTATAAGAGAACATTTCAAAAAGAATATGTGCAGAATCCTTAACTTTCAGCAAAAAGCAACAAAATCAAGCCAAAATAATTTCTTTCAAAATACACAGGCCATTCGCCCCCAAACCAGACACTGAAACATGAGAAAATTGGTAGCAATTTCAAACATTACTTATTTGCTCTGAACCCAACTGCTAGCATGCAGCCTGCTGAGTGCATAGGAGATAATCCAGTGTCACAAAGTTAATTGCATTACTTAAAACGGTTGGCCTGGCGTTATCATCTGGATGAACACATTTATGATGGATGTCGTCTTTGGACATAATTCCAACATGGTTGGTGCGATAGTAACATAATAATGTTTCTTTGATTCTCACTAGTATAAATATGCAGATTTTCCCCAGTATTCAAATAAAGATTTCATTATAATGTTGAATAATTATTACAAAATAAATTTAAATTATTAGTGGCATAAATGGCATTTTAGAAAAAAAGGTGCTGCTGCCACCTATTGTTCTATTGTTGCACCCAGTTCCAAAACTACATTTCCTGCAATATTGCCATTGTAATGCTTTTTTCTCCCTAATTTTTTAATCTCTGGATAGTATTGTCAGGAAGGAGATTGTGCTGTTTAGAGTCCGAGTTTGTTAAAGGGCTTTTTGTCTTTAATGATAGAATTGATGAAACCAGAAAGAAAAGTTGAGGGACAAAGAGGGGAAACAAGATAAGAACATGATGCAGGGTAGATCAGAAACTGCTTCCCTAAGGGGACAACTCCTTACATCTGGAGCATGTGCACTCTTCACTTGTGATAAGGTTGTGACACTTGCACATTCACAAACTCTTATGAACCCAGTATTTATACCAGAGTTTTTGTTATGAAGATTATAAGAAGATACCAACCTCCTCAGTTCTACCATTAGAGAAAGTGTAATGGTCAACTTGGATTTTCTTTTTATTATATTTATTATTATTATTTATTTAATCAGTTATGTGATGTATCAGATTGAAACAGACTGTTGCTAATAGATAAGATTGCTTCAAAAAACCATTAACATACAATATAACATTCTGAGAAAGAAAGAAAGCAAAGAATAATCTTCATTTTTCCCCAAAAACAAATTCAAGATTCTATATTTGGGCATGTATTATAGGGGAATTAGAATTTCCCCATAAAATGTCAGTTTCACTTTGTTTTTGTTAATAATAAGCATGAAGGACTTCATTAGTGACTCAATTGCTAGGAAAAAAAAAAATAGGATACAAGATCACATGCCTTATAAACCAAACAAATTATAGCCTTGGTGTCATTGAAACACTTTTGGAGCTGTACAAGTTGTGTTTGTGGTTATCATAAAACGTGAATGAGCATAAACAGAATACTTCCTATTGAAAAAATCGTCTGTGACCTCTTTAATAATACAGCATTTTTTTTCATCATATTAAACTCTGAAATTAATATTTAATGGACGACACATTGAAGATTAGAGAGTTCATTAAGCTTAAGCATCTTTTGTACTGACATCAATACAAAAAGAAAGAAAGAAAAACCTCTCGTCTCCTTTCCAGTGTCCACTGTCTGTTGTTTGTGTGTGTGTGGGGTGGGGGCTAACCTTGGAGGCTCCCCCAAGGCATAGGGCTCTGTGTATACTCTAATTGGTTGCCATGGCAACCTGACATCCTGAATGATAGCATCATTCAAAAAACTGCAATCAACACACTCTATACAGTCACATTGTTCAAGTATAGTGACTACACAAACAATCCCCTCCTTAAAACCACCCTGTCTAGAGAGGCCAGCTTGCCAAAGACTTGTGTATAATCCTGATTTCCCAGTGAGCATTCCCTGTCGCGCCTCCAGATTGTCAGCATTCCTACTGAGCTACACCCCTGGTCTTATCTGACACGTGGGATCACGCTATGGATGGGTGTGGCCTGTGTGGTCATTGATAAATGGAACATTTCTGAATCCAAAAAATGTAAAAAGTATCCAACTGGAACTGACAGCTTTTTTAGTACCCAAACTCATTCGAAAAATATTATGTTTCTCTTGAATGTTTCACAACATATAAAAATCTCGTACCAACTTCCCTACACCTGATAATGTTAAGCAAAATGTGAGTTAAATATTCAAACCATGCCATTTTAGTTTGCGTCAACAAATCTTTGTGCTCTTTTATAATGACGGGACTATGTTCAGGTTTACTAGAAAGTTTACTTGAAAAGCCATACATATGGAGTTGGTTGTGTGATGCAAATGTTAAAATGTATCCATTTCCAAACGATGCACTATGGTAAAAGCGTTTTGAGCTCATAACAAGATTGTAGAAGGAATTGTGCTGAAGTAAATCTTATAATCAATAATCTCTAATCGCAATTTATGTGAAAAGCAACAAAAGTCGTTTTTTACTGTTTCTGGTGTTCATTTCACCTGGAAACTGCAGTGAAATGTATATATAGGAGTTTTGCAAAAATATAGGCGCATTTTTTATGTTGCTTTTTTGACAGCTGATGCCAATTTGACGATAATTTTCTGTATCTAAATCAAGATGAGCAAAATTAAAAGTCAAGCAGTAATTCAATCAACCTGTTCAGCAGTCCTGGCTCTATACAGTGATTCCGTGTCTTTCCGTGCCCCTGCTCTGTTTGTTTTCTCATCCCCGACCTGAACAGGGATCTCTCTTCACTTGGCTTTCTGCGGCTCCCTAACGCCCTCAGATCCAGCCATCTGACAGGGGTGAAGTGAGGGAGCCTGGGAAATATTGATGTTGAGACAACTTCAACAAGGTAGAAGAGAGCGAGGCGATGGAATGGAGGAAAAAGGGGGAAGGGAGGTGGAAATGGGGGTCTTCCTGTAGACAGGCACTCCTCTAAGCAGCTTTTCCTCTGGAGGAAGGGTTGCATGAGGTCACAGAGGGATTACACTTTTGGCAAACAGGAGGGAGCTCCTCTCACTCAGGCTTTTGCAGCAGCCAAAGACTGCAACTCCCCCATGACTCGAACCCGGCTGTAATAAAGCCAAGGCCGGCTTGAACCTACAAACAAAAAAGCCAACAGCCTATCGATTGCCTGCCGCCAACTTTCACACGCCTGTGTCGAAAGGTCGCCCCAGCATAGACAAGCTCCAAGCAAGGCTGAGTAAAAAAATCCCTTTACTGTTTCAAACTAGATGCATCTTGGGTTTGAATGCTACATTTTCAAAATTTTAATCGCTGACCCTATTATACAATTATTCAAGAGGATTACGGTTACTCACTTCTTAAAAAATGGATCAGATGCTATTCTGTTTTCACTCTCAGCAGAAATAGATACAGCCTTAAAATAAAATATGATTGCTGTATTCAAGTGTCTGTATGACTAAATTAGCCGGTATCTGGCAGAGAGATACAGTGTGACCTCATCACCCTGGAGACCCACTTAATCAACTTTCCTTTCCAGCAGAGGTCAAGCTAAGCAGAGGCTCTTGCTGGCCTCCAGCCCTGCTTTGATGTTAATTAAGATGCGATAGAACATGGAGAGGATTCATTAAAGCCAGAGTCAATCTAGTGGCACAAAGCTCCAACATGGTGGACTTAAACCACCTCCAAGGTGACATCCTCCAGACTCGGACACACATCAAACTCCAGCTTGTTGTTCCTCTCGGTAGAGTGACCCAGAGTTCATTGGTGTCTGAACACGTGATTGGACATTTGCCGTTACCCGCACGGGTGTTGAAAGCATAGCAAGACATGTCCCACCTCGGTCATAGTAGCTACTTAGAAAGCGATAATGTACTGTCAGATGGTCACTATAGTAAAATAAATATACTGTATATATTTATTGAGTGCATCATTCAAGTTCTGCATAGGCAAAAATATATACACCTTTGTAGATGGTTGTTAATCAGTGGTACAAGCTTTTGTTGAAGCCATCTGTCTGCATTATTTCAACCTGTTTTTTTTTTTAAATAACAGCATTTAACATTCCGGGTAATTCCTGGTAGCTACATTACTGATTAGAGAATTGGAAACAAGCAAATCACGCTAAAAGTATAAGCTGTAGTTATTTTTATTCTCATTGTACATTTGTCTTTTTGACAAATTTTTAAATACTTTTTGTTTTTGCCTCAAATGTTTGTAATGTTGTAACTTAATATCTGGTTGGTTTGGTTGATGGCTTATAACTCCCTACGGGAAAATTACTTACAGAGCCAAGGCCGCTGAAAAAGTGGGCGACACTGGCGCACTCCATAAGACCCTATATATCAACCTTTTACAGTTCATTATGCAGACGTTTTCTCTTTGCATTTGTGATATTCATTTTTCAAATAGAATTTAGACCCTAACTAAACCTCATGACTCGTAATAAATCAATCAAACCTCTGGCCGTATACATGGATGTAGGGGAGGAAATCCATACAGATTGCCTGCCTCCACCAGCATTATGGAGCAAGTCTGAGAGGGAGAGATGCCGTCCAAGGTGCTCCATAGCTCCGGGGCTAACAGTGATGAATGGAGCTCTTAATGTCGGCAAACACTTTATCTCTGCTTCATCTGTTTTCATTAGGCAGGACCAACCTTTGGCTTGGACGGAGCGCTCTAGCGCTCCCAGGACTGCTGAAGGCAAAACTAGGTGGAAAGAGCTTCGCTTTTTTTAGGCACAGGCAACCTCTCTTTTGGATGTCAAGGGTTAGAGTCATGATCCTGCTGTAATCAGGAATTCAGGAGGTTTTGTGACTTCAGATGAAGTCTAAGAGGTATCTGGGGATATGTACACTGATCAGCCACAACATTACAACCACTGACAGATGAAGTGACAATATTGATTATATTGTTACAATGGCACCTTGTCAATGGCTGGGATTTATTAGACAGCAAGCGAACAGCCAGTTCTTGAATTTCATATGTTGGAAGAAGGAAAAAGGAGAAAGTGAAAAAAGTGATTTTAACAAGGGCCAAACAGTCATGGCTATGCAACTGGGTTAGAGCATCTCCAAAACAATAAGTCTTGTAGGGTGTTTCTGTTATACAATGGTACAAGGAAGTTCAATCAGTGAACTGGCATCAGGGTCATGGGCCCAAGGGTCATTGATGCATGTGAGGAGTTTCTCAAATTGCTTTAAAACCTAACGCTGGCCATGATAGGAAGATGTCAGTTTGCTGCATATAAGGTTGCATAGCCGCAGGATGTCAATGATGACCCATGTCCACTGCAGAAGCGCCTACAATGGGCATGCGAGTATCAAAATTGGACCATAGAGCAATGCAAGATGGTTGCTTGGTCTGATGAATCATTTCTTTCAGGTGGATAGCTGGGTTTGTGGGCGTTGTTACCTGAAGAAGAAATAGCAGCAGGATGCACTATGCAGGGTTTCTTCAGGTTTTATGAAGGTAAATTTAAGACTTTTTAAAGACCTTTTTAAGACCAAGTAAAGAAAAAGTATCTACTATTTTTGTCAAGATTCATTTACTGGAGACACAAAATGACATAGGAAGATTAGAAAAGATAAGTTTTGTTTTCAGAGAATTGTATCAAATATCATGAACTGATTAAGAAAGCATCATCATGAGTCAATCAAGAAATAACATGCTTAAAACAAGAATATATATCTGCCAGTGGGGTCAGAAAAATAATCTTGTTTTCTTTTTGAATTAAGCATATTTAAGACATTGGCAGATATTTCTTCTTGTTAATCATAAACTCATTTTGTTCAGTTTCATAAGACTTCACATGTTCCCTTTGCATCTCAAGAAAATGTATCTTGATTTAAGAATGTTTAAATATTTGTATTGGAAAACACAAGAAAAATACTGAGCAGTATTTTTGCAGTATATTCAACATTTAATGCCAAGACTTTTAAGTCTTTCTAAAGTCATTTTTAAGATCTTAATTTGTGTAAGGGTGAATTAAGACATTTTACGACCTTATTAAAGGGATAGTTCACCCAAAAATCTGGGTGAAAATTCTGTCATTAGTTACTCACCCTTGTGTTGTTCCAAACCTGTAAGACCTTCGTTCATCTTCGGAACACAAATTAAGATATTTTTAATGGAATCTGAGAGCTCTCTGACCCTCCATAGACAGCAAGGATATTACCACAATCAACACACAGAAACGTAGAAAGGACATCGGTAACTCTCCCAGAGTTACCGTCTTCCGCCATTTTTGAGAGTTCCCCAGAACGTAATCAGCGTCATTTATGTTCAGTAGACAGCGCGCATGCTGAAAGTAAACAATGCTCATTACATTAATTACGTTCATTACGTTCTGGGTTACTCTCCAAAATGGCGGAAGATGGTAACTCGGCAAGAAAAATTGCTGAATAAATTATGTTATTATTGTTTTCTTTGTGCACAAAACGTATTCTCGTAGCTTCGTAAAATTACGGTTGAACCCCTGATGTCACATGAACTATTTTACCGATGTTCTTGCTACGTTTCTGTTGATCGTGGTAATATCCTTGCTGTCTATGCAGGGTCAGAGATCTCTCAGGTTCCATCAAAAATATCTTAATTTGTGTTCCAAAGATGAACAAAGGTCTTAAGGGTTTGGAATGACATGAGGGTGAGTAATTAATGACAGAATTTTTGGGTGAACTATCCCTTTAAGATCTTATTATTATTATCTTATCTTATTAGATCTTATTATGAGAAAACCTGGGGGGCCGGTTGAGGCAGTGTTATGTTCTGTTGGGAAACCTTGGGTCCTGGAAACCCAAAGATTTCAGCTGGATAATGCAAAAATTGTTCAGAAATGGTTTGAGGTACATGACAAAAAGTTCAATGTGTTGCCTTGGCCTCCAAATTCCTCAGATCTCCATCTGATTGAGCATCTATGGGATGTGCTGGACCAACAGATAAAATCCATGGAGGCTTCACCTCGTAACTTGCAGGACTTTAAGGATCTGCTGCTAATGTCTTGGTGCCAGATATCACAAAACATATTAGATGCATCTAATTGATGCATTAGAGCTGTTTTGGGAGCACAAGGGGGACATACACGATATTAGGCAGGTAGTTTAATGCTGTGGCCAATTTTTTCATTTTAACCAATTTAACACATAGCCAGAAGGGATGATGTAGTGCGGTCGACCAAGTATTTTTGTAGTTTTAAAGCAATATTCATCATCACCACATAAGAAAAATAAAAGGTTTTTAGAAATTATGAGAGAAAATATCGTAATTTTGAGATAAATACTGAGTTAAAATTATCTGTCATAATTTCAACTTGCATCATAATTATGATTAACCGTGATTTTTTTTCTCTTACGTGGTAGAAATGGGCTTCCATATAAATCCCAGCTTACCTGGTAGAGACACCTTGCACTGATGTTATGACATGCAGGTTATGAAAGTTGGGAACACCAAAGTAAAACATGCATTGATAAAACAGACAACAATACCTTTAAGGTAATATGTGATGTAAGCTTTACTTTCAAATCATGTTACATTTAGAACTGGCAATTTGAACAAAAGAATGCATAACCAATAAAACCAAAATACAAAACAAAATAAAAAGTACAAATGATCTAATTACCAGTTATTGTCACAAACAACCCTGTACAGCCTTAAGAATGAAGTAATAAAAAAGCTTTATACAGCACATAACAAGTTTACTGGGTGCCAAATAAGAAAGAAAAAAATGATACTTGAGCCTTATTGAGTTGTAGAGTACAGCAAGAGATAAAGCAAACAGATTGTGCAGAGTAACCCGCAAAGCTAAATGCAAAACGAGTTGGTCTTTTTTTCGGACCAAAAAATAAAAAATAAAAGTTAAGTGCTACAAACTAGAGATCAAGAGCAATTTCATGCATCTTTTGAAGTGCTAAAAAGGTAGTCAGTCTTGTTTGATGCGCAATGACGCGAAAACAAAAAATGCTGCTCCTTGCGATTAGGCAAACAGAATGCCATGTAGTAAGTATTTATAAATACTGGTACTGGAACAGAGAGCGATCCCTGTTGCGCTCCTCTTGCCCACACAACTGAGCATGAAAGAGCAGCAGCCATGTTCTTCTACATGATGAATACATGGTGTTCCAAGGCAGACGGACAAAAGGATGTTGCCCAATGGACATTCCGTTTGAATTCATTCTATCAAAATAGGTCCTGAGGATCCGTTTCACTTCATCTCAGGCTCTCGGGCCACTCCTTGCCACCAAGTGGCACTAGAGCATAAAAGATAATGGGTTGAGCAGGAGCTTTATTAACAAGCAAAGAAGCTCCACTTAAAATACAACATACCACTAGACTGCATGCTGGGCATCTACATGAAGAAAAATAAATGATGATACTATGAGAGCAAAAAATACAAGTATAAAATAAGGATACTGTGCGGGGCCAAGAAACTGTCTACCATCTTTTAATGGCCTGCATTTCATTTATAAACTGGCCTTAAATACAAAATTTTTCATCCGAATCCTCTCAATGGGCAAGTTAGAGGACAACAAACTTAAGAAGAATTATCTCTTTGCAGTTCAAGGTTGACCTATCAAAGTAACGATGCTACTTTTTTCCTTTTTAAAATGTCTAAGGTCAGCTGCATTTGAAAACTTTTGTGTACCTGGAGGAAGGAAGGAGAGCATTGTACATCTATGATGGACAACATTCAAATAATTGATCAGATCCTGCTAGCTGGACAAAAAGAGGACTGCAGTATTGCTGAATGCATCTATCGTTACCAAGGATAAATTATTTTAGGACCTCAAGTTCGAGCTTTGCACGTGTTTTCTCATGACATGCTAAGGAGAATCGGTTTATTTAGACCAATATATTGACCAGGCTTATTAATCAGCCAATATTTGGCCATGTTGAGCTTGTGGGCATCAGCTGATTGGTGTATGGTTACTAAACCAAACACATGCTACTGTAAGTTACTCTTTTAGCACCAATTAAAGTTTCCTATATTCTAAATTCTTCAAATAAATCCGTCTATCCAGTAACTAAGCAAAGTGCTCATCAAAAGATCAATCCGTTACCGCCGATGTTACAGTTTATCTGTTTTGAACATGATTTAAACTGTATTTGGATCAAAAATGATTTATTCAGAGCTCGGCAACATTACGGGCAGTTAATGTTTTCCATTTTAGAGCATTGGATAGAATTACGTTCTTGTTTAGAAAAGTGCAATTTTTACAGCACTGTGCAAAACCGCTGTTAAAAATTTAGCCTGGCCCTTTGGTGTCCAGGGTGGATTTTGAACTCAGCTGGCCGCATTACACATGCCATACGATCCATCAAAACAGAGCAGTCTGCTGTTTGGCAAATACCTACAGGAAAAAGGCTTAGAATTTGTGTTTTCAACCACTGTAGCAGACAAAAACAAAAAACAAAACAACAATAAAGAAGAAATTACTTAAGTAGCATTGAGGCTGTTTGACGAGGCAGTCAAATAATTGGCATCAAGAACGTTTTCTATTGGGTGTAAGTGCTTTTGTTTGAAACATTTCAAAATTTTAAGTGCAATTAAAACTAAAAAAAAATCAAGAGGGGAAAATAGAATTATGGTACCATGTTTACTTTCCATATGGAAAGCCATGCTTCCAAAGATCCTACTCAAAATAATGGCTGCCTCCACATTGCACTTGAGAGCCATTTTCCAATGGGGTTCTCATAATAGCTTGTTAGTACAGGATATATATTTTTATATATATATTTGTATTTTACATTTCAAAGGCTCTTTCAAATTAAAAGTAATAATAATAATAATAATAATAATAATAAAACAACTAGAAGAACAAAAATTGAAGACACAGAAGGCCACCGAGATACCATTGTTTTTCCATGATCTCACTTACCACAGTCCAGCTACCTCTGTATCACTTTAACATTAACCAACAGAAAGTACATTCATTCAAGTCATTTTGGAACAGGTTTTTTTTTTTTTACACACAAAATTACAAAAAAGCTCCAAAAAGCACCATTGAATCGGCCTTTGTGACAGAATAATTGGGTCTTTCCCAAAAACCTGTCACCTCATACATCTTGTTAAACGTACAGGTGCACATTATATATGCTAGCTATGCACAGGGCGCTTGACTGGTCACTTATATCTCATGCCTACCGGATACGGCCAGCCCACCTCGGTCAGCTATGGCACAATCTGTAGCGACCAAAAGTATGGTGAAGATATCGAAGGGCTGCATTATGGGTTGACGTCCACTGTGGCAGTGGTAATGATTGCTTTTGCCATTAGCGTGCCCTGAATGGCTTGTATTAAGAAATGCCATCAGCTGTGCCTCGCAGGTGTCGTAAAGGGCCTTATGCTTGTTGCTGAGGCAAGATTAAAATTTGCCGATGGTCTTGCCATTCAGCAAAACCAGTCAACGCCAACAGGCGTGGGGGGAGAAGAGAAAAGAAAGACTACAAAACTATGTACAGCTTGATAAATTAACAAGTGCGTGGTCTGAGGCTTTGCTTTGGAAACAAGACTCAAAAGATAGCAATCTGTTTCATTGGTTTTTGTCGTGCCATATACTGTATACCCCAAGATACTGAGCCCCTAAATGACTTCAAAAAACAATTGCAACACATAGCGAACATGCTTTCGGATTCCTGACAAAATGCACAAAAAAAGCTTAGCGCTTGCGAGCTAATATGTTCTTTGTTTCCTTTCGCCCATCAAAACGAATACAAAACTTGTAATAGATAAAGCACTGTTATTGGATTCTGGGTCATTCACAAATTGTAGAGGAAAACAACTCTTAAAAAAGAGCAACGATTGGATTGCGATAGAACAGAAATCGAAATGCCTTGAGCGTGAATAGCTTTTCCTCTGATAAATGGATGTTTTACTATCATTACTATTTTTTAGGGCAGCATTTTAGCCTGCCTGTGGAACAGTTAGTGGCTTCGATGATTCAGGGAAACGGCGGGTGGAGGAGAAGAAGAAGGGACGAGGATGGTCAAATGGTCTTAGCTCTCTCTGTCAATCCCAGGTATGCCAGGAAGGAGTGTTTGAGTGACGTGGGAGAGGGCGGCGACTGCGAGGACGAGTTGGACCAGAATGCCGAGAAGGGCGGTGAGGAGTTTGAGGGCGAGGGGCTGTGGAATGTGAAGCGGCGGGCCGTAAAGAGCGTGGTGAGGGGGATGAGGTGAGCCAGGTCACAGTTCCTGTACTGTTCCAAGTAGCGAGCCGCCAGTGTGGAGAACGTGCCGTTGGCCGAGAGGTAGCGCGTGGTTGGGGTGCCATCTTGCCGCTTGCTGGTGATCGACAGGGCGACGGACTGCAAGGCTTGAGAGGCGGACAGGTTCATGAGTGGACTGGTGCTCCCGCTGTCCCCGCTCCCGCTGCTGCTCCCACCTCGCTCCAAAAGGCCCGGGTGTGGCGTACCTGGCCGAGCCTCACCTTCCTCGGCGCTCCCCTCCCCGCCTTGGTGCTTTTTAACATGGCGGCTGTAGACGAACGGGTGAGTGGTGGTGAACGGGCACTGGGCGCAACCGAAGGTCTGTCTCGGTGCGTGCTTGAGCCGCTTGTGGAGGTTGAGATTGTCCTTGCGTTTGCAGCTGTAGCTGCAGCGGTCGCAGTGGAAAGGCCGCTCGCCGGTGTGCACACGCACATGCTCGATGAGCTTGTTGGCTGTTTTGGAGAGGTAGCCGCATTGCTCGCACTTGTAGTGGTTGCCCAGGCGGTGAGCACGCGTGTGCCTTTCCAGCTCTGCCTGATTGGCCCACACGGCTTGGCAGATGCGGCAGCGATACTCCATCTTGTAGTGCGTCTTCAGGTGGCCCTCCATGGCGGCTGGCCTGTTGGTGGAGTAGATGCAGAGAGGGCACCTGGTCAAAGAGACAGGAGGAGTAGGGTGTAGGACACAGAGGTGGAAGACATTTAATAATGCACCTCGCCAATGAGAAAACACACTCTGTTCTCTTAAATGGAATGAAGAACACACAAAGAATGGATAAAGGGAAGGGATGAAGGAGGCATTTAGTGTGTCTTACCCTCTGTCGTGTTTATAAGCTACAGTCTGTGTGTACGTATACACTGCTACATGTGAGAGAGGGTGTGTGTGCGTATGGCTGTGTGGTTGCGGACAGGTTGGAACGGGAATCAGATGAAGGTAAATGAATAAATGAGTGGCACTTACATTTAAATAGCACCTTTCATCTGCTCAGGGCCCCAAAGCGCTTCACAAACCCTGCAGAACAGAATGACCTCAGAAAGCACACTGTGAAGGGCGCCTCTCTACCTCAACACTGAACTAGAGCGCTGTGAAACTCTCTCTCTCTCTCGCCCTGACTAAAAAAAACAGCTGGGCAGCTGTTATACAGCAAGAGTCCCATCAGCTGACAGTAAGCTCTAAATGTATTTGGTCACTTTTGGGTGTTGTGCTCTTGTGTTCTGAATCTGTATTGTTTAAAGACTCTGAAGTTTGTAATTACCTTATTAACTTATAATAACATTTTTTTTTTTTAACCAAATGTGTGCCAGTGGAAAGTATGACATCATACAACATATTCCACTGGTACACCTCAATTACAGACCAGCCTGGTAATAGTTGGCTTAAAACATTATGAAGGCTTTACCATCAGATGAATACAGGGTTACACTTTATTTTGATAGTCCACTTTAGACATTCTACTAACTACAAGTAACTTTGTAACTACATGTACAGTAGACTGTTAGGGTAGGTTTAGGGTTAGTAGAATAAGTTGACATATACTTGTAAAGTTTCTGATAGTCAGTATGTTGTATGTTGTGGACCCATCAAAATAAAGTGTTAGACGTTATTAAGCAGACGGTCTACTAATACTCTAATGACTGCTAGTCGACATGTAGTTACAAAGTTACTTACTGTTAGTAGAATGTCTATTGTGGACTATCGAAATAAAGTGTTACCGAATACAGAGAAAAGCGAAGTTAAAGTATAAGTTTGTTTAAAAAAAGAAGCTGCTTGCAATCAAAAGCAAACCATTTTATCTGAGAAACATGAAAGTCATGTCTTATAGAAAAAAATAAAATCTCTTTAATATCATAGCTCTGTAATCTTTTGGTATGTCTCAGAACCGTTTGAGACAAGGCTGATACAAGGTTGCTACAGTTGCTTCAACAAACCGCAAATGAATATTCCATTGAGTTATGAAAAAGCAACCTCTGATGAATAACATTTTCCTATGGGGTATATTTACTGCTGCTTTTCTTGGTTACATCTTATATGGGATTATGTAAATAGTATAGAATTAGTAGAGAATCCCCAGAGACTATACGTCTAAGATAAGGACGCTTAAGTACAGGTATTTATACACAAAAATATACAGTCCAGTTCCAAACTATGACACCTTGTATGGAATATTCATAAGCAGACATTAATCCAGCCAACTGGAACCCTGCTGTGGGAGAAAGATCCCGTGAAAAAAAACATGCAGTGATTTGTAAGCAGTCAGCTGCTATACATATACTGTAACATTAATGCCGACCACACACACTTAAACCTTAGAGTCATTGAACCATTACAGATTCAAAATGTAAGAACACATAATCAAAACAGCAGTTGTTTAAGATACTGACCAATAATGTAATAATGTAATAATGCTGAATATAAAATAATCAATGGAGGATTTTTTATTTCATTGTTTTTCCTGTGTCTTTTATATAAGAGCTAACAAATAAAAAGAGAATAATAAACCATAGATTACATGCTGAGTCCCTTTCAAATAAGTTCCCATCTGATACATTTTTAAATAAAAGGCAGAAAATAGAAGGCCTGCCTTTATTCACAGTCATCTTAAAATCCTAATATTTAAAGGCGTATCATCTTTTTAAACTTTTAATGGAAAATTTGGAATAGACAACTCACTTTTTGTTCTGCTTTTTATTATAAATGATAAATAAGACCCCAAGTAAAATACTGTCTGTCCCTCCAAATATTGCTACTGACCTAAGTTTATTTTCCTCCTTTACCTGTGGTAATGGCTAAGCGCTCTAATGAGTGATAACTACAAACTATCAAATGTGTCTAGCATGGGAAAGCATAGCCATAAATGACAAGATGAGGCAATGAAATCTGAAATACATGACCTTAAGACATGAATTATGTATGTCAAACAACTAGACAAATACAACAGAAAATATCAAAGACTGGACTTTGTGTTAAGTATATATATATATATATATATAAAATAAAAAAAAAAGCCCCAAAACAAGATCTCAACTTGGGGGTCAGTATGTCTTGTAAGTGTTTGGAAATCGAGTGTGTATTTGAATTCAGATGAGTATTCATTGTGTTTAAATGTGTTGTTGTAACTGTGGTGGCGGTTATGACAGGCTGAGAAAGAACAGTGTGAACTGTAGCCTAATGGTCTTGGCAGTGGAGCTGCTCAACAGATGGACAAGTGCTGACTGCCTTGTTGTGATTTCTTCAGATATATTTTCACATGCAGGCCCAGACCTTTTGCAGTAATGTCTACCACAGGCTTTCCAAAGGAAGGGTCTCGTTCCTGAAAGTGCCTGTGATTTGTGTGCTCACCTGCAGAATTAGTGTCCCTGACTGTCAATAACACTTGCAAAGTGGAATTATGGGGAGCCTTACTTTCCTAAACATTGATGAGGAAAGAAGGAAAAGGTTTTTATTATTCCTTTTGTAAATCAAAATATGATTCAATAAATTGAAGGTTTGAAGAAGTTTTTAGCAATGTACTTACCAAGTTGTTCTAAACTCGTATAACATAATTTTCCATGGAATGTAAAAATATCTTTGGAATTCTTATCTTTGCAATTACAATGAATAGAACTGTACATTCTTAAAAAGCTTCAAAAAGTATGAAAAATAACAATAAAAATGGTCCATATGACTCGTGTGCTATATTCTTCTATAGTCTTCTAAAGTTAAGTAAGGAACAGACCAAATTTCTAATTTACAGAAAATCTTTCCCTTCAAAACGCTGTTAACTTAACAACTAGATCATGAATAATTCTGATCACTTTTGTGAAGCAGATGAACCGATTCTTTGACAGTATTTAAACTTTCAAAAGCTAGGGCATGTATCATGATCTCCAAAGAATAATCACTAACATTATGGTCTGTTCCTCCCAAAAAATAACAAGACTAGGAATATATCTATCATGCAGTTCTTTTTGAAGCTTGAAAGTGTCCATTTATGAGTTTCTTTCTTCTGTTGAACAGAAAGGAATATACTTTGAAGAATTCTGGTAAGCAAACAATTGACAGGAGCTGACTGGAAAAAGTACTATGGAAGTCAATGGCTACCATAAACTGTTTGGTTACCAACATTCTTCAACTGGGCTGGGTATTGAGTTTGATACTTTTTGTTCCTTTGTGCTTTTTTGTTCCTTTGTGCAGTGGCTCAGGAGATGAGTCTTTGAGTCTGTATAAACCTCAACAAGCTGAAAATTGTGTGATGTTATTTTTTTTTAAACTGATTTTATAAAATCTTTTATTTTTATAAAATTCAACCGGTATTGAAGTCAAGGTATTGGAATTGATATTGAACATTTTTGAACCACACCCACCCCTATTCTTTAAAATATATTCTTTTGTGCTCAACACTCATACAGGTTTGGAACAACTTGAAGGTGAGTAAATAATGGCAGAATTTTCATTTTTGTGTGAACTATCTCTTTAATTGGTGAACTGTTCCTTCATTAACATATTAGCTGTAAAGTGAGGTTATAAGTAGTAAATTCAAATCTCTGACTCAGTAGAGTTGCGTGCTCATATGTGTTTCAGGCACATTCAGGAACTCTCTGTCTATAACATGCTTCTACTGTATGCAGCTCCACAGAGAGTTTACCCTGAAGCACTGCTCGACGAACTTAGCTCATTCCTGAAACATCGACCAGTGCTCCTGGATAGAATCTGTTTAAAACCTGGCCTGTGTCCTGTCTGAGGGGGTAGGGGCTGAGGTAGGGTGGGGGCAGGTTTTGTGAGGTTGTGGGGAGGG
Organism: Onychostoma macrolepis; assembly: GCF_012432095.1. Taxonomy (NCBI): domain Eukaryota; kingdom Metazoa; phylum Chordata; class Actinopteri; order Cypriniformes; family Cyprinidae; genus Onychostoma; species Onychostoma macrolepis. Next base: position 22,844,917 of record NC_081155.1, on the reverse strand, counting down.
ACGTGCTGTACTTGCTTTCCTTACTTGAGCCCTCCAGCGGGGACGGTGTGGCACTTCTTGTGCTCCAAGAGCTGCTCGGGTGTCTTCATGAACTTGTGGCAGACGTCGCACTCGAACATGCGCGTGATCAGGTGGATCTGTAGGTGCCGCTCGTACATAGGTCGAGTTTTACACACAAAGTTGCAGAAGACGCATTCAAAGCCTAAGGATTGGGTCAGGAAGAGAGAAAAATGTCATTATCATCAATATATTATGTTGTGTCAGCATGAGCTGGTTACAAGGAACTGGATCATCAAACATTAGACATTTAATGAATTTTACAGCTCAATGATTCTCTTTAGAGCCACTGGTTTTCAGCCTCTATAGACCAAGGGACCCCAACTCAGGGACCCCCGCCATCATTTTTATTCATGGTAACTGTATAATAACTTCTATTAACTTTCCCGAACTACCATTATTACATTATATAATGGTTATGAAAATGTTAATGTTTAGTTAATAAAAAGTCATAAAAATTCAGTACCTTTTAAAGTTTGGGATCACTAAGATTTTTTAAATGTTTTTGAAATATGTCTCTTATGCTCACCAAGGCTGCATTTACTTGATCATAAATCATAAATACAGTAAAAATACAGTAATAATATGAAATATTATTCAAATTTAAAGTAACTGTTTTTATTGGAATATACTTTAAAATGTATTTTCAACATTTAATATACTTCATAATATACTTTAAAATTTATTTCTGTAATGCAAAGCTTTTTCATCATCCATTACTCCAGTCTTCAGTGTCACAGGATCCTTCAGAAATCATTCTAATATGCTAATTTGCTGCTCAAGAAACATTTCTTATTATTAACAATGTTGAAAACATATGTGCTGCTTAATATTTTTGTGGAAACCATGATACTTTTTGATAAATAGAAAGTTAAAAAGAACAGAATTTATTTGAAATTGATTTTTTTTGTAATGCAAAACTCTTTATTGTCACCTTTTAATACATCCTTGCTGAATAAAAGTACAAATTTATTATTAAAAAATTCTTACTGAATGCAAACTTTAAAAAAAAAGAGTAGTACATAAAAGCCTCACCTTTCTCTGCTTTTTCCTCTGTTCCTGGGCCTGAGCTTGATTGACTGCCTGCAGAAGAAGGCGGGGCCAAAAGGCTTTTTAGTTCTTCGTTACCTTGGGCAACATCTCCACCTTCAGAGCTGTTGAGGGAGTCACTGAGGGCTGAGAGAGAGGAGGAAGTGCTCTTGGTCTCACTGAGAGGGCTTCTGGAATTGAGACCTGTGTGGGATAAAAAAAAAAAGAAAGAAAGAGATATTATGGGTCACTTCCTGAATATAAGACAAACTCCGTATTTGAATGACATGATGGTATCAAAGACTCGGCTTAGCTTAAGCCATCAGAGAATTAGGTGGGAGCATCTTTCAGCGCTCAAGGTTTGATAATGAATTCTGTAATGAGTAAAGCAAAAGGCAGAAAAATCCTCCAATTGATCGGAATCCACCCAGTGAGCTGGGCTGGAATATGTATGCCTAGAGCAGTGCGGCATTAAGCCTTAAAAGTCGGGAGGCGGGCTCTCTTCCCTAAGAGGCACTCTTGCGGGTTTAGCCTGACTTCTGTATCCAAGCAGCCAGAACACTCAAGCCTGCGCTCTTATTGATCTACGCTGTGCCTGAGAGCGGCAGGGGAGGGGGGCTGCCTAGGTCAGGGCCGCCACAGCTAAGATGGCGGGAGCATCTCAGGCCACGGCTCTCCCCTAGGGCTCTCAGAGCTCACGAAATGGCCGATACCAGCTCACATGCACACTTCGCTCACATGTTAAGGCCGCCGTTCCTTTGAACGAACGCATGCGGAATACAGAGTAGGTGGTCATGTTTAATCTTTTGTCAGCTGCAATGACATCTTTGAATACAGATGCGCTGTGTGACTCGTATGCGTTATGAAGAGTAGGACTTCATCTCCGTGAGTGAACTTGACGGCCTCTATAAGGCTACTGTACGCGGTAGACGAAATATCAGGATGAATTAATGTCCAGGTTTAGCCAAACACCTGCAGTGTAAAGCAAAGCATGTGTGATGGAGAGAACAGCTGCCAGGCGGGCACCCCGGTGACAGCCACAACTCTCAGCCACCTTCCTAAGCAGGAGACAAAGAAGTGCGGGCTGGTAGGCGCTGACCTGAGGTCAGCCAATCTGCAGCAAGGGGTGTCTCTGGCAGGGCGCTAAATCGCAGTTGACAAACCAACTTGTTCTTTTGCTGTCACTCTCTGAGCTCACTGTCTTGCTGAAAGTGGACTCGAGCTCTGTGGGGTGAAGGTGAGTGTGGGAGACATGGCAGTGTTGGGCTACTTGGATGGTTAGTTGTGAGTGACTAGGGCTATCGATTTTTCAGCCTTCTTGGGTCTAATAACATCAGGCCTCGCAGTTAAATATAAACTCACACACCCACTCAAATGTGAACCCTCAGTCAGTTCCATGACCGACTAAAAATGAACCCCACGCACAACCTGAAGATTGAGGTGTTTGTCTATAATAACCCTGGTGAGTTTCTATGTCAACAACATCCACCCAGTGATTCAGACCTTAACGGTGTAATTTCTGCATCACTAGCGCCACCAAAGGGAACTTAAAAAATGACTATGGTTTTCAAACAAGTCGACATTTTCACTAGATTAAGCGACTTTTCAGACCCCTTTAGCAACCAGCAAAAATCGCCTAGTGACAAATCTAGCGAATCTAAATCTAAATCTAAAACCTAGTTTCCAAGACTCAATGATATCTAGCAACATTTACCAAGCAGGCTTTAGCTGCTTTCCATTGAATGTAGTACACAACAGTAAAACAGGTTTCCCAAACACTCCTACCACTCATTTACATCGCACCATTCTTGTAAACTGATGAACAGATTTTGAGATTATTCATGCTAAAAGGCCATAACAAAGTTAAATATAAAGTAAATATAAATACAATAAAATGTAATATACAATGTAATATAAAATACTCCTGACACTTCAGGTCTAAAGGCTACAATCTAGTTGTGCGACAAAATCTAGTACCATTGGTGATAGTTTGGAACATGTTTGAGGTTGCGCATTTTGTGAGGTGGCGCTAGTTAAAGGGATAGTTCATCCAAAAATGAAAATTCTGTCATTAATACCCTCATATCCTTCCAAACCCCTAAGATCTTCGTTCATCTTCAGACAACAAATTAAGATATTTTAGTTTATTTTCTTTCTGACCCTGCATAGACAGCAACGCAACTATCAAGTTAAAGGCCCAAAGAGGTAGTAAGAACATCGTTAAAACAGTCCATATGACATCAGTGGCTGACGCAACAGCCTTTTTTTTGACGTAGAACCTGGAAGCACTGCGCCTTGTTTACAAGCAGAGGAATGCACACGCATGCATCGTGGTACTCTTGTGAATGGTGCAGAGACTGAAACAGAATAGAAGAAATCACTGAACAAAGTGAGTATTTTTGTTTTCTTTGCACACAAAAGGTATTCTCATAGCTTCATAAAATTACGGATAAAACACTGATGTCGCATGGACTATTTTATCGATGTCTTTACTACCTTTCTGGGCCTTGAATGTGTTAGTTGCATTGCTGTCTATGCAGGGTCAGAACGCTCTCCGGATTTCATCAAAAATATCTTAACTTGTGTTCTGAAGATGAACGAAGGTCTTACGGGTTTGGAACGACATGAGGGTGAGTAATTAATGACAGAATTTTCATAAACTATCCCTTTAATTACATCTTTCTAATTATGTCTAATTACACAATCTGTACACACTAATTACATTAATCTGTAAACAACAACGAATAAACAAATGAATAAACCAGCTCTTTTTAATGAGTCAGTGAGTCAGTCATTAAGGTTCACAAAACAGTCTGAAACCTTTTTACTTTTTAGTTCCAAAATCTTTCACTTTAGGAATTCATGACTCTCTAGCATTTTTTTCTAGTCTGGAGTCCTGCACTCTGAACTTACCTAATTACAACTTCAGCAGAAGCACTTTGAGTTTCAAAAGAAAAATGCAAATATTATGATGGACTTGCGCAAATGTTGACCAAGTGTTTAAAACAAGATCAGAAGGTATGCAAGGCACCCTGCTAAAAAGACCAGACTGGTTTGTGCTGGTTAGATGCTAGTCTAGCTGGAGAACCAGCAGTGGCGTGATGTACCTGCAAAACTTAACCAGCATGGTCTTTCTGGAAAAGCTGGTTGACCAAGATTGTCATGCTAGTTTAACTAGTAAGTTCACACACCAGCATCCAAAACTCAAGGTTTCAACAGGTAATGTGTAAAATCTAAGAATGGTGAGATCTTACCTGCATGCCCTGCACTGATGTGAGCTTTCATCTCGGCCTCGTCCACACCCACATACTCACAGATGCTACAGCAGAGCGAGAACATCCACTGCTCTTTGTCTACATGAAGAGACATATGACTGACAAACTGAGCGTTAAACTCTGTCTGAAAGCCACAGACGTGGCAGCTGTAGTAGTAGGGGCAGTTTTTGAGCTCTGGGCCTTCGTTGGTAACAGCGGTAACAATCTGCTCGGCGTCTGTGTTCACCAGTTTGACCGAGTGGATGGTGAGGTGCTGGTTGAGGTTGGCTCGGCACTTAGCCGCGTACGGACATAAATGACACTTATACTTCCTCTCTTCTGCAGAGACAAACAAAAGAGCATTTAGAAAGCAAACAAACAGCATACACTCTTTTGTTGAAGTTTATAAGGTGTCCTGTCTCTCCTTGGCTATTCTGAGATCAGAAGATCTCTACTCTTGAGGCTCACCATTCCCACAGGACTTTATTTTTATTTATTTATTTGTTTTGTAGTCCAGACTGAGATGCATTTGAATGGACTGTGATCAGACGGATCACTGATGCTCCTCAGGGACCTGCGGGACGCGATTGTTCAAGGATCAGGCGAGGCTGGTCATGGTTGTGTTGTGCTCCAGGGGAGCTTAGTGCTTGGGGAGGCTTCTTTACAGCTTAGTAATTACTTAGGTACTTTTCCCACCAGGACTAATCAGTAGCCTAATCTCTTTAAAGGAAGGGTAATCTAGTCCAGTGAACCTTATTTACTTACTTAGGGAATTACTTGTCGTAATGACAACATCACAATGTTGCTGGACATGTATGTATACATGTGAAAATATAACATTCAACAAAGTTAGTTTTTTCAACTGTTGTTGTGAACCAGCAGAAGTCCTTAACCTGGTCAACTGGTAAAAGCTGTTAGCCAGGTAATTTAACATTGTAGTTGTGATTATAGATGCATGTTTGAAGGTCGGGATACACCAAGCCGACGGTCAGCCGATGGCGAGTGTCTGTCGGGCTAGTTTTTTTGGTGTGTTCCACACACCGGCACTCGTTGGGCTCACGTCTGTGACAGTTTGCCCACTTCAACATGTTGAATCTGCATCAGGACCGTCGGCGTGAGAGAGAACTCTGATTGGATGCTCAGTTTAGCGAACAAGTGCATGAGAATTCAAGCGAAAGAAAATGAAGGCAGCACAGAATGTTACATGAGCTTACACAAGCATTCAAATATGTGAATATTTTCATAACAACATGAGCCGCTTAAAATGAAGAAAGTTATCAACATAATTGATATTCAAAATGGTAAGCAAGTGCTGCTTTGTTTACGTTTCGTATATCTGCTTATATCTTGTATATGCTTGTTTCTCCTTTTGATTGACAAATATGTGCTATTTATAGCCTCTGAATTCACGGCATATTCAAACATCAATAACCGGTGAATGGAGAACACCGCAATCGGAGCTGTTTTTGTTGTGTGTCGTAGGTTTCGTGATAATGGAGATGGAATGTAAACGCACAGTTTACGCGATTGAAAGAACATGAAAATCTGAGTATATCTCCTATGACAACTTTCAGTGTTACATATCATTGAGGCTGAGAAAAGAACACAATGCTGCAGACAACAGGTAGCTAAATGCCGTTATGTCTGTTTTCAATGTTCGCAGAGTAAATATTTTTACATGGCTTTTTAAAAAATTCCAGGTAGCCGGTGTTTCGTATGCATTTGGCCAATCAGCGTACACTAACGTTACAGTTTTAAGATTTAGCGCCATGTCACGTTGATCAACATGGCATTTCATGTTGCATTTTTATTGGCTGGTCAGTAAACGTAGGTCGTAAATGTGATACTCTAATGGTCACATGATGAAAACACCAACTCACCAACATAGAAACATAGAAGGTGGATCAGAAAAATTTAGCAGGTAAAGTTGGTTAACCAGCTGAGCCAAACTGGTTGAATGTTGTTTGAGATCATGTATTCTCACCTGTGTGTAGGGAGAGATGCCTGGAGAGAGTCTGTTGGCGACCAAACACTTTGCCACAAACAGAGCAGGGAAAGAGCTGTTCGTTGAGTCTCCATTGGGCGAGTCCATTTCCTGGCTCACTACTCACCTTCTCTGGATCTGGATACATTAAAAATATATTATACAACAGTTAGTTCTGGTTCTCTAAACTAGTCCAACAGTCCAATGTTTCATTCTTTGTATCACTCTGCTTGTCTGCGTTCCCAGTGTTTCAGACCTCTTGTGATACTTGTTAAGTGATTCACATTTTGTCTCATTCCAGTTTGAAATCTTGGGATATTAAAGCTAAAAATTATTTTTGCGATTGCTCTAGACATCCTTGAGATCACAATACACATGCTACACAAGAACATTTACTTCCTTAGATGAATTTGTCTGAATTCTTGATATATCATACACTTGTGAGACATGAGGACTACTAATTGCAGGTACAACCGGGAAACCAAGAGACACGGAGGTTGGCAAGAGGTCAGAGTGTGTTCTGTCACTGCGCTGGATAATATGTTGATGAGTCTATACATCCAGATCAGGGAGCCAACAAGGTGTTTTTTTATCTTGACATTGGACTGTGTGCTTCTTTTTCACCTTTCATTAGAAGAGCGAGAGGAGGGGAAAGAGAGTGAGAGAGAGAGACAGCATGCCACACAAGTGGAGGAGAACGGCTGAATTAACCTTCTGATGAAGGTGGTTGGCTCGGCGTCAAATTAAAATGCAGCGCCACGCCTTTTCTCTCTCTCCGGAAGGAGGCAGAGAGAGAGATAAATAAATGAATAGATAAATAAATAAATAAACCGAAGAGAAATTCCGTCATCGTGCAACACAGCCCCTTCAAATAGATGTCTGGTGCAATATGAACGCCTGGCTGTAATTCTGTACAAAACAAGAGGCAGAGAGTTTGCCAAATGTTAAGCAATGTTTCTTTACGAGCCAAAACGGAACAGAAATATGTAAACTTATTTTTTTTTTAAAACAGCTGAAAGGGTCTTTAATCATGTCAAGGCATTCAGAGATGCATGTTTTGGGTTTGTAGGTCATATCAATGACTTGAGTTTTTTTTTTTTTTCTTATGCATGCACCGCAGAATTCTGAGCCGTTCAATAAACATTCAAGGGGCTTTTTGGATATGCAGCGGGTGTGTGCCCGTCCCTTTGGACTTGTGGTTTGCTCATAAATAGGCACATTTTTTACAAATTCTGTCATAAGCAATGCAGCCTCAGGATTGATGGGGGCATGGCAAGGAAAAGGGGGGCGAGTGGTTAGGGAGAAACAGTATTTTTTTGGCATATCAGAGAGGATTTAATGGTGGCAATTAAAGAGCAGATGCACTGGCCTTGGACGCAAGACCTGAAGGACATTTTCATGGGGCTGCTCGTATCTTCTGCCAGAGACCAAACCCAAAAGTCCTGACGGGAATAGTGTCTCAAAGTGGCCCAACGGGAGGGGTTGTCTGACTTGTCGGCACGCTTCCTCAAGAAGTCACAGGGAATGATGCTAAAAGTGCCCCTTTACTCCTCACAATGATCTTGACTGAAAGACACTTCTGAGTTAAATATATACGTCTACAGTGTAATCTAATGTCAGGGTGTCAATTTCATTGTTATCATGCACAGGGATGCCAAGGTTTTTATTGGTCCTAAAGCACCCGTTAAAACTAATGTAAGCCATCTATCCTGTGGTAAGTTCTGAAATCCATCATTATTTTAAAAGACATAAGGATAAGTGATGTCTTGCTTGCCTGCTCGATTTTACTGCTGATGTATTACTTGCTTCAGAAAAACGAGGCACATTACTTCGGTTTTAAGCCAATGGGGGAAAAGGAGGGAAATTATGGCCCAGAAGAAACTTTTGTTGCGCAGACCCTTCTCTTTTATCGATCAATGGAGTTCTCAGTGAATGTTTTAATTAAGTAACAACTTTTTCTCTCTTTTAAAATTCCTTAGGTGAAATAAAAACAGACACAAATAAGACAATTGTTGATTTACAGTAAAACGACTACACTTAATAATACAGCTCAGATAATTTGGCCTTGAAAGAATCGGATGAGAAGTATTTAAGAAAAAAGATGATGACGAGGCAATGTGTAGCTACTGACAGGTGAAAGTGAGACACACACAAAAAAATTAGCTTGCCAGTGTGAGAGTTTCTTTAGATTCCATAAAAAAGCAGGATATTAGACATCCCAGTTTGCAGGAAGTGCAAAAAAAAAAAAAAAGTGTTTTTTTTGTAAAGTTATGATTCAAAACTCTGCCTTTGTAAACGGGTGGTCACAGATATTTTTCAATATATTTTCTTTTGTGTTCCACAAATAACATGAAAGCAAGTAAATTATACCAGAATTAAAATTTTTCCATAAACTATTGCTTTATCCCCAAACAAGATCTCCTTATACCACTGACACCTTTAAGCACCTGTTGATACCAAACTTAATATTATTGGATGATGTTTTGACCATATTTGAATCTTAAAGACTCAACTTGATTAGTAGTGCCACACTACCAGCATGAATTAGCATCGCTAAACTGCATAATTAAACAAGGGTGCCATGTGTGTGCCATCTCCCAGCCGTCCCCCGCGCTGACCTGCACTGCATAAGAGCTTTAATTAAAACTACAGTGGGTGTTTTGCCCTCTGCTTCAATCTATGAGCGAGAAAAGGCAACACACAATCAGACACAGGACCCTGAATCAGCCTCGTCACCCCAGGGCCCACGGTTCCACTGAGTCACAGCGCTCATATGAACCTGTGCGTCTGACTCACGTCCCACCAAGCAGCAGCGCGGCGTGATGTGGTGCTGACAGCTCTGGTGTGACACAGAGCCTGGGGACTGCCAGGGAAAAGATGGCACCTTCCCACAATCCCTCAGTGGGGGGACATGAGCGAACGAATGCCTGTGCAATGCTCATGACTCTCACCTAATACCTTCATTTTCTTGTTGTTGATGCATTTTTCTCAGTCTCTCTCTTTCTCCTTTTCTCCCATTAAAAAGACTGGGATTGCTGGGAACCAATATCTAATATCTATTTAACAATATATGTTTAACAACCAGGCTCCATAACAAACTTAAAGAGTTTACCTGAAAATTAAAGTTCTGTCAAAATACTTTCAAAAGCATTAATAAATCTTAAAGATCTAAAACTTCTAAATGGTAGTGTATTTTCAAGTCTTTTTTGTCCATACATGAAAGTCAATTGTTTTTGTACTGTGCTGACTTTCATAAAAAGGACAAAAAAAGCTAAAACAAGTATCTTCTTCCAGGTGAATTAATGATAATACAATTTTTATTTTTGGGTAAACTATCCAGTTCCCTTGTTCAGTCAGCTGGATACAGGTTAACAATGCTAAATTTGGGATCAAAATATACAGAGTTCATGACTCTGCAATAAAAAATAAGGCATTGACGCTTAATTGAGACACTAGAGCATCTACATCAATGCCTTGAAGTGGTTAATGGTTTAATTAGTGTTATTAGACAGAGAAGAGACAGCCTCCGCAGTGATGCTGAAGATGACTCGGGGCAAGAGGCAAGGATAGAAGAGGAGTGTTACAAACACACACACACAAAGGATGACACAGACCCAATGAACATAAGTATACTCATGCAATTAAGTGAAAAATATGAAAAGAAGATGTAACAGCAGACAATGCCGTTCATCTGATGCAGCCAAGAGCAACATAAAGTCAATTTTTATACAGAAATGATCAAATTGGCCATACATACACACACACTGATTCAGTTTATCTTTTTGGCATAAATATGGAACTATTTTAGATCAATTCATTATTTTTCAACCACTGATTGCGCTGTTAAAAATAAAAAATTAGAGCTCTTTGTCTTAACTAAGGAGTGGGAGTTACTACCCACACTGGGTCAGAAGGTGTTAGACACTTAGCAATGAAATGCCAAAAAACATGGAGTAAGAGAAGAATTTGAAAGAGAAAGAGAGAAAGAGATGAAAAAGGTAGACAAGGGTCATGGCCGCTCTTATGTGATTTGTGTACGTCCGCTTTGTGTCTGCGTGTAAGAACGAACGCATGTCTGAGTGTGTAGTGAATTAACTTTCACGCACCCTGGACACGAAAAACCCAATCATTTTTTCATTAACTGGTGTAGGGAATCGGGCCAGGCGAGCGCAAACTAATTACCCTTTGCCAGAGGGGCCAGTAGAGGGAGGCAGGGAGTGCCAGCTGCCCAGTGCAGCGGTCTCAATGCTGGGTGGGAGCGCGAGGGGCCTCTGTAGCCTCGCATTAGATGAGAGAGGCGGCTTGTATGCATAGATCTATGTAGATGTGAGCAGGGTCCAAAATGAATACCAAAGCCGCACAAAAATGACTTGTTAGTGGACAGTACAATTGAAAGGAACATAATGTAGAGCCTACACTGAATTGTACAAACTACAATCTATGAAGGAGGTTTTATGCATGTTTATGACAACTGTCATTAAGTGTCATTCGCTCATTTGTCATTTTTAATGCAAAGATGACATTATTTGACCTAACCCTACCCCTACCCTTACCCCTAACCCTAGCCCATAACAAAGGCATCTCAAACAATGTCATCTTTGCATTAACTGAGCGAATGACACTTAGTGACAGTTGTCATAAACATGCATAAAAAAACCTTCATGTCAGTCTTATGCACACCCCTTCAAGTAAAGTGTAACCCAAGTATCATAAGATATGTGCTATTTGCCCACTCTCATAGGGACAGAATTTTATATACACTTTTGTCAACAGAAAAAACTATATTTATGAGCAGGTGTGTCATAAAGGCAATTTGTGAGCAAGTATAGGGTCCTGGTTGGTGTGGAGGAGGCGGTCTTACCTTGCTGGGTAACCCTGCTTGAAGATCCGGCTTCAGCTGGGGAAGAGCTCTTGGAGCGCGTGCTGAAAGGTGATTGTCTAAAGCGGTCGTCTAGGAAAGGGCTGGAAAATCACAAGCTACCATTAGATTCAATAAATGTGATTCGCTCCATTCTGGCAGCATAATAGGTGCACAACAGTAAACCTACCTGTGTATGCCGAATGATGCATTGTCTTTGTTTTCGTTAGCTTTACTTACTTTTTCTGAAAAAGAAAAAAAACAATGGAGTTAAAAGTAGGCTTGTTTTTGTGTTGTACTTACAAAAATCATATGCCACCAGTAGGTGTAAATAAGGCAATTATTTGTTAGTAGAACTATTCATTTATAAAGCTGACCATTAATCCATCCCTGATAAAAAGACAATCATAGCTGGTCTCCAGCAAATATTGTGTTTTGCACACTGGTAGATTAGAATGCTGTTTTGCTGGTAATGCAAGATCCAGTTTTTGAAAAATTGCTATAAAATGTTTTTTTCCCCCTTTAAAATTAATTTGTCAAACTCAATCATTTTGGGTAATTCTGCTAAATGCAAGATCCAGTTTGACCAAAATTGCTATAAAATATTCTTTTATTTATTTGTCAAACTCAGTGATTTCTAATATATTTCTAATAAATTCAATGCTTTCAGTAATAATAAAACAATAATTCAATTAATTTTTATAGTCATAAAAATAAATAGTTTCAGTTAATTTTATGATTAATTGGCGCTTTTCCACCAGCCAGAATGGAATTCTTGTGTTCCAGTAAAAATCTAAACATAAAATTGAGTAAATATATTCAGAAAATATGTTGAATATTGAATATTTGAAGACTTTTTTTTTCTTGTCAATTTATTTATTTATTTTTTTTGTTTTAAGCAAAAATCTAGCAAAATACATAATGCATTTGAATACATATTAGAATTGAATAAATTCAAGATAAATTCTCTGAAAAATATATTACACAATTTTACGTTAGATATTTCTACAAGAAAGACAAGACAAAAATACTAAATAAGAAATAATTAAGCCATGCATGATGAATTAAGACAGTCTTTTCAGCAGGGATTGCAGTGGTTAGATTTTTTTTAACCATGTTTTGCCAAACTGCTTTTAAAATCTCGAAAAACAGAGGGCAAAAGAGAACAGTGTCTCATGTCTGTCTGTCTATCTGCCTGTCTTTCTCTCTTCTGGTGGTCTGGTAATGACCTTGCTCCCTGGGTGGCACTTCCTAAGCCCCCTCTCCCTGACACCCTCTCGGTCACACAGCTCACAGAGGATGGAAGGGCTCTCTGCGTTGCCATGACGATGCTGCACAGGAGCAAGAGGGAGAGAGAGAGAGAGAGAGAGAAAGAGAGACAAGGGAAGTGTGTGCAACCGAGTGTGCTTGAGCCAGAATGTTTGAGAACAATCTGAGGGAGTCGAGGGTTGAGGGGTTATACATACACACTGTGCTGCTACACACCACTCCCATGGGGTAGGGGGGAGGTGGGAGGGTGCGAATGGCGTGCGTGTGAGGTTCGTGTATAGATATATATATGTGTGTGAGTGGGGGGAGGCTTTTTGTGATCAGCTTCCGAGGTGCTAGATGGCATTTAAAGAGAGCCGTAGCTGGCAGCGAGGAGCGCTGGGGGCAGGTTTGTCTCTGCTAATCCTCAGAACGCTCTTGGAAGAAAAGCTCAATCCTGCCATCATTTAACACCACAAATATCCCTCCACTCTCTAGTGTGTCAGTGCAGCAATCAGAGAAGACGATGAAGAAGAAAACCTGAAGACTGTCGCTGCGGAGAGCAGCGTTTTTTTTAAAACAGACAGTCCGCCCTTTGTTTCTTCTGTCATAGAGACTTACCAGACAGTTTGAAAAGCAGCTCAGAAGCCATTTTGACTGATATGTCCTGGGAGAAGAGGTCATTTTGGGGGCGGGGCAAAGGATCTGGGAGGTTAACCATTGGTTCCTTCTTCTCACATCCCCCTGAAGTGCTGAAGCCCAGTAGATGAGAGGAGGGAGGGGCCAATTCTAGGGGCGGGTCCACTTCCATAGGCTCCGCCTTCACTATGACGTTCTGGTGGCAAGCTTCTTTGTTATTCTCTGAAAATGCAAATGAAAGTGAATGTTAATCCATTTGCAAACGACCATTATAACACTGATTCTAATTAGCAGTGCATGCAAAGGATAGAGACAAACTTCCGCTTTAGGCAAAGATTTCAAGTAATGAAAGATTTTGCAGAAGTGGCCATTGCTATGAGTATATTTGGTAACAGCCTCAATGGTTTGAAAACATCTGACTCGAGACTAGAGCGGTGTCATTTGAAATGTGATAGTCAGTGGCAGTCCTGAGGCGAAATCGTGCATAAGATGCCTTCGGATGATGCTTGGAAAAAGTTACTGCTCTGAATGAGAGTGAGAGAATCCCATGAAATTGGCCACATTGGCCTTCATTTCTTTTATTTTAAAAGTAATTCTGTATATAATCCTCATTTTTACGGATTATAATTTGATTATGTCTTTGCAAATGTAACTGTAATCTATTGGAATAGATACATACACTTTTTAGTATAGCCTGTTGATTACGCTTCTCCACGTATGTTTTTGAAATAAGACTCTTATGCTCTGCTAAGTTACATTCAATATATTGAAATATTATTACTGATATGATTTCTTTTTGAATATATTTAAAACTGTAATTTATTTCTGTGATGCAAAGCTGAATTTTCAGCAGCCATTACTCCAGTCTTCAGTCACATGATCCTTCAAAAATCAGTCTAATATGCTGATTTGCTGCTCTAGAATCATTGCTTATTGTTATAAACAGTGCTTAACATTTTTGTGAAAACAATAGTACATTATGCTTTTCAAGAATCTCAATGAATAAAAAGTTTAAAAGTACAGCATTTATTTGAAGTAGAACTTTTTTGTAAAAATGAAAGTCTTTACTGTCACGTGTTATCAAATTAATGCATTGTTAACAAATAAAAGTATTAATTTCTTACTAACCCAAAAGTGTTGAACAGTAGTGTGTATCCTTTGCCATCATCTAACACTCATTAAATTTCATTTCACAATCATAGAATGGCAAATCACAAAACGAACATACTGTTGTGATGCTTAAATTCACTTTATTAGCAGTTTATTGGTTATTTATTGGTTTAATCTAAAAAAAAGTGAAGGGCCTGAGCCACACCTAGGCACCAGAATATCTCAAAAAGAGGAGGCTCTCTTGAATTGCGCCAGTGAACACCCTGGCAATCTCATACTAACGTCCCGGTAACGTCACCCACATTTTCTGCATTGTGCAAAACCAAGAAGCAAGATTCTGTTACCCATAAGCCCCCTGACCAAAGGGAGCACAGACGTCAACTCACTGTCATGTGCAACATATTTAAATTTGAGCCTGGTTGTCCACTTTGTGACTCATTTGAGTTTTAAACTGCTACAGAGACAAGGGCATCATTGAGATAAGGCTGTTAGAAAAGGCGGTTAAAGCTGAAGCAGATGTCTATAATTTGGCTTCAAAAAAAGGGTTTGAAATCTGGTCAAAATGACTCAGAATTTTTTTTCTTACTCACTGCTCTAGGCTAAGCCAAAGTCAAAAAGAAAGAGTACAAAAAAAAAAAAAAAACCCAAAGACCTTCTCCAATACAATCAATTCCTAGTCCACCTCTTAAAAAAAAAAGTGAACCTGAAGATCTCATTTGTACCAGTCGAACAAATACCAAACTTTAGCACAGATTAAACCAGATACATGGCGAGTTTATGTTTTGTTTTTGTACATTTGCAGTCATAAAGTGCTGTGGTATAAAACAGAACACAACAGTGAGGGTTGAACTTGACAGTACATATACAAACTTCTAAAGGTTTCAAGAACTTTCTATGGTTAGCCTAAAAAGCATACAAGCGCCACGACAAGACAAAAAACACAGACAGTCAGTGAGCTCATAGGAACGCCAGAGTTCTTTTAATGAAAACCAGCTCTTGTAAACTCACTCAGCCTTTCTGATATAGAAAAACAAAGAGGTCTGCTCCCTACGCTTAGACTGGGTAGAAAAACGTTTAGCCTGTTCATCTTATCAGATCAGACGTCTGACAGTATGTACAGCTGAGCGGTAGATGGCATATGCTTCTCAGGGGTGACCACGCTTGATCAGACAGCTGGGGAGGGAGGCCGAGGGGGCGTAATCATATGAATTTAGTCTGGCCGGAGATGAGGGAGCAGGAGATTGTGGGTAGGCCGGGTGACCTCCACCCCTCCCGTTAACAGTGAGCGTTATTGGGCAGGGTCTGTTGGAGTGTTGTTGTCTGGATCTGACCTAGATTGTGTGCGTGTACAGTGTATGTTTACAGTGTCTGAGTGTGTAGGGGGGTCAGTAGTGTGCCCAGGTGTCAGGAGCTGGAGGAGGCAATGGCACACGGGGACACTGACAACCACTAGCCCGTTAATCCCTTAATAAAGTGCCTGGAGCCAGATTGAGGGCCGGGGTCATTTAGGGGACACGCAGTCTCCCAACACACACACACACACACACACAGAGCAATGCACTCTCGCCTTGGGTTCAGTGACGTCAGTGACTGCTTTCAAATGCATTTGTACACACGTATGTAAAAAATGTAGAGCGGGTCACTATGAGGAAGAGAGCGCAACCCTAATCAGCAGTGTTTTGAAAGCATCTAAAATAGCCAGTGTGTTAGATATGCAAATTATCATGAGTAAATAAATGTGCAAATACAGAAAGGAAAACACAAACAAACACACACACACACTGAAAGCGCAGGGAGGTTAAACCGAGGCTGACCAGTGGCAACTATCTGTTTAGCCATCTGGTCTATCAAAGATTCCTGCCTGTTAAACCTCTTGTGAGCTCTGAGAGTTATAAACAAGTGCAGATTTACGGAAAACAAATAGAAAACACAGGCACACCGAAGCTACAGACATGTCATGCTGTGGTGCCCATGTGGGAAATGCAGGATCGAATTCAACTGGCATTGTGTCCTGATCACATTTTCTGGTTTCTTACTAGTGAGCACATATGCACACCAATATGCTGATAACTACCAAAATCAGCTCATGACATCAAATCAATAACCCAGTCATGTTCAAAAAAAAAAAAAAATAAAGCATTAAAACCCCCAGTGTGTTCCAAAATACATGCAGGAAATGTGTTTAGAACTTATATTCTCCTCTGATGTTTGCAGTTTCTATGACTGTATGACGTCTTCTTTTGTATGAGAGGAGAACACATTTTTGTATTTCTTTCGGGGTTAATAAAGAGTGGGACTGTATATTATATTTCCTCCTCTACTGTAAAATGGGTACTATGGTTGGATGCACTTAAATCCACAGTAAAGGATGCTTTTCTGTTGCATATCACACATGCACAGGTTAAGGGGTTTACATGAGTAATGGACAAAATATGGCTGTGTTGATCAGTTTATGTTTAAAGGAAAACAGTTTAATGTGTTTATATGACTACACTTGTGACCAGCCTATGAAGAACATGCATGTAAACATGATCTATGATTTCCTGTCTTTGACAATGAAAGGTGTGGGAAAGACAAATTAATATAGTGTTTCAAATTCGTCAGAGCACTTGAGGGTCCCATCATACCATATTTTTTTTTGGAAAGGTTTATTTAAATGCGCATTTATTAAACATTACATATAGAAATATCTGCTATTATGCTATGACTGTTCAGCACAAAGGTGAACACAGATAAAAAATAGGAACTCCAGTGTATGAACTGTAAATTAAAAGATTTCGTAACTTCTGTCATGTGAAAAGGACAGAATTTTTTTTTGTCCTAACAAAATTGTATGTGAATACTTGAGTGCATTAAGAACTTTCTGACTGATTATAGATTGCAAAACAGAAAAATTATTATATTAGGGTAATTATTTGATATTTTCATATCTTATTCAAGTAAGCATTATTCTTTTATTTATTTCTACAGTAATTAAATTGTCCTATTTTTGTCATCATCATCATGATAATATATATCATGGTGATGATATAAAGACTCATTCCACAGAGATTTTGCTATATTGTTTATACCGTTTTATGTAAATATATTTGAGGTATGTAAATATATTCACACATTTCCACAAGTTATTGACATGCTAAAGTGAGAAAGAAATGAGAATAAATGAGAAAATAAAGCATGGGATGTGCTTGATGTTTAAAAGTTATTAAGCCTAATATACTTTCTGCTGTCTGCTCTTGTCTGAATAACTTTTTTAGCTTTAATAAGATTCAATGTAGATTTAGTTCATACAGTGAAGATTGGGGAGTGCTTTATTTTTAGATTTGATTATTCAAATTTTGTAGTATTTCTTACTACTGTAAAACAGAAATGCTACTGTTAAAACCAGTGTACCTGAAAAACTGTACTGTTACTGTATTTATATCTTTCATTTGTAATTTGCTTCTTTGTTCTTATTTTTAATAACAAAGAAATTAACAAAAAACAACTATATTGTGATTTACATTTTTATCATGAAAAACCATTTTTTAAATAAAATTTTGTAATATTGCCCACCCCTAAAATGCATTTTCTTTTTTTAAATCAGCATCAAGATTTTAGGTGAAAAGTCACATTCTTTCATCTCACCTTTTTGCTTTCCCTCTTTATTTTAAAAAGTCCTCCATTGTGACAGATTAGTTTTCAAAAGTATGAATATTGAATGCAGTTTCTCAATTAATGTGGGCTCAAACAAACTGCATGTATAATAAAACTTATCTAAAAAAAAATCAGTTTTAAAAATAGCTTCAGACAGTGTAAAGCATGTCACACCACACGACATGCCAGCTTGACAAAAGGATGTCATGTCAACTACCTATAATTATATTATGTGACTGCATTCACCCACCAGTACTTCTACGTCAAACATCTCAGAGGCGCCATATGAGAAGCTGCTGAAGGTTGGTGACAAAGACATGCGCCGCAAACTTCACCCTCATTTAGACAATAAAGGCATGAATCAACCATCGTTCCCACTGCATCCGTTTGGCATACTAAACAATCTGACAGCCTCAGAGCATTAGTCATTCAACACATGCAAACCCCACTTGTCACATGCACTTTGATGCACTGTACAGTAGCCTGAGAATATGAATTTGGAGGTGAGAGTGAGAGAGAGGAAGAGGGAGAAAGGGAACCGATGCACACAGAAGAGATGCAAATAGGGAAGAGGAGGGGGGAGCAGAGAAATCAGGAAGAGGAAACAAAGATAGAAAATTGGGATAGGTTAGACAAGAGAATAGAAAATTAGTCAGGTGGACTAGTTTATCTATTTTTGTTTCATCTTTGAAAGGTTGCATTTTATTTTATTTTTTAAGCCCAATTTTCCATTTGTATATATATATATTTAAATATTCATTTATTTTATTATTAAACATTTATTTTTGATTTGTGCACATTGTATATTAATTGTATTAGTTTTTTTATTTAAAAAAAATAATAATTAAATAAGATTTTAACGTAAAAAAGACACATGCATCAAAGGGGCAGATGCAGTGAACGAAAAGCTAGAGGTGAAAAGATATACAAAAAAAGAGAGGGTGAGATGAAGGAGGAGAAGGATAGAGAACGAGGTTGTCATTCTGCACTACGTCTCCTCTGGCCCGATGGAAAGGATGACCCGCTTAGACACGAGGTGAAGAGTTCAGCCGCTTCAAAGAGGTCCAGAGCAACCGCAGCCCGCAAAGAGACAAGGGAGAGCTGATCCCAGACCAGCGGCCGAACAGCCTCTCAATAATTCAGCACATCATGATGCAACGCTCACCTCAGTTGGAGAGAGAAAGCGAGAGAGAATCAGTGCTCCACATGCCCCTGAAGAGTCTACTGGAGGGATGCTGGGTTGTGTGTGATGCAGGAAATGGTCAAATGGCTGCGCAGGCTTCACAGTGGTTTCATTTCACGGGGAGGAGTGTCTGCACTCTAGATTGGTGAAAAGGCAGTTATAAAATACACGTGGGGAAATCTTTTAAGCTGGTGATGGGTGAGGATGGTCTACTTTTTCTTCAAAAACTCCAAGAAGGTTAGTGTGATAGTGTGCTAGTTAGCCGTTTGACAATTTGTATGTTAAAAGGGATCGATCACCCAAAAATAAAATTCTGTCATCTGGTACCTTTCTGGGCCTTGAATGTGGTAGGACTGTTTCTGTCTATGGAGGGTCAGAAAGCTCTCGGATTTCATCAAAAATATCTTTATTTGTGTTCCGAAAATGAACGAAGGTCTTAGGGGTTTGGAACGACATGAGGGTGAGTAATTAATGACAGAAATTTCAGTTTGGGTGAACTATCCCTTTAAGACACTGTTTTGCTAAATTCATCTTTTTTTTTTTTAACAGCCTCAAACTCAACTTTTGTAATGAATCCACAATCAACAAATTCAAATTTCATTAACATAATTACTGTCGCACTTACAACGTTCCTATTATTATGCATAATCCATGGGTTCATTTTTCCAGAGAACTATTATGGGCTAAATCTAGCCCATTTGTAAAGAATATCTGTCAGTTACTCTGTTGGGGGGTTATTAAATTGCATTCAAACTGTGCCGTTTCTTAATAATTACTGAACTATGAACACATGCAAATGAATGTCTTTGGCCACTGCGTCACTTTTCTGATTTGAACTCGAAACTATACAGGACTTCCTTTGGAACATCAAGTCCAGAGGTTCTGTTCCCAGTATCACCATTCAGGTGATCATCAAGGACCACTCTATTAAAATATTTCAACATTGGTCAAATAGAAATATTAAGTTGAAGCTGTAGGACTGTGAGCAACATACTCATAATGCCATATTCTGATTAATATCAATATTTCTGACAAATAACGCTGCTGCAAGAGACTCAACCCTTGACTAGCCCTTTGCAGTTCAAGAGCCCTTAAAAAACTTGTACATTTTGCACTCCAATTCCAAAATACTAATCCCTAAAAATAAATATATTTATTCATTTAAAGCAATGCAATCTTAAAACTTCACCTGTCTGTTTAGAAGTACTTGAACTTCTCTGGTCGGTTTCATTATTAATATCATGGTCAAACTACAGTGCTGCATTCAGAGTTTATCAGGGAGTCAAAAACAGACCAGCTCACAGACTTTGAGTGCAAACAATAATACCTTTCCATTTTGTCGATTTTTGAGACTTGGGTCATGTTTAGCATAAGAATCCAACTTTTTAACAGTGTAAATAAGTCAGAATGCATGAAATAGCATTAGACATCCCCTTTAAGTATAAAAACACCAAATATTTTTTAATAAATATTTTTAAAAGTGCAAATGTTCAGGGTCATGCTGTGTACCGCCTAAAGGAATTTCACCATCTGAGAACCACTGGACTAGTCAATAAGAAGTTTTTCATATTCGTTTTCACTATACACATTTACAATCACTGAAAAAAATGTCACTGCTCTTCTATTGAAGGCCACTCTCTGTCAAAATAAATTTATTTAGTAATAAGTTCTAAATTTCTGTATGATTCTGAAGTGGGATTTTTGAGGTCATGGCCACCCAGCAGCCTACCACAGCATTTCTGGCTGGCATGGCTCATGTTGTCTTGCTGCTGAGCTCTGTGATGATGCCTCTAATTGGCTTTGGGTATAATAAAAAAAGAACAAGAACCTGGCAGAGAAGAGGAAGAGATGACCAGGTCAGGAAACAATCCCCCTGAGAAAAAGCTGCAATTGGTTGTATCTCTATCTGTATGGACAAATACAGGTTGCGCTGTGGAGGATGAGAGGATGGCAGTCCTCTCTTAGGTCCTGTGTGCCCCCTGGTGCAGCGCCACATCAGGGTCCATCTGTTGAAGCCCAGGAACCATCAGTGCAGAGGGACTAACACGGCAGTGGTAATTAGCCCCAGGATGCAAACAGCTACCATCAAACAGATGTGGGGGAAGTCGACACATTGTTAACTGGTTTGATGGGGGGTGGGTGGGGAGGTGACCTACTTTAAATCGTGTGATGCAACACCTCAAAACGGGAGAGCTGCTATCCACACCATGAAACAAACTAACAAAAATTTCTTACTGATGTCTTGTCAGTGCTTACCGAATTAGACCAAATTGCTAAAAGCTAACCAGGCCCAGTGGTCAAGTTCATCATTTTTGGTAACTTTCACACAATGGTACCATGAACTTGGGACCATTAATCAAATGGACACTCCCCCAGGAGTGTTGTGAAGTTACATGAGCAGATGCACTTGTATTTCTGTGGCAGAGAAGAACTACAGTATCATGAACAATTTGATCCGCCTGAGTTGAATATATGCAAGACCCCGGTGGACAGTGATTGTTTAAAGCTTTATTAAACATAAAAGTATAAGAAGAATAAAAACATATAAATACAAAGTTCTGTCATGAAACTCTAGATGGCGCAGGCCAATAGGTTCTAACTCAATCTGATATAATGACATCTTTATCACATGGCACAGGTGATTGGTTTCTCTTTGCATCAGCAGCCAATGAGCTTGCTGCTCAGCATTCAAATACTTGGCTAGAGCTTGTTGTAGCAGTTACAGCACGCTTTAGAAACCCTCCATCTTCCCCAGCTCCACCTGTACAGATCTGCCACAGGGTAATTTCAAGTATTCTACACATGGGGGTTATTTCATATATCTGACACTGGACCACAAATCCAGTCATAAGGGTCGGTTTTTTGAAATTGAGATTTATAAATCACCTAAAGCTGAATAAATAAGCTTTCCATTGATGTATGGTTTGTTACACATTTTCACTATTTGAAAATCTGGAATCTGAGGGTGCAAAAAATCGAAATATTAAGAAAATCACCTTTAAATTTGTCCAAATTAATTCCTTAGCAACACATATTACTAATCAAATATTAAGTTTTGATATATTTATGGTAGGAAATTTACAAAATATCTTCATGGAACTTGAATATACTTAATATAATATTACTTAATATCCTAATGATTTTTGCCATAAAAGAAAAATCTATCATTTTGACCCATACAATGTATTGTTGGCTATTGCTACAAATATACCCGTGCAACTTACGACTGGTTTTGTATTTTGAGGGGGGTCAGCCGGTAAAAATCGCGTTCCGGGGAGTAAAATACATGTTTTTTGGCGGGGTTCCCCTGGAAAAATAGCCAACACTGGCTAAAGTCAACAAACACAACTTGAAATATAGCTGCAAGCAGCAGTTACGGAGCCAAGCACTCCAAAAGCAAAATGAGGAGCTAAGCATGGCATGGAGCATCAGACCAAATGCAACAATGAGTAATAAAAGCAATTTTAGGATGACTGTAATTGAAATGGCTGAAAAAAATCATAAATACAACCTCCAGTAATATGATTAAATGGCTTATCACTTTTGACCAATAGTAATCAAATCATTTTGGTGTGTTCTGTGTGAGGTGACAATGGCACACACACAATTTGTTGTCATTATGTCGAAGCTTTGCAGAGATATAGCCTCAGAGTCATTTTGGCACCGTGCCTCAAATTTTTAGCGGCGCTGTACGAAAACGGTTTTGTCTATCGACACGAAATCCATAACTTTTAGTCAGCACAGTCTGAAGATGATCTGACTCGATTTTGGGGAAAATCGGATCAACGGTTGAGGAAGAGTTCGAAAAAGTACGTTTTCAACATAAATCAAAATGCCGGACAGGAAGTTTGGCCCACAATGGCATAATTGGTATGTATGTTGTCGGCATGACCCAAGGAATAATTTGAGACCAGTTACAATAGGCTAATGCAATCAAAAGTTATTAGCATTTTTGGAAATTTCATTATTAATAATTAATGAATGGTTTATTACTCTTGACCAATAGGTGGCGCTATTACCAAACTGATGTGGCGTGGTCAGTGTGTGGTGACAATATCACATACAAAATTTGGTGTAAATATGTCAAAGTTTCGCTGAGATACAGCCTCAGATGCAGTTTGGCATCTTTCCAGCAAATTCGTTGATGCACTAAAAGAAGACCGTTTTGTATATCGACACAAAAGCCATAACTTTTTGCCAGCATGGTCTAAAGATGATCCAAGTCCAATTTGGTGAAAATCGGATTAACGGTCTAGGAGGAGTTCGAAAAAGTAGGTTTTCAACATGAATCAAAATGGCGGACGGGAAGTTCAGCCAATTATGGCAAAATTGGTATCGATGTTCTCGGCATGAATCAAGGAATCTATCAACATGAGTTTGATTACAACAGGCTAATGTAAGCAAAAGTTATTAGCATTTTTAGAAATTTCATTATAACTTTTGACCACAAGGTGGCACTGTCCACAAACTTTTTGAGTACCTTCAGGGCATGGTGCCGAAGAAGCATACCAAGTTTTGTAAGGATACGTCTATGTGTTCGTAAAATATAGCATTTTACAACAAAATTCAAAATGGCCGACGCCCAAAATGGCTTACATGGGAAAATTGGATATGGTTCGACTCAGCATGATGCACCGAATCTAAAGAGACCAGTTTTGTATTTTTGGCCAAACCATTGAGAAGTTATAAGCAAAAATATAAATTTTTAATATCTCCTGACCACTAGGGGGCACAGCCCCGAAACACTGCAGGTAGCCTCAGGTCATGCTTGTTACAACACACACCAAGTTTGGTCTCAATACGCCAAACTGTTACGAAGATATAGCCTCACATCCATTTTGAGTGCTTTTCGTAGAATTCGTTCATGCGCTATTCGAGAACGGTTTGACTAATCAACTTGAATTCCACAACTTTTTGCTGTGGTTAGTATTGACACTGTTCTCTATCAGTGTGCCAAATTTTACAACTTTCCCGCAAGCGGTTCTATGGTGCTTGGCCCCTAATAAGTAAGAATAATTATTAATGCATGTAATTTTTTAGCTAACATCATCTAGACTTTTAAATATTAGCACTAAAATGCTAAACTTAAAGGGGTCATCGGATGCAAAATTCCCTTGACAAGTTGTTCTGCACAGACCGATCCCACGATAGTTGATGGACAGGGCTGTTTTACCTTAGACCCGCCCTGAGTGAGCTGAGAGCTGTCTGCCATTGCATCGACTCCGGTGCAGGGGAAGACAAGAATGTCTCCGATTAAGTGATTGAGGTGTTTTGTTGTTAGATGTAATAATGAATATAGCAGTTGTCATTTACTCCTGACATCGGAGCCGCTGAAGACGCAGAGGATTAACGTTACTTTAATTTTTGAAGGGAATGCGCCGATCAAGATCCAGCTTCATCTACAGAAGAAGTGAGGGTAGATGAGTAAGGGTTTTTATGAATCTTTGCAAATCGCCTTTCCTAATAATGTGCTAGTTTGCCAGTTTTGCGGCTGACGTTTACAGTCTGCTCGTCACCCCACGGAAGAGAGGGGCGGGGTCAGCAGAGCTCATTAGCATTTAAAGCAACATGGACTAAAAAACAGCTTGCTGAAAACAGAGCTGATTTTGACAGGGTAAAAAGGGTGTTTTTTACACTACCATTGAGAAATTTTAACCAAAGTATGTTATAGACTTCTCATTAAGACCCTAAAGAATCATATCAACTTGTGGAAAATGGGCATCCGATGACCCCTTGAAGTGTTTGTGTAAACCAAACTCACAGTCAGTGTAGAAACTGGCTTCACATGGACAACAACTGCTAAACATGAACTGTTAATATCATTCCTGAGAAGCTAAATGTAAAGATCTACTTCTTCTCGCTGCCGTTTCATCTGATATCCTGTATTGCCGCTCGTTGTTTTTGAAAACAATACAATGGCGAGCATGTCAAGCATAAATATTTAGTGAACACAGTGAGTTTGCATGCGCAGTCTGCGGAAGTTCGCACGACAGTGCCAAACGACACAATAAACAACCACACAATACACAACCCACATTGCATGTCATGTAAAGCCATGTTAGGTGGCCTTAAGAAGAACGAGGGGGTTGTCAAGACATCCTCGGTCAGCAGGGCAGTGTGCTTATGAGCATATGAGCCAGACGGAGACGACCTTCCCCCAAATGACCTCTCAAGACTGCACCACTGCATCACACACACAAGACCACAGACGATGTCATTGTTTCCATGGCATTGATCCCCAGCCTGCAGCTAGCAGAGCGCGGCTCTTTAGATCCACTTGGTTGCATGTCTGCACGCCGCGGTGGCCGCATTGAGACGGATCTGCGAGGCCATGTCGTGTAAAACTGCTTCAGCTTGACAACAAACAGGCTAATTGGTCCCTGTTCCTGGCCTCTGGAGACGGAGAGAGAGAGAGGCTGAGGAAACACATCCTAGAGGTGGGGTGAGCGGGAAAGAGGCTCTCGCTTGTAGTAGCACATGGAGAGTTTTGATGTGGGAAGTCACGGAGACCTCTCATTGAGCTTTACGCACACACATAATGCTCAACGACAACGTGAGCAAAGCGTACTTAGTCCTATCCTCACGTCTTACCACTCTCCATACTCATAGACTTGGTTCTCTAGTTCATGCGCACACTTTCACTCACTCTCTGGGGAAACGTGACCTGGGGCTGTGCAGTCAGGAAGCACACGTGTTAAAACCAGCTCTCTCTTGGTGCGGCTGAGTCACGCTGAAGTGTAAGGCATCATGGGGAGGGAGCAGCAGCAGCTGGTGTGTGGTGCCCGTCAAATACGCTGCTTTAGAGTGAATCACTCCCTATCATCCTCTGTAATAGACTACTCTAGATCTTGCTCTCTCTCTCTCTGACAAGTGATTTTCTCACTCATTTTCTGTTTATCTGTCTCTTTCTCCAGCTCTTTTATTACCTTCTAAAATCCCTACGTCTAAAATCCCACTTCTGTGATCTCACAATTATTTTGTCAAGACCTGATAGAAAATATGGTCATTTTATTTCAAGTACTTTAATTATTATTTTTTGAATACTGCAGGGTTTTTACATTTTTTATTAATGATTTAGGACTGGGCAATAAAGTTCAAAGTATGCTTCAGCCTTCCACGTTCTGCGACATTTTGCTCACTGTGCGTGTCATGTAATTTTCATCAGTAAGGTCCGCGGACATCCGCGCACACCGTCTGCATGCAGCCCAATTTATGTGTCTGTGCAGACAGTGTGCGTACAACAGCACATACACAAGGAGACTGTTGTTGGGAATCCACTAGGTGTCAAACTCATCCATTTGCACTCATCCGTGCTTGAATACATTTTCAACTCTGCGCAGACACAGCTGTGCGTGAGACAGAGTGGAACGCGGAATATGAAGTATAGCTGGGCCTCAAAGTTGTCCAACAATGTTCCACTCTCTCCCTATTAGCAACCTGTCACTTAAACAATCACCACAATTAGCAAATGACAACGATCCAATCAAGTCCAAATGGAAACAAAATCAAGTCCTGTCCTACATTTTTTTCTTGTAGTTTCACTCAGATTTATGTCACAATAAGAAAGAAAAAGCAATCAAAATTTCAGTTTTATGCCGACTTCAAGGTGGAAATCTCTCAAAATTCGATAATGGAGTCTGATTCATGGAGTCACCCAAATGATTCATGATACATATACATGTTTAGTCATTGATTATTTTGTGATACAAAGGCAAAACAGTCACTACACATTTTGTTAAACTCAATTTGTTTGTCAGATTTGGTTTTTGTTTAGTTCAGAATCGTCTTATCAATAAAGCATTTTTCCCACAAATAAAGTTGCATCTTTGTGGCGGTGAGTCTATTTCAACTGCATTTAAACACAAAAGTGTACACAAAGTGGATGTGACATAGAATACTTTTTAGACCTGAACTTTTTCAATCCGCTTGTATTGTAGAGTTCAAATAAAGATTGGACCAGCGGCCCAAAACAGCAATCAATGGGTTTATTTTGGCAGAGGACTGCCCAGGATAAAAAGCACATTGACTGAACAACATGAAAAGGAATTGACCCTTTTCCTTCTGCCCAGAACACATGAGTGAGTGGAATGGACAGCAGCAGGTCAGAGGGAGAGAGAGAAAGTGCAAAAAAAAGAAGGAGTGAAATGGCAAAGAAAGATAGAAAGACTAAATTTACAGACAAACACAAGCTAAACAGTTGCTGGATTTTATGATGACCTGACAGTGTTTTACATAATTTTACATAATGTATAGACATATTTCTGATGTAAATATACAAACTTTAGCTTATTCTTTAACCTTAGTAGTACTGTTGCATTAAGAGTCTTCTAAATATGACCTTGGCAATGTGTGGGGAAAAAAGAAACAGAGAATGCAAAACACACACATCTCTCTCACACACACCCGCTCACTCAATCCTCTGGCCTTTGAGTTTCCTCAACAGCATTCATGAATTCAAGCCTGATTGCATGCACCAAAATACATCTGCTGACCTGAGAGCTTCATAAGCAGTTCAGAGGCCACTTTCACGTTGATGTCCTGGCTGAGTAGGCTGCTCTTGCCCAACATCGGGCTCCCCTCGTCTCGTGGCTTGGTGGACCCTGGGGGTCCTTCTTGGCAGAAGGTATAGCTTGGTACCCTCTGAGAGCTCAGGGGCTCTTCCGCCTGGGGCTCCTCCTTGACACAGAATGTACCCTTTAGGGCCTCCTTCTGGTTCGCTGCTGTGGGGCAAGAAAAAAGACAAGCAATAGTTTTGAGAACTACATCCTGAAGCCCATGTTTTTGTTGATGGCAAAGTTTTAAAGTGTATGTACTATATTCCATGTCTTCTTAAGCTGGATGATAGAAATGTGTGGCTAAAAATATGGTTTGTTAGTTAGTTTAGATAAGTCTGCATCAATGCAGAAGATGATTTAGGGGTTTTGTATTTGCTTCTATTAATACTAATTTGTATAGCTTTGGCTCCATATTAAAAGAAAGGAAACCTTTTGAGAAGACAAGATAAATAGATCAGGAAGCAAAAGGCTAAATTGTCTTTTCGAATTTGGTGGACATGATGAGCCTTCTGGGGCTAAACCGAAAGCCCAGCAGAAACAATTTCACAGGCAGTTTTATGGAAAATATGGACTGTGTTGTTTCTGAATCATCTAACAGTGTGAACATCTAAAAGAGTGTTTATGCTGACTGTCTGTAATTACACTGAAAATGACTGATGATGATATATTTCCGCCGAATTCAGATGAGTGTAAGAAACATTTCTATTCTCACTCAATATGCTGTAAAAGTGGGCCACTTCTAATCAGGCTTCAATGAATAATTAATATTAAGACATGGAGCCCCTTCTTATCAGTGCCAGGAACAGAACACAGGCCACTGGTTCGATTTGACACACACGTTTGTTTTCTATGTTGGTTACGACTTTGTTTTTATATCTAATGATATTTTCTTTCCCCTAATATTATTGCTAACCCTTTTGCATCTTTAGAAAAGTCAGTAAGATTTTTAAACGTTTTTGAAGCAGTCTCTTATGCTCACCAATTTGACATTTATTTAATCAAAATTACAGTCAAAACAGCAATATTGTGAAATGTAATGATCAATTAAATGCTGAAGTAAGTATTAATTGCTTTCAAAATGTTTGAATGGTAGTGTACAAAAGACTGGGTTTGGGGGAAAAAAACTGAATGAAATCCACACATCTATTATATACGAAATAAAGGTACAATCAAAGAGTCAAAGATTCAGATCAAAAAAGTTTAAGTGATGGGTTACAGTACAAAATGTGCATATTGATGATCCAGTGCATTGTCAAAAGGTGAAAGTGCACAACGGATCAAGACAGGAAGCTTGGCGTTCTTCTGAATTTACAATCTGACTAGGTGTGTGGATTCCTTTATGTCTCTGTTTCAGATTTTAATTAAAATATGATTTAGTAAGTTTATTAAACCGCTCTCCTTGTGGATATTGTGGGCTGGTACCCACGATGCAGGTGATTTCAGGTTTTAATAACCATTTAGGAACATTTGTTCCCCACGATGTAGGTAAAACCTGAACTAGACCTGTAAACGCACCTCTCACCGCACCATGCATGCGCTGTAAAAGCCAGAGTTTCTTCTCTTTGTGTCAGTCTTCGACACGCGTTCATGACAATACCATGATGCACAATCTGTTGCTATCTATGCAGGGTCAGAAAGGATTTCATCAAAATATCTTAATTTGCGTTCTGAAAATGAACAAAGATCTTATGGGTTTGGAACAACATGAGGGTGAGTAATTAATGACAGAATTTTCATTTTTGGGTGAACTATCCCTTTAAATTTTAAATCAAGCTTACAGTTCTGAGTTTCAGTTCTGTTAAGGAGGCCATTTTCAATAAAAACATTTTATTTTTGATATACTTGATCAATAATTGATTTTTGTGAATTTTTAACCAAGTGGACAACTTTTTTAAAATCAAAATGTTATAACTCGATCTACCAATGTTACAACTTATGCCAGATGCACGTACATTTATAATGCTATATTTTTAATAACCTCGTTAACTTAAATATTATTAACAGGTTAAATGGGAACACAACAATTATATTTATTGTAGTTTCCATTCTCCACTGAAGAAGTTGACTTGCGCTTCTTGAAATCCCTGGAAATGTGAAAAGCGTCCATCTTTAAAATACTACATTGATTGGTCACAACAATCTAGATGATTTCAGGTTTTACTATCATTGAGGGGTCGTTCGCTCCACATTGTAGGCCTACATGCTTTGACACACAACACATTCCCAATGTTAAAACTATTCTACTTATCTCTGATCTCCATATCACACTTCCTCTCCTGCTCTGTCAGTCTTTTCCACGCAAGTGCCTGCTCATCCTCTTCCCTCCCTCCCTCCCTCTCTCACCGTTTTTCCTTTCATCTCTCTTACAGATCAGCAGTGATCACTCACCCCTCCTGTCTCTACCACACTCCCCTCAGCAGTCATCTGATCTCCCCACCACCCCAAATCTGAGTACATACACCATCCACGACGCCACTGACTCTTCTCATCAATCTCCACGAACTGACCACCACCTCACTCCGATGACTCTGATTAATGGTGACGTGCATCCGCGACAGCGTCGAAGGTACAGTCAGGTTAGGGGACAGGACACGACTACGAGCTAAAGATCGTCGGGAGCCATTGGGAGAGTTTATGACCTTCACGTGGAGAGTGCAGGCGGTGGACGAGGTGGCGGCGGGGGTGGTGTATGTGGTGGCACCGGCTGGAAATGTCACCAGTCAGATGTCAGCGGACGGACTTAGCGTGGTCCGGTCAGCACCTGGAAGGGCATCCTCTAATTAAGAGCGTGTCGGGTCGCGTGTCCTATCAGACAGGGACAGGGCGTGCGGCACACGCACAAGCGCCCTCTCTTTCGAAGACATGCAGAAAAGTACAAGCTGGAGACGTGAGTGCGGAGATACAAAGTCACACCACTCTGGTGACCTTTCGGTTTGCAGCTAAAAATAGAGCAAAATTTCCATTCGAATTCATGTTACAGAGAGCTCTGAATAATTTATCAGCTTAATCCACCAGCCAAGTTTGTTTTTTTTTTCTCATAAGGCATGAATATCTCCAAAATACCAAAATTAAGCTCAACGAAAATGAGCACTTTCTGTTTACCGACTGTTTTATTAGACTTTCATAAAGAAGTAATCCCAAGTGCCTATCTTGATCTTTCAAATTCCGTCCTGTCATCAAATCATCTTTGGCATGAATTTTTCTACCGTGGAGGTGTTATGTGGAAACTGCCATCTTTCTAGCTCCATTCACACAGTCAGTGTTCAGGATTGGCAAAAGCATTTTTAAACAAACGGGTGTGACTCTTAAATTGTGCTGTTCATATAGCAGCACACAGAAGCAGCTCAAATACTGTGTGTATTAACAAATAACTGAAGTCAAGCCCCTGTGAATATGCATGTAACCATAGCGACAGTGACTAAATGATGTATCAAAGATGTCAACTTTCATAAACCAGAAAGTCTTACAACTGCATCCAATCGAAGTTGATCAGACATGTTGTTCCAGACATGTATGAC
This sequence comes from Onychostoma macrolepis, assembly GCF_012432095.1. Taxonomy (NCBI): domain Eukaryota; kingdom Metazoa; phylum Chordata; class Actinopteri; order Cypriniformes; family Cyprinidae; genus Onychostoma; species Onychostoma macrolepis. The sequence goes on along the minus strand of NC_081155.1, from coordinate 22,813,846 downwards.
TTTATTTCTCCTGCAGAATGAAAACAAGATATTTAGAAGAATGTCTGTAACCAAACAGTTTTGGCTACCAAACCCCCCAAAAGAACACTGAGATATTTCTCAAAATATCTTCTTTTATGTTCCACAGAAGAAAGTAAGCCATACAGGTTTGGAGCAACATGAGAGTAAGTAAATAATACACACACATACATCACATTCATGTCAAAATTGCTCTACCTATGATCTGATTTCCATATCACACTTCCTCAACTGTTCTGTGAAGCAATTAGGGCTGGACAATAAAATCCTGACATTTTTATTCTTTAGATGACATTTAATGTTCTGAAATGGAATAAAAATGGTATTTTTCAGAGAAGCCATAATTTGGGCCAATTCAAGATTATGTAAGATAATATACAGAAGACATCTAGTTAAAATATGGCATGTTTTCCACATTTTTCACTAAATTAGCTCACGTAAGAATCTTTAAATATTTATATCTACTAATATATCAATATTCATTAATAAACAGAAATATTAAAGGGATAGTTGACCTAAAAATGAAAATTCTGTCATTAATTACTCACCCTCCTGTTGTTCCAAACCCATAAGACCTTTGTTCATTTTCAGAACACAAATTAAGATGTTTTTTATAGACAGCAACACAACTGACACGTTCAAGGCCCAAAAAGGTAGTAAGGACATTGTTAAAATAGTCCATGTGACATCAGTGGTTCAAAATTAATTTTATGAAGCTGCGAGAATACTTTTTGTGTGCAAAGAAAACAAAAATGACAACTTTTTTCAACAATTTCTTCTCTTCCAGGTCAGTCTTCGATGCGCATTCACGAGAATATCACGACACAAGTGTGTGCATTCGTCTGCTTGTAAACAAGGTACAGTGCGATCTGGGCTCTACGTCTGCACCTGTGTCAGAAGCTTCACTCGCATATGGTACTGTCACGAACACATGTCAAAGACGGACAGGGAAGAGAATAAATTGTTGAATAAAGTTGTTATTTTGGTTTTCATTGGGCACAAAACATATTCTCGTAGCTTCATAAAATTAAGATTTAACCACTGATATAACATGGACTATTTTAACGATGTCCTTACTACCTTTCTGGGCCTTGAATGTTTCAGTTGTGTTGCTGTCAATGCAGGGATGTCTATGCTCTCCGATTTCATGAAAATATCTTAATTTGTGTTCCGAAGATGAACGAAGGTCCTACGGGTTTGGAACGACACGAGGGTGAGTAATTAATGACAGAATTTTCATTTTGGGTTCAAATATCTATTATATAAACTAAATAAAATGGCATACGTTGATAATAATTGCTGATGATTCACTCAGATGTACCACACAAAAAAACTTGCGACCTCAAAAAACTAAATTTAAGACTATATTAAGGAATTTAGCATTTTTACGCTGTTAAATTTTGAAAAGTGATTTCCAAGACATTTTAAAACTTTTTAAGATTTAAGTGAGTCACTTTGATTATTTCATTTATGTCACTACCATGTGTGAACATAACCACATTTAGCGCTCAGAACAGCACCGACAATCATATTCAGCTTGTGTCTGAATGCAGCCTCTCTCTCGCTGTCTCTGCTCTCTCTCTCTTGCTGTGACTGGAGTGAAGCCCCCGGTCAGTGTTACATCAACACTGGGGCTATCTCTGTTCTCGCCGGTGAGGCTGTCATCTGCCGTTGCTGTCACCTGGCCTCGGTTTTTTTTGCCTCCTCCTCTCTGTGGGCTGATTCGTTTCTCTGCTGGGCGCTTGTCCAGTACCCTGTCACCTCTCACTCTGTTGCGGCTGCCCACTATTGGACCACTTCATTAGCTTTCCACCTCTGTCATGCAGCTCTGCTCCCAGCTCTGACAATTGGTCAGCGCTCCCGCCGAGGATGGCTTAACGTGGCAGGTTAAGGGGGCAACAACAGCCAAAAGTCTGCTACGGTAGGAAGGCTTTGCTACATGAAGCAGCAACGGTGCACCTACACATCACTGGACGCTGGATGCAGCAGGGGTCACTTACGAGCGCAAGCGCAGCATGGTGAATGTGGGAAATGGCTGGCAAACCTCCGTGCTGCGAGGACTATGAGGAACAAATGAAAGAAGAGCCTACAAAAACAATGCGGATGGAGAAAACACTCCAGCTTTTGTTTCGTTCCTTGGATTCGCCAATTTTAACACCTCCCACAATTGTACGACGCAATTAATCGCCCGTGAGCAGAGTCACACCCAGTGTCACTTTCTCTGAGAGGAAGAGGCAACACGTGAACTGTCATTATTGAATTAGGTCCAGCAAGCATGTGCAGGAGCCTGCATTTCAAAGCATTTCCCCAGCTTTCATCTTCAAATCAAAATGTGTATCGCAACAGTCGTGTCAGCGTGGAGGAAAATCAAAGCGGATTGGTCTGAAACTCAGAGGAGAACCAGGCAGTCCAAAGAAATGATAGGCCAATTATGTCAGAGGTCAGTGCGAGTTCACCTCATGTGTGCGTGAGCATGTGTGCGTTTTGCCTGGGGAACTCTAAAAGCAGTAGTCTGCTATTTTGCACTTCTATCTCTAGTTCTTTAATTCCCTTCCCATTTTTCATTCTTTTGTTTCTCTCTCTGTTTCTCTTTCTCTCATGTACCCCAAGTGGCAGTATGACAACAATAGATAACACTCAAGACACTACTTATGAAATTTGAAGGATGTGCACAAATATGTTGCCACATTCGCTGGTGAAAATCAAGTTGCAGCCCTAGTAAAAACAAAAGAAAAATTACATTTGCAAATCCCTAACTGGTATTGTAGCAGTATGAATCATTAATGTACAGTAGGGCTGCGACTAATGATTACTTAATTAATCAATTATTTACATAAAAAGCCACATATATACATATAAATAAATAATGTACATACGTGAATGTATGCTAAAAGTTAATAGTTCATTTTATTTTACATACCAAAAACTGTGTATCTATACTTTTAAATACAATTTTATGAGACAGATCTTTGACAAAAATTTGTCAGACACAAATTTCTTGTAAGAAGCACTTGGGGTGACCAGATCCTTTCCCGATCCTGCACCCCTCTCTGACCTACTCTGCGTTCTGTCGATTTCTGTGCTCTACAGTTCCAATTAGGCAAAAATGGCAGAATTAAATATTAAAAAATCTATTTATAAATGATAGAGAAATGTGAAAGCACAAACAAATATAGATAATTAAAGGGATAGTTCAACCAAAAATGAAAATTCTGTCATTAATTACTCACCCTTATGCCGTTCCAAACCTGTAAGATCTTTGTTCATCTTTGTTCTGAACACAAATTAAGATATTTTTGATGAAATCGGAGAGCTTTCTGACCCTGCATAGACAGCAATGCAACTACCAGGTTCAAGGCCCAGAAAGGGAGTAAGGACTTTGTTAAAATAGTCCATGTGACATCAGTGGTTCAACCGCAATTTTATGAAGCTACGAGAATACTTTTTGTGTGCAAATAAAAAAAAAAATCTTAATTTGTGTCCTGCGTTAGCAGCACCACACATATGCGTTGTGTTACTCTCATTAAAGACTGATATGGAAGAGAAGAAATTGTTGAATAAAGTTGTTATTTTTGTGTTATTTGTGCACAAAAAATAATTCTCGTAGCTTCATAAAACTGCAGTTGAACCACTGATGTCACATGGACTATTTTAACGATGTCCTTACTACCTTTCTGGGCCTTGAACGTGTCAGTTGCGTTGCTGTCTATAGAGGCTCAGAAAGCTCTCAGATTTCATCAAAAATATATTAATTTGTGTTCCAAAAATGAACAAAGGTCAAGTTTGGAATGACATGAGGGTGAGTAATTAATGACAGAATTTTCATTTTTGGGTGAACTATCCCTTTAACGCCCTTCAGTACATGAAATTTCACAGAGATTCACTTGCGGTCAGGATGTGTCTTTTTGCAAAATGAATATACTACTGTGAATTTGCAACATTTTCAGATAAGGATATAACCATCCAATCCAAGTTATGTGCCAAGCAAAAATGCATTTTCTGAACAGCACATGAGCTTATAAGTGTAATAAAGTTCTCTCCTATTTTTGACAACTTGGGTCATGCGCATTTCCTGCAGTATCTCTGTGACTGATGTTTTTTTGCCCCCACAGAAATGCATGTCACTGTAAAGTGATGTCACTCACAGATCCAATTAATCAATAATGACATTTGAACAGTTTTTAACATGAAATGTAGTCTCAAAAACCAAATGTTCATGCTACAAAACATTGAGCCTAAGTCTCAGAATTAAAATGTATTATTAAAAGGCAGTGAACATGTTAGAAAAGCACTGCTCTGATAGCAGTAAAGCACTACTTTAAAGGGGCTGACTTAAGAGACGCAACTTCTCAGAGACAGTTTCAGCGTCCTGACAGTTTCAGCACACTAAAGCACAGCACATGAGAAGTGGTGTCACTTAGATCATCCCTGTTAAAGCACCGCTGCACAAATTATTAAAGGTAAAGCTGAAATTTAAAAAATAAATCCATACAAACTAGTTGACTGAGGACTATCCTGATCCATCTCTATCAAAAGGTTAGCTTCAGTAGTGGAGCATATCTCCTGCTTGGAACATCACACCTCAGTCTAGCTGGACATGTACACTACATATTAACTCCAGCCCGCATTGTTGAGGAGTCTATCTAGTCCTCTGGGACCTAAACCTGATTGTTTGGGAGTCCAGAAACACAGTGCCATGGGCGACAGTGCACTGAGCGTAGACTCTGCACGTTCCACCAAGACGGAGATGAAGTTAACTAAGCTGGAACAGTCCCTCTGCATCCAGGCAAGAGGTCACACGATGGAGCTGAGGGCGCTAATCATTTCCAATTACAGATTCCTTTTTAATTATGAATTATGCATGAATTTTTAATTAATCTAATGTTCTGAAGGTTTTCCTTTTTTTCTGTTCCGAGATCTCAATCTAATTACTCTGCATTAAGCGAGGGAGCAGCGACCCTGTTGCCGACCTTCTGGGTAACCCTTGGTCAGCCCTCTCGCATCAATCTCGCTGCTGTCTCACAATTACCTATACTTTCGGCTACAACATGTGTTTAATGGTCTAAAGTTTGGAGTTTGATTACATTAACAAGTGTAATTTTGAGTTTTGTACTTTAACAGCAAAATTTCCTTTTGCCCCCCATAAAATTATTAATTGATACACTCAATATTAGCATAAGCATTAACTGATTATGATATTGTCTGTAACACACTACAATTAGGGTTAATTCATTAAAATGAGTTAATGCATTAGGTAACAATGAACAATACTTTCACAGCATTCATTAATGTAGGTCAATGATACTAATAATAATGATAAACATTTCTTCATATATTAACAATAATGCTAAATTTTCAGCAGCAATTACTTCAGTCTTTAATATCACATTCTAATATACTGATTTGCTTCTCAAGAAACATTTTATTTTTATCAATGTTGAAACCAGTTCTGCTTAATATTTTTGTGAAAACCGTGATACTTTTTTTTTTTCAAGATTCTTTGATGAATAGAAAGAAGTTGAAGAAAGAATTTGAAAAGAATTGTCTTTACTATTTTTGATACATTAAATGCATCATTGTTGAATAAAAGCATGATTTATTTTTTTTTTTTCTGACAATTTTTTAAATGGTAGTTTAAATAAGCATGAATTTATAATTAAATATATTAGTTAATAAAATATAAAATATCAATCTAGGTTTATTAACCTAGATTCATAAATGCTGTAAAAGATTGTTGATCATTTTTAGATCAGATATTCAAGGCATTAACAAATCTAAATGTAAAGTTTAACCATATTGTCTTCTTTTAATTTCTGGAAACATTAATTAGAAATCTTAAATCACTAATCAATATTAATCATGTTAATAAGCACAATCTAGGATATACTTGTTTGTTAATTCTTTACAATCTAAAGCCAAGTATCCTCTATGTCTGAATGTTCGTGAAATGCCTTTAACAAGGCCTACCTGGATAACTGAATTATCAAAAGTCACCGACTTACGATATTTTTATGTAGCCTTAAATATGTATTTTTAAACCTCTCAAAAACTGGCAGAACTAAAAAAACAGCATCAGGTATCAAGATGGTATAGTACAGCTATAATAAACACGCTCTCCATGGTAGAGCGGTAACTGATGTTAAGAATTAATCATGCGGACACAGTCCTGCAGGATCTTGGCTTTGGGTTCCTATCCAGCAAGCCGAATTCTACTGCCTTTGCCAACCCATAATTATATTAGCAATTCATTCATCCTAAATGCAAGAAATTATGGATAAATCAAGCTGGTTTACATAATCAAGCGTCTAATTCCATCACATTTCCCTTTTACATTGTGGTTTAACTGAGATCTCTTACCTGAGAGCTTCATGAGGAGGTCTGTAGCTGTCTTGGTGGTGATATCTGGGCTGAAGAGTGAGGCAGCTGTAGGTCCAGGCCCCGGTGGACTGGATTTGAGCCCAGGCAGATCCAGAGAGCTGCTGCTGCTGCTCGGTCGCTCCCTACACAGGGCAAAGGGAGACATCACAGACACATCTCTCTCCTGGGGTTCCTCCTTGATCTGGATGTGGTTCGAGGGTTCTGCAGGGGAGGCCAGCAAACGGCCGTCAGGTTGGCTCACAGTGGGAGACGTGGAAGCATCTGTGTTCATGACCTGATCACCAGCGACTCCACCGTCCCCCATGAGCAAGCCCTCGCCCTCCTCGGTGTCTGTGCCGGGTTCTTCCTTGACTTTGAGGTCAGGACGGGGGAAGTGCTGATGGCAACGCATGTGCAGCTTGAGGCTAAAGTGGCGGGAGGATGTGAAGGGGCAGAGCTCACACTGGAAAGTCTCTCCTCGGTCTTGGTGCTGATGGACCTGAGATGAACAACAGAAGAAATTAGAAAAAACTGTGCAAAAGAGGGGCTGGAAGAATATTAGGTCCCACTTTATATTAGGTGGCCTTAACTACTATGTTCTTACATCAAAAAATAAGTACTTGTGAACTTATTGTGTTTATACTGTATTGCAAAACACTTTTGCTGCTATTGAGGTGGGATATGGGTAAGTTTAGGGACAGGTTTGGTTGCATGGGTAGGTTTAAGGGATGGGTCAGTGTAATTGTAAATATAATTACAGAAATGAATTACAGATGTATTTACATACAGGTTTTTTTTTTTTTTATATTAGTACAATGTAAAAATATGTACACAATAAGTGCATTGTATCATATGATTAATTTATAAATGTATGTACATAGTAGTTAAGGCCACTTTATATAAAGTGGGACTAAATATTTCAAATGAATCCTCATTCTCACTATTAATTAATTAAAGTAACAGTGAGCATACATTTATATATATATATACGTTTTAATAGTTTAATTCTTTTTTTTTTTTTAAATGCAATAAGTGTCCTGTGTGAATGGCCTGTGGGCTGTAATGATAGGTTTGCATTCAATGATATGTAAATAAACAATTTATTGACTTCTAAAGCCAGTTTTTAAAATGTCTATTCAATGTTTTTATTTTACCACAATAATATATTACTTTTGAATTACCTTAATTTAGAGGCTTTTCCCTGCAAATATTTATAAACGTGATTAATTGCGATTAGTTTAATTATTTGGTATATCATGTACTTCATTTGATTAAAAATATGAATTGACAGCCCTAATAATTTTGCATCATAAAAAATCTGCATCTAAGACGTTATGATAATTGATCTGATGTGATTTATGGCACAAGCATTTCTTCTCTCAGCGACTGAAGTCACCTTCATGTGGGACTTGAGATTGTCTTTACGAGCACAACGAAAGGGACAGAGGGGACACTGGTGACTTTTTAAGCCTGTGTGGATCACCATATGTCTCTTCCAGTAGCTCTTTCTCTTGATGACCAGACCGCACACTGGGCACTGAAAGGGCTTCCCTCCATCCTCAGGAGAACCTGCAATAAATAAAGAAAGAATTAAATAAAATGCATTCATATAGAGTTTATACTAAACATTAAAACCACAATTTAAAACAAACTTACACATCTATTACTATACTTGCATTTTATAAATGTTATGTTTTTTGTTAGTGATATAATGTTTGAAAAATGTCTAGAATTTACATTAGCTGGACAATGATGCCACATTATTAGATAGCCCTTTGGCATGCAATAACATGTAGGCTAAATATCCTTTCACTCTTGTCAGCCTTGCATCTATTGGTGTGAATGAGATAAAAATTGTGAGCTATGATTACTCCGATCAATGCCAAAGACTCCTCACAAAGGAAGCCAAACACAAGGATGTTTTTAGTAAGCCGATTATTGTTGTTGGCTCCATATCCGGTGTCCATTAGGGCTTAATTGGTCTTATTAGAAGCTGGCATGATTGCATTACAAATTCTACGAGGGCCTGTCAGGATGGCTTCATAAGTATTCCAGTCGTGTTCCTCGAAAAACATCTGGTAATCAGTGTTTGGTGAAATTACCGCGCTCAGGCATTCATTGACCCGGGGTGTAAAACTTCGAGACTGCCTATTTGCAACAATAAACCACCATCTGTGGCTCAACCTCTCCCGGCGAGATCACTGTGGAAACTGCTCGTGAGGTAAAAAGACTGAAGGTCTTTGGTATCAAGGGAAAGGGATGAGAGCCGTTAGCTGGTTTCTCAAATTTTAATGTCCAGTCGGTATTGTTTCATTACCAGACAAATACTCTTCATGTGACTGTCTTATAAATCTCACATTCACAAAAACAAGCCAGGTGAAACTCAAGTATGATTTTAATGGAGGTGTTCTTATTTAGTATTTAAACCTTACTGCTTACAACATATTCATCTCTCTGTGACATTATCCTCTGTGTCTGCAGCTCCTTTGGGTCAATCCTGATTCCAAGCCACAGAAGTTTGAGAATTAGCAAAAGATCAGCCATATCTCAGCCTCTCAACCCGGGCCTGTGCTGAATGGAAACTCTGATGGTTGTGCCGGCTCTGGAGCCTGACCTAAATTCCGGGGGAATCTGCTGAGATGGTCTCCGACTGTTCGGGCTATGGGGAGCACACACACTGCCGGCCTCCGTTTGGCAGGCTGCACATCCGCGGGAGATGAGCTGGGTCTGGGAACGTGCCGCCAACTCCAGCAAACCCCCACTGTGCTAACAGACCTTTCCCAGATTCTCCAGCCAACCTCTTGCAGACGAAGCATGACCTTATGGCACTACTAAATCACTACACAGTGCATTCTTCAGTGGTGTAATAATCAAACATTTAGGCACTGTTACCTTAAAAAATAATTACAGTTCAGAAATTATTCTAATGTAAAAAAACAAGACAGGAGGTTAATGACTATCTGATTCGAAATTGTCTAGCATTACATTTTCTATTTATTTATTTTTGTAGCACTATCTTTTATCTTTATTCATCTTTAGCAATAGTTAACATTTGATGTAAATGAAATATAAATATATATTTATACCTTAGCAGTAAGTTAGTTTGTGAAATGTCATCCCTACTAGATATTCCACAGTCAACTGTAAGTGGTATTATTGGAAAGCGAAAGCATTTAAGAACATGGCTGAGCAGATGCATGAAAACCTCACATCGCCAAGTACAATGCCAGCGGATGGAGGGGTGTAAAGCAAGCGACCACTGGACTCTGGAGCAGTGGTAACATGCTTTGTGGAGTGACGAATCACGCTTCTATGTTTGGCAGATTGATAGACGCGTATGGCAGATTGGCGGATGCCAGGTGAACATTACCTCCCTGTCTATATTGTGCGAATAGTGTTGTCACGGTACCAAAATTTCAGTATTCGGTATCGATACCAGTGAAAATCCACGGTTCTCGGTACCAATTTCGGTACCACATGCTAATTAAAAAACACTATTTTTAATAATAAAGTCAAACAAAAATAAAATGTACAAAAATCAATGCCGTTCTTTATACTTATTTAAATTGATTCAAGTTTTTCCGCAAGTAAAAAAAGTATGAAAAACAGTAAAGTTTCACCCAAATTTAATTTGTCTTTTAATTAATGAAATTTAAACACATTTTATTTTTTTGGTAAATAAAGGGGATTTACTATTAAAATATGGAACAAATGTTGTGTGATTATTTCTTTAAAAATAAAAAAAAATTTCAACAGTACAATAGAAATATATTTTTGGCACAATGTCTTTAAGATAAACTTTTATTTTGACGGGTTGCAGTGAATATGACGCGAAAAAAAACACACTTCTCTGCCTTTCATTCATTCACACAGAGACTCGCAGAACATGTGGGATTCATATCAGAATCGACTTTTGCGGCTTAATATTTACAGATACTAGTCCATGTCGCGATTTGATTTGTGTAATGACCTACTTTTGATTAATTCATCCAAACTTTGAAAAATTCCGTGACATTCCGTGCTAAACTGTAAATTCCGTTTTTATAACTGGATTCGAAGATTCCGTCCGCGTTTTCTGCATCGCGGAAATCATATGGCCGTACGCGTCAAGAACCGGTTTGACCGGGTACTCGGTACCACCAGTACTTAAAAAAACCTGGTACCGTGACATTTTCATTTTTTTAGTACCGACTTGGTACCGAAGTACCGGGTCTTTTGACAACACTATGTGCGAACTGTAAAGTTTGGTGGAGCAGGGATAATGGGGAAGTCTTAATGCATCAGCATATGCTATGCTTCCAACTTTGTGGGACAATTTGGGGTAGGCTCTTTTCTATTCCAGCATGCTCCAGTGCACAAAGCAAGATCCATAAAGATTTGGCTGGGTGAGTTTGGTGTGGAGGAACTTGAGTGGCCCGCACAAAGCCCTGACCTCAACCCCATCAAACACCTTTGGGATAAATTGGTGGATAAACAGAGTTTGCAAGCCAAGACTTCTCGTCCAACATCAATTCCTGACCTCACAAATGCTCTACTGGATGAATGGGCAAAATTTCCTGCAGAAACACTCCAAAATCTTCCCAGAATAGTGGAAGCTGTTATAGCTGCAAAGTGGGGGACCAACTCCATATCAATGTCTATGCATTTTTAATTCAATGTCATTAAAGTCCCTTTTGGTGTAATTGTTAGGCGTCCCAAAACTTGTGTCCACATAAGAAGGGCTGAATGAAAATGCTAATTCAATCTCTCTAAAAGTGCGTGGTGCTTGGTGGAAAAGTTGAAATACCCAATTTCCCTGGTTAGTTTGGGACACAAAGCACTGCGCAACCGTGTGTTTCTGACACCTTCCTGGAGCTTCCATTACTGCACATGCAGATGCAAGAAACTTCTTGTACCTGCCAGTGACTAGCAACCAACTTCCTGCATACCCAGGCTACGTCTACATTAACCCAGATACATTTGAAAACGGTGTTTTCGTTTAAAAAACGCTCTATGCCAACATGAATGTTTTCAAGCCTGTTCCAAAAGTTTCTCATCCACACTGAAATGTCAGAAAACGTTAAATTCACCTTATTGCGCATATGTAAAACCTTCATAAAAGTTCACTGAGTTGATACAGATGGAACAGACATAATAGGTTTTCATGCAATTCTTCTGGCAGGATTTTATTTATGAAAAAATCTCATCATTCACTGACACGTCCAGGTTGCGCTCACTCCGCATTATATGTTTGATTTAAAACGCAACTGCCCTCATGTTTTGTTGCAGGACAGCAATTCTGAGTAAATTTTCTGTCATCTTTGCAGGAATGTAATATGAAGAGTGTACAAAGTAACATATCTTTAGCAACAGTGTGAAAAGTAATAGAACATAACAGGCACAATACTGGTATAAACACAGATATCGGTACAATATGTGTCACATGACTAAAAGTGTGTCATTGTTTTCAAAAGCCTCTGTTTTCACAGTCCACACTACAACACGAAAACAGTGTTTTCAAATTTATCCACTTTGGAGAGCGTTTTCAAAAAGCTTAGTTTTCCTTGACAAAAATGCCGTCTCAGTGTGGACGGAAGGCCAAAACGACATGAAAACGTATTAGTGTGGACAAGGCCCCAGTGTGCATTAATGGTCATGTGACGTGTTTTCAGTTGTGTAGCGTCGACAGAGATTTTTTCTGAAACGCTGTGAAAATGCCAGCGTAGATGAGAATCATTTTCATTTTAAAATGCCGTTTAAGACGAAAACGCACTAGTGTAAACAGGGCCTGAGGAGCCAACTTTCACCCGAGCATGTGAATATTATTGTTTTTCTCCACATTAACATGTGAAACAATATTAACACGATGTATTTATTTATTTTTTTTTTTTACACACATTTTCAACTAAAAGAAAACCTTGAGATATAACGTAATGTTGTTGTAGAACATTGTGTAAAATGCCTAATCATGAGCTCCTTCAGAAATGGTGACAAAAACTTGATTAACGTAATAAAAATAACGTATTAAGAAATAACGCATTTTTCGTTACACGTCATTTAAATAAACAAATATTCAAATATTCATTTTTTTATGAGCACAAATATTTGAATGCAATATTTTTGAAAAATGCCCATCCCTAGACTGATTTCATTTTTGTTTTAGTGTTTAATCCAACAAATGTAAACCAGCTGGCAATTTCCCCTCAAAAGCACAAAAAAGGCATGCATTTATTTTAGGGAACAAACCGTTACCTGCTTGACTGCTGGGCTTGGCCCTTCCCTTGGGGATTGTTGGCAGCAGAAGATCCATGGCCTGGGTTGGGGTGGGCACCTTCTGGTTCCTGTCTAACAGGGGCTTGACATCTTCGGAGGCTCCCAGTACTAATGCCGGCTCTTTCTTATCAGCTATAAGGTTCCCTGCTGCTCGTGCGGCCACCTCCTTTAGCAGAGCTGCTGAGGAGGTCATGGAAACCAGAGAGAGAAAGGAGCCAGCTGAGGGTTGATGCTCAGATGAGCCCACCTGCTGCTGACTTCTTTCAGACACTTTCTTTGAGAGGGCAGCAAGCGTGGAGCTGGCTGACTGTGGACTGAAGGGTGAAGCGAACGGTTCAAAGCGCACCGTGTCATCAGAGCGAGTGCCCAGGGCTGCCATTGAGGAGGAGGTGACTGAAGAGGACGAGGAGGAGGAAGAGGAGGATGAGGACGCCGAGGTGGAGGAGGCCACCGCGCTCTTGTCTTGGAGCACGGCGTTGGCGGCTGCCTTTAACTTCTGGATAGCAGAGTCTGGTGATAGACTGCTGCCGCTGGGAGCTGAGCAACTAGTCGACGGCCATTTATCCGCAACGCCTACCCATACGAAGCCACTGCTGCCTGAGTTAGGGCCATTGCTGGGGCCATATGGGTCACAGGGCTCCTGCTTGACAGTTGCTACAGACGCAGGTGATGCAGAGTTCGAGTTGCCGCTGTTGTTGCTGCTGCTGTTGGCCAACCTCCTCGCCAGGGCACTCAGCTGCTGTGCATGATGCAAAGATGGAGACAGTACCAAGCTTACCGGGGGCGACTCTGGTCCTCTGCCCGTTCCACGCCCGGTCAGGTCCCCTCCCTCCAGCTTCAGCGAGCCAGCCTCCAGGAGACGCCGCAGGTTGCTGCTGAGGGGTTTGCCCAGGGCCTGGCTGGAGTCTCCGTACAGAGAGGACACCTCAGAGGACAGCATGTCCTGGGTCGAGAGGACCCCACTGTCCAGCCCCAGCAGCTCCAGGGAAGCCCGCTGAACTGGCGTCGGGCAGCCCAGGGAGCTCTCGGCTGAGGTGTCGTGGTCCGGTCGGGGAACATTGTCCGGGGAAACCCGCAGCTCATCTTGCACATCACCGTAGGACGATTCAGAGGGGCTGTCGGAGGTATTCCCAAACCAGCTGTCCTCCTCTACTGAGCCAGCCTCTGGCCCTCCATCCTCTACCGTGTCCACATCTGTAAAACGGGAAAAAACATGATTTATCCAAATGCTTTTCCAGCAAGACAACGGACAATATTTCATTACCATTTGTTGTATTCTACAAAACAAGCAACTTATTAAAAATATATATGTAATGGCATGATTATTATTAAATTCTGGAGGAAAAATCTGTTAGGACAAAATGCTGACAGTATTGTCTGTATAGCCATTGATTGACCTTTTCCAAGTGACTTTTTTTATTAGGACTAAAATGGACGGTTTCTGAAAAGACGAGCGATATAATACAATCGAGAGTTGTCCTGGTAAGTATCTGACGCATCCCTCACAAGGCACAGAGGAATAACTTGCTTTCTGTTTTTTTTTCAACCATGTTTTTTCCAAGAGTCTAAAAGAGAGTAGTAAAAGGGTTACCATGGTGACAGGCCCTTCCGGGAGGCTAGACAGCAAAGATTAGGGTAATGGAGGTTACAGAACTGGATTAATATTCATGAGCTTGCCGATACCACAAGGGAGCCAATAAGGATAGGGTTAAGGTCACCAAGGGTCATTAATATACACTTCATGTATCAATATTCATAAGCAAAACATTACAGCTTGCCAGACAAGGGCGAACAAAGAATGTGAATATTCCTGATACATATTAACAATCTTTCCACAAGAGCATGTCAGGAAGCAACAAGCCTAGATGAGGGAGGATGTCAAAACTTATCAAGTGAGGGTTTTTTGTGCCCATTCACTTGACCAAATTAAATCCTCACACCTCAGTGAAAGTGCGAGAGAACAAGACCTGGAGACAGCAGGAAAAAAAAGGCCAGGGACTTGTGACATCGGAATATGATCTGTAAAAAAATTCATTTGAGCATCTTTTCTTCGCCTTTTGCTCGCACACATAAAGGCTGGTCTCACCTTGCCGACCCCAACATAAGCCTGGCGAGTAAGCTCTCTGTTTACAGGGAAAAGGAAAAGCCGTTGCCTGGCAACGGTATCCCGTCGACCCGTAGGGATCATTACAGTCAACACACATCTGGCCAGCACTGCTTACTTTGGTCCAAAGGGGTGGCAACTGCCACGACCCTGTGCGACCATGCACCATGATACTGACAATGCAGCAGAGTATGCTTCGTAACTCGAAAAATCAGAGAAAATAAGATATAAACCCGACACACACACCCCTTGATGTGAATGCGAATGTGTGCAAGTAGGGATGTTCATTTTAACCGTTTAACCGTTAACCGACCGATAAGAATTTTGACCGATTAATACAATCAGTTAAACGATTTAAAGTCACTTATTTATTTATTTTTTTCAGTAATTTATCAAGATATTTTAAAAGGTTTAATGCATGGTTAAAATAAGCTACGCGTATAAAAAATAAATAATAATAAATCGCCTATAAGTCGCATTTTATTATTTCATTCAGAAATAGGCCGATGCGAATTACAAATATTATAATAAACACTGTAAACATAGCTATGCTATTTTAGTTCCCCTCACTTCTCAACAAATCCTTTCAATTAACAGGCTATTTAGAAAAGAACAAGAATTAAAAATGTAAGAAGCTATAGCGACAAACCAAAACGAATTAAGGCTAAAACGAAACTGAAACCAATGTTGGGTCTCTCGTTCGACACAAAGTCAAATGTTTCCGTATTCGCGATGTATTTGAATGCCAGAATATTATTTACCTTTTATGTAGCTGTAGGCCTACTTCACTCGCGTTCCAATATCCACGTAAAACAAAATGTTTTGCATAACTTCACGGCGGTACGGTGATAACGCTTAACGGCACAGATTTTACTACATATTTAAACAGAGCAGTGTTTTTTTTTTTTTTTTTCCATATGTTTGACTGATTGTTTTTTATAATGATAATGAACAGGCTGCATTGTCAAGGTAGAATGCTAAACTGTGTGCGGCGCTGGAGAAATCACTTGATTTTTTTTTTTTTTTTCCTTCTAACAGTGGAAGCAACTAGGCTACTCCTTTTAGTCATGAAGATAATCGGAATTGTAAAAGGGTTGTTTGCTGCTTTTTGCGCGTGTAAAATGAATCCCCGGAAAACAAATGTTAGTATTGTTAACGGGTCACAGACACTCTTATTCTTTCTAATTAAATTTTAGTTCTAATTTAAAATAATCTTGTCGGTTAACGGTTAATAATCGGTTAACGAGCGTCGGTTGTCGGACAGGAAAAATAACCGAAATGAACATCCCTATGTGCAAGCTAGAGATATAACGGTATGAAAATTTCTCATCATGATTATAGTGACCAAAATTTTCACGGTTATCAATATTTTCACGGTATTGTTAAAATGTGCTGGAAATGTTCTGACTGGAAAAAAATACTGACACATAAATCGTTTCGCCAAATTTTATATTTAAAATCAACAAACAACAAATAAAATGACTTTTTGTTTGCATGAACACTAAAACAATAACATTACCAAGGATGTCTGGATTTTAAATGATAACATGACTGACAACAGTGTATCTAATAGTATGCACGAAATGTTCAAATAAAACTTTGAAAAGATTTCATAAAATGGTAAACCTCACATTTCAGCCTTTAAGTAAAGAAAAGGGTCAAGTCAAAATGATACTCGATTAATAAATTATTATGTGTATTTTATCTGCTCCATAAATAATTCTAGATACCTTTTCCACATTGTTTAAATGTGTAGAATCCACATAAACTTGTCTTTCATCAACCAGTCAAAATGTACAGCAGGGCATGCAAATTCAGTCTGTTTTTTGACCAGACAAAAACTGCACACAGTACGAATGTAAATGTAACACTCTCTCTGACGATAGGTGGCGCTTATGGAACAGCAGAATTACAGTTGTTTCCTGGACAAAGCAGCATTGCGATTAAGAACACTACTTTATTACATAGGCACTACTACTACTAGGTATTACATGGAGCGAAGATGAAAACAAAATGCCATCGAATCTTTTCTGAAGGCAGTCAGAACCTTCAGAGGTACATACATATAATTAATTCATTCCTATATTCATTTGTATAATTCCCTTAGCAATCTTTTAAAACCTCCCAGGTTTCGACCATGTTATCACTCAAAATTAAACTGCTTTATGCTGGATAGTATTTATTTATACTGAGTTGTTCAAATACGGTCGATAGTAATCGAATACGGTTTTAATGATACTTAAAATTTGAAACGGTAATACTTAGCGTGAGGAATTTTATCATGATTTATCGTTACATCCCTAGTGGATGTGTCCTCCTGACTTCCCGTACCTCAACGTTCGAGCGTTTGATGTACATCGCCAGGGCAGGGCGTTTCACTGACCGAGCTCTCGGTCACCTGAGCAAAACAGAGAAGTATGTGAGGCATGACCCATTTCCATGTGACACCAGGGAGGACGGGCAGTAATGGCCATAATGTTGTTAGTGAGAAATGGCTAGATTGCTGACCAGAGGTCTCTGAGGCAGTGGCAGAAACTCGGACTGAATCCTGCTCTCGCCACGCTAGGTTAAGCTAGGTTGTGCTACGCCCCGCCACTCTTGTTCCTAGCTGCACCGGAGAGGCAGACACAGGCAAGCCACTCCGTGGGCGGCCTGACATTTCCCAAGGTCACGGCTCGGGCCCCAGTTCCGCATGGCTTTGTCTGAAACAACCCCCTGCCTCTAAAATGCACACACGCACATACACGCTCGTATGTGGCTCAAAAAATGGGAACAAAACCCTGGTAGTTAGCTGCAACGGCAACAATGCTATCGCATAGCAACAAGCTTGACAGTTTGGGACAAGGGACAAGATACTGGCCGTCTGCCTTTGAGAGGTTCGTTTAATGGCATAATGGTGAGCATGACTTTGTGTGGCCAGGAAAACAGCTGCGGGAGGCACTGTGGTCCAGATCTGTTATCAGTCACTCTCACTAAGACTTGGTGCTCGTCTCTCTTGAGGCTAAACTGCGCTTATGATTGTGTGCTGCTGCGGACATGACCCTACAACCCTACAACCACAAGTGCTAAATGCAAATCATAACCTCAACTAAACATAAAAAGAAAGAAGAATGTTACAATCAGGCTCTGGAATTAACTTTTTATCTCACCAGACAGTCGGATGTCTCATAGCCAATTTAGTAAAAAGCAAATATTAAAATGAATAAATGTGTTCTCTAGAATTTATTTACAAATGTTTTTTAAAAATAGAGGTTAAGATATACATGCTACACTGTAATCTGCATATAGCTTTGTCACATTATAAAAAAAGAAGAAATGCGTGGATGTTTAGTTTATAGCTGACAAAAAAATAAAAAAATAAAATGTTCTACTAGGAATACATTCAAATTCCCTCTTTTGGACATGTAAATGTAAGGGACACTTATTCATAATTCTATTTTCTGCATGCATTTGACATCCAACAATTATTTTATGAAAATGCATATTGAAAACTATTGTGCTCATTTCTCTGATATGCTCCATCTAGTTATGTATGTGTATTTGTTCAGTAAAGTCCAATTTGTGTGCTGTCAGAGAATATAATGAACTGGATGAAGAACTTCTTGACTGTTGTTGTACAAG
This sequence comes from Onychostoma macrolepis, assembly GCF_012432095.1. Classification (NCBI taxonomy): domain Eukaryota; kingdom Metazoa; phylum Chordata; class Actinopteri; order Cypriniformes; family Cyprinidae; genus Onychostoma; species Onychostoma macrolepis. The sequence goes on along the minus strand of NC_081155.1, from coordinate 22,795,494 downwards.
TATGCATGTGTGTAGAATACAGTCCAGACATACACTGCTATAAAGTGTTTTTTCATTTTTCTTTTCTTTTTTTTTTTTATTTCAGCAAAGACGAATTTACACTTTTAAGACTTCTACACTGTTGTGAAAATGATTTCTACTTCAAATAAATGCTGTTCTTTTGAACTTTCTATTTATCAAAAAATCCTAAAAATATATATGCTTTCCACAAAAATATTAAGCAGCACAACTGTTTTTGATAATAATACGAAGAAATGTTTCTTGAGCTGCAAAACAGCATATTAGAATGATTTCTGAAGTAGGGTTGTTCCGATTCCGATACTAGTATCGGAAATTCCACCGATACCACAAAAAAATCTGGCATCGGTATCGGCGAGTACTTGAATCCATGTACCGATCCGATACCATTCTTAAACAAGATCTATAGTTATGCCCGCTAGCTTTGCTTACCGCTGCAAATCGGAAATCAATTCTTCTTCGCTGCTCAGAATGCAAACACAGGAAGTTGTGCACAAGCAACCACTATTTAGAGCAGCAAAGAATAAATACAAACGTGGTAGCACATTGCCAGTAAATCACTCGCATATGCGACTAAATCTTCACCCTGGGCGACTAAATAGTGTATAATATTAGCCACTGGCTAATAAATGCTCAGATTATACTCGCCAGTGTGTGAGTTGGAGGCTATGTATAAGTTTAGCACCGATATATTTTCACTCGCTGAACACTCTGACCAAGCGCTTCAGAGTTTCACTCTCCGTCAAGCGATCTGGGCTATTTTTCAGTTCATCTGAATGAATGCGCAGCGCACCTGTATTTGACGTACCGTAAGCTCTAGTGTGAGCTTTGCTTTTTTTCCTCACATGCAAAGAGAGAGAGAGAGAGAGAGAGTCTTATGTAGCGCGTCAATTCTGCTTGGTATGTAAACGATATTCTTTGTTGTATTTTCCTGTCAGAATAACGGAGTTCCTTTTGAATTCTTCATCTTTTAAGAACTGCCGGGTTCTCCGGTAGTAGGCGAACTAATCATAGCGACAATCTCATTGGCTGGCGCTCACCTATAATCGTCCCTGTTTTGATTTCAGCAAATCAGTTCAAGCGAACGCAGACAACGTGATTAATATTCATGAATCCAGCAGCTCGTTAATCCTTAGTGTGTTTTATATTGTTCTTAGTAGAATTCATAGTATGATTATTATCTTATCAGTATTATTGATAGTTTCCCCCCCATTTTTCAGAGAAACACTGAATGACCAAAAAAGCACCACCACCAGTTCAGTTAAAATGACTGTATTCATGGTTACCAAGTTTTAATCTAATTGCTAAAGTTATATCATTAAATAATACTCGATTATCATAATACATTTATAATGCTTCACTGACTGATGTTAAGAGTGTACTTTTAGATATTTAAATAGATTTTAAAAATGGAATGCCATTTTCCAAACATTATATATTATATTTTTTGTTTACCGCCAGACTATCTATCTATCTATCTATCTATCTATCTATCTATCTATCTATCTATCTATCTATCTATGGTGAAGCACACCATAAAATAATTGTATCTATACAGATCTAGTAGTACATACAGCTGTATAACCAGATACACACCCAGGTATCGGATCAGTACTCAGTATCGGCCGATACCCTGAGCCTAGGTATCGGAATCGGTATCGGGAAGGGAAAAAGGGTATCGGAACATCTCTATTCTGAAGACTGGAAATCAAGACAGGCTGCTGAAAATTCAATATAGGAATAAATGCCAACATAGTAACATATTTTAAAATGTAAAGTTATTTTAAATTGTAATATTACTGTATATACTGCGCTGTGATACTGTATTTTTTTTAAATAATCAAATTAATGCAGACTTGATGAGCATAAGAGATTTTTTTCAAAAACATTTGAACGATAGAGTACTTCATCTGCCAAAAATGATAAATAAAATGTCCATCAGCTGTATGAAAGAGACCAACACAATCGTCAGAATTTCTACTTTTGTTTGGAACTAAATGAGTGTGAATAAACAACAACCATATGTTCATTCTTGAGTGAACCATTCCGTCTATGTATAAATTAGTATTTTTACCATGTTGCTGTGCTGCAAATTATTTCAGAATATCTGTTCTCTGTATTACAATTGGACTTGGAAAACATCTTAAGGACCTTGTTAATTCTGTTTTGTTCCTAGCCACAGTACATGGATCCAGTGTAATTGTAGCCTATATTTCTCTCGATTCATTTGAACAACAGCCGTTGGCAGCTATACAGTTAATGCCACAACATCTCAGCTGTGAGATGCAATAAGCCAAAAGGCCGAGGAGGAGGCTGGGAGCGCTCTCTATTAGGGCCGGCAGCCACATGACTTGCGTAAGGTTGCCTACCAATACACTGAGGCTATTCTGCGACTCAGTCGGGCATAAAAATCGGCCTGCCTGACCCAGAGGTTGCCGAAAGGGCACAGAAAGACTGTGCTGGGTGGGAGGGTGGCTGCTTCAGCAGAGTGAAGAAGAGAGGGAGAAGCCATTAGTCGATTAAGCCGGGGTGGAGCCATCAATATTCCACTGATGCCAATGAAAAGACACACTCGCGCAGTCTCGCATGAGAGGCTTGGGTCGAATAGCTTTAACTCTATCAGAGATATTGCAGTGCCTCACAGCAAGCGCTGCTATCGAATGTTACAGGCTAACTAACCACCACTTTGGCATCTATAGTTTCCCAGCATTCTCTGTGGATTGCAGAAGCAAGTGCCGGTGGCGTTCCAGGGGTGGGGGGCTGGGTTTCGGAGGGGAGATAAAAAGTGGTGGCGGTAATTAAGTGTCCGACTGGGCCCTGGCGGGGGTTGCCACGGCCGCAGGCGATGCTAATGAGCCCCTCCGCCGGTCAGTGCTACCTTATTAGCCGCCGGCCGACAATATGGTGGGAAGGACGCGCTGCTACCGCCACCAGCCACACATGGTCACGAGTGACTAACGCAGAATCAGAGGTGGGAAGTAATTCTGTTAATTAGGGGGCTCTCAGGATGACCAGTCTATGCCTTGAAGAAAATGGGCAATCAGTCAAGACAAAACTAAGATTCTGCAAATACAATCGTATATATCGATATGCTGCGATTCATTTTCTTGCAGTATTGCATTATCCTTCAGGTTCTCGTATCGATCCTTCATATCATTTCCTACAGTTCAATTAACGTAGAAGCAGGAAGTCTAAATTAGCATAAACTGGCAAGCGGTGTTTCTCAGTGCAGTCTGAGCCACTTCTGTGGTAATTCACAAAAGTGAAGGGAACCGCATGAGTGAGATTAACACTGACACCACAGATTACAACGCTCTCTAGCTGAAACGCTGAGTCTCTCTCTCAGTTATAATATCATGAAACTTCACAATGTATTCAATTGTGAAAAAGTGTCCGTAATGTATCCCTAGTATCTTAATAAATCACACAGGACATGAAATTACTTCAATCCTATCCCATTAAACACACAAAAAACTCTTTTTATAAAGATCACGATACACTATGAAGCAATTCTGGTAACAAAGCAGGCCACCCCTATTCTTACAACAAGAAAACATGATGTAACAAACATCAATTAAACAAAAAGAGTTGTTGATCATCAGACTGAAAGTACTGAATTCAAACACTGACAGCAAATTTAAAAATATTATATTCTCACCTAATGTACTGTCAAAATGAATTTCCACGGAATCAAAATGACACCATCAAAAGAATTTCAAATGCAAATCAGTTTGCTAGAATAAAAGTCTTTATAGTTATTAGGTCTGTCACTATTGACTAAACTTGTAATCAGAAGCGATCTAAATTTTGAAAATTAACAATTAAAAAAAAGAAAACAATAAGAACAAGAAGTGCACGAGAGCATAGCATGCTTAGCATTTCAAAGAACCGAAAATGATTTATTGAAAAACTGTACATGTATATGAATGTGTGAGTGTTTGCATGAATATACTCTGTAGGTATCTGTGTGCGAGTTAGTGAAAATACAAAGTGTTTATAAAGTAGGGTTGAGTAGCATCAATTACCTCACAATATGACACATTAGATGTGGTCAAATTAAGGTGCTGTCACATGTTTTGCATAAGGGTGAAATATTTCTCAACACAGATTTCGCAGGTTTTTCACACAAATTCACACGTGACCAACAGAATACTGGTTGCTTGATTTCTGTTTTAGCTGTGCTTTGTGCAACACTACACTATTGACAGTGGACAATGGACCTTTTTTGATGGCATAATTTTGTTCTTATTACATTATTTTTTCTAATATTAAGTGAAGTGCTTCCACACAGCTGACACTATCAGCTTCTGTCCACGAATTGCAGATTCTGTCATATTTTCTGATTCCTTAAAAAATTTAATTTGTAATAGAGAAATTTGAAAGCAAATTACTCAAATTTAGACTAACCATAACAGCCTTACTTGCAACAGTCGAGTAAAACACAGACTACAGACTACAACAAACTACAGCCTATTTTAATGGGATACTTGATGTAACACTTACACTACATATACAAAGATTATTATATTATAAGCTGTGATTTATAGTGATTTCGATCCCGTGTATCCCTTGTATTATTCCACATTAGCACAGGCCTTCATCAGCATGTATTAGCAAACCATACTACATATTACCATCTGTGTGTTTTCCGCATGGCCTCAGCGGTCTGTGGGCATGTTGGGCAGGGTGCCAGAGGTGAAACAGGAAGGAGATGTGTTCTTGGAAGAGATTGAGACAGTGTTGGCTTCCAGACCTCTGAAATTCCTCTTTGTAGATGAAGCGCCCTTTTGCACCCTTGTTTATTTCCCCCCAACTTCCATTTATAGATACCAGAGAAAAAAAAGAAGAAGAAGACAGCGCCTGGACTAGTAATCTCAGACGTACCATCAAAAACTTGGTAGATCTGCACAACTTTTCATAATCAGCCGTGAGATGCTAACTAATGGGATCCACCGTATACACTTCACTGGGCATAAAAGTGGGGCATGAAGCCCAGCATTGAAGATTTTACATTTACAGCAAGAAAACAAATCATGGAAAACAAAAGGAAAATGGATGGCTTGCTGTGCCCACCCAGTCACAAAAACATAAGATAATAAGTAAGGCTCTGTGTACATACCACAGGGACAGGAAGCAGGGGTGGATTCAGCTAGGTGCTATGACGCTAACACCACAATATGCTGTTGCTACAGCATTACTGCCGCCTACTCAGATAGACAGCATGCACACAGGTTAGAGCTGACAGGGAAACTCTCCAACTACTGTAAATCACACTTTGTCCCAGTAGCTCAGGCAAGGGATGCAGCCAAGCTTGACTAGCCAGCCACCCAGAAAGACAGAGAGAGAGAGAGAGAGAGAGAGAGAGAGAGAATATGAGGGGGTGTGTGAGAGAGTGGAGGAGGTATGTGTGCGGCTGGTGTGTGTGGGGGGGAGGTGGGGGGGTTGAAGAAAAGGGATGGCTTTTTTACAGTGATACCGGGTTGACAGCAGCTTGGCAGTGGCGCCCACGGCACTGCCTGCTTGGATCCAAGCCTGTCACTCAAGACAAGGGCACTAATCAGGATTGGTCCCGGTTTCTTCCTGAAGAATGGGGGTGGCAGTTTTGCAGCCATTAGTGCTGGAGAGGAGAGTGGGGGATAGAGCGGTGGCACAGCAGGAGAGGCTAACCTCATTTACATGCAGGTCCTGGAGGAGAGAGAGCTGATTCCTTTTCCAATCTCCATGTTAAACGGTGGCCGGGGCGGCCGATGGTTAGCACCGCATTGTTCGGTCCTAGTGCTCTTTGTCACGCTGATAGCCATCTCGCTTTTACGAAGGTAAAGACGTACGAGCGAGATAACGGCGACGGCACCCACGTATGACTGAAAACGTGCCGTGTCAGAAGAGTAAACGGGAATAGTTGTTCACCTCTCCCCTTTCATTCGCTTCACGTCAGTGTAACCAGGTGCTTCTAATTCAACCCTACAGTATCTGGGTGACAAATGATTGCAAAAAATATGATCACTATGACAACCACAACTGCGCCTTTGGAGAGCACATCGAGCCAACATTTTGAGCCTAACCTTAGTGCTTCGTTTAAGAGTCTCTGCATAGACAACGACTAAATGACTACAAGGGTAAACTGTGGCCGCTGAAATACGAGTGTGACTTACAGCTGTAGGGGACCGAGAGAGGAACAAAAAAACAGTCCACTGTGTGTGTCAAATGGGGACATCTTTATAGAGAGTATTTGGGATAATCTATAAAACCATAATGAAGATATGCATAAAGATCTTCAGCTGAGCAAACAGCAGAATTATAGTCTGAATCAACACCGTGCTGTAAAACAATTCACTCCAACTACAACACAGCCAATCAATAGTGGCGCATAAAATGAGGGCTCCACTGATATTGAGATTATACTACGGATAGACTAACCATAACTGATAAATGCTTTATTATTAATGTTAGATTACAAACAATTACACAACTACCTAAAACAGAGTAGGTTTAAGTACTAAAATTAACTAAAACTAAAACTTAAAAACAGTAATTTAAAGCTTAGTTGAAATATTAGTTTTTTTTAATTGGTTTGGTACTATTTTCACAACTAAGGTGTACATTTTCAAAACTTTAAACTGATCACACTTGTAACACCACTTGTCATTCTTTCAAACTTGAGTTCATGATTTAATTGTAGTTGCGCATATTTTCATTCCACATAATCATTGTTTTAAAACACAAGATCGTTGTGATATGTATTGAGAACATTTGAATGAATCACCAAAACCAGTATGATATTCTTTCAATTTAGTACTTTTAACAATCAGTTAATTCAAGAGCAAACAATGCAAGATTCATGTTTCAAATCACCTTTGTTGCTGAAATAATTACAGTAATAAAGGCAATAATTATCATGTTAGAAAATACACTTAAATTACCTAACTTGCATATCTCACATAAAATCAATAATATTTTGTAAAAGTATTTATCCAGTGTGTTATCAAAAGGTGTGATGAAGGTATTATATGGCCGTAACGTTTACTGTCAATGCAGTAAATGTCCTCACTGTGCCATAAGACTGAATCTATATTCTAGCTGAATTTTTCAGACGAACGGTAAGTTATAGTAAAGTGCAGTCTTTACATGGTAATGCTTGAATATACAGTATCACATGGCACAGTGTAATGTAAAATGCTGTATTTGATGCCATCTGTCTCCCTTCATCTGATACATCTCTGATCAGTTCCTCTCCCTTGTGTCCTGCTGTATGTTCACAAATAGCAAAACACACGGTTTTACAAATGAGGACGTCCTCAAAGGGAGGTTTTAGGTGATTTTGTCAGGTTTTGCTTACTTCTGGGTAATGAATTGTCCCCAAAAATTGTTTACTGTAACATAAGTAGGTACACACACGTACACACACACACAGGTTTCCCTATCATTATGGTGACATTCCATAGGAGTAATGGGTTTTATACTGTCTCCCCCTACACTAACCCTACTCCTAAACCTACCATTAAGAAAAAATATATATTTTCTCATTGGACCCAAAAAAGGACAATGATTTCAGATACTGCCATCTTTGTGGGGACATTTTGTCCCCATAAAATAGGGTTTACCTGAAGCACACACACACACACACCCTTACAAAATAGTGGTTATCAATAAATCACTTTAAGTGTAAAAATAATTCAGTGCATTTGGTTATCCCTAATTTGAAATCACGTTCTATAGACCTAAATATCTATTGAATCTATATCTATAGATGCACCAAATGATTCACTGATTAACCATTAAGATGAGTTAGATGAAATAGACAAATGTATTAAACTGAATGAGGAGTCATGCTAATGAAAAGTTTGATAGTAATAGCTAGTGAAAAGGATATTTTGTGATTGTGTGTACTGTACTAACACAATTGAAAATATGCTGAAATGTTTGAAAAAAGTGCACTTTTGATGATCTTCTGTGATATTAGTACTAAGAGTTTTGAAAATTTACCAATTGCTTGTGAAAATTGCGCCAAAGCAATTAAAAAAAAACTGTAAAACACAACAAAATTACTAAAACAAACTAAAATGAAAACTGAATTCAAAATATAATAACACATATTATAATGTATAAATAATATAAGAAATACTGAAACACACACACATAAATAGGGTTGCAGGGATAATTATTTAATTATTTTTTTTGCATAAATAAAAAAAATATATATATAAATACTAAAAACTAAAATCAACCATTTAAAATTAATTTCGGTATTACATAATTTTTTACAGCAGGGATTTCCAAAACTTTAGTCAGTTAAGCCTCTTTGAACAAAAATATTCACTCTGAGATTGTAAGTTAATTTTTCAAAAATTGAACACATTATTTCTTCATTTCAACATTATTATTTTTTTTAGGTTTTTTAGGATTAACTTAAGAACTCCAGTAGGGGAAACAGTTATGTACAATATGAAAAACTGATATTCATTATGAGATCTGCAAAAGATTATATGTAGCCATGTTTTTAAGATTAACTTTAAGTGAGCGATAGATGGCGAAAAAATAAATTAGCATGCACAATTAAACATACAATATATTGATACATTAAAAAAAAAAAAAAAAAAAAATATATATATATATATATATATATATATATATATAAATTAGATGAAAAATGTCAACTTTGTCAAAAATGTCAAATTTTTGTTAATGTTCCCTTGGCAACTGAGTGAAATAAAATAAGTTTAAGTTAAGTTTAAGTGCTAAAATTGCTAAAACTGAAAAAAAAAGCTAAATTAAAGCTAAAGAAAACTAAGCAAAAACAAAACAAAAAAAAATGTCAAGAGCACATAACAAAATTACTAAAACTTAAAATAAATTAAAGCTAATTCAAAATATTAATAAATACTATAATACTAAAATAACACTGTATTGGCCGATACCATGTTGTATATATATTATGCATTGTTGCATAGCAATGCTTTTACCTAACATTTTATCATCATAGTAGTTATTTTAGTTTATTTAATCTAATTTAGTTTGCGTAGTCTAGTCAGTCTCATAGTCGTGTGTTGTTTTTATTTAGCACTGGAGGAACATTGTTTATTTTCAGTGAGTACAAGCTGTATACAGTTAAAATGACAAAACTAGTCATGTAGCTGATGCTTTTATTTACCTTCGAGGATACCATCCCAGTGACATTTTGTCGTACCTGTAAAGTTCCAATTTTTGCTCTTTTTTTTCTAACAGTGTACAAACCTGCAACCTTTCAGTTGCCAACCCAGATTTTTAGCCACCATGGCTGTACCTTCCACACACTCAGAGCATTAGTATAGCATGGGTAACAAGGTGTAACAGTGAAAGAACGTGTACAGCCTCCCACCAACATCCAGGTACCACCCAGACCGATACTAAACAGCTAGCGACCTCGTCGCAACAACTAAACATGAATACCGGAGCTTTGCATCAAGGTTGGGAGTAATCAAACATACTGTGAAGTCATCTGCAAATGCGAAGGACATTTTTTACACGAGGGGCTGAGCAGGTCTCAGACACTCACCTACGTTTTAAGCCTCGTAAATCAGCATAAGACATAGTGACAATAGCTTTCACAGAGATGACTTCACATCATGAATATAATATCTCGCCTTTGTAAAGCAGCCAAACACCTCTACACTCGCCGATGATATACCGTTTCCCTTGGAGGCTGTCAATACCTCAGGGTGCCACTACTCTGTGTCTGTTTCCTTCCTGGCACTTTTAATCTTCTCAGCTATAAAACAGCCCCGTCTCCAGAAAAACCCTTGGAGCACAGCTGCTAGTCCGCTAGTTAAACTCATTAACATGCTTATGTTCTCTGCGCTGGACAGTGCGGTCTATCTTAGAGACGTGACAGAGGAGAAGATAGCCTTGTGTTTGGAGAATACCCAAATTTCAAACCCTCATCAAGCACACTATCTTGGGATTGGAGGAAAATGGAATTTGACTGAGTTTCGATTATATATATATATATACACACACACTTTTCGCATTTAACCCAGGCGTACCGAGCTCAATGGAATCCTGACAAGAATATAAATATAACCGCTTCCGTTGCGAAACTACATTGGTGTCCCAATGTCTCTTGATGCTAATGATGACAATGATAGTAATTACCATCGTTATTATTGTTGTGTAATTACTATGATTATGATCGTTGCATAATTGTGAGAGCAAATTGTCTAGTTGAGTCAAACTTGGCATTTTTGGCACTACTTTGTTGGTGTGGAATCAGCCTCCCCAATCACAACAAGAAAAAAACAACAACAACATCAAGAAGCCATTATGGCAACAAAACTGATCAGGACTGGGGACAATCTATTAAAGCTGAACGTACTCAATAATGGTTGCCATCTGGAGTCCATTTCAAGGTGGAGAAAGAAAACAAAAACAATCCATTCCATTCTACTTAACTTCACTTGGTTTGAAAAAGAAACTGGTGTAAGTTAACCAACCTCACGGCTTTAAGGAACTTCTAATCAAGACATCAACATTTTGGCTGCAAGTGAATGAAAATAATCAATGACTAAAAACAGCAAAAAAAGTCTGTTTATAGTCTGTATGCACTGTGATTCAAAATGAATAAACTGCACTCTATTCTGTCTGTTCTAGTACACATGGAGCACGTGTGGCGCTCAAGCTCAGCACAGTTCGCAGCATGTGTGCACTTCACACAAAGTAATGAGAAATGTATTAAAACTACTGTCAACTAGACAAAATAAAGACTTCAGAGTTTTCAAGACTTTAAAGGTTCCGTGTCAGTGAAGAATTTAAGACAAAAATATATTACTATTAAAGGGTAAAATTCAAGATTCAAATGATCAGTTATTATTATTGGAAATTTTATGTTATAATAGTAATATTCTTTCCTAATACTACAGACTTTTTTTTTTTGATTTTGGGCTATTTGGCTTGACATAATGTGTTGTGGAAACTAGTGGAAAACTACAACATTCAAATAAACAGAGCAAGGTGCTTGGGCCCTAAATAGTGTTTATTTTATTGCATTTTGCATCTGTAGATTTTAATTACAGTAGATATATTGAAAGACTGATTTTTCAAAATGAGTCAGAAATCACTTACAGAACATACACCAGAATTTCCAGTTTAATTCTTATCTATATTCTGAAGGTTTTTACCGAGGGGTTTGTTCAAACTTACATTTTTCTGTTTTTTATTTTATTTTTTATTTTTTTCTGGTGGTTGACAGCATTATCTGATTTATAAAGTGATATAAAGAGATATCCAAAATTTCCTCTGTAAAAATCTTCAACTTGAATAAATCAAACAAATATTTTTTACTTTATCCAATGTTCAGATTTCTGGTCAGGGAATGTATGCAAATTAGTGCATATTTAATTGCAGTTATTAATGTAATCAATGTACATAATATAATATATAGTTTGACTAGGTTTCAAAAACGTGTGAATGTAAAGTCCTAATGCTCCTTTTGCCTTGATATCTAAACAGCAGCAGCAGTAACATATGGGAGGTTACATATTTGTCATGTTACAAATCATATTTGTCAGTATTTGACAAAGCAATCTTAACATAATTTTTGTTGTAATTTTCTGTGGCTCTATAGTGATTAGGCACGTGGTATTTATTTACCTCTCAGGCAACTGGCTCCAAAAACATGTGGCCTTGAACCACAATGAGCAAAGAGGGCAGCGAGCAGGTCGAGTACAGAGGAGTCACACGCCAGCCAAGCAACTGCCATTCAGATGAATGGGAATGCTAACGTATAGATTTGTCCAGGTATTATTGACCTCTCTACTTCCAAGGCCTTCTCTAAAATATGACAATTCAAATCCAGTTTTAAAAACTGACAGCGGCTTGCCCCTTCTCATTCTCTGTCAAGTGAACAGACTGCTCTTTGATTCTGCCCAGTAAGCCTCATCTCATCTTAAGACAGACCCAGAGTACTGACTCATAAATCAAATCACAGTTTGGCATAGCTCTGCAGCCAGGGCCTGCGTCAGACCTGTCTGTTCGATCTCTTGTGCGGTGTGGCCCAGCGTTAGCAGCCCGTTAAAGGTCTGTCCTGGAGGGGATGGATGCACTTGTGTGGTACAACAACACAGGAAAGTGCCTGGAGCTCTCCAGCAGCTCCCCCCACCCTTTCCCCAGCTGAACCAGCGAGCTGTTCCTTATGAACCACTGCCAACAGAATGCCTGCTATGAGCTGGTTATTACTCAGTGCTGGGCCGCCACTAGCCAAAGGGCTGCTCTCCGAGCTGTAGATCTCCATGTTGTGACTTGTCAACATGCGGAAAATCGTTACCCAGCTCAGGCACTTTTATTCCATACAGGCTTTGATTGAGACTTGGGTGGGTGAAACACTGTGTGTAGACTGTAGTGATTCATGAAACATATGGACACATGGTATGTCCTATAGATAGGAAAAAATATTACTAAGTGAGCATGTTGATTAACTACAGCATTAGAAGGATCGATGGACAGGTTCAGAGCACAACAGTAAGGCTTTTTTTTTTTTGGTCTGCATGCCCTGCTAATGTTTTCACTTTAATATATTTTAAAATGTCATTTATTCATATAATGACGAAGCTGAATTCTTTAATGTTAAGTAAAACTTGCATTTACTTGCTTGAAATATAATTTTTTTTTGGTGCTTAGGTTTTGATCAATTTGATGCATCCTTACTGAATAAAAGTATTAATTTCTTTAAAAAATTGACCCCTAACTTTTGAATAATAGGCTAATGTATTCACACTTAAAATTATAATATTTATTTTAAAGCAATTTAAAATATTTCACAAAATTTCTCAATAATAACTGGATGATAATAATAGCTGTATAATAATTATGTAATTAATATGATCACCCAAGAAACACCAAAAATTCTTACACTGCTTGTAACTTTCAACCCATTTTTTTTTTTTCTGGCACCACCAAGATAATCCAAATCATACTTATAATTTCCCTCATGCGTATTAAGCCAGTAAGATCATTTTACATGGCTAACAAATTTAAAACGTAGACGCACACCAAATATTACAAAAAAAGCACATGTATACATTTGCAAGGTGTAAAAATCAAAATATGTACAGACAGATACAGCGCAGACTCAATAGAGCAAGCGATCCTTAATTCCCATCCTTACTGTTGAGCACTGAGCTTGGCTTCAAGACAGCTTGTCTTCTGATTCAGTGCTTTCACAGGCGAAAGCAGGCTACTTCGTGGCGTGTCATTTTAAAGATGCACCATCTTTAATAATACATTACACATGATGAGCCTAGTCCGTTACAATCATCGAGCTGTACAAAAATTGTCTTAATTATGTCACCATAGCGCCTTTGACTGAGCACTCACAGCTAGACTACACCTGTGATGAAAGCCAGGCGATCCAGCTAGCCAAATTAATCTAAATGTTCTGGTTCAGTATGCCTGGCTGAAGCCCCTTTCTGTGTAAGCACTTGTTCAGGAGAGCATACACCACCCTTCCCCTGCCCTTTAATTCATTTCTGAGAGGAAAGCCTGTGTATCATTATTCGCTTGAGCTCAAATGGGCAGACACCGGTGAGAGAGCCTGATCAAGTTGGTGGGGCAAGGGGAAGAAAGAGGAGGAGGAGAAGGAGGAGGAGGGGGTATTCTTGGCAGAATTTCCCTACAAATCAGATGCCAAGAGCGAAATGGAAACCTCCCCTCATTTTCCTTTCCCCTTAATCCAATGTTTTCAAGCCCAAGCCCAGCCAAGGTCATTATAATCATAGATGAGTGGAAAGGAGCCAGTGACCCACCATTACGGTAAGGTGGAGAGCCACCCAGTCGCACACACTCTGCCATCGGTCTGTAATGGAGAGCTGAAATCCGTGCAATGCTCCAATTCCTCCATTTGCAAATGCAGATAACCTTAAAGATCATGTGTGTATAATGGAAATGGCCGGCTCCCATAGGGAGACATTTTAGCTGATGGCAAAGGTCAGGGTGAAAGAATGATACGGGCTATGTACTTGCACAAAATGGAGGCCTGCGAGTAAGACAAAGAACAGCAGAAAAGGAGAAAAAGAGGTAACCTCAGTCGACCTCTACACCTCAGAGTGGAAATCTGAGGAAAACAGCTTAACGAGATGGGAACATTTTAACCTAGGCTCCCTTTGCGCGATTAAATTACTGGAAGTTTGCTGAACTGTGACCTGCGGTTTGAACAAAATGTATGAATTCTGGCAAAAGGAGTGTGCAACAGTGTTATAAAGGCCGTGCTTTTGTAATCCCAGTGGTTTTCATTGTAGCACTAAAGCCAAAGGTCATATTTAACTGTCAAGAAGATCATCTGACTGTATCAAGGCCTTGATGCCCTCTTGCATGTCTTGACCCGTGCACATCGTGACGCAAGCGCTCCTGAACTCAGATATGTATTCTCAAGAAAAGGAAGTGAAAGATACAGTTGCAAAAGATTATGACATAAAAACCTAAAAGAAAAAAACCCAACAAAAAACATCAGATGCCTGGCACATTACTTTCTGAAAGAGCAAACAAACACACATTCCACTGTCCTGGACTCGTATTTTTAACTTTTCAAGGCAGTATATAGTAATCAAGAGCAGATGAGATATATTTAGATCCAGTCGTGCTTGTCATCTGCCACTCTGCTCACAGGTGTCAAAGCACAATGAACACAGAAACGTAATGAAACGAGACAACACTCCTCCACGGCTGCATGAGAAGGCTGTGTGGAGCGCCACCAAACTTCAGGCGAGATTTTGCTGAGTGGGTGATTTTGATACGGCAGTAGATATAATGTAGTTCATAAACAACCATGACTGAAAGAAATGAGCATTTAGTTATAATATTGAGGTTTATATACCATACCCCGAGTTTCTGTTACTAAATAACTTTTTATGTTTAGTTAATAAGTTACATTTGCTTAATAAGCAAAGTTACAACACTTTATTATCATAATATTGTGGTTTATATACCATATCCCGAGTTTCTATTAAGGAATGTGTTTCTCACTAAACAATTTCATAAAACTCAATAATCCAACATAACTGCCTTCTACATTTTGTTATAGCCTACTTTCAAATAATGTACTAAACCCACCAACAAGTTCAATTTGCTTTATTTTAAAGTCAAAAGTGAAAACTTTGAACTGCATTACTGATGAAGAACATCGAGTTAAAAGCGAGTAACAGTTAGACGACATGACTGTGACAAGTTCAGTGGATGTAAACAAACTCGTTTGCCATTGTGAAGAAAACTAGAACACAGGCAGAAAATTCCAGAGAGCCGCAAAAGAGTGTCTCAGACTTTCAAAAAAGTCCCAAAAGGCGCCGTTCCGCTTTTGAACGGCAACATGCACAAAAAATGCATTACGAGCGCTTGCTTTCGTGCATTTAAAGCGCCACCGTGCCACATTTCGCCAATTCCTCTGATCGATGTTTTCCACACTCCACATCATGTCCCCTCTAGCGGCCGGCACACGCAACTGCGGCCGTTATTAGCGAGCTGATAAAAGCACAATGTTAACATCCAGCTACACAGGGTCAAATGAACAAATTTCGCGATTAGTAATTCCAAGCGCAACCCGTGCGAAGCAGCGCGAGCCGTAAGATTTCCGTCGCGCGAGCTCCGAAGCGACAGAGAAAAACGCGTTTCGCCTTTTGTGCGTTATTGATCGCAGATCGTCTGCAATGAATGGCTGCATGAGGAAGGAAAAAACCCTGAACTTCAGGTGACCGACCATGGCTTTGACACAGGCAGCCTGCAGACATGAACCCCACTGAACTGGGAGGGGTGGAAGAAAATACCTCAGCTTAAAAAAATCCCGCTCGACAAACGAAAGAAAAAGTCGCGCACACATACACACACGACCGCGGAAGGCGGAAAGTTGTGCGACCGCGTTTTAGGACGCATTTTGTAAGTTGCGGACCGCTGCTAGATAGCGCTGGAGCTAAGTAAAGGCAGGGGCACGGATGGAAGGCTGAGTCTGGCTCTCAGTCTGATCCGACTGACCCTTCATTTTATTGCGGCCAGATCCTCAGATCCTCCCCTTTCCCTTCCGTGCGTCTCTGCCTCGCTCGCACGGACACATATAAGAAAAGACGCGCGGCCATAAGCGCCAAATAAGCGGCGATAACGCGAGCTTTCCTGGCCGCAACCTTTAGGCGGAACGGGACCTTTATCGATTATCTGCAATTAAAGGCACCGCTAGTGCGCTCGCTCCGCTAGCCCCCTCATCGCCAACATGGCTGCCTAGCACAGATCTAAAAAAGGAGAAATAACCTCCGCCGTGCCTTTGTCTGTTTCACCTCTTTAACCCTAAACTACTGCGCAAAACACACGGAGACGCGCTAAAATCGCGCCGAACGAGAAAACGACTTACGTGAAGGCAGGCGCTTGGGTTGCTCCTGTTTCCTCCTTGGCATTTTCCCCCTTTTATCACATTCTCCTTCTTGTTTAGGGATAAGAAGAAAAAAGGTCTTTTCCCATTGAAATTTTGCGAGGGAGCCTGATGGCAGGGACTTGTCGTGCACCTGGCTGTCCTCGGTTAAGTGTATTGTTGGGAACAGGGAAGAGTAGAGGAGGAGGTGCTGTTGTTGTTGCCGTGTCTTGACTATGGCTGCTCTCTGTAAGTGTGTGTCTCCGAGCCCCTAACTAACACTAATGCAGGGATCAAAGGGCAGCAACAGCAGAGCACACACACACACACACACACACACACACACTCGCGCGCACACGCACACACACACACACACGCTCGCTCGCTCGCTCGCTCGCTCACAGAGAGAGGAGCTCTCCCGACAGAGCAACGAGAAAGGGACAAGGTGCCCCCAAGCTTTCAGGGTGTATACTTGACTGACCACGGAGGATTTTTTTATATTCATATAGAAAATGGATTCTGACTAATGCATATTTAAATGGCTTGAAAAAATATTTTTTTCACAAAAAAACGTTTGATGAACATAATGTAATGATATAAAGGAACAATGGGTTTAAAATTAATAATAATTAAAAAAAAACTATATATGTATATATTTTTTTCATAATTATTATTATTATTTAATTTATTTTTTTAGAAATGTTTGAGTCTGAGTTGACAGAAACCCCCAAATCACTGCAGTTCATTTTAAGGTCGATGTATAAATGTACAATGGGATTTAAAATGAATGTAAATGAATGAATGAATGTAAATAAATATATAAATGTTTTTTTTTTTTAATGTTTGGTTAAATCAAATCAACACAATTCCTTTTAATTGATTTAATGTTGCAAATTTAAAATAGAATTTACAGTAACACTTTACAATAACGTCTCTTTGTTAACATTAGAATTAGTTAACATGAACTATGAAAAGTACTTTTAAAGCATTTATCAATATTATTTAGCCTAATGTAAATTTCAGTATTTACTAGCAATTATTAAAATAAAAAAATTGTATCTGTCAATATTATTTAATCGACTTGTGCTACCATGAACTAGCGATGAAATGTTAAATTTTTATTAACTAACATTAATTAATGATTAATAAATACTTTATAACTAATGTATTGTTCATTGTTAGTTAATGAATTAATTAACATTAACTCATGGGACCATATTGTAAAGTGTATTTTCTCATTTAAATATTGTATTATTATTATTATTATTATTCTACTGTAATATACAAAAATAGGTTATTCCATAGCACTTTACAATAATGCTTCATATATTAACATTAGTTACTTAGTTAACCAGAAATAACAATGGAAATTATTATTGAAGTTCATTTCAACATTTGCTAATACACAATTGTATCTGTTAATATTATTCAATGGACTTGAGCTATGTGAACTAACAAGGACCAGTTTTATTATTATTATTAACTAACATTAAAAATATTAATAAACACTGTAACTAATGTATTGTCCGTTATTATTTAATGTTAGAAAATGCATTTAATTAATGGGACCTTATTGTAAAGTGTTAGTTATTGATATAATGTCTTTTTTTACAGTCAAATAATTATTATTATTTTTTTTATATGGTAACAACCATAATTTGACTTTAAATCATAATGTGATTAACAGATCCCCCTCCACCCCCCCACACACAACACACACACACACACACACAACACACACACACACGATATTCTGTTCTATGCATAGCACTGAAGCAGCCGGCTGTTCCCCACTCAGGGCTGGACTCCAGCAGGCTGCATGCTGTTGGACAAGTTCGTTCTTTCACACCTCTTTGGTGTTAGGAGGACTGTATCCTCCCTCATGCCATGCTGCCATCCTCCTCGCAACCATCCACACGTGCAGCTCGTTACCGTGGCAATTAGCACAGGCTCAAATTAGCCCACTTCGCCTCTGCACAGGTGACTGACACACACTTTGTAGCTCGCTCATTAGAATATGGCTGCCTCGCCATTCCTCGCACTCATTGTCACCCCTTCAAGTCCACAGAGAGGATGTTGATCCGAACACTTTTGGACATCGCTGGTAGCATTTACATGTGTACCATAGTAAAAACCACCAATTCCTTTCATAGGAGTCCAGTATTATGTTTCCCATGTTCAGTTCTTTGTGTCATTCCCTTATATCCTCAGCTGATCTATTTGATGTGTGATATTAGGAAACATGTTTTATGGTAATCTTACAAAATCTCCCCTGCATGTGTGTGCGCTGCTTGTTATTGTTTAAGATTAGTTTAGTCTCCATGGCGAGGTCACGGTCTGTTCTGTAACCCCGCCGATGCCAGGCAGCTGAGGTAATGCGTGCAAGCAGACAATCTGCTGATAGTAGTCATGGCAACAGCAGCATGACCTCACACTTGGTAGCAACCTAAAGGTCACCTAACAGACATCATGTTTTGATGGGCACTGTATCAACTGAACCTGACAGTGACAAACATCTGCGAAAGAAAGGAGGCCGTTTCCATTTGGTACCTTAACCCTTTTATTCACACTGCAGCGTTGCTTAACAAACTCACAGACCTCAATTTTAATCCGCATGTATTTCATTCAGTTTCAACCACACTTTGGAGCAACATATTGTACTTGTCAAATATTGTATTTATCCTTACATTGAAATCATTCACAAGTTGTAATGGCTGTTCATTCACTGCGTCTGTATAATACATGTATTATAGTTGTATTTTATATATTACACTGTTAAACAAGTTACAGTCAAACTTTATTTTAAGGTCCAATTCTTACCATTAAAAAACCATTAACTATGACTTTTGCTTCAATAAACTCCTAATTTGCTGCTTATTAATAGTTAGTAGGGTAGTTGTACTACCAAAGTTACATTATTAAGAGTGAATTATTAGAGTATGTTTTTCTACTTCAAAATTTCAGTTTATTTCTATGTGTTACTTGCCTTTTCTTTGTTAAATTTTCTAGTAATTAATGAGTGAAAATTGTTTCTACGCCTTTTTTTAGTTGGTAAATTAATTTGACTCATTCATCTCTGATTGATAACAGAGTATTTCTCAATTGTAACATTGAAACATATTTTCTAGTTTGAAATAATATGTATTGTGAATGAAATGTATGTAACAGCTACAGGTCACATTTTATTTTAAGGTCCAATTCTCGCTATTAACAAACCATTAACTACGACTTTTGACTTGACTTAAACTCCTAATTTGCTGCTTATTAATAGTTAGTAGGGTAGTTGTTAAGTTTGGGTATTAGGGATGTAGAATATGGTCATGCAGAACATGAGCTTTATAAACAGCCAATATGGCATGCTAATAAGCAACTAGTTAATAGTGAGCATTGGTCCTTACATTAAAGTGTTACCCAGCTACATTTACATGCAAAGCACTCATATTTTCATAGAATCATTTTACCTTCGTCTGCAATGCAGTTTATGGCATATGAATGCTATTTTGCTATTAAACATGCAAAATTACTTATAAAAAATAAATAAAATAGTTAGCCCCAGACTGTCCATCTCATTATATTTCTTGTGCGATATTGATAAGCATGATTGTTCTGCTGGTCTTTGAAAGCAACTCGTTTTGTCTGTTGGCATTATTACTACTTATTAAAATGGCTTCCCTGCAGCAGTGCAGGCTGTTAGTGAGCTAAATGAATTTCAGGTGCTTCAGAAGCGGATAAAGGAGGTTGGATAAAGAGGTATATCTCTCCCTGAGGCCAAGCATAGTGGTGTGGGTTACCTCTTTTTCAACTCGTTGCAGCCTCTTCCTCTTTGTTAGGATGTTGCAAGATTGTGTTAGGAACACTGAGTGGAGCAGGTCATTAGAGGACTAGTGACATGACAGGATTGTGTGACGGGTGAGAGAGGAAGCTTGAATAACAGAGAGCTCAAATAGTGTAAATATCACTTTTAACTAGTAGGGCGGTTACTAAAAATGTTTCTTTTTGCCCTCGGCACTGCATATTCATACACTTACGATGCCATAAAATGAGTGTTGCTCTAAACGTTTCACCTTAATGTAATCGCTGTATATTTGTGGATGTGGTGACCGGTGCTTCATGGCAGCAGGGACATTTTTGCACCATTAGGTGTTGGTTGACAAACAGAGCCCTTGGTTCATTTAAAGTTTGTCGTAATGAAACAATATAGGATTTGATCAACCATTCCTTAACTTGTCAAACCCAAAACAGTTTGATACATTTAGAAATAAATGTAAAACTCAGCAGTACAGGATTTAAAATGAATTTAAATGCCAGTGATAACCCTTTTTTCTTGCATGGGAAAGAGCATAATTGACTTTGTGTTTATTGGATAATTTTTAAATGCAAATGATTTTTGTAAAGTTGTGGTCACAGTAGCACAATTTTGCATAAAACCATAGCAAAATCATTCAACCTCACAGTATTTATTTTTATTTATAATTATTAAATGTTCTAGCAATTGAATTATACAGTGGACTGAGTTTTTGTACTATACATTTTGTAAGATATACAGTTTATAGTTTATTCACATAGGAATGTCAAAAACGCAGTATCTATGCGATATTCCGGATCCTGGATTTCTACTGATCCGTACTAAAATTCATGAACAACAGTGAGTGTGACCGACCCTTAAGGCATGGCTTGGCCATATTTAGACATGCAAGTGTGATTTCTTAAAAACAATCCTGCTTAATTAATTGTGAAACCTAATTATCACATGAAATTTTATTTATTTATTTATCTTTTGCAAGGTTGCATTTGCAATACACTTGACTCTAAAATCTGAGAGGGCAAGTGCTTCTGGTTGTCTATTATTGCCACATGGGACACGGGGTCTTTCACACATCTAACACTAGTAAACTCTTCTTGTATTGAAGTTCTTCATAATTAGTCTGTGAACATAGTATATTGTTGACTACAATTTAACATCAGTTATTTGGAGTGAAAGGTAGGCACAGCTCTAGGTCACTGTCTTAAGTTTCAAGATGAAGGATTGTTGGTCCGTTCTGACTCAAACTGCCTTTGAAATAGAGAGAATATTACGGTGGAAAGCTGGTGCCAGCGTTGTCCCCAGCGTGCCACCTGTCCCCCTTCCCTCTCTTCTCACTCCCTCTTCCAGCTGTGTGACAGAAGCAGGTGGTTGCCCCTGCACTTGCTCTCTGACCTTTTGCACTGGAAGGGATACCTCACAGAAAAGGCTACTTCTCCTTGTCCTGCAGACCATATTCAAAAACGCTGACTAGTTTTGACTCAAATTGTTCCAATTTGGATTATGTTTAAAAGGTAACTTCTCCCAAAAAGTGAAACTTCAATTATCGATTGTACACCCTCGTGTTGTTCCAAACCTATAAGATTTTCATTTTGGAACACAAAGATATTTTTAAGTCCATGCAACCAAAACATTCAAGCTTCAAAAAGTTCATGAAGACATTGTAAAAGTAATCAATCTGGATTGAGCTGTTTAAGTCTTCTGCAGAGATATGATCCGTTGAACAGATTTATTTCAACTTTATTCAATGATCAACACACATAGACCACATCAATTATGGTAAACAGAAGCTGAAATGTACTTGTTCGAATACCCAGGAACATTTGCCATTGGGTATATTCGATGTGATCCGTGTCTGTGCATGGATCAGTCTTTACATGTGAATAAAAGCTTAATTGAATCAAAACTGCTTGATTCATATGGATTACTTGTACAATGTCATATGAGCTTTTTGGATCTTGCAAAAAAAAGTTGGGTTGTGTGGACTTTAAATGTACAGTCAAAAAACACATCTTCATTTGTATTCTGAAGATAAACATATGGGCTTGGAACAACATAAACGTGGCTATTTTATTTTTGGTTGAACTGCATTTAAGTACTTGATGACTGATGACCCTAAAGAATGACATGAGTCTTCAAGAGCAGAGCTCCTCTTCTCCTCCTCTCCTGAAAAGTATGACAGAGTCAGCTTCTTTTCTTGGCCTTTGACCCTCAGCTACCTCAGTCCTCTAGCATATTACATGCTGGTGCTAAGAGTCAAAAACGAAGACCTTTTCATACATGTTGACAGGTTGAAAGAGCATTTAGAGCAAGACAGGGTCATTTATATCTTTAGCTGAACCTGCGAGATCAGCTATTGATATTTTAAATGAGATATATGGACCGAATTTCTGAGTAATATTTCTTTATTATTATAGAAATAACAATTCTAATCCTAAACAGATTTATTCAGTTTCATTGTGGATTCACCAGCACATGTTACTAAGTTGATCACAATACTGTCCATCTCAAAAAGACCTTTTAATTTAGCCTAAGGCCTTCCCCTGACCTATTCCTGTTGCTCTTTAAAGCTCTGTGACCAAGAATAATTTTATAAAAGACAATTAGTTTGAAGTCATTTATTCTACCTTGGAGTGTGCGACCCTTGAATACTTTAATTGCTTTAATTATTTGATTACTGTGCCACATTTCATGCTTCTTTTGTCTTGAAAGAATTTTTCAGGTTGCCAGACCCTCATACAAAGAAGACATTTTACCTCAGCCCAAAAATCACTGATTATATGCAACAAACAGTGTATGTTTGTAGTGTATCTGTCAGGTGCTAGTTTTAAATTTAGTTAAATGATTTGACTTTGATTTTGTATAAATGGTTATATTTTGCTAATTAGTGTATGTGCATAGGAATATCTCAAAGACCTGTTTTTAAAACCAACAGTGTTCACAACGGCAAGCCATTTAAGAAAATGAATGTGGGAGTTTGCTTATTAAAATGAACTTTAATATAAGTAGATCTATAGATAGTCGACACGTGTCGTTAATATTTCATTGGTTGGTTGGTATGTGGACAAATTCATGTGCTAGAAAAGCTGTACCTGAGCTGCTCACCAAAGCTATTGCATTGTGTTGTGGCTAAATATATTAGGAACATAGGTAACACGACACTTATGAAGAAAATAAAGCAGGAAAATGGACATCTGTTTTGTATTTTTGACAACATTAGATGTAACATTAGATGTTGAACCACTCACCACTGGTTCACAACCCATTTTACTTTTGTAATGTGACACATTTCTGAGGAAAACTTCATATTCAGTTGAAAATGATGTTGGAGTTATAAAAGGGCAAGGTGACCTCATCCAAAATATAAAGTCATTTCAGAGGTGGAGCATGTTATTTTGATGAACGATAATGAAGACAGACTTTTTCATACTGTAATACCATGCACTGATTAATCGTTCACAATAAGACCATAATCGTACTTTATGTTGAATTTTAGTTTAAGTGTCACTTTATGTTCAGTTCTCACTTCAATTTCAATTCAGAAATGTTTCAATCAATCTTGTTATTTTTATACATTCTGAATACATTATTGGACGCTGGAAAACCTATGAGCTGCAGATCCACATCTATGATTAAGAAGCAGGGAACAATCTCAGCCCATGAAACACACAACATTGACATTTAGCAGTTGAACGCAGGCTCTCTACTGGTAATTATTTTAGCATTTGCTATCCTTGCATCCCTTTGGCTTTACAGAGAGCGTACTGCTGAAATGACATAAAATGAATAGTATTTGCAAAATAACGCCGGCATGACATTCTATCAAACAAACTAACATGCAGCATGCTGTGTTTGAATTATAGACTTCTTTTTTTCCAACACTTCTATACATGTCAGTGACAGTTCTTGTTTTGCATATGGGAAATACTATCAGTGGAGCCTATGGTGATTACAGTTCTCTTTTGATCCACACGCTGTAACACGAGCCCTCGGCGCTTTTGTGTGGCTATGGCTTTGTCTCTGATGGGATTTCTGCCCTCTCTCCATTTCCCTTTGTTTCTTTCCTTTTTCTCTCCCTCTCTTCTAGGCTCCTCCTCCTCTTCATAGGGCCCACCAATGAGAGACACTTCAGGTGCTGACCTTATCAGGTGGAGGTCAATGCCAGGTCAGGGATCTGTTGCTAGGCTACCATCAGATAAGTGGCGGGAAGACTGAGCGCTGGGTTGCGCTGTCATTCAGTGCTTGTCATGTAATCTCATTCATTTGCTGACAATTGCCTGAACGTCACAGAAGGTTATCGAGCCTATCCTGTCATAATTAAACACATTAAAATATTAAACCAACAAAGCCAAGTACTGGCAGCTCCTCTTGGCTTATGTGGCATCAAAGATGGCCAGCTGAACGGCATAAACATGAAGTTCTTAATTTAGATTTGGTTGTGCTGGATTTGAAATGAATAGCATCTGAACCATGAAAATGAACTAGGCATGAAAACGAACCAGAAAACATGAGGGAATTGCACATGATATTCCACCAAGGACAAATATTGCATCAGCAGATGGACACGCTATACTATAGATAATAAATAGATTAAAGCAAGATTTAAAGGAAAAGTTCACACAAAAATCAAAATGACATTACATTTCAAACCTTTTTTGCATTTGATTTTTTTGTGGAACACGAAAGGAGAAATTTTGAAGATCTACTGGCTGCACGTTTCCATTACAATAACAGTAATTACAACGAATGAGACCTGAGAAGTTCCTAAAAGAACACTAAATCATGTTAAAGTATCATTAAAGTTCATATTACTTCAGAAATTCATCAGTCTGATTTATGAATGAATCGACTGATTCGACTAAATCAACTAATTTATTTAAAAAGGATTCCTATACAAATCAAATTGCTACTATTTATCATTAACCTGCCAATGAGAGAAATCACAAATATTTATATAATTGAAAAATATTAGGTCACACTTTATTTTAAGGTCCAATTCTCGCTGTTAACAAGCCATTAACTATGACTTTTGCCTTAATAATCTACTAATTTGCTGCTTATTAATAGTTAGTAGGTGGTTGTTAAGTTTAGGTATCGGGCAGGATACTAGCCAATATGCTAATAAGCAACTAGTTAATAGTGAGAATTGGTCCCTAAACTAAAGTGTTACCTCCTTGTTTCAGAAGATTTATAAAAAAAAAAAAAAAAAAAAAATGTAGAATTCACTTTTATGATGATTTCATGCTGCTTTTTATCCTTTGAATATATTTACTGTATTTTCTCAATTTTTGATA
Source organism: Onychostoma macrolepis (assembly GCF_012432095.1). Taxonomy (NCBI): domain Eukaryota; kingdom Metazoa; phylum Chordata; class Actinopteri; order Cypriniformes; family Cyprinidae; genus Onychostoma; species Onychostoma macrolepis. The sequence continues at coordinate 22,770,026 of NC_081155.1, read as the reverse complement.
GTGCAGTTTGTCACACACACAAAAAGAAACAACAGGAAAAAGAACGGGTTTGATATGACACAAGGGTGTAAAATAAACACTGACAGAATTTTAGGTGAACTATTCCAAAAACCTTGTCAAAACTGATTTTCCTGTGTTGTTGTGGCATGTGGTATTGTAGGGACATCATGTTCAAATCTAACCTCATGTAAATGATGATGCACGATGCATTCTAACATCATATCATCTCCGTAGGTCTCAGTAGTCTCTCTGTAGGTCTTCACCATGACAGCCTCTTCTGTCACTGTCGCTCTGAGTCCGGCGGGTTAACGGCAGGTCAGAGGATTTGGTGATCAGTGGTTCAGTGAGCCATGAGCTCTGCTGGACAAGCGCTTTGATAAGGGGACTGCTGCTTCTGTGCTTGCCCACTTCTGAAGCTTGGGTGAGACTGGCACGTTCTGAAAGGCTAAGTCTCAATGTCTGGGCACTTGCCAGCTGACATTCCACTGAGACAAGCTAAGGGAGAGAGAGAGAGAGACTGGGGCAGATTTATTGAGGCATCAGACTTGCCTCAGGAATGTTCTGTAAAACGCTGTTCCTGCAAAGAGAATAAAGAAATTAATGTCAGACGTTGTGCTGAGCTGTTTTCCTCTGTTACTTCCTGAAGCATTTCTCTTCAATATATACATTGAATTGAATACATTGCTATATGACATAATTCAGGATCAAGCACAACATGTCTTCCCATTCCGATGAATATTCAGCTAGCAAAGACCACTGTTTGCCTGCCTCTGAGTCACAACTCCTCTGTGGTAGGGAACACTAGTGGTCAAAAGGCAGAGTGGGAGTTTGTGTATGTGTGTGTGTGAGTGTGGTTGTGTTTATATGAGAAGAAGAGATAGAGAGAGAGACAGAGAGAAGAGATCCTCACCCGAGGAGAGAGTGTAGGATTTGAAAGGCTAGCTTCCTGGCAGCCGGGAGTTTTATCTCTTTTTTAGAACAACCACTGAGGTGTTTAGAAAGGAGAAACCGGCATACCATCGCTATGTTAGACTCACGGCTATAAAAGCAGAGGTTTGTCTTTCTCCTCGGGGCCTAATGCTAGTAATAATTGTTAAAAAAAATGTCACAAGAAGCTAGCATTCACATATTACTATCACAATTCCATCTCTTGAAGGGATAGTTCTCCCACGAATTCAAATTATGTTCATGCCATTTTCAACCTGTATTACCTGATTTCTTCTGTGAAACACAAAAGAAGATATTTTAAAGAAAGTTTGAACTGTTTCTGTCCATACAGTGAGTCAGTGGGGTCCAAAAAGACATATATCCTTCAAAACATCTTCTTTTGGCATCGATAGAATAAATAAAACCATACAGGTTTGAAACAGTTATATTTATATTCCATCAATATTTTAGTTTTCATTTTTATAATTTCAGGTTTTTATTTTAATCTTAGTATATTTTTTAAAATTATGTTTTGTGCTTGTGTAATTTGTATTAAGTTTTTTTTTTGTTTAGCTTTAGTTCAGTTTAAATTTTTTATTTCCTGTTTGTACACTGTAAAAAATGACCGTGATATAACGGTAAAAAACTGTGAAAATGTTACAGTAAAAACATGTTAAATGGTTAACGGTAAGTTCCTGTAAAATTTACAGGGGAAAGCTGTAAACTGACGTTCCCAGAATTCCCTGTGTTGCATTTCAAATTTTGTTTGAATTTGATGTTTTTTCTTTGAAATAACTAGGTTTCTTCTTAGTTTTTTCTTATCAGTTATATTTATTAGGGTTGTATGTTACATCTAATGTTGTTAAATTAATGTTTTTTGCATATTTCAGTTTAATGAGTCTCACCATGATGGTGTTTAGTGTTTGTGTGAATGACACCGTGCACCTTCTATATATGTTATTATTTAAAAGCTGCTTGTGATGGGCTTTGGTTCATCATGTGACTTTCTCATCACCACCAGCATTTGGTGGTTATCAGTGTATTTCAAAGGTACAAAACAGATTTCAGTACTTCAATAGGTTGGTATATTAACATTGTATCAGTTAATGAAATTACGGTATTTAACTGTAAAATTAAGTTAAAACTGTAAAACCTAAAATGTTGTTACCGTATTTTTTTACGGTAGAATTCCGGCAACTACAGGAATTTTTTTTTACAGTGTAATTTTCAGTTTACATTTCTCATTTTCATTTAGTTTAACTTTTTCATCTAACATTTAAATTTAATTTCATTCGAGCATTATTTCAAAAGTTAAAATTTAAAATAATTCTGTCATTAATTACTCACCCTCATGTCCAAATCCATAAGACCTTCGTTCATCTTCGGAACACAAATTAAAATATTTCTAATGAAATCCAAGAGCTTTCTGACCCTGTATAGACATCAACGCAACTGACACGTTCAAGGCCCAGAAAGGCAGTAAAGACATTGTTAAAATAGTCCATGTGAAATCAGTGGTTCCGCCTTAATTCATTTTATGAAGCCACAAGAATACTTTTTCTCTTCCATGTCAGTCTACAGTGCGTGTTCACAAGAGTACCACGATGCATGTGTGTGGTGCTGTTGACATAGAAGCCGGCTTTCTGACGTCACAACTATTCCTATAAATAAATCAACTCATTGTTCTCTGCTTCGCAAACTGGCCAATCCTTCTTCTACAAAGTACAGTATCTTTAAGAAAGAGCTACCGTCTTTTTAACAACAACCCCTTTTTTGGCAAAGAGCAAACCTGATGAACTGGCAAGAATGCTTGTGAAACTGTATGGGCAATATGTTACAGGATGCTAGCTGAACTCATCATGAAAGTAGAATGAGGGGGCTTTGTTCCAAATGTCACGATGCATATTTATGGATGCGAAGTGCTCCTTTTGTATATGCTCAGCTCTCCTGTCCTTCAGTCACAAACATTTCTCCCTACATCACTGTAATGATACGTGCAATCAAACCAAAGATACGCTCGCACACTGACCCACCCTAACATGGCCTTTTTGAAAAAGATCCCAAGCAGCAGGGAAACTTGGTCCAAAACAAAGTTGGGGGACACCACTGGGGGAATATGACTTTTATCATTAAGTTTAACAAAGAAAATATGGATAATATAATGTCAAGCATCATGCACTGCTCAGTTTATATCCAAGAGTGTTTTTGTTTATTACCTTGCCTGGGATATCCTGGATGGGTTACCTGGCTTTGGTCCCACTCTGCTAATGGAGCCATGCCTTTTGGGTGGGTTGTGAAGAGTTAGTTCTATGGTCGGTTGAGGAGTTGGGTGCTGAAGGTGGGCGTATGTAGTGGTCTGAATGTGTTGAACCACTGCTAGGCATCAGTCTTGAACATGAAAAGACTTTCTCTCCCTCTTGCTCAAACATGCACACAGATGAATAAGCACTGCCTGCACAGACAGTTCAGCAGGAGTTTAGAGGTAATGGGTTACCATTTCATAGCCTAGATATACAGTGTGTTACGTTGTATAGAATTACATAGAAATATAAATAACACACAAAAATTAAGCTTCAAGTATGAAATGTGCTCTGGTTTATTTAAAAAAATAAAAAAATAAAATAAATATACCGTTTGCTTAAATATTCATTCTGCACACTATCATTTGCCAGTGCCACCTTTTGCAATATAGACAGTAAAAATGTTATTGCATCATTATTTAGGTTGTGAAACTGAAGGTCAGCTATGGAATTTCCAAAGAGGTCAGAGATAAAGTCAAACAAATGCATAAATTATGAAAGGCATACAGAAACATATACGGGTCCTGGTGGTTTAATGATCAAAGAGCTATACCACAAACCCTACAAACTCTCACACAACTCTCACCTGTCATCCATATTTAAGGGATACTCAATCCAAAAAATGAAAATTCTCTCATCATTTACTCATCCTCACGCCATCCAAGCTATACAGGGAACATGTCTTCTGTGGAAGACAAGCAGAGATCTTTAGAAAAATAACCCATCATGTCAAGAGCGAACTCATGAACCTGTGTTTGACAGTCGGCCAGAAGTGAAGGTTTATAGTTTCAAAAGTTACTATTTTTCTCTCACACACCTAGCATTTCACTTCAGAAGATATTGATTTATAAACTGGGGTTGCACTGATTACTGTCATGTTCATTTTGCATGGTTTTTGAAGTGTTAAATTTTGACCTCCATTATATGACCTCTCAAAGGTATATTATTTTTCTAAAAATCCCTGTTTGTGCTCCATAGAAGAAAGGAAGTCATCTTGGACAGCATGAGGGTGATTGAATCATAGGTGCTGCAATTTGCATATGTATGCACTGTTCTATGCCATTTTTTTTGTATAAATAGTGTGATTAGTGTCACACTGAAAATTTCTAAAAGAAAAAGTTAATATAAAACGCCCAGATGATGCACTTAAATAACTGAAACAATTAAGTGTGGAATGTTGGAAACTTCATGCACTCATCTGTTGCAGCTTTAAAGGGATAGTTCACCCAAAAATGAAAATTATGTCATTAATTACTCACCCTTATGTTTTTCCAAACCTGTAAGACCTTTGTTCATCTTCAGAACACAAAATAAGATATTTTTGATGAAATCCGAGAGCCTAGACAGCAACGCAACTAACACATTCAAGGCCCAGAAAGATAGTAAGGACATCATTACAATAGTCCATGTGACACGAAAAAAAAAAAATTTGAAATTGGTTCAACCTTAATTTTATGAATCTACGAGAATAATTTTTATGTGCAAAGAAAACAAAAATAATGACTTTATTCAACAATTTCTTCTCTTCTGTGTCAGTCACCGGCATTCTGACACAGAACCTGGATGCTCCTGCTCCTTGTTTACAAGAGGAATGCACACACATGTCGTGATACTCTCATGAATGCTCCTAGAAGACTGATACGGAAGAGAAGAAATTGTTGAATAAAGTCATTATTTTTGCTTTCTTTGTGAACAAAAAGTATTCTCGTAGCTTCATAAAATTGTGGTTTAACCACTGATGTCACATGGACTGTACTAACGATGTCCTTACTACCTTTCTGGGCCATAAAACATTTAAGTTGCTTTGCTGTCTATGCAGGGTCAGAAAGCTCTCCGATTTCATCAAAAATATCTTAATTTGTGTTCTAAAGATAAACGAAGATCTTACAGGTTTGTAACAATGTGGGTGAGTAATTCATTTTCATTTTTTGGGTGAACTATCCCTTTACTTACATAGCACAATGAGGGGGGGTTGCCAGATGATGTTGGATGACAAAGTAACCTTATATAATTCATACACTAGACACATAGTGCATAGAATAAATGCATTGTGTATAGTGTATCATTTGGGACACAATTGATGAGAGAATTTTCTTTTTTGGGTGGAGTATCTCATTAAGAGCAATAAAATATTAGTGTAGAACATATAATTCAACAAAATGAGAACATTGGTTTTGCCAGGCACTGAATACCACACTCAAAATGGCGGAGCTCACAGAGAATCAAGATGAGTCTCATTAGCGTTAATTAGCAATTAGCTGTTTAATTAACAATTAGCACTTATACTTCACTGCACAGGCAGACATTGCTAATAGTTCACTGCGAACATTTGAGGACTCTAAATGACACATTTCCCAAATATTCAGATTTTTAAAGCAAAAATGACTTTTCCTTTATATCGCAAATGTTGCGAGGTTATATCTTCAGAAAGACTGCAGCATTTTTTTTCTAGAAAGATGATGTCAATGTCAGATATGTCAAAGCAAATACATCTAACAAATTCTTAAATCTCATACATTCGCTTCAGCTCATTTCAAGTACTGTATGAATGCGAATATAAGGCGGCTCTCCTAAATCATTTCAGCAAGGTATTTGACAAAGGTCTAGAGGCTTCAGCCAGTGCCTGGAATCTCATAGGATAACCTGGCCTGCAGTCGCTGCATGCACAGATATATATATATAGTGGGCATGAATCTGGGTGTTAGAAAAGGTGAGCAAGGTTCCACTGCTCATTTTTGATCAAGGCGACGCTCCCCCCATCATTTCCACACTATTACCCCCATGCAGTGCAGGGATTAGGGAGTGGGAAGGGGAGGAGAAAAACTACACGCCAGCAGCCAATCTGGATTTCATTTGAAAACTCCCTTGAGGTTTTTCCATTATCCCCCCTCCATATCCAACTTGACCCCGTAGAGAAAGCCCTGGCCCGCAAAGGTCAGCCTAGTCTAGACTCTCCTCTCCTCGCCCCTCCGTCCTCTTCCTCGAGACAGCCTGCGGCAACCGAGGGATCCCCTCCCCTCGCATCTGACACCCCTCAGCCTGACCCACCCCCCAACCCTGTTGAAGCTGCCTCTGTAATCTTTTCATTTTTCCTCCACTCCCTCTCAGGTCTTTGGGGGCTTAGAAAGGTGAGGCGGGTTGTACCAGCAAATCAACTGTGCCACTGTCCATCTGAGCTCACCAGCGTCTTGAAGACAGGGTGAAAACAGTCCCATCTGGCATCGCTGGGCAGCTATTACCAACACGTTACTGGTTTGGGAGTAGCTGTGGGGTTATTCTCAGGCTCGTGGTGCGAGTAGATTGTCTACGCTGAATAAACCTGAATGCTTTTTTGTCCCTAGCCAGTCGGCACTATACATTTAATGCACATTCATTTCACGTTAACGTACAAAATATCTAGACAAAAACTTTTGAAGGACAGGTCAGTAAGGTTAAAATGTCTTCTTTTGTGTTGACAGAAACATTCTTCGTTCTTTGCCAAGCAACAGGAAAAACTGTGACGAAAAAGAAACCTAATGAAATGCTTTCTTTATCTCTACCGCTTCAATGTGTTTTTATTCAGTATCACTTCCCAAGCCAAGCCATTCGCACTTTTCCAGTAAAGTCAAGAATGTGCCGTATAGTGTGTGTGTGTATCTTTGTCATATCGCTCAAATCATTCTGTATATATTTACCACAGAACATTCAGGTATTGTGTGCCTCTACTAAGATTTCTGTTAACCTGTTGATTTTTTTCTTAAATGAATGATTGCTTTGATAGAAAAACACATTAGGATCACATTTTTCTCTCTTAACCCTCCTTTAGGACATGAACTCAGGCAACAAGGGAAAAAAATACTCATTGAATATTCATTAACTTGTGCCTAGGTGTGTACACGGCTCTTAACCACACTTGTTTATGACTTAAGGACTTGTAGCGCTGACCTTAGTTTAACACGGCACCAGATACCAAATTAACCTCTAGCCTCCTCAGGGCTACCAATGCCCTGCTAACAAGCAAACTGTCTGGATGCGCCAGAAGTGCTTTATGATTCTGTCTCTCAGGTGCATGCCCTCCTCTGCCTGTGAACAAAAGACAGGTTTTTTTTCTTCCCCATCTTTCTTTTTGGCTACTCAAGATATTATTTTTCCTATGTGTTTTTAGTCACACCTCTATACACAATGTATTGAGATTTCCATTTTTTTTTTTTTTTTACAGCGTATACACTATATTTGTGTATTTTTTTATATAATATTTTACACTTTTTATTTTTACAGTCTATCTATCTATCTATCTATCTATCTATCTATCTATCTATCTATCTATCTGTCATTCGTTAGCGCACCCATTCATCTTTATTCCTGTCTGTCCGTCTGATTTCCTACTAAAACATAAGCGAAGCTTCGCTGTGTTCACTACCTTTGTCGTTGTGGCTCCGTCCTTTTCCTCTCCGCATTCTTTTTCAAAGGAGATAATGTTACCTTTGCGGCTTCCGTACGCTGGGTTATTATCAACGCATCTGATTGGCTGCGCGGTGTAAACACCATAAGCGCTTCAGTTCATTGGTCAACAGTCAATCAGTCGAAACGTGCGGCAAACGTTACAAAACGATAGAGGTGAGTGACTAGTTTATTTTCATTAAGTAAACGAGTGCATTTGATGATAGCGGAGGGTTTAATAAATTGCAGTACTGTACACTGCGATATGTATAATGGGTGTATTAGCTGCTACACTGGGTTGTAATGCTAACAGGCTAAGCTAGCCGCTCATGCTAAATGTACAGCGGTTTAAAACATAGATTGACGGTTTCATTAAAAAAATGTGTTTAGTATAGACAGTGAACGATAACTAATTTCACGGCGCGCTTCTCTTTATGGTGTTACACTTCTTTTTTGCTACCAATAAAGCATGGGCACATTTCCTTACATCTGTGATTATGATTTATAATCCTAATTGTTCTCTATATTTTCAGTAAACAATAAAAATGAGTCTCCGAAAGCAGACACCAAGTGATTTCCTGAAGCAGATCATTGGGAGACCAGTGGTGGTGAAGCTGAACTCTGGTGTCGATTACAGAGGTAAATGTAGAAGTATCTTAAATGAGATTTATAAACCAATGTTGTAGATTTAGTTTAAAGTTTGTCAGGGAAATCATACAAGAAGGCAAGAATTTAAAAAAGACTTTGATTGTATTCAGAATTTTGGAAATAGGAAATTGCTGCTGCATGCATGTAAATCTGGTAATATAGAGGAAAAACACCATCAACATAATTTCTTATGTTCTGTCTCACCATATTAAATATGACTGCGGATCTATCCTGTTCTTGATCCAAGGCTTTCAGTTTGAATCCTCCCTTTATTTTTTTTTTTATTATTATTATTTTTTCTTTTAGGTTCTTGTACAGTGGTTCTCAACCTTTTTGACTCCAAGGCAATCCATTGTCTATAACAATATTTGAAAGCCCCATTATTTTTCTAGTTGCTTGTGATTTACTGGATAAGGATTTTTAAACATTTTAGTTTATTTTTTAAAATATTTTTTTTTTTACATTTGTATCATTTAAAAGTAATTTCTACCTGTTAAAATATTTTGAGCATAATTAGAAAAAAATATATATCCATTATAAAAATACCCATAGAGATATAAGATGGAATTTACAGGACTTGTAAAGATCTTAAAAAAAAAAAAAAATCGCACCCATCCTCTTAGTTGAGAACCACTTCTCTAGAAAGTGTAGACTCCGCCCACAAAGAGTGCTGTTCTGCATATAACTGTCATGAACACATGCTTGACTAGTCTAAAATGAAATATTTTTCAGTCTCCCACTGTTGCTGCTATACATCCACTGACAAAAATATTCAACTTAAATTTAAAAACATGTTCAGTCAAAATGACCTCTGGCATCCATGGAAAGGAATATTTCGCTGAGCTGCATCAATGCAGCTCAGACCTTTTCTAATCTGGAGCTGGTGCATAACTGTGGGCGGACCATTTGCTTTCCCCATATCATAGAACAGAATTATGTACAATATAAAATATCACTAAGACGAGAATGTTAAAGGGCTACTCCACCCCAAAATGAATTTTTTTTTTTCATTAATCACTCACCCCCAAGTCATTCCAAACCCGTAACGGCTTCGGAACACAATTTAAAATATTTTGGATGAAAACCGGGAGGTTTGTGACTGTCCCATTGACTGCCAAGTAAATAACACTTTCAAGGCCCAGAAAAGTATGAAAGACATCGTCAGGATAGTCCATCTGCCATCAGTGGTTCAATCTGAACTTTATGAAGCGACGAGAATATTTTTGTATGCAAAGAAAACAAAAATAACGACTTTATTCAACAATTCATCTCCTCCGTGTCACCGTAGTGCCATTTTGGAGAATATCCACTGAACGCAAATACCGTATGCATTGTCTAATGTGTGTCTTGCCCTCAGGAGTCCTGGCCTGTCTTGACGGCTACATGAATATCGCTGTGGAACAGACAGAGGAATATGTCAATGGCCAGCTGAAGAACAAGTATGGAGATGCATTTCTCAGAGGAAACAATGGTATGTAATGTCTGTATGTTTTTCAAGTACCTGTGCTATTTCCTGAGTTGTTTTCAGCTTAAGCAGACCCAGTGTGTAGTTAAAATGTTTTTTTTTATATGTTTTGCATATACTCAAGTTCATGTTTTCTTTGTCCTCCAGTGTTATACATCAGCACCCAGAAGAGGAAGATGTGAAGCCGTTTTACTAGTTTCTTTATTCATTATTACATGAGTAAATTGTTTACTTTCGATATTCCTAATCCTTTGTTAGCTGACAATAATGTTCGATAAGTTTGTTTCATGTTTTGTAACACAAAATTTGGTGTTCTGCAGAGTGATGCAGTAAATTTGTATTTCAACAATAGATTTTGTGTTTGTTTTCATGATTTATCTGTTCCCGAGATGCTTCTAAGAATATTTCAATGGTGATAATTCAGTCATAAGGAATTGCTGATTAGCACTTTCAGGTCTGGAGGTTCAAGGCTCCTTTATCTACATATTTCATATTCACTGCTTAAATATACCTGCTGTTTCACATAATTTGGTCTACTATAGCCCTCTATTGCATGATAATGTTCTTTGTTTTCAAATGAATCAATAGGTAGACCCTGATTGAACCCTGATCTGTTTGTGCTGGTGTTGTCTGCCCCTTTCTAACCTTTCTGCCTACATTAGGAGGCTCTAATAAATTTACAAACGATCCTGGCATGGTGACACTTCATTAGGCTACGGTAAAATAATGATAAACATATGATGACTCATTAGGTTCCAAATGAGCTGACTGGGTGCGCTAGTGTTTTATTTTCATGTGGGATCAGTGCTTGGACCATTCATTCTTTCTCTGTGTATCCACATTTATGCTCTTTGCCCTCGTTTAGGAGACAAAAGGCTGCCAAGGTCGGCCCTGAATGCAGGATGAAGGACACAGTATTGATTAAACCTTGTCCGTAACCAGAGTGAGCAGGGGCTTTCTAGCAGGAGCTTGGTATCATTATGGCGACCGCAGCAAATGCTTTCCTATTGTAATCAAAAACCAGAGCCCCTCTCACGACGCTGCTCTGCGCTCCGAGATTAATTAGCGCTGTTCACAGTAATGACCCAATGACTAAATAGTCTCTGTCTTATGAGGGCTGCTCTAATGACCTAGAGAGCAACCGCCTGCAACATCATAACTGACAACAAATGTTGTCTTCAGAATCTGTGTACAGGCTATCCCCATCATGTTGCATTTTTTTGTATGATATGCAATAATTATACAGATTTGATTACAAAATTGTAAATGTTGGATCATAATGGCAGCTCAGATATTAGTGGTTGTCAGTTCTTGCCCTTTCACATAATGCTATTTTGTCTGTGAAACGATATGGCACGTTTGCACTTTTAAGCTTTTACCTTTTATTAGACTGGATTGTTGCATTCATGTTTGTCCAGTGAGTTTAAGGTCTGCAGCTCCACCAGCAGTTGGACCCTGACATCGCAACAGATCAGATATTTGCCCCAAATCCTAAATACTGTAGGTGTACAGTAAAACGTGTGTGGTTTGCAACACCTCGAGTCAAAAAAAAGAAAATAATGAAGTGATTTGTGATGCTGGTATTCATAGTTTGTTATAGAATGAATGTACACTACCCTTCAAATATTTGGGGTCAGTAAGATTTTGATCAAAACAGACAGTACAGATCTTTACATCTTTTGCAAAAATAGTATTTCAAATAAATGCTGTTCTTATGAACATTCTATTCATCCAGAAATCCTGGGGGAAAAGTCAGTTTCCACCAAAATACAAATAAAAATGCAACGTTTTGATCGTTGAAAATAATAACGTTTCTTAAGCACCGTATACAGTGTATGCATATTAGGCAAGTTGATATTCTGATCTCTTCTTCCAAGCACATTTTATTCAATTCAAACCACTTCAATCATAGTAACTACTATTAATTTTGTATGCCATTTATAAGAAATGTATTATTGTTAACAAGGCCTGGAAGAGAAAAGCCTTGTATTCAAATGTGCATAATTATTAGGCAGGTTTTCTTTTAAAAATAAAATAGGCCAAAAAAGATTTAACACACTGAAAAATCCAAAACTATTAAAGAAGGATGCAATACTATAGCAAATGCAAAATAAAGCCATGGACAAGAAATGTTCATCGGAGCAGCAGGGTCACAAAAAACAGGTTTAAAAGAAAAAGAGTTAAGGTGAAGAATTAGGTGTTAAACCAAGTCTATAGAGCCACCTTTCTCCTGAACTGCAAACTATCTGGAGTTTCCAGAAGTACAAGGTGTCAGGTTCTCAGAGACTTTGGTAAGGACTCCCAAAACATGACCCCCACTTCAATAGATATAGATGTATGAAATATGGAATAGATGTAGACCAATTTTGTGAAAAAAAAAAAAGTTTTATGGACCTGAATTTTAGGCATTTTTTACTTCTATCCCTCGTTAACGATTATATGAATCATAAATGATTTTATACAAAATTCATAGTAGTTAGGAAGATTGATGTGGTGTGGAATTTGTAAAATGTACTTCGACTTGTCTAATAATTATCCACACGCTGTAGAGATACATTGTTATAGCATGTTATGACGATTCCTGAAGAATCATGTGACACTCAAGACTAGAGTAATGGCTGCTTAATCATAATTTGATCTTGCATAACATATAATCTTGCATATTTATGTATCTCAAATATTTTTACACGGATATACGGGGATACATATGCTACTGTGGCTTTGAGTGTGTTGTTTGGTAAACAGAGGTATACCTGAACTGTAATATGAGGGGTTCAAACTAAGCAGGAATTAAATGTTCCTCTCTGACCCCTAGAAGTAATACAGACATTTCCAGTATTTACACAGCAAAGCCAGCAGAATGTATGTGTAAGGCAATGCCATACATCACAGTGTGTGAACTTGATCTGGAGAGACTCTTCTCTGCCAGAGAAGATAGAAATGAAGGGATCAGCTTTCAGTCAATTCTTGCACAACATTTTAGACAGCAAACTGGAGCTGTGTTACATTATATGCAGTTTGTATTTTATTATTATTATTTAAATGTCTCATCATGTCAGAAACCTATGCACATGATATAAATTTGTTAATATTTAAACAATTATATTGATAATTTTTCTTCCCTTTAAGGTTAAAATAATAGCAAGAAAAGGTGTAATGGCTTTAGTAGTGTGCTATCTGAATGAAAATGTGAGCCATTTAAGCTCAAACATAGGCTGTTGTTGACCAGCATTCTACCACATGCAGACTCTTAATTTAGACTCCAATACCGTCAACCTTGGCCTGGAATGTGCTCCCTGACCTTATTATCTGAAAGGAACTGTTGTGGATGTTTGTAAGAGGGGGTTGAATGATTTATCCGGAATAACCTACAAATGGCAATGTGAAGCTGCTTGGCTGAAAGAGGTGGCATTCATTTTGGGGAAAAATAAGCCCCGGGGGGTGTGTTGGCCCTGACAGCAGCGCTTGCTAGTGTGTATATCGACCTCTTGTGGTTGTAAATTATACCTCTCTGATGAAAACTGATTACTTCGACTTATGGGATAAAGTGTGCTGGAGCAATGGGAGTCTGTTCATTGATTTGAAAAAGGTATACATTAGTCTGAATCGCTTAAGAGAATATGGCCTCCGTTTACGCCAGCTAAAGAAACATTCACACCATGATGACTAGCTATAGTGAATGTTTGCGGCATATTCTAATATTCAAATCACATATACAAATACGTTCTTCAGATTCTTCTGTGTGTGTGTGTGTGTGTGTGTGTATGTGTGAATTACAGGGGTGTCAAAAGACCAGTGGATTTCAAACTTTTTCAGGCAGGGGATACAGGTCCTATTTTAGAAATCTGTTTGCTGCTATCTTTACAAACTTCTATTTTGTTCTTATTTCATTTCAAATGAACTTAAACCGAATTTATTACATTGAAAAATAGACAAATGAACCAAAACGAAGTACGTCATTAAAAATTTGGTCTACCGATAGAAAAAAAACATTCTTCACGATGTAGTTATGTCGTCTGAACTGTTTTTTGTTGTTGTTGTTTTTTAACTACCATTATGTATTTTAAATGTTACAATTTAAAGTTGGTGCCGATAGCCTCGTACTGTTGTGCTTCGGGCATCCTGAGTTCGAGTCCTGGTTTGCGGACCTTTCTCGGTACCATCCTACTTCACTTCCTGTCGTCACTGTCCTATCGCAAAAATACACACATTCTTCTTTTGTTGTTTTTTTAGTTAGCTTGTGTTTTGCACAGTGTAGTAGGCTACACAGTGTACTAGCTTTAATTAGTCTGCTAGCTTAGCATATACCTTATGCAAATGTTGGTTTATGTTTTTATGTGTATTATATGCTGTATTTGAGCAGGGGGCTTGAATCAAAGGGACCTTTTTTTAATAAATAGCTAATATGCTTCAATTAATGTCATAGCCAGCAAGACAATTAGCTATTGCTACATTAAAATAAAGGTGCTTCAAGATGCCATAGAAGAACCTTTTTTTTTTTTGTCTAAATGGTTCCATAAAGAACCTTTAACATCTAAAGAACCTTTCTAAAGAAAAAAATGTTCTTCAGATAATAAAAAAGGTAAGAAAGAGACAGTTCTTTAAAGAACCTTTGACTGAATGGTTCTTTGTGGAACCAAAAGTGGTTCTTCTATGGCATCGCTGTGAAGAACCTTTTAAGCACCTTTACTTCTATAAGTGTAGTCAGAATAACAAAAAGACTGTACAATTTTAAATGTTTATATTGTTAATGTTTTACTTTAGTTTAAACTAACAAGTTTGACTGATAGCATGCAGGCATTGTACAACAATCAACCAATCATGGAGTTCAAGAAGGAATACAAATGTCAGACATTTTAGGCAATTTAGAAATCCCAGCCAGGACATGTCCGGAAAAAAAGAAGACGTGTGGTCACCCTTTCGTCCAGTTATTTTAGCTGTCAAAAATAGTCTGTTATGCTGCTTGATATTGCAAACTGGTATTTGTTATCATACAATTTTAATGTAGCCTATTATCATAATCATAAGCACACTGGTTTGTAGTGCAAATAGTTTTACCATTTACTCGGTTATTAGTTTTTACCAGCTAATAAATTGGAAATAGCACACATTCACAGAAAATAGCTTACTTCTGCATTGCAAAATAAGGTGGTAAGGTGATCTCAAAGCTAATAAACTTTTGATTTCACTGGGTCTTTAAGCTTTTGGCTCATTAGCAAAAAGCTAATGAATAACATTCTCCTTCACGAGAAATGTCAGATCACAACAGCAGATGTGCTCTGGCATCACGTTCGTCGCCGCATCTTAGGACACATCAGACAGTTGGGTCAGCCCATCTCCCCGTGCATTTCGAGTCTCATGAAATACAGGCTAACCCTGCACTCAAGCAATTAGCCCCCTTCACAACACCATTTTGACTGCCAATTTGTCTACCATGGAACATAATGCAGAGAGTTGCTGGCAAGCACCCAGCATGCTAATGGAATTGCCAGAGTGTTTTGTTTCTCGGCGAGTAACCACGGTGGCTTTGTGCTGTCAAGTCTCGGAGATAGCCAATGGTAATTGAGTGTGTCCTGTAGCTGCCACGTTTAGAAATCACTGAGCACCTTTGGCCTTGCCACCGTATGACATCAAGGGCATAACTGGGATTCAGAATCGGAAAATGTGTGCAGATGGGATGGATAGAGAGAAAGAATAGTAGATTAAAATCATCTTTAACAGCTGGCATTTTCCTTAATCTCTGGTTGATCTGAAGGGTTTCGCTGGTATGAATTGTGACTAGCACAGAAGAGCCGAGGATGGCTCCCTCAATTTCGCTGCAAATCCGTTCACTTTTATTTTATTTGTCCTGGAGTTAATTAGAGTCAAAGGGTGCTCAAATTGCTATAATAGTTCAGTCTGAGGCTGCTGCCACAAATATGTGCAAATGCCAAGTTGCATGCACTCTCGCTGCTGTCAATTATGGTCTCATAAATGTTTGGCTGACATTTTATATTCAAGCTCTTGTGCAGCACCACTTAGCCATTGTATGTTCGTAGATACTAGAGAGAGACTTTTATTGATCCCCCAGAGTAAATCTAGCGCAAATCAGAAGCAACATCTAAAGGTGCGGTCACATTTCCATATATGAAATATATTGTCATATCAAGTAAAAATATATATTAGATATTGTTACAATTTCATGTTAACATATCAAGCCCATACAAATATGTATGTTTATGTACAGTATGTGTAATACATTTTTGGACATACTGTATATGTCACGTACATTTATCCATCCTAAAACCCATCAATTCATGTTGATGTATTGATATAAGTAAATATATATATATATATATATAAAAAATTGACATGAATTTAAAAGATTTATTACAAAAACATAGGGGAGATCAGGGTGAGTTGAGCCAGTTTTTACTTACAGTGTGTTTAAAGTTCGCACATGACAATAATGGGTCCAATTTCAGGATGTGGTGCATCCTTGGGAATAATTACTTTGGATCTAAAATAAACTGCTTTAAAAATATGTCTTAACTCAACTTGACCCCAGTGAGGGGTAAATTAGGGGGAGGGTAAGTTCAGCCACATAGGTTTAAACTGTGCCACTAATTATGCTTAAGTAAAACAGAACATTTTCATCTCTTGCTATATCAAAGGAAGAGAAATTCAATAAATATGACTTTGTAAAATCTATACGTGAGCCTTGTGATGGACTGGTCACTTATCCAGGGAGTTTTCCTGCCTGTGGCTCAAGACACTGGGCTGACTTTGAAGGCATTTTTTTTTTTTTTAATTATTAAAAAATTTCAGAACAAAATAATGTTTAAAGAAACTTACAGAACTGGGTTAATAGTAGTTCACAAAGAAGGCCTGTTTCAAATTTTCAGAACAAAATTCCGACCAAAACAAAGAGCAAAGTCAAAAATGTTTGGTCTAAAATTAATATAAATATTTCTTAAATGTTGATGAACTGATGAAGAGCCTGTGTGCTCGAAACGTCACACACTATGCAAAAGTTTTTTAAATAAACTTTCTACTTGTTTCTTAGTCAAGCACCCATTTGAGATCGATGTGCGTGTGTTTGCTTGCTCTTGGTCTAAAATTAATGAAATATCATGCAGAATTACATGCACACTGGCTCAACTTACCCCAGGGCTTTTGGCTCAAATTACCCCACTCCTACCATTTTAACCAACTTGTATCATCCAGCAGTTTAGAGAAAACATCATGCTGACAGTAGCCTCATATATCTTCCTAAAGTTCAAACACATGTGATACTTTTTCAAATTTGTCTGTAATTGTTCAAACACAAGAAGCATGAGTTCTTGAACATACAAAAATCACTTTGAACAACTTAAATTAGTTACCAATTATTCAATGGGCCTCTCTTGATCACAGTGTTAGTAAAATGGTTAACTGTTCAAATGTGTGTGGTCATATCACCAATGTTGACATATATTTGTTACATATACCATATAATAAACCATCATAAAGATATTATTAACATATGTACAGTACATTTACAAATTTTACTATGGGGATTTCATACTGTGTGTGTTCTAATCTTCATCTACCCTGAGAATGTAAAAATGTTACATGTTGGGGGGAAGTTAGGACAATTTCAAGTGAAATCCAGAATGTGATTGTGATTTCACTCAAACCAATATACTATCCAGAAGGTCCAGAAAACCAAGTGTGAGAGGTGCTTCAGAAAGGTCATCTCTACTAACGACAACAACCAATGTATCTTTTTGCTCAAAACATTTCACTGCAATTTTGCTAATATGACTTTGAACACACATGAACACACTTTTAATACTGGGTGAAAAACCCCCAGCTATAGGCCTATATATGTAGGTTTAATGTAATGCTGTCCATGCACTAATTAACCTTCAAAGTTGTCAGATTGCTGTTATTTTAACACTACAAAAACGCATGTCGTCGCCAATGTCAGTTTGAGTCAAAACACATTTCACACTACAAGAGTTGGATCACAGGCTGATCTAGATATTAACCTGCTAAATATCTCTCGGGCATTTGTGACTCATTAGCACTTCTCTCAGACTGTGTCTTTTAAAATTCACACAGTGATCATCACTCACGTAAATGAGCACTGATTTACCTCAGATTTCGTGCTTTTGTCAGCGTTCTCCGTTAATTGTTTCCAAATGGGAAATCAAGGCTAAAATCACGTATTGTGTGGCCGGCAAAAGGGCACTTTCAGCTCTATAGCTTTAAAATAATAATAATAAGCTTCATTAATCCAGCTCATTCTAGCACTCTTGCCTGGACGTTTCTAATGAGTCTGAATAACTTGAGCTGGTTCAGGTGTGTTTAATTAGAGTTCAGGCTAAATTCTGCAGGACAGTTGACCTCACGGAGAAGGTTTGGACACCCCTGTTATTACACCTAAGTTATTAAATTTGTTCCCCAACAATTTTCAAGATTTGATAGTTTTTAAACATCATTTAAACAGCATTGTGTGTTTTGTTTAATAGAATTTTGTGAGGGAAATGACAGTGGTGGAAATAACATTTTTGAAATAAAATGGCTGAATACTTTGTATTGCTAAGGCTAATTTTGTAGGTAACATTTTATGTATTCTTAATACACATAATTAAATAATATTTTCCCATAATTCAACAAAATTAAAGCTTTGATTGGAATGATGCACAGTAAACATATTCTGTTTACAAGTGATAATTGCATGCTTTTTCTTTTTTCTTTATTTTTATTTTCTTTATCTTTTTCCTTTTTTTTGTTACCTCATTTGTTATTTATCATCTCACGCTTTTCACTGATACTCACTGGTAAATCAAGTACAGAAGAAAACTTAAATGAGTCAGAATTGTTTGGTGTAGTGGAAATGTCACCATATATCTGTAGGACAGCCATCATTTTTGAAGAATGTATACAAATAATTTTCATGTAATGAATACTGAAATGGTTCAATTCATAGTTTTAAATGCCATAGGCATGTGGTAGTGGAGGGTAGTAAATTAAAAGTGCATATTTATGATGGGTCCGTTTTACACAATCTCAGTCTTGCCATCCTTTTCATAAACACAATTAGGCTGAATCAGTAAAGCATCATTTTGCATGTCAATCACAGCATGTTTGCATCATGACAGAGACACAAAGGCTGCTGAGATGAGATTGTACAGTTAGGAGCTGTTAGACTCAAAGTGACATGGCAGGTTGAGCACTTACGTCTGCTGTGCAGTGTCACTTTGAGAATTTTATCGACCGGGATGTCAGGGGAGAAGATAGCTGCTCACTGCTCTTACTAAAATGGATGCTGTTAGTCAGCTACCAGAACTATGTCGCCATGGCATGTGCACTTGGGAGTGAAGGACAATGATAAATAGCATAAATGAGAAATACACAGTGCTTTTAATGTGTCAATAATACATAAATTCCAATTACACTGTGTCAAAGTGTGCAGGTGCATCTTGTGCATTCTTTCCACCCTAGGCTTGATGGCAAAGAAAATGCTTAAAACTGGATAACTATTCTGCAGGTTACCACTTAAAAAGCCATCTCAGGTTAAGAGATGGCTCTTCAAATGCTTCGCAAATGGCAACACAGGACTTGCCAACATGGTATAAGACTGTATTTCATGTTTTTACAAGGAAATACTTTCCCATTATGAGCACTACAGAGACTCTAGACATAAACAGATAAAGCAGATGCTCATTTGTTTTAGCCAGACAATTCTATTAAAATCTATACGATGCACTGAAACTATAGAATTAGAATCAATTTAAAAAATGCAGCATAATCTGTAAAGTCATTCCCTAAGAATGTAAAAAATGATTAGGTTTTTTTATAGGCCTGTTTATAAGAATCCCTTATTTTATTAAGGATCTTATGGTTTGTAAGCCTGTATGATATATCAGGGTTAATGGGAGACTTAACAACACATTTATGCTTGCAGTTAAAGTGCTGTCAAATGTAGAATAAGTAGGGCTTTAGATCTGTGGAAAGGTGGACTAGTGGTGGTTGGATGCAGTGCTCAAGATTCACTGCAGTGATTTTCACCAGTGGCATCTCATACTGTTCTAGGAATGGCAAGCTGAAATACAGTAGCTCATCATTAGGTCAACCTTGAAGATCTCTGCCATCAAGTGGTCAAACAGCACCACACATTTAAGGCATTATTCAGACTCCAGGTAATATTTAATTATTATGGATGTGGATTTTAATAAGATGTTTACAATGATTTAATATGATTTTTTTTTTTTTTTTTTTAATAAAGTATGTTGGTTTCTGAACAACAGCCCCCGTCCTCAAATCTGTGCGTTCACAAAAATAGATTTCTTAGTTCTACCCACTCTCCCAAAAAAAGCAGAGTCTAAGAAGTGCTGAAGATGTTGATGTCTGGACAGTTTTATTTCAGTGCAAGAAGCTCTGTCAGTGTTGTAGCTGGCCGTTTGGTCTCATCACTTACAATTGCTCCCATTGCCTTGTTGCTCAATTTTGTAGGACAGCCTGATCTTAGCAGTGTCTGGATTGTGCCATGTGTTTTTCATTTCATTACAATGGACATTGTAGTGCTTTGGAGAGGTTCAAAGCTTTGCCAACCTTTTTATAACATTTCCCAGTTTTTTTTTTCTTCCTAGTTCATTGTTAAGTTCCACAAGTGGCTCTTTGGTCTTCATGGCAACAAAATTGATCAGCTATGAAGTCAGTGATGCTTATGGAGCAATGAAGCACAGGAACATAGCTGCATTTAAAAGGAACATGAATTGAACCCATAGACATAATTAGTGTAACTGAATTAATAAGTGTAATGTATATTTAATTCAAGTGTTACTTGCTGTTTCTTTGTAATTAATTGTGAAAATGGTTTCTACACCATTTTTTTTTCAATGCACTTAACTGACCAGACTATAAGAAAGAAAAAAATGATCAACTCTGGCCTTTGAGGCATTTGTATTGAATCATCCTTTGCTGCCATCTTTTGGTTGACAACAGCCATTACACTCAAAGACATGAGGAACATCTCTGATGAGAAATGCTACCCACAATTCACATGATGAATACGTGTTCTCTGGCAATCGGATACTTTTCTTAGTTTGTTATGGCGAACATGCAACGATCCTGGTGATGGGTCAACATATTCTTCACTGTTTCTTGACAGAAATACCTCACCTTCATCCAACAGCAATCTAAATAATCTACCAGAGCACAAGGCTTCATATCCAAACGGGACTGTTCACACTCAGTGACATCAAGCTTTGGGGCCTGTAAGAATTATCCCTAGAACCCCGTGACCTGGACGTGACTGCTCTTCTCACCCCGCATTTGAGCGACAGAGAGGCCCTCAGGCTTAAATGGGGTGAAATGAACAAGGAAAGACTGCAATATGCTAAGGGGCAGCGGGTTCGTGGAGGTGGGGGGTGAGGGTCGGATCACCCTGCCTGGCTGCCCCAGGCGTAGCTCTAGGACTGGGGAAAGGCCAGTTATCATTTGGCGACCATTAGGGGGACATGCCAGTGTTTATATGCATGGTTGTGCACTACAATGCAAGCAAAAGAAGTGCTTGTGAATGGATGTAATTCTCACAAAGTCTCTGTTGGGCTGATCACAGTGGACTTGAAGCTCGGTCTGATAAAGTGGCTGCAAGTCAAGTCTTTCAGGCTGATATTAATTTTACATACACTTAAGAGATCCTATACATCTTTTATCTATTTCATTATCTTTTCTGTCTCTTATTTGGTATAATCTAATTTCATTCCAGATTCATCCAGTGGTCAAGCAGACACCATATTAGTAAGAAAAATTCAGTGTTCCGTCTTATTTCTGTCTTTATCATTATCTGTATTCTTTAACTGGACAAATGAGGAAAATTAATTAGCAATGACTTTATGTTGTAATGAATGTAATGCATGAAGATGGAATAATTGTAAGACAATTATCAATAATCACAAATAACATTAATTGCTGGAGATACTCAAAATTTAAGTATGAGGCATAAAAACCGCATATCCAGTTAGTGTATTTAATGTGCATTTTGTTTGCTTTGGATTTTACTCTTGTAAGAACATTAGTATAATGTTAAAAAATTGGATTCAGTAAGAATTGTTTTTAGAAGTTATTATATTTTGTATATACTGTATTTTGTATATTCTGTATATAATTAAATTGATCAAAAGTGACAGTAAAGACTTACAAAAATATTACGCAGCATAATTGCTGAAAATTCAGCTTTGCATCACAGTGGAAAACAAAAATACATTTTATAATATACTGAATAGAAATCAGTTAATTTAAATTGTAATAATATGTGATAATATTACTGTTTTATGGCATTTTTGATAATAAATATAGCCCTGGTGATCATGAGAGACTTTTTTTAAAACATTAAAAATTCTTACCAACCCTAAACTTTAAAATTGTAGTGTATAGATTATTTATATGGGAAATTATTATTATACACCCTTTATGAAAAGACAAAACAATCCCTTTTCTAAATGTACAAAATCTTATTTTGATATGTCCAGCTGTGAGTCCACAGTAGAACACTAGAGGGCAGGGCTGCACAGTATATCACACATTTCATTGCCAATGAAGCCATCTCTGGGGCATCCAAAAATCTTACAGATGCCCTGGCTTTTACGTAGATGTATATTAAAGTTTTCACTCTTATTATAATTGACTTGTTTTAGGTGTTGGTTCTCTGAAGTTCAAACAGGAGAGCATGTGCCTGCAACACAACAGGTCATAAGTTTGATTCAGTGCAAGACCCGATACAATGCATATCTAGAATCCAGTGCAAGTTTATTGTATAAATGTGTTTGTCTAATGTATAAGAACATCTAAATCAAGACATTTAAATCACTCTAATATTCATATATTGAATTCAGATGAGAGAAATAGCAATGTAACAACAAGGAAAGCATGTGTGTGGCTATATTCCTGGACAAGTCCAGTCTGTACTGATTAACAGCTAATTCAGGCAATGAGGTGATCTTTGTTAATAATAAGTGTTTGATGGATAGATAAAGGTGTGTGATGATATTCAGTCAGGTGTAAAGTTGTATTTAGCAGAGCTAATCGTTCCAAGTTCTGTTCTCTGAGCTCATGTTGGGTTGTTGATAAACTATCAGTAAAAAGCTTTTATTGCCTAAAGCCAGAATGATATGATACACTCTAGAGACACTGAATTAAATAGGTTGTACAGAGCAAAGCACCCTAAGGCGATGAAAATAGATGTATATTATGGGCTCAACAGCAGAAATACCTTTTGGATTATGTGAAATACTTTTTTAATTAGTAGATCAGGCTATCAGAAATAGAAAAAAAAGGCTTTTCAAGGCAGTTCATAAACACATTTGACAGAAATGATTCACAAATGATTATTGAATTTTTTTTTTTTTTACATGTATTAAATTATAAAGCAAAAAAAATGCAACATAAAAGAAAACCTAATGTAAAATAATTTTTAGTAATCATTTTTTTTGTTTTCTTTATATGCTGCCCATAGAAAAACTAATGCTGCTGTCCATAAATAATACTTTTTACTTGTTTCACTTGTTGAAATTTCACAGTGAAAAAATATACATACACACAGTTACCACAATTACAGTTATCAAATCAACAGATTTATTTGAATTTGATCATTTCTGCATTGTTTTTAATTGTTTATTAACATCCTGCTCTATAAGATGTGAATAACGGATTTCGTCAGCAATGTTTCAAAGAGGAGAGGATTGTAACAAGTTGCAACCACAGTGTACTTGGTATGCCATACCATTAATATATAGTTCTTCAAAATGCTTTTCCAATGTAATATGCTTTTCTTGGGGCATCCTTGTCGATTAAACAGATCATAGAGTTTCTGACATGTCACAGGATATGTATGTTTCACGCTCTTCTGTAATATGTTTTCAATGGATGTTCCTGTGTACATAAGACAGTGGCAGTGTAAACATGCCTGTATTCTTATTTAACAATCATCCCAACGCAGTCTTATTCTCATAAGCACTACACTGGCTGCCGTATCCTGCTGAGCTTTCATGTGTGTGTATGAGTGATGCTCCTGGGCAGTGTGTGTTCATGGTGCTACTTTAGTGAGGCCGCCCGGGGGTGTGAAGCAAGCAGAGTGCTAATGCAAAGCACCATGGGATTTTCAGGAACAACGTGGTGACATTAACAAGCTGTCAAGCACTGTGACGTTGCTCTCAGTGTGTTTAAAAACAAAAAGTAGGATCACCTGAGGTAGCACACACATTCTCTCTTCTATCTCACACGCACACCTTTCTCTCTCTCTCTCCCTCCCCCTCTGTTCTTTTTCTCTCTCTGCTGCACACGTTGCACTAATAGAGCATGGTGTTCTAGCTTAATGGAACCTGAACTAAAGAGAGTTTTCTGTTAAGGTATGAAGGGCCCTCAAGGCAAGAAGGCATTAGTCTATTTTGAGAAGGTGAATTCTAAATGATGTTATTAGGGATGAGTCTCGCCACCTTTTGCTCTCTTGCTCAGGGGAGTGAACCACCCCTTTCGTTAGAAGGGTTTGTAAGGCATTTCTTCTTTGAAAAGGGCTACATAATGGCAACAAAAGCAATTTAGCACATAGACCATCAGCACATTTTTGTGTTGTTTGAATTAACAAGGTTTGCCCCGAACTCACAGCAACATTGCAATTGGAAAGGTGTACATTAGACCAGCTTTTGACCCTACTTTAACATCATAGGCATTATATGTGAAACCCGAGTTAAAAAGTCTATTTTTGCTCTGTTAAAATACTGATCCCTATATACGGGATTTAGTTTCTCCTGACCTTTATGTATATTCAGGTTAAATACAAAGCTCAAACAAAAATGTTTGTGACATAGGAGAATTACATTAATTCTTTAGTTAAAACAGTGAATTTTCTGAGCTGTAAAGCTGTTTATGGTGATACATTGTCATGGCAAATGCTTGCATTTTGTTTACGTTTCTTCAATAAAGATTCTTTATTGCCATCTAATGTTCCATGAAGAACCTTTCACGTTAAACAAAAAGGTTCAGTTCTTCACTCAACCAAAATGTTTCTTTTTGTGGCACCACTGTGAAAACCCCCTTTTAGTAC
The DNA here is from genome assembly GCF_012432095.1 of Onychostoma macrolepis. Classification (NCBI taxonomy): domain Eukaryota; kingdom Metazoa; phylum Chordata; class Actinopteri; order Cypriniformes; family Cyprinidae; genus Onychostoma; species Onychostoma macrolepis. The sequence continues at coordinate 22,745,194 of NC_081155.1, read as the reverse complement.
CTTTATTTCAGTGTATTAATTGTATTGAAACTGTAGGCTATGTGCCAACCCAGATTTTTTTTTTTTTTTTGGTAATCAACATTTTGCTGCAAAGCTGTTGATTGAGCTTATATTATTTTACATCTCTGTCATCTGAATGAGATGTTTATTTTTTGTGCATTAAAAAAATGTTTTCATTTTGTGCATTAGCACATTGATGAAGTTGCTTCACTTGATTTTGTTCCTGAGATCATGCTGAAATGCTACAGACAGCCTTTGATTCTCTTAAAGGGTTAGTTCACTCAAAAATGAATATTCTGTCATTAATTACTCACCCTCATGTCGTTCCAAAGCTGTAAGACCTTTGTTCATCTTCAGAACACAAATTAAGATATTTTTGATGAAATCCGAGAGCTTCACGATCCTTCATAGACAGCAATGCAACTGACACGTTCAAGGCCCAGAAAGGTAGTAAGGACATCATTAAAATAGTCCATGTGACATCAGTGGTTCAAAATTAATTTTATGAAGCTACGAGAATACTTTTTGTAATAATGACTTTATTGAACGATTTCTTCTCTAGGATTTCATCTAAAATATCTTAATTTGTGTTCCGAAGAAAACAAAGCTCTTATGGGTTTGAAACAACACGAGGGTGAGTAATTAATGACAGAACTCTCATTTTTGGATGAACAATAGCTTTAAATGTTCAACTTTTTCTCTCTCACACAAAGTATATGTGCCTTACCAATGACACTCATTGCTTGACATTATCCTTAGTTTCAGTGCTGTGAGTTTCACAAATCCATAAATCCTTCCTCTTCTCAATAATTCAGAATGCAGAATTATTTATCTAATATGGATTTATTATTCATATTTAAACAAGGAGGTTGTCTTTTGGGACCAGGTCTCATTTTCAGTCTCTTATTTTGTAAACAGACAGCCACAAAAGCGACAGTTCTGCTGATTTAAAGAGACAAGCGTCTGTTTGCGAGTTTGAGGTCTACCTTCAGTTGAAATGGAGTGGGATCAATATTTAATACAAGACATCATTTGCATCAACTCCCTTCAGAATCTGTACTCCAACCCCCCGCGCCAAAACACCCCCAAAAATGGACAATGGACTGCACGCTTGAGCGCTGGAAGTGGGAAAAGCAGCAAGCAAATGCAGAAAATCCATCAGAATCAGCCGCACTCGGGGAACTGGGCTGTATGCGAATGAGTGGAAACCCTAGTAGAACTTTTTACAATAAGAAAAAGCGATTAAACATTTAGAGAGGGCTTTCACCAGGTGTTTTAGAAATGTTTTGCTGTATTTTTGGTTTGTGCCTTGTAGGTTAAATTTGGGAGCCATTTTGGCTATTATTTTATCATTTAGCAGCCTGTCAGTGTAGCTTCTTGAAAGCAGCTGTGAAGTGTCTATAAATTAAAGAGAATGCACATGGAAACCCATGTACAGGAAAATGTAGTGAGCCCATAGTAGACAAAAGAATGATAAATTAAAATGAATTATGACTTGAATTAAAACAATATTGAATTCCATAAAGAATTCAAATACAATAAAAGATGTAAAAGTGAACCCCTCTTTGGGACCAGAACTATGTGTGTTTGTATGCGTTAGTTTCATGTTTCATTTCTTTGCTGCATCAAAGTATTGAAACTTTTTTCTTTTCATTGTTCATTTATTTTCATATTAATGGTGTTGAAATCAAGTGTCAAATGGAATCAAAGGCTAGTTGCTGCATTGTTCTGGTAGCCGGTATTGCTGCTGCACGCCGGCTTCATCGCAGACAGACTTTTGGCAGGGGATAGATTGGAACAGGATGTGGCATGTTTGCGTGAGGTAACCTGTGTCTCCGTGTGCGCCCGTGCCCTCTTGTCACTTATCTCTCAGTATCCTTAATGCACGAACAGAAGCGCGTTTCAAAGAGAATAATGCGGAGGAACGTCATGTCAACCTTTGATATATTTATATATTTCTTTTGCTCGCATTAATTTTGAAGCTGCATTCTTAAAGAGGATGTCAAAGAAAGGAAAACTGTGTTCCCACTCAAAGCGAGGAAAACAGACAGACAAAAGTTATGCAAATGAAACAAATGCGGAGAATCACAGTGAAGAATTGATGAGGACATGAAATTGACTCTGAATCTGAGAGCTGAACGAGCCGGTGGACACATGTCGCGGTGCCTTTTGGGGTGGGTCGGTTGGGGGGAGGGGCGGCTTGCCGTTGCAGCTGTGTGTGTGACTTCTGGATTAATTTTAATGCCCCACTCAGCGGGTTCCGTGTCACTCTCCCCTCAGTCTGAGGACCCGTCGAGATGACATCTGAACAGGCACTCACTACGGCGCGGGGAACTCAGAGAAGCCTCGGTGCTGGAGAAAGTGTTTATGAAAGATTCATCACAGATGTCACTCTAATCTGCCATGCATTGTCAGGGAGCTGCTCCAAAGCACACATTGTAAATGGATTCTTCCTCTGACTTAAGTCATCTCTGGCTAAGAGTCGTAGATGGGATGGAGATTGTTTGAGAGCGGGGTAGATTGTGGAGGAGCGGTAGGGAGACAGACAAGTACATTGTGTGAGCAGATGAGGCAGAGCACTTTGTGGGCCGCATTACCGCATGTCCGTGGAGAAATGGATCTTTAATGTACAGTCGGCCGTCGCCATCAACCTCGTGCATCTATGCCGTGTGGACCTTACCCGCAGGAAGGGAAAACGCAAACGAGATCGCTTCCACATAACTGTTTCTTCCTAGACAGCAATGTAGACTTAGATGAAGAGTTCACCTAAAAATGAAAATTCTGTCTTCGTTTACTCACCTCCATATTTCTGGAGAACACAAAAGAAGATATTTTGAAGAATGTTTCAGCTATTTGTGTAACATCAGTGTTTTATGGAAAACAACTGTCATAGCTAGACAGTTAACTTTATATAAATTGACCATATATACATTTTCATAAAGTCTTTTAAAGTGATGTGATCACTTTATAGATGAACAAATAGAAAATTAAGCCTTCATTCACTCTCAGATCAAATCTAATCATTCACGAACACATGCAAACATAGAATACATCAAATATTTTGACACAAAATTCAAATGTCATACTAATGTCAAACCTCATCGGTTCTCACACATCCTTAACTGAGCTTGACAGTTTTGGACAAATAATAGAAACAAAATAAAAACAGACAAACAAAAATAATCTTCTATTGTGTTTTATGAAGAAAGACAGTCAAAGAAGTTTGGAACAACATGTGGGTGAATAAATTAATGTCAATCTCAGAAGAACCCAAACTGTGCTCGGAGACCTCAGTATGATATCAAACATTTCTCATCAAATTCAGAAGAGAGATAAAAAGTGGCAGTTAAATTGTTACAGAAGATTCCCATGTTAAATAAATGCTCCTCTTTTAAACTTTCCATTCATCAAAAATACTGAAATTCTCAGTTTTCACAAAAAAAATAAAAAAATAAAAAAAATTAAGCAACCTTAATAATAATCAATGTTTCTAAACATTGCAAAACAGCATATTAGAATAATTTCTGAAGGATCATGTGACACTGAAGATTGGAGTAATGAAAATTCAGCTTTGCCATCACAGAAATAAATTCCGTTTTAAAATAGAAAACAGTTATTTTTAATTGTAGTAGTATCTCACAATATTACTGTTTTATTGTATTTTGATCAAATAAATGCAGCCTTGGTGAGACCTCTTTTCAAAATATTAAAGTGTTATGTCATTTTTAAGGTTCCTAAAATATCGTTTTTGGGAGTCTCTTACAATAGGTTTACATGCATGCAAGATCAAAAAAATGCTTTAGTTTTCTCAAAATATGGATTTAATATCCCTTCATTTTTCAACAATTCATTCATTTTCCCTCCTTTCCGTGAGCTTACTCTGCTCTGATTGGTCAGATGGCCTAGTCTGTATTAGCTGTACAGAATCGATTCTTTACTTTGGTAGACAAAAATTTTATTTATCGTGCACTTTTGGCTTCACAGATTGTTTACATTCATACAGCTACATTACACACTGCATTAAAGGCAATATTGAAAATGGCATAATAGGGGCACTTTAAACACCAACCCACTATATATCTACTAGCCTATATATGTGAAAGAAATGAGAATGGAAATAGAAAATGTAAATATTGGTAAAACTTTATTTTAAGGTGTCCTTCTTAAACATTACATGTTATCATTATAATAACAATAAATTATGCATAATTACAAGTAATCCTAAAACAAACCCACACTATGGCTGTCACGATTCGTCGTTTTTAGTCGACTACTCGATTTTTAAAAATCATCGACTTCGCGTCGACTAACCTGCAAAATACCGGAAGTGGCGCATTTCAAATTCAGTTTTTTTTTTCATTTTCATTTTTTGTACCCTTTCTTTTAATAATCAAAAGCATCTCCAATTAATTGATTTTATATATATAAAAAAAGGGATTGTTTTTATTTATTTTATTTAATTTTTTTCAGAAATACTGCACATTTACATTTTTCACCTAAATAAATTCTGGTCAATAATATTTCTGGTAAATACTCCTTTAAAAAGTGTTTTTTGATTATAATTGTATTATTAGTAGACTAGAACATGCGGATATGTTGTCATTCATACTGATGGTCACTTGCTTCTTGCACTCTGTTGCACTTTACTTTTGCTTTAAAAAAGGATTTAATAGAAATTTGGATTTCATTTGGTTTAATAAAATATTCTTAAGTAAAATTGTTGATTTTTATGGGAAATTAATTGTTTAGATTAATCGATTAATCGATAAATTAGTCGATAGATTAATCGAAATAAAAATAGTTGTTAGTGGCAGCCCTAACCCAAACCCTAACCGTATAGTAAGTACATTCATTAATTTTACTCAGTACTTAAATGTATAATTACAAAATCAAATCAAAATCAAATCAAATCAAATCTCTTTATTGTCACACATCATGTACACAAGTGTACCAATGGTGAAATTCTTAGGTACAGACTCTGTGCCATGGCAGTACAAGCAACAAGATATGAAAATTTACAATATACATCAACAAGAATATACAACAATATATACATTTGCACAGTATACAATAAACAATATACAATTGTACACAATATACATTATACATACACATTTCTATAATATACACATAGTAAGTACACATGTGTTCTCAAGAGACTTATAGATGTATGTATAGCTTTTATATTTGACTTATAGCTTTATATTTGACTTACAGTGATGTATACTGTTAGTATACAGTGATGTATACTGTTACTATGAAGTGCAGTGCAGTAGTTAGTGCAGAGGAGAAGATGGAGCTGTATCTGTTCTAAGCTGTACAGTGCAAGACATGCTACAGTGCTCTGTACAGTGTGTACAGTGTGCAATGTAACAAGGATACCTTGAAATAAAGAGTAACAGATATATCCCACATATCTGCGTAAAATAAAGCATAAAATAAAGTGACATAAAATATGAGCATAAAATAAAGTTACATAATCTCAAGAATCTGTAGAATCACAATTTAAGTGGAGAACAGCCTCCTCCTGCACAAAACACAAACTGGTTTGGTGATTTATATAACCTCACCTATCAAATGTGCAATGTTTTCAAGCGCTGAAATTCGATTCTGTGTCTGTGCTTAGAAATATTTGCTTCTTGGAGCATAATATATCCTCCGAGTGTATTCAGCAATATAGAGTCTAACCCCTCAACACTACAGCAACATTAGTCTTTCAAGCTTTTAGTGCCACTTTGAAAAATAAAATCTTGTCGAGGGGAAAAGGAAAAAGTCAGAATCGCTCCTTTCAAACACTTTGCTTTTAATGTGACACCTTTCTGATTCTGGGGCCTTTCCCTCTCCATTATCGGGGTGACAATATTAAGCATGACTTATTTATATCCTGTTTTGCAAGGCCCTGGGTGATGAAAGGGATAGAAGTGACAGCGAGGTGAGTCGGACCCGTCCCAGTACCTGGAGTCAACACTCGGCACATTTTGTAGTGCTTTGATCTAAGGGCCCCTTTGCTCGTCTTTCTCCTTTGCCTTTCCCTCCTGATAAGGATTTACAGTTTCATCTTTTTTCTCTTTTCTCTTTCCCTCACTTTTCTCTCCCTTATCACTTTTGCATCGCAGGGGATGTAAACAAGTCATCTTCGCTTCAATGAGTGATACTGACATGCAGTAGTGTTTCCTTACTAAGTGCCTTTAAAGCCACAATATGTAAATGAGTGGACTGCTTTGGGTGTGTGCACACCAATGCAACCGCTGTATCGCAATTTCAAATGTTGGCAAACATTGTAAAAACTGGTGGAATCTACAAGAAACTCAAACATTTTGCCAATATTATTGTCAATTATTTTGAAACTGAGTGTTCTATGTGTGTCATTGTTAAGTTGTAATACTAATAATTGTTGCTTGTGAAAGTAAGAATCTTTAATGAAGTATAATTATTTCTAGATTAAAATAAGATTCACTTTCTTAGCTGTTTGACTGTTCAATTAGAATCTACTGTATGAGGATGTTGGTTAATTACCGAATCAAGACCAGTTGGATAATGAGTCTGGATTAGATTGCTGATGTTAACTTGAAAAGGAATGACAGTTACATTCATGCTGATCCATAAATTATAGGGTGCTCTTATCAGCTCTTGCACATCTGAAACTACAAGATGTGGTTTGTGCTTTGCGCTGAGTGCCATCTATAATGTCTCAAGTGTGGAAAGGAAGAGATATGCAGCTTAGAGGATGACCCATCCTCTAAAGGTGTACTGCAGTTTTTTTCCCCTTTTGACACCAGTGCAGCAAAAAGCCAAAACATGGCTGTCACTTTAACGGCCTGACTGACGGAAATTTCATAGACAATGAATGGAAATGTTGAAATGTTGAATGGAAATGGAAAGAATGAAAAAATCAGGCTTAAAGGGACACATAAGCAAATAATTAGGTTAAAACACCAAATGGATAGAGAATGATGTGGGTTAAAATATGATTTTGTCTTTTGTCAAGTCATAAAACTGCATAGTTTATAGTTTTGAGATGTCAGCCCTACCCATTGAAATTTACAATAGCTACACTTTTAAACAGTATTTAAAAATTTAATTATCTTAGATCCTATATATACGTTTTTAATAATTTTTTAAAAGAGTTTCAAAAATTTTTTTCAAAATCATTTTCGAAAAGTTCTGAATGTATTTGTTTAATATAATTTTTTTATAACGTTATAAATGTCTTTAATGTCACTTTTGATCAATTTAATGCATCCTTGCTTTTATGTTAAAACTATTAAAGGAGTAGTTTACTTCCAGAATGAAAATTTTATTTTCTGATCATTTACAAGATGTTCATCTCTGTCTTTCTTCAGTGGAAAAGAAATTAAGGTTTTTGAGAAAAAATTCCAGGAATTTTCTCCATATAGGTCCGAATTGCAGTTTCAGTGCAGCTTCAAAGGGCTCTACACGATCCCAGCTGTAGAATACGATCTGTCATTTAAAAAAAATAAACATTTATATACCAAATGCTCATATTGCACTAGCTCTGCGATGCGCATGTGTGTCTTCATGCATTACGTGATCACGTTGGAAAGGTCATGCATAGTTAGTTCTTCGTCTGTGTACTTCAGTTCAAAAAGGTAGGGTAGGACGAAAAACTCCATCTCATTTTCTCCTCCAACTTCAAAATCGTCCGACATCGTTGTTTTACCTTTTTTGTAAAGAGCGTTTGACTTTCTTTGCACATTTGCTTTGTAAACACTGGGTTGATACTTCCACCCAAGTCACACGTGCGTGATTACGAAATGCGTGAGGTCGAACTAGTGCAAGATGAGCATTTGTGATTAAAAAAAGTATAGAAATTTGTATTTTTCTTAGAAAAATGACAGATTGCTTCGCTAGATAAGACCCTTATTCCCCGTCTGGGATCATGTAGAGCCCTTTGAAGCTGCACTGAAACTGCAATTTGGAACTTCAACCCGTTGGCCACCATTAAAGTCCACTGTATGGAGAAAAATCCTGGAATGTTTTCCTCAAAAACCTTAATTTCTTTTCAGCCGAAGAAATAAACACATGAACATGAGTAAATTATCAGGAAATTTTCAATCTGGGAGTGAACTACTCCTTTAAGTAGCTAAACCATTTTTAAACATTGACAATAAGAATTGTTTCTTGAACACCAAATCAGCTAAATAAAAAGAGACTTAATTACTTCAAACCTTTGCCCAATATATAATAAAAATATATAATAAAAACTGGAATTTTTGAATAACAATGGTTGACCAGCATGAAACCAGAACTAACAGCATAGAAAATTCAGGATGATCCATCTTCTCAGCAGGGTAAGCAGTGTGAAGTTTTTTCTCAGTGGCCTAACTGCCACAACGCCAGCAAGGATATATCCTAGCCAAACACTACATGCTTATATTCTCTACTTCTTTATTCTAATAGGGAATAGATATTCCTCTCTGCTTGTTTTCTTGCTGGTGCATGTGAATTTGGTCTCTTGCTATGCTGCAATTAAACAGGAATGAGGAGGCTGTTGGTTGGGAGGAAAAAAGAAGCCACCAGGAAAAAAAAGTTGACGCATAATGTAGTTTGTGTGTCACATCTAATTTACTGCACTCACTGCAATTTAAACAGACTTGATAAATTATTTGAGAGGGTGGGGTAGGAAGAAAAAAGAACAGGGGAAAATGACATTGTTATTCATCTGTGTCTTTGTCACAGAGTCAAGAGCCAAAAGACGTGCAAAGAAAACTTCTCTCCCCAGGGCTCAAGCAACCATAGTTCAAACAAAGTAAACAACTGTTTTTCTCAGATGCTCACATTAGTGTTGCTGCAGGCAAAAGTTGCCTTCCTTTGGCAGATGGTGCTGTGGCAACGTTTAGCCGGGAGGAGGGGAGTGTGAGATTTTTGCTGGTGTGGAACATGTTTCCGCTCCATGGACATCGCTACATTGCTGTGCAATTATTTGTGAAATTTCTACTAGTAATTTCTAATCGTAAAGCTGTAGACACAGTCATGGAGGCACGCAATCTATGTTTTGTTGCTTTGCAAATGGACTCCTACGATGGACCGTTTCTGCACCCCGCTATTCCGAACAGGATTTCCCAGCATTGCGAGACTTGTTTTGATATAACTGCGATGGTAGCTGCCTCTGAAATAACAGCTCAATGTACTCCACACCTTTTCCCACGAGGCATTATTTTCTAATAAGTTTTTGTTTTACACAGAAAACAATCAAACTCACACTCTCTCAAGTTGTGAGAAAGCCAGGGAGAGAACAAGAAAAACGCCCTGGGTAACAATCTCTTTGTTGAAAACTTAAGTCTTTATTCTCTACCTGGTTGGGAAAGAGAAACTCCCACAAGAAAACACTTCAAAGATTGTACACTCTGAGTGAACACAAATATAACAGAAAAATATTCATAAAACAATAGTATCATATATAATATTATAATGTTAGTATCTTAATGATACTAAAATAGCACTGGATATTTATACTTTTAAAAAATTATTTAAGGTCTTAATCCTTTTATTAGTTTTTTTTTTTTTTCAAAATGTGTGAACTTATAGATCTAGAATTATTCATTTTAAAGCAGTTTGTTCTAAAATTTGAGAAGTCGAGCAGTATTTTTCCAAAAACTTGAATTTGTTAATGGTTAATTCAACTCAGCAGGAGAGTTTTAAAGGGTAAGACTGAACATTGTCAATTATACTATAATAAGATATAATAAGCAAAACAACACTGAATTGAATTTCTTTGCAACATAATTGTAATTCACCCTGAAAACAAAGTGTTGCTAAACCCTCATGTAATGCTAGCATATTTTGATTTAGACAAATGCTACAGTTGCATATTTTTTCTTCAAATGTAGATTCTTAGCAAGATGTGCAGAAAACATACCCATTCCCATTGTCACTTTCAAATGCAAATTGGGCCTCATTAAAAAGTGCAAGTGATATTCATTAACACTCGGACCGCCAGATTTTATTGATTTATCTGCTCGCAAAACCTAATGCACCCTATGGGCAAGCGAGGTACAAAGGTTTATCTAAATGCTTATTTAAATTATGTGGCTCACGGGGAGAGGAGAACACTAGCTTTAGGCTCTGGCATCTGGAGAGGTAACATTTACATAAGCCTTTCTGCATGAGGTGCTTCATTATTTCAGTCATGATATCCACGCTTTGAACTTCGCCACAAAACAACTAGTTGGGGATGTTTAAAGGAGCGATAGAGTCATGCAAGAATCACGTATGTCTTTTATTTCAGTGTTAGGATTTGATTGAATTTACAGCATCGCAGAAATTCTCAGAAAGTCACCCCTATGAAACTATGGTCAGAATATGACCTATTCAGTTTATTTGTATTTAACGCTTTTCAGAACACATATTGTTTCAAAGAAGTTTTACACAGAAAAGTGTCTTACAAAAAGTAGATTTGTTGTTGGAAAGAACCAAGACTCGCCTGACAGGAGTTATAGAAAGGATAACTAGAAGAATTTGTTTCATATACAGTATTGTGTTGAGAAAAAAAAATATCTCTTTCTATATACAGTATAAGTTGATTTTAATGTTAATGTCACATTAATATTCAATGTTTTTTTTTTTTTTTAGTATCATTGAGTTGAGATACTTTTATACTATTATAGATTTATATTGAATATTTTGAATTCTTTATTATATTTTTAATTACATTCATTTTTATTTTATTTACATATATATACAGTGGGTACGGAAAGTATTCAGACCCCCTTAAATTTTTCACTCTTTGTTATATTGCAGCCATTTGCTAAAATCATTTAAGTTCTTTTTTTTTCCTCATTAATGTACACACAGCACCCCATATTGACAGAAAAACACAGAATTGTTGACATTTTTGCAGATTTATTAAAAAAAAACTGAAATATCACATGGTCCTAAGTATTCAGACCCTTTGCTGTGACACTCATATATTTAACTCAGGTGCTGTCCATTTGTTCTGATCATCCTTGAGATGGTTCTACACCTTCATTTGAGTCCAGCTGTGTTTGATTATACTGATTGGACTTGATTAGGAAAGCCACACACCTGTCTATATAAGACCTTACAGCTCACAGTGCATGTCAGAGCAAATGAGAATCATGAGGTCAAAGGAACTGCCTGAAGAGCTCAGAGACAGAATTGTGGCAAGGCACAGATCTGGCAACGGTTACAAAAAAATTCTGCTGCACTTAAGGTTCCTAAGAGCACAGTGGCCTCCATAATCCTTAAATGGAAGACGTTTGGGACGACCAGAACCCTTCCTAGAGCTGGCCGTCCGGCCAAACTGAGCTATCGGGGGAGAAGAGTCTTGGTGAGAGAGGTAAAGAAGAACCCAAAGATCACTGTGGCTGAGCTCCAGAGATGCAGTCGGGAGATGGGAGAAAGTTGTAGAAAGTCAACCATCACTGCAGCCCTCCACCAGTCGGGGCTTTATGGCAGAGTGGCCCGACGGAAGCCTCTCCTCAGTGCAAGACACATGAAAGCCCGCATGGAGTTTGCTAAAAACACCTGAATAAGATTCTCTGGTCTGATGAGACCAAGATAGAACTTTTGGCCTTAATTCTAAGCGGTATGTGTGGAGAAAACCAGGCACTGCTCATCACCTGTCCAATACAGTCCCAACAGTGAAGCATGGTGGTGGCAGCATCATGCTGTGGGGTGTTTTTCAGCTGCAGGGACAGGACGACTGGTTGCAATCGAGGGAAAGATGAATGCGGCCAAGTACAGGGATATCCTGGACGAAAACCTTCTCCAGAGTGCTCAGGACCTCAGACTGGGCGAAGGTTTACCTTCCAACAAGACAATGACCCTAAGCACACAGCTAAAATAATGAAGGAGTGGCTTCACAACAACTCCGTGACTGTTCTTGAATGGCCCAGCCAGAGCCATGACTTAAACCCAATTGAGCATCTCTGGGGAGACCTAAAAATGGCTGTCCACCAACGTTTACCATCCAACCTGACAGAACTGGAGAGGATCTGCAAGGAGGAATGGCAGAGGATCCCCAAATCCAGGTGTGAAAAACTTGTTGCATCTTTCCCAAAAAGACTCATGGCTGTATTAGATCAAAAGGGTGCTTTACTAAATACTGAGCAAAGGGTCTGAATACTTAGGACCATGTGATATTTCAGTTTTTTTTTAATAAATCTGCAAAAATGTCAACAATTCTGTGTTTTTCTGTCAATATGGGGTGCTGTGTGTACATTAATGAGGAAAAAAAATGAACTTAAATGATTTTAGCAAATGGCTGCAATATAACAAAGAGTGAAACATTTAAGGGGGTCTGAATACTTTCCGTACCCACTGTATACTGTATATATACACTACCAGTCAAAAGTTTAACAGTAAGAGCTTTTATGTTTTTAAAGAAGTCTCCTTTGCTCACCAAGCCTGCATTTATTTGATCCAAAGTACAGCAAAAACAGTGTGATTTTGAAATGTTTACTATTTAAAAAAAATAAATAAATAATAAAAACGTTTCTATTTTTTAGCATCATTACTCCAGTCACATGATCCTTCAGAAATCATTCTAATATTTGTTGTTCATATATATGTATATACAGTATATGAAACTTAGTAGAATTTTTTTCAGGTTTCTTTGATGAATAGAAAGTTCAGAAGAACAGCATTTATCTGAAATAGAAATCTTTTGTAACATTATAAATGGCTTTTAAAAAATTATACTGACTCCAAGCTTTTGAATGGAATAATGTATAATGTTACAAAAGTTTTTATTTCAGATACATGCTGATCTTTGGATCTTTCTATTCATCTAAGAATGCTGAAAAAACAACTTTTAAATACTGATAATAATAATAATAATAATAATAAAAATAATAAAATGTTTCTTGAACAGTAAATCAGCATATTAGAATGATTTCTGAAGGATCATGTGCAGTAATGATGCTGAAATTTTTGTTTTGATCACAGGAATAAAAATATATTACAGGTTAACGGTTATTTTATTTCCAGTAAACTAAACCTATGGTTTTAGTTTAGTTAACTACAACAACCCTGTTAATATTAATTATGTATACATATATAAAACTGACATTTATTTTAATTAAATGAATTCTCACATTTTTGTCTTGTCCATTAACAAAAAAATGTACTCTTATCGTTGCCAGGCAGAAATACCTGCAATACGATCTCAAATCCTAATTTTAAGCAATAAGGGAATCAATTAGATCTGACCTTGCTCACAGCTGAACTGTTAATGCCTCTGTCTCTCTAGATCATGAAACGCTCCTATCAGAGAGATTCCTCTTTCCTGCTCCTTTTCACTCCCTTACCACCCCCTCCAGTGGAAACAAGGTGCCCCTGTGATTAAGGCCAGTGCGGTGCCACCCTTGTCATTAGAATAAAAGAAAGAGAGCGTGAGCTCCACAGGGGCTAATGAACGCCATGCATCACACTAGGCTTAAGGACATATCTGTGGCATCATTAACTAACAGTGCAGAAAGGCCAGGGCGAAGGTTGGCAGCCTGAAGACAGGTCTCTAATCATCAGCCAGAAACCAGTGCACTCAGACGTGACTTTTCAGCTTTAGCTTTATTTGAGGTAGTTTTATATCATATTTACATTTATTCCTTTAGCAGATACTGTTCTGAAGGATCTTATTGTATTGGCTGAGCTGTTGTTGGTTGGGTCACCGAAGTATTAGATTACTAATACGTACAATAATTTTATGACTTACTGAGGAGCACAAGAGAAGGTATTTTTCAGCTCTTTTTGTCCATACAGTGAAAGACCATTGAGGACCATTTTTTCACATCACGGAAGAAAAAAAAAAAAAATCCTGCTACATTGATTGATTGATTGATTGATGTATTCTTTTGTGTTCCACAGATTAAAGACTGGATTCAAGATGAAGTGAATATGAGAAAACATAATTTTCATTTTTGGGCAATCTATCCCTTTAACTGCTTTTACATGCTCTTTTCATGTTAGATTTGCACTTTTATTTTTAAAGTTAATTCATTCATTAAATAATTAATTACAGAGAGATTACTCCAGTCTTCAGTGTCACTTGATCCTTCAGAAATCATTCTATTATGTTGATTTGGTGCTCAGGAAACATGGAAACCTTGATAATTCTTTTTTTTTTTTTTAAATGAACAGCATTTATTTGAAATAGCCTTTACACTCACTTTTGATCAATTTAATGTATAAAAAAATGTAATTTATTTGAACAACAATATAATCCTGTTGACTTTTGAATGGTAGTTTACTGTTTGTATATCACGCAAACTTTATATATCATGTAAACTGAAATCATACCAGTATAATCTGACCAGATGTGATTGAATCTGAGCTTCATCTAGCATGCATACATGCTAATTAGACTACAAATGATTACAATTATAACTGTACATGTACACATACATAATGTAAATATTTCTGATTAAAGACAATTTAAAAAACACCCATACTCCTTCACCACACTTAAGGTACAGTGAATGCGAACTTTCTGGAGAGTGGTTTTGCTATATGTATATATATATATTTAAATTTTTACTTTCAGCTGGGAAATTCTGCGCTTTCAGATGCTAACATTATCCTTTGTAAAGACACAACATAAACACAACGTCTTCAGCTACACCTTTGAGTAGGTGTTTGTTAGGCCATGACCTTCCCAGGGCCTCTCTGAGAAACCAGTTAGAAGGAATGGATGGAAAGAATGGATGGAAACAATGTCACGTTGGGTCTCCTGTCTCTCTTTCTCTCTTCCAAGCTCCGACTGCCCCAGGAGGGTCCTGAGAGGCCCCTGGCACGATAGCACCGTCTCAGCTCTCATTAGTGCGTCATGATGAAACGAGTTGTAACGCATGTCATCAGCACAGGCTACGCTAAGCTAATCCGAAGGCCTGCCTTGTGAATCATGCATGACCCCCGTCTGCCTTGGTGCTAGATGCAGGCCCAGAAGACTATGGAGGCGCTCACCTCATAGGAAGCATCAAAGATTTACACGCCTACATCTTTCTTCCTGCGAACCCCCCACCTTTCCATTCACTGACCTCTGCCTACTCTGGTGTGAGATCTTTGCCACCCTCACAGGGCCACCATCAACTCGTTTCCTTTACACATATCTGTGCTCTACTTTACTCTTTTTACTTGATCTCTTTTGCCAGGACTGAAGGGAAAAAATATGGCCGGAGAAAGAGAAGAAATGAGTGAGAGCATGAAAGAGTGTGTGAACAAGGGAGCTCATGAGATTACAGGGGTGTTACAGCATGGTGTCATTAACATTTTAGACCCCGGAATCTCTTGCCCGTTGGCTCTATCGGTGGAAGCAAAACACATGCTTCAGTCATATGCGTCAGTTTTTCCCACGACACCAAAACAGACAAGCGACAAGCATCAAGCCCTTCAGTCACAGGTACTGCTGAGATGAACACCTCTCTGAGTGTTGCACAATACCTAAAATTGGGATTTGGATTCATTTGTGTTGAACATATGACAGTAGTTCTCTACAGTGCGTAACATCGAGTTTTAGTTTTTTTAATTATTACAAAAAATACACTGTTTGAATGTTTGGGCTTGGCAAGATTTTGATCACACTTTATTTTAAGGTCCAATTCTCGCTATTAACAAACCATTAACTGTGACTACTGCCTCAATAAACTCCCAATTTGCTGCTAATTAATAGTTAGTAAGGTACGTGTAGATGTAGATTATGGTCATGCAGAATATGTGCTTTATAAGCACTAATAAACACCAAATATGTTAATAATAGGCATGCTAATAAGCTACTAGTTAATAGTGAGAATCGGTCCCTATATTAAAGTGCTACCTAGATGTTTTGTAAATTAAAATATCTTAACATCATGAAATAACATCATATGACAAAACGATTTTCTAACAAAAATAAAAGGAATGTTTGGTTTCAAGAAATGATAATGACTCCTCCTGAAGTAAAAAAGGAAACAGCTATGTAGTTTAACCATTAGGATGAATTAAATGCAAATGTATTACTGAAGAATCACACTAGTTATCTGCTCAGCTATAAAGTGCTGTGGTAAGTTCATTAAGATGGTCTTCAGTCATAACATTCAAATATCTTCAGGCGAAACATTTCTTCGTACGTCTTCTTTTTTACACCTTGACTTAAATCCTAATTCTAAGATTAAAGCCAGTTTAAGGAACCCTAATGTTATATTAAAACAGATTTAATCACCGCAACTGCTTTCGAAATCACTTACCATATATTAGCATGCAGAAAAGAATGTCTGAAATATGCTAAAAAGGAAAAAAAAATATTTTTGTGGTCCACTGAGTAGATGTGTACATATATTACTACAGGTTAATGAAACTGCAGATCTCTTAATTTTTCATATGGTTAGTGCATGTGTAAATATTTAATGAAGACTTTATGCACCAGATATTTTAATAAAAAGGTTGGTAAGTCTGGATTATGATCAGATAGTTTCTGGGGGTGAATGAAGGAATCTCAATCTCATAAATGGCAGAATGACCATCTGTTTTCTACAGAATCTTACTTTACACAGAAATATGTAGAAATAGGTTTTATTGTTTGCTGTTTCTTGTACCATAATTGACTAAAATATAGTGGACTCCCTGTAAATTTTAAAGACAGCGTACACTTTTGGAAACAGTGATTCTATGAGTGATTTATGTGACAACGAAAGCGTTGCTTTAATTATCTTTCCCCGACTGACCTGCCAAAGTAATCTTAAAAACAACAGTCCAGTTTCAGTCTGGCCACTTTTAATTAACACAAAACGATGCATCACATGGTTTAATTAATATTTCAGTACCCACTTCGCTCCCGTTTGCCACTTAGATAAGGCTAATTTGGAAATGACATACCCATAGACCATGAGCCCATGAAAAATGCACAAACCACTTAAAACCAATGCACGACCATGAGGAAGACTCTTTACCCCTCCCTGATTCCCTCATGAGTTTTGACTTTTACTTATAGTGAAACTGGATCATATTTTCAGAATGACTGCCCCAAACTAATGCAACCGCTTTCTGCTTAGGCTCTGACGGAGTGGTTGGATGGTGAAACATTATCCTCTTTTGAATATCACGCCTTGCAAGTGTTCTTCAAGCGTAATGCGCGATGAATAATTTAGAGGTCACCCCCTCGCTCCGATATGTATCGTCAAGCCGTCTGTCGTCTTCTGAAGTTTCATGGACTCTTAAAACAGGTCTTATAGCGTTGCACTCAACCCTGGTCCTCTTTGTTTATGTTACAAGTGAAGAGATGGACCTGACAAAGCTCAAAGGCTTCCACTGGTGTTGTTTTTAAGTTGAAATTGATACAACGCTCAACGCTCATAACCTGCCTGGTTATAGATTTCACACTGTTATTGAGATATGCAGAACTAGGCCAGAATGGAAATCTAGCTGAACAGCATTCAGCTCAGACAAGGTCGGCTGTTCCTTATACCAATTCAAAAAGCTCAGCTGTGCAAAGCAGAGGTCAAGCCGTTGATGTAAGATGACTTGCCAAAATGGAAGGGACAGCTCTAACTATATTTTGACACTGAACAAAATATAGGAAAAAAGAAGCAGTTAATGTCAGGGAGTCATTTATTTTGACACTGAATACCCTGAAGTATGTCCTACATAGCTGTAGCTTAAAATAGCTTCATGTGAGAAAAAAAGTACTATAGATTTTGTAATGTTTAATAAATGTAAAGGCTGACTGTTACTTAGATTATAACAGATTATAACCATAGTTAACGGTTTCAAGAAACTTTAGAAGAAAAAGTTCACTACACTATTTAGGGGTTGGGATAATAGTTTATGCTCACACTGAATTTATTAGATTAAAAAATATAATAAAAACAGTCATATTGTGAAATATTATTACATTTTATTTTCTGTTATAATATATTTTTATTATATAATTTATTCCTGTGATGCAAGGCTCAATTTTAAGCATCGTTACTCTAGTGGGGGCAGTCGTGGCTTAATGGATAGAGAGTTGGACTTATAACTCAAAGGTCACGGGTTCGAGTCTCAGGTCTGGCAGGGATTGTAGGTGGGGGGAGTGAATAACCAGTGCTCTCAATACCATGACTGAGGTGAGGCCCTTGAGCAAGGCACCGAACCCCCAATTGCTCCAGCGTGCATCTCTAGGCTAGCTTCTGAGGTGGAATTATTGCTGATGAGTCAATAAAGTAAATAAATGCTTTTCATGAGCATGAAAAGAGACATACTTTAACAGCATCATGTTGCACTGTTATGATATTATGTTGTTTTCCTACTAGTGTTTACACTAAGGTTACAAACTAAGGTCTATAAAAACATAATTTCATCAGGAAATATATTCTAACAGGCTTACAGCCTTGATCGTTCAGTCAAGACAGCAGTGCTTGAGTGTGTGTTTGTAGCACTGTACTATCTGATTAGCGGCTGGAGGCCAAACTCCAGTGAAAAATGCAATCCAGACGAACTCTAGCTTGAAGTTCTAACAGGCCTCTGAATGAGGCGATGGCTGCTCTCCAGGGTGCTTTCCCACTGCAGCTGCTTTCCTCCTCTGGCTCATTGCCCATTACTAGCCGTGCTCATCACACAGGGAAATAAACAGACCAAAATTTAAGAGGGCATGGTGCTAATAGGCTTATACACTGATGCCTGTCTCCATAACTGAGAATGCTCGTGAAATATTAAAAGGTAATAAACAAATACCCTCTGATGATGGCTAAAGAGAGAGAGTGGTCCAGAGAGTGAGCCTCTATTCAGTCGCTTTTCCTGCTAAATTCACCCCTGGTGGATGGAGTTGAAATGTAGAGTGAAATACAACTTTATTATAGCCTTTTCTTTATAGGACAGTGGAGAGAGGGGAAATAGTGGAGGAAGTGAGGGGAAACCAACTTATGTGTCACAAACACATGTGTGCCACAGCCATGAAAACCAGATGCAGCTTTGTTAAAAGATTAAACAGAATGACATGGCACACAGTTAAGATGTTCATGTTTCATCAAAGATGGCATCTTTTTAAATTTGCAGTTGGTTGTGGTATTTAAATGTGTTTACATGCATGCAGAAGGTGGCTTGATAAAGAATGTTTTATGTCAGGATGAAATGCACAGAAGTGCAGATTATAATAAAGATCTCTACAACCTCTTTGAAGCAAAGCTAGTGGACTGACCATCTTCTAAATTTCTTTATTTTTCTATCTTTGTATCACATACACACTTGCAGTCCATTTTTATATGCATACAGTATATACAAAACGTACATACTTTATCTTCTGTAAAAACAGCAAATATATGTATGATTAATGTTGCACTCACAAATTGTTGTCCAATCAGATCTAAAGCAATGGTTCTCAGCCAGGGGGGCCTCAGGAAACTTAAAAAAATGACAGTAATATGGCTTAAAAATGACTTGAAAGTAGTTATATAAAATTAATAATTTTACACAATACATTAAATAGCTTTAAAAATTCTAAGAATTAAGAAATAATAGGCTACATGAAGTGATATTTTGTCTTACTTTGTCCAAAACTACTGTTTTCAAACTAAAGTTTAAAAACTCTGTCATCTTTTCAGCAGAAATACCAGAGGAAAGATCATAGCTTCAATCTAATATATTCTTAGACAATGGGAGACCTTGGAGTCCAACAGTTTGAGAACAACTGCTTTAGAATAAGAATTTCCCCATTTCCAAACAACAAGCAAGTCAAAAATCAAGGTTCATAGCAGTAACGAAAATGAAAGCCATCTGCTATTTTAAAACAAAAGGACAAGCCCTTACTGTTTATGTCACCACAGGTGCTCATCAAGTGATTTCATGGGGTCTTCAAGGTCATTATGAATTTTGCATGAAACCTTTTGAGATGCGTTAGCTTTTTTCACTTTTCAGTTGCGTGCATACCTCCTTTTCCCAAGCAGGCTCCTAGCGATGCACTAAAGTGAAAAGACTGCTTTACCACAGGAATAAATATACGTCATGGCAAGATTAAAGTAAATGCTGGTTTATAATTAGCTCCGTCGCCTTCAGCAAGAGATCTCTAGTACATCTTTGCCATTTTGATGGAATGTGGATGTCAGCAGGGTTGGCTAGGAAGAATTGAGCAACCTATCAGCTTAAAGAAGTGTAGATTATTCACTCACACCACCATATCTAAAGCTGCAGAGAACTATTAAATGTGCATTTTTAACTAAGGTCAGCTCTAAATTAAGAGCCAAGACTTGAGACACACAGCATGACAACAGGTTGCATTCGCCACTCAGAGCCTGACTAAAGCAAAGCGTCTGCAGAGAGCGATGCGAGATACACTGCCTGCCGGAGCTCCCTCAGGCCCTGAGCTCCATCAGTCCTGCTTACATTCTCTCCATTCTGACCACTTTCCATCCGTGAGGATCTAACCTCCGTGCCGAGCGGCTCTTAATGAGCTAAAACTTCCCTTCAATCATCTCCCAATCAGCCCAGTCAAGCCTCCTCATCCTGGTGCTGTCACGCTGCAGCGGTGGCCCCATTAAACCTCCCAGATGTCTCAGCCCCTCTGTTGATTCTAAATGAATTCATGCAATTACCAGAGTACCCCTTTGCGTCGACAAACATTTTTTGAAAGAGGGTTAGGGGAGGAGGAGAACTTCTTGTAGGACAGGGAGGAGGAAATGGAAAAAACACCAGCTCTGACATTTCAGGGAATTTCACAGGGATGGCTAATCGAAAGTGATCAGCGGAAGAGTTTAATATTTAACTAGTCAGCGACGCAGCCCAAAGTTTCTAATGAAATTATAACTCATGCTTGAAAAGCAAAAGTGCATGTGTTGTGGGAGCCTAAATTATTCAGCCGCCCCATATCTCTGCATTTCTGTTCACTCACAGACAAACGTGGCACTCGCAAGCTTTTAAGAAAGGAGGCAGGCTGTGACGAATGGCATGAAAAGATTACATCCGATCCCAAATTGAAGTGACTTGCTGACTGAAGTACATCCAGGAACAACTTAATTGTGTTAATTAATTGATTTCCTTAACTAAGGGATGCACGCACATGACAAAATCACTAAGAATGTGATCTAGCCACAGTCTCACAAAGCCATTGCACCCCTTCAGCACACCTGTGACTTTTTATGTTTAAAAAAGTATTAAATGATCAAAAAAGTACATTAATTAGCTCTTTTTGAGAAAGAGAGATGAGGGGCCCACAATATCTATGAAGGTCGGTAAAATATTTAGGGCGGCAGCATTCATATTAATGGTAACATTACACATACGTCTCGCAAAATTCAATTAGAATTCAACTCAACATCGATGTCAGGCGCTTGTCAGGCATATAAATGTACCATAGCTTCGGGTTATGGTGTCTATTTTCATACATTATTTTTCAGGTAGCTTAGCTTTTGGCCACTCAACCACCCTTGCGGCGTTATTCCAACAGAAAAAGAATTACATACTTGATGGGGACTAATTAGATCAGCCCTCACCTGAGAGTCCTCCGGGCTGTTGTATCCTGACTTCCCTAAGGTTAATGTGCACCAACTTTTTACAGGAGCGCTTGCTTTTTACACTTTTACCGCTTGTATATGTGCTTCGAACCGGAAAGAAAAAGAAATCACAAATCAGTCAAGAGAGCATTCAAGTGTCCAAATGTGGTTTAAACCACTCAAAACAAATGTAACTCTAAGAGCCTTTTTAGCTCTGTGTTTGCGTTTACCTTTCTTGCAACTGTTTTGACATTAAGTATCTCATCTCTCTTTTGGGAGTTGTTTGTTCAGTGCAGTGTACTATTTTTAAGAACATTATAATGTGAAATAATTAGGAATGAGACAACCTTATATGTATAAAGCATAGAATCATAGTTTTGGGTTCTGGATTAGGTTGATGTGTTTAATTTATCAATGCAGTGTGTGTTACAAAATGGATTTAACGGGATAGTTCTCTCAAAAATAAACCTTGATTTACTCACTCAGGTTGTCCCAAACCTGTATGACTGTGTTCTCCTGCAGAACACAAGAGAAGATATTTTGAACAACTGTTTTGGGGGTCACTGTGGTCCAAAACAACACTGACTGTCTCTGAAACAGAGACAATTTGCAAAAACTGTTCCACAGAATGATCAAACGCATAAAGGTCTGGAACAACATTAGGGTGAATAAATGATTATACAATTTTCATTTTTTGGTGAACTATTCCTTTAAAAAATATATATATAAATAAAAATAAGCGTTAAAGTGTGATTTGTGCTCTGTGGTCACACTCATTTAGTGCATTCAGCTGTTAACTATATAAAACATGACTTGAACAGATTTGGTTTGAAAGGTTTATCATGATTTCTAAAGCTTTACAAGATGACTTCGGAGTGCACTGCTGGCTTGATTTCAGAGAGGACCCATAGTGTGATTCACATTAATATACTTTATCAATTTTCCTCTGAAATAAAGCAACAAACTGCTAGCTGTCAATTCCAAAGAGAATCTGAAGCTTTATCAATCTTAGTTTTAATTTTAAATTAAATGACGGGAATTTTTTCTTTATTTCTAAGAAGTATTAAGCTTTGTTTGTGTCATTCTGAGCCTCATAAAACTAATATTAAGTCATAAATGCAGGACCACAGAGAAGCCAGCAGACCAGGGGGCCACACATTGATTTATGAGGGCACATTTGATACTAACTAAGTTTCTAATTGTTACAATGCTGAGAAAAAAAAGAATACCTTTCAAGAAGCTTCTGTTTCATGCACACTGATTAAAGAATGTGTGAGACTTCAGTGACATGGCGGCTATTATTAATTCATTGCAAACAGTGGAATTTGGGTGTGTTACTTTGAAAAATGTTCAAAACTGCTGGCCTGTAATAAAAAAGCAGCTCGTAAAAAAAAAAAAAAAAAAATTCGAACTCATTAACATTTCATTGGCGAATTCTCTTTCATATGAAATATCCCCAATATACGGCTGTCACAATCAATCAGGTGTCCAGAAAAGAGAGTCTGACAAGCGAAAAAAGGGATGGGGAATATGTCAACGGTGGCACTCGCTGTTTCTTCTCTCTGTCATGTTGCCAAAGCCCAATGTTAAGCAGACACCACAGCCAAAAGGAAAAGTGAAGCTTGAGATTCTGACAAAAAAGAAAGAAAAGAAAAAAGTTCATGCCATCCTCCCCATGACAGAAATCTCCAGCTAAGGTTATGTTATCTTTAGAGGCAAGAGAATAGTTCAAAAGCAAGGATTTCTCTCGCATTGAGATCTTTAGGGATGTGTTTGGCAAGAAAACCACTTGGCTCATAATTGTGTAATCGTATGCTTGGTCCCCTGATCCCGCCTGAATTCTCTTACTTTCACCTTGAACTCAACTCTTGAAAGCACGAGTACAGAAGCAAGGGAGAGATGAGGAGGAACTGAGGAGGAAATGTGCATGTGATGCTGCCCCAGAGTAGAATTTGGTACTTGCAAAAAATGTAAAAGAATCACAGATTAAAAATTCAAGACTTCAAACAAGAGATTTTGCGTAATTACCCTGATGATGAAAAGTTGATTATATATGGAAAAACTGTAAAAGACTGAGGAAGTTCAATCTCATCTTTACAAGCATGATTAGGAAATGGCAGCAGCTGAGTTTGATCGTCCTGCAGGTGTCATCCTCTGCCGGCATTAGTTTCTTCTTGAACATATAGGGTGCGTCTCAATCAGCTCTCTAGTTCAGCAGTCAGGGCACTGATCAGGGAGTTGGCTGTCTCAATTTCAAAATCATTTCTAGTGCACTAAAACGCTCGCTCCCGAAAAAAACAAAAACACAATGCACTGCAAAAACTTTTATTATTATTATATGTCAGCATAAACACACATCACTTGGCAGGTAGTGAACACGTCTAGTTAAAATCTATGCGTAATATTAGGCTAAAATATTGTAGAGTATGTAACAGAACAGTGTGTTTAAAAAGCATAAAAATAATATAAAGAAACATAGGTCCTGTCTGTGATTGACATGCTACAATGCTGTACGTTGACGTTGCATGTAGTCATGTCACCGGAAACTGAGTAATCACTGTTCCAATGTGTAGTGAGCCAGTACCCGGATTTGTGTACAGTGATATACTGATTAATGATCACAGGGAGTGGATTGAGTCGCATCCATAGTCATTTGCCACAGTATGAACTCCACTTTGACCCAGGGTAATTCCTCATGTTGAAATCTGTGGTTATATGTGTAAACTGGGGAAATGCGAGTCTATGAACATTAGGATGAAAAAAAAATAAAACTAGTCTGATAGGTCAAGTACAGGCTTTCCCTCACCCTTTGACCTCTTTTTCCCATCTCATTCTTTTCTGGTGTCTTTTTAACATGTTGTAACCTTGATATAAGGCCTTCAAATTAAAGTGACCTGTAGTTTTGGATTCTGAGCTCCAGCCTACCATTAGAACATTAAAGGGAAACTTCAAACTCAAAAAATTAAATTCTGTCTTAATTTACTCACAAGTGACATATTTTGAGGAATGTTGGTATCTGAACTGTTTTTGTTAACACTGATGTCTGAGATACTGAAACATTTTGCAAAATACTTTCTTTTATAAAAGGAAGTCAAACATGAATTTTCAGTTTTGGGTGAACTCTCTCTTTAAAATTAGTAGTAGCAAAGGAATTGTGTAACCTCCAAACAATTGAGAATATCAGAATTTCGGAAATTTAAATATATTTTCCCTCTCGTTTCTCATTAGTGTCCAAGCTTAATTATAGCATGTTAGCTAATTTGTTGTTTGCACTTTTAGTATGACCACATGTCCAAGTCTCCATCCTCTGACCTTAAGTATAGAGAAGATAGAAGCAGGTATCAAGCGTGCACCAGGAAGTTGATACACTCTCATGCCCAGTGGGCAAGTATTATTCCTACTGTATATCATTATGGGTGAGTTGTCCTAATTAGCACAAGGGCAGAATAATGAATACAACTCCATTAATCAAAAGGTAATATATGTAAAAGCAGTACTTTTGGCCTTGGGAGAAGCTGCTAAAGGTAGACAAGGAGAATAAAATCAAAGGAGGACAAAAAAAAAAATGTTCCTCCAGCGGTGAATATTGCTTTAATATTCATTTATACACCATTTCTTGTATTGAATATACACAGCTTACTCTGTGCTGCTTCATTAGGTCGTAGGCAAAATAGAAAAAGTAAACGGAGTATAAAACAAGAGCTCTTTGCTCATCATTCTAAATCAGAACTCAGCGGTAGATGAAGATTTTAAAGTAGGACTGTTTCATATGTCTGAATGAATGTACACTGCTGTTCAAAAGTTTGTGGATGAACAGATTTTTTGTAATGTTTTTGAAAAAGTCTCGAATGCTTACTAAGGCTGCATTTACTAGAAAAAAATAAAATAAAATAAATGGTAAAAACAGTAATATTGTGGAATATTATTACAATTTAAAATAACAGTTTTCTTTTTCTTTGTGAACAGTGTAAAATGTAATTTATTTCTGTGATGAAAAAGCTGATTATTCAGCAGACATTACTTCAGTCTTCTGTTTCATATGATCCTTCAGAAATCACTCTAATACACAGTTTCACAATCTGGTGCATAACATTTCTTATTATCAGTGTTAAAATGTTGTTGTTCTGCTAAATATTGGAAACCACAACACATTTTATTACCATACTTTAACAGAACAGCATTTATTTTAAATATATATATATATATATATATATATATATATATATATATATATATATTGTTGTTGTTGTTGTTTTGGAACAATGCATCCTTGCTGAATAAAAGCATTGACTTCTATAAAACTTATGTTCATGTGACATTCATGTGACATTAATAAAATTTCAATTTGCATAATTTTATTCAAATCCTTAGTTTATTGTGAAACATGTTTTGTTTTTATTTATGCCAGCATTATCAATATTAAATCACCACTGTGCATGAAAACAGATGTGTGAGATTTTTCTTTAACATAGCTTTTTTAAATATATATTTTTTTAACATAGCTTAAGTCATCAGACCTAAAATTATGGTGTTTAATCAAATTATATACATTTAATATCCCTGATTAGCTTGCAAAGAAAGTGGCAACGCAATGTCATGTAAGTTTTACTTTACCTTTAATCTTCAGAGGTTTGTAACCCATTTTCTCATTTCAATGCTTTGCAAGCATTGCTGACTGCTGTCGTTGTTGGTGATGACTATCCATGTCATTTTGAGGCTATAACAAAATTGTAGATGTTGTCAGAATATGTTATAGAATATATTATACATTTCACAATGTCCAGATACTTTTTGAGGCCACTCTATAAGTTTCTATATATGTAATGTCTGATGTTTTCCTTTTCCAAAAAAGCTAATTTAAAATGAAAGAAATCACTTTAGTGCCAGATTTGTAAGCTCAGCCCATAAGCCTCTAGACTGTGCTGTCACTTAGCTCACGATTACAGTAGGTGTAGCGCACAGGACAATGCCTCAAATGTAAGCATCAGCCAGAAGTGTCTCTATGTAGGTCATGAGGCGCAGATGGAGGCAGATGACACAGTGATGGTGGCGGGTAGAAATGTTTGAGAAAGCACTCAAGTGATCTCATTTTCCGAGGCTGCCACAACAATCTTCGCTACAGACTGCTGATTCCTCTAGTCTCCCTTTTTTGAAACATTTGCACCTCCAAATCCAAAGTGAACATACTCGCACCCTCTCAGTGTCTTTCCATCTCTCTCTCCCTCACTCAATCTCTAGCACACATATACATTATGCCGCTCCGACATGGATAGATGGTTTTAAAATGCTTCTATGGATGTAAAAATAAACTTGTGCTGAGTGAAAGCTGCAAATGTTTTTTTTTATTTTAAAATGAAGACGGAAAGAGACGAGAGAGCTGAAGATATAGCCACAGTGGGAAAATGTGGCATTAGGTTTTGTCGTGAAGCTCACAGCACTTTTCACTGAGGAAAAATCAAATGAAGTTCTTTTGAATGTGAGAATTATGTGTATGTAAATTATTTATATGTATATATAGATAATGGTTGTTATTTTAAAAAGATTCGATTTAATGTTTAATTGCCTTTATTTCAAATGATCCAAATTGAAAACTGATTTAAGTTAGACCAGAATTCTTAGCTTTCCAAAACCAAAGTGTCTTATTTCTGTCATAATAAAACATAATGTCATTTTATTTTGAATTTCCTATTAGTAATTCATGGTCAAAATTGTTTCTTTGACCACTTTCGGTGATTCTAAATGTATAACACTTCTTAAAAAGAAAGAAAGTCAATAATCTGTTATGTGTGCACTGTAATACACAGAGACTATCTCCACATATGATCTTCAATATTGATATTATGGAAAAGGAAACAATGGAAAAGACAGAATGAGGCAAGTGGCTTGTGTTTCAACCTGACACCTCTCTCAGCACTTAAAAGACGACAGCCCTCTCCGCATCTATTTTCTTATTCTATCTTATCAGTTACATTTAACGCCTTAACGAGAGGAGAAGCCGCACGTATCAAAGTAGCACTTTTGTCATATAGCATTAGAGTACCTCTTCTTTCTTTTGGTTATTTTCCCCCTGATCACAGATTGTTTTCCAGCAGGTAGACTGAAAGACACTGATTAAAATATGAAAGGTGCATGTTCTTTGTGCTCGCTGACGGCTAATTTCTAAAAAGTGCACCACCTTCTCTCTCATTTATACATGCTTGCCATTTCCTCTTCTCTTTCACTGCTTACCCCCTACAAGCTGTCATTTCTTCTAATTTAACTTGAACCAGGTTTTTTCAATAAAAGTTAGTATGTGCTACAGATAGATAGATACCCAAGTAACCTGTTAAACTGTCTATCTTGGAGAGAACCATTTACTAAAAAGAAAATCAAGTCCTTTACAAGTTAGAAAAGAAGAGGTCAGTGCTTTCTGCTCTTTGTTTTTCCTTAACCTTTTTCCAGCAGGCTTAGTTCAATAGACTACTTTCCTGTTTTTGCAACTCAACAGTACTCAAACACAAAGGTCAGAAGGAGGCCATGAGATGAAAATGGCGCGAAAGATCGCCGCGCACCGGAGCGTGGCGTCATTGTAGGCCAAATCGCGCGTGTAGGTTAATGTTTTATTGCGTTGTAATCGAAACAGTATTTAAAAGTTTATAGAATACATGAAAACGGATAACAATCTCTTTCCGTGCGAGTACATGTACGCATTTTTGTTATACCTATGTTTTATCCCTTGTTTGAGTCATGTTTACGTGTTTACATGTTTACGTTTTCAAGAATCCCCCCTAAAGTTAAACATTAATAAATACATATAAGTGTCTCATTATACAAACGGTCACACGTGGCGCTTTCTACAACCATTGTTCAGCTGTCAAACATTCGGTCCCACACTAAATCCCTGTGCTGTTCCATAACAGTTCGCTAGATGGGGCTATAAGTCTTTAATTGTTGCAGAAAATCATCAAAGGAAGTATAACTAAACGTTAACGTCTCAATATATTAAGTCCTGGTCATATAAATGTTCCAGCCTTTCCACTTGTTCATTATTTGTTCCATGTGTTTGGAGACTATGAGGTTTTTAATCAATGATTAATATTGTAACCCTTAAGTGGTATACTTGGGGATAGAGACATTTGAAAGGCTGGAAGGACAGTAGGCCTAAGTGACTGAGTAAATTAAATAATAAAATGGGGCCCCTGCAAAAAGAACTTCAAACACTAACATCAGGTCAGACTCTAACATCAGCTCACCACCTTTATCTAACAGAAAAGCAGCAGCGTGCTATCAGAGCACCACTGATGTTAAGGTAAAAGTGAATATTTTTTACGTGTTATTTTCTTTGGCAATACAAACCATAATGAAGGAAAAATAAAACCAAATTTTATTTAAATTTAACAGAAAATTTTATTATTTAAGGCTAATGTGTTGAAAAGGAGCAATTAATTAATTGTTTATGTTCCTGCCCATTCAAGGGTTGATTCATGTTCATTGCCACAAGCTCACTTCTTTTAATTTTTTCCCCTATGTGCACATAAAGAGAAAACAACAACAACAAAAAAAAACCATCTGCAATTCTGACCTAGCAACATGTAGTATGTGTTGCTTTGTTAGCTTTGTTTTACTTTTTCTGCTCTCTCTCTTTCATACACATATCATACATGTAATCACTCTACAGATCACTTGGGGATTTTTTAAGAGAGCACTTCACAGTAAGTAGAAGCTGTTGGGTTGAAGGAAACGATAAGAGATCGATATGCACGTACAGCTCTATGCCTCAAAGGTGAATCCCAGTGTTTGGATGTGATTCACACACATTCGTTATACGGAGCATCAGAGAGGCTTATATCAAATACAATAAGAAAGGCAGAGACTAACAGATGTGAGAGGCTGTCCGCTGGAACTGAGGCCATCCTTCTCAATATGTACAAAGGGGGCCACGCTTTATCTTCATCAGTAGCCTATGCAAGCACACATTCAGACTCCTCATTCTTCACCACCATATATGCACAACATTGACAGACAGACTGATAGACAGACTGATAGACAGACAGATAGATAGACAGATAGATAGATAGATAGATAGATAGATAGATAGATAGATAGATAGATAGATAGATAGATAGATAGATAGATAGATAGATAGATAGATAGATAGATAGATAGATAGATAGATAGATAGACAGATAGATAGATAGATAGATAGATAGATAGATAGATAGATAGATAGATAGATAGAGAGAGAGAAATAAGTTACAAAATTTCTCATTGTTTCAAAGAATCAAATCTCAATCAAAGGACTACTAATTTTGAAAGACAGCAACAAGCAGAGCCAAACTGCCCAGCTGAGGATGCATGAGCATATAAAACCAGTACAGACAGCTGTGTTACATAACTTCGTAGACTGAGTGCCCTCAACAGGCACTAATCTCCCTGAGCTCCTTGTGCTCAACTGTGCGGTTCAGAAATCTGCTCTTTCTCTGCCAACAGAAAATTAATACATCTTAATAGCACGCTTGACCTTAACAGGTTTCTCATTGACCATGACATTCCCAACTATTTCCTTCTTCAATGACAACATATTGACTTACTAGCTTACAGTTGGTCCTTTCATGATTGAATAACGATGGTAAATATGCCTTAAACAATAGCATTACACCTAGCTGATAATTTTATGTTATAAAAAGTTTTCCTAATGTTATTTCTGAGAGTTATGGGAACATTCAAAACATGTGTTTAGTTTTTTTCTTAATGTGCTGAGTTGAATGTTAAAAGAACATTTTAGTTACATTTCTGCAAGCATGTTTTATTCAGAACATTGAGATAGAACGTTAGCCAATTCTGCGAACATTTCCTGTAAGCTGTGATATGTTCTCCGTTTACCACAATTGATGTGTTCTGTTGGTGTGTTCCATTTGTACTTGGAAGTTGGAAATTCCGAATTCCCAGTTGCAACTTTTAACTGGAACACCCTCCCAAGTCCAAGTTTCTGAATCAGCGTCTCGGAGGAATCGCAACAACTCCAACTTCAGAATCCAATATGGCTGCTCAGTGCATCTACAAAAGAGAAACAGTAGTAATATATTGTTTATTAGTTATATATTGAATAATATATTGTTTATTGTTTATACCACTTTTTATGTGTTTTTAATTAACTGATATTGCTAACAATGGATGCGTCAATCTTCATTTTCTGACTTCTCTATTGGAACACGGTCCGTATGATGTTGTTCCCAGCTCCGACACCTGACTTCCGAGGTTAATGGAATACAGCATGTGCACTTCATAAACCTTGGATTAAACCGCTCAATTCGTATGGATTACTTTTGCGTTTTCTTTATGAGCTTGAAAGTTTTGGTGGAATGGACTTTTAATGTAGGGATAGAAATATCTCAGACTTCATTAATATATTAAAAATATCTTCATTTGTGCTCTGAAGATGAACCAAAGTCTTATAGAAACCAAATGAGAATGAGTAACTGAGGATTTTGGGTGGGGGTGGGGGTACTTATACCTTTACTATACTATACTGTCCCCCCCCCCCCAAAAAAAATTATTCTTAGTGTAATTGCGTTGGACTGAAACTTACTGACTTTGCTAACACAAGGCATAACAACTTCTCAAAGAGATCTTATGCTCGTCAGTTTTTGAGTGAACATTGCCAAAATTATCCACATAATGCTTTTTTTCACTCAAAACAGAGTTACATAAGCTGCCAGTTCCAAAACTAAATGCAAAACCTATGGTAATTGAAAGAATTGAAGATGATAAGATGATTGCATCCAAAATTTGGTTATAGTAGCAAGCAATTTTTAAAACTTAATTTTTTTTTAAAGTTTGACTGAGAACAACTAATTAGGTAAAGGATTTTCAGAACAGCACACAGGCTAAAAGAGTTAAGATAAGTTCAGATAAGTAAAACAAAAGTTTAAAAACCTGAACATATTAACTGATATTCATGAAGCCACTTTAAATACTTAGTATTTGACCTTGCTAAGTGTGCTTTAATCCTTACTACAGTAGGTGTTGTGGCTGATTCGGTGGACGGCGCAGTTGGCCAAGTCTGTGTTTTCACACTTGGGGAGTGTGTCACGTCCTCTGAGCAGTGAAAGACAGAGATCAGAGGTCAAACCCATTATGGAGTTAGAGAAGGACAGTGACATCCACTCGGCTAGGGATGACAAGGCCTTTGTTGCTATGGGAACAGAGGGTAAGAGGTCTGTCCTTGCTGAACTGTTCCCAGAGCCTGGGGACCAACAAACATGTAGTGGACCACATCCTCTGTCCTTTCAAAATCAAGCTGTCTTGTACTCTGATGGACGTTTTGAATGTCAGCAAAGGTTTTGAGGCTGGCTTTGTCAGCCTGAACACTGTACTACCTTGGTCTCGCTGGAATAAAAGAGACGAATGGAGATTTTGGTTGAATTCTACAAAGGGATGCATTAAAATTATATACATAACAGCACATTATAGTCCACACACAGGCAGATCTTGTTTTCGGTGTTTCAGTGTAGACATGGTGTAGGATCCAAGACATGGATTGAATCTGTATTACATGTGTAGTGGGCTGAAGTGTTAGTCTGGGCTCAGGCCATCAATTATGAATAGAGATATACAACCGAGGCTGCATGTCACTGGATTTCTCCAAGAGGAAAAGAGAAACACAAGTTTGCCATTCGCATAAATGGTTAGGAACACAATCGTCTAGGCTCTGTTTTTGAGCTAAACACTTCTTTGTACCACTGGCCTGCCATTCTTGCTTAAAATGCTCTCAAGCTGATATCAAAGATACATTATGTGATATCAGTAAGTTCTTAGCACACAGTAACAATCTTATGTGAAGGGAGTGAAAGCAAACAATACACATGTAATCTAATTCATTCCCGTGTTTACTCACATATTTGTCTATTTTCACAAGCAGACATACCCTGAACAACTCAGCAATAGCATGATTTTTTTTTATTCAAAACTCCTGTGTATTGCCCTCCAGAGACAAAAAAGCAAACAGTCATGAAAATGTTTATGGTTGTTCCTATCAGATTTACCTATGCTGGAGAATAACAATAAGACCTACTACTGTAGGGACAGTGTTACAATGGGTTGAGGAATATAAAGGAGGTTAACCTGCTCTTGAAGCTTACCCAGGGGAATATACACATCATGGGCTTTTTTCACTTTGATTTTGATGCAGTATTCATTTGTAAAAGAAAAGATTTAACAGAGCAAGGAATAAATAGGTGGAAATGTACATTAATGTTTATAAGCAGTCTCTTATGCTCACCAAGACTGCATTTACTTGATCAAAGTGCTGTAAAAACAGTATTATTGTTAAATATTATTAAAACAGCTGTTTTCTATTTAAATATATTTTAAAATATAATTTATATCTGTGATGTCAAAGCTGATTTTTCAGCAGCTATTAGGCCTACTCCAGTATTCAGTGTCACATGATCCTTCAGAAATCATTCTAATGTGTTGATTTACATTTCTTTTTATCATCAATGTTAAAAACAGCTGCTTAATATTTTTGTTGAAACAATGATTCATTCTTTGACGAATAGTTCAAAAGTTCACAAGAACAGCATTTATTTGAAACATGAATGTATTCAGTATTACTTTTGCAGTATATAATACATCATTTTCAATATAATGCATGCTAATTTAAAACAATAGTTCACCCAAAAATTTAAATTTGGTCATCTTTTACTCACCCTCATGCACTCTCAGAAATAAAGGTACAAAAGCTGTCACTGAGGAGGTACCTTTTTAAAAGGTACACTTTTGTACCTATTAGGTTCAAATATGTACACTTTAAGTACTAATATGTACCTTTAAGGTACCAAAATGGACCCTTTAGGTACAAACATGTACCTTTTGAAAAGGTACCGCCCCAGTGACAGCTTTTGTACCTTTATTTCTGAGAGTGTGTTATTCCAAACCTGTATGTAAGTCTCTTTCTTATGTTGAAAACAAAAGAAGACATTTTGAAGAACCAAACAGTTGTTGATTCCCATTGACTTCCATAGTAGGGAAAAAATACTATGGAAATCAATAAGGACCAACAACTGTTTGATTACCAGCATTCTTCAAAATATCTTATTTTATGTTCAGCATAAGAAAGAAACTCATGCAGGTTTGGAACGACATGAGGGTGAGTAAATGATGACAACATTTTCATTTTTGGGTGAACTATTCCTTTAAATAAAAGTATTAATTTATTTAAATTTAAATTTTTTTTTTACATTTACATAAAATATTGAATATATCTACTAATATATTTGTTCCTCCTCACGTGTGTGCTAGTAACAGTCTAGTCTATGCATTTCTACATACAGGAGAATTCTGTATTTAGTAATGCATTATCAAAAAGTCTGCTACATAAGTTCATCTACCTGAGAACCGGGTGCTCATGG
Organism: Onychostoma macrolepis; assembly: GCF_012432095.1. Classification (NCBI taxonomy): domain Eukaryota; kingdom Metazoa; phylum Chordata; class Actinopteri; order Cypriniformes; family Cyprinidae; genus Onychostoma; species Onychostoma macrolepis. The sequence goes on along the minus strand of NC_081155.1, from coordinate 22,711,386 downwards.
TCTTCAAACCAGGGGGAGCATACCCCAGTGATATTTCCAAAGGTCACTATCATTATTGTTGCTTAGCAACCTGGAGCACAAACTGTAGATATACACATCAATGGCTTAGAGACTGCGTGATGAAAGTACTCTAACTGCTCAAATGACTGATAATGTTTCCAGTGTGGCAGCACACACATTTTTTTTTTCTATAGGATATTCAGTGATGTTTTCATGTTTACATTTAACTAATGTTCTACTCGCAATCCATTTGTAGCGACCTGCTGGAAACAGTTTTCCAGATATCAAAAAGCTTTAGAGGTTCCTCCTGCAGCTTGCATTGCATTAAACTTCTGATCGTAGCATTACCAGATGCTTTGAATGCTTCAAATGCTCAGAATCCTTAGAAGTGTTTTGTGCTGTTCTCCAAAGTATAGCATCATGGTGTTCCAGTGCCGGTTCTGATCCGTGACGCTCCCCCTGTGCTGAGTGTGATGGATCTCCTTGGCTGCTCTGTAGGGGAAGGCAGGTTGGATAAGGTGATTCATCTCAACCTCACCGTCTCTAATGGATCGACCATCCAGCAGCGCTTGAGAGTTCATTACGGCTTCCCAACACTCGAGACAAGGAAAGAGGAAAGATGGTTAGATCAGATAAAAGGAATAAGAAACAGACATCGCAAACCTGTGGAAATTAAAAACAAGATCCGTTAACATCCTAAAAGCTATGATTCTCTTATTTTCTAAAATTCTGGCCTCACAACATGATGCACACTTGATGCCAATCTCCGGTTTAATGCACTTCTGTGAGTCAATGAGGCATGGATGGGGTGCTGAGTCCCAATTCATATGCTTGTTTAGTCAATTTAATTAGACAATTAACCCCAGTGGTAGTAGCATGCTGTTGCTCTCACCGCTGTGTCGAGCATCTCTGTGTTTTGGACTACTGGCTATGCAATTGTCCGGGGGAACACAAATCAATACAAGATCAACATGTTTCAACTAATGTTCATAGGGAGGAGTGAACCTCTCAAATCAACTTAGACACTGTTTACTTTAGATAGTTTCCCATGGCAAAAATAAATACCCAGAGCTTTGAGCAGAAGCAAAGATTTGCGGCAATGGAGGAAATGAAACGTGCTCTGCGATTGAATTCGCATATGTACGATTACAGAATGATAAACTAACAAAGTTAGCATCCTCTTTTCCTAGTTTTAAGTGTGAATGCATCTTGTTAGAAGTTAACCTATTGAGTTCAAATTTGACTACTTAAATGAATAATACTAGTAATTAATTTAAGATTGCTTATTTATTTATTGTGTATTTATTAATTTATTAATGATGATGAATATTATTATTATTAATTTATATTCTTTTCTTTTTTATCACATTTTAATTATTTGGTTAAATAAAGTTGGCTGATGTGGAAAAGACTCTATATAAACTTTACTTCATGCATTCTGCAGAACAAAATTATTCAAAAGTTTAGGGTCGGTGATTGATTGATTGATTGATTGATTTAAAGGCCTTTAATGCTCACCAAGGCTGCATTTATTTGATCAAAATATAATAAAAACAGTAATATTGTGAAATATTATTACAATTTAAAGAAAACTGTTACTCTAATATGCTAATTTGCTACTCAAGAAACATTTCTTATAATTATCAATTTTAAACAGTTTTTGGAAGCTGTGATACTTTGATGAATAGGATTTATTTGTAATACAAGTCTTTCATTAGATGTCTTTACTGTCACCTTTGATCAATGTAATGAAACCTTGCCGAATAAAAGTATTCATTTCTTTCTTTCTATTTATTTAAAATGCTATTTTTAATATACAGATATCATATTTCTATTCTGTATCAAATGATTTAAAAGCACAGGCTTCACCCTCGTATTTGATCAGTGCTTCCCAGTGAGCTCCCACAGATAAAAGGCCTGGTGCTGAAGAGGTGTATATCTCACTCAATGGAAGATAAGGAGGAATGTGTCATACAGTGAAGCCTCTGTGGTTAACTGTACGGCATTCATCCTTAGAGGTGACCTCTCAGCACCTCCCTCCCGTCTTCAGCTGTAAAAAGCCATCTGAGAGTAAGCCTAGAAAGGAGGGGCATAGCAAGTGTAGATGCTCCAAAGCATTGATCAGATAGAAAGCTGCTCCATTGAGGACCACCCTCATATTTTCTGTCTTTTTAAATTCTGTTTTCTAAATCTGAAATCATTCCCTTAATGTCTGATTTTGCACATTGTCCTCAATGTTTTTTTCTTATATTTTGTTTTAACATTCAGTCCATCCCAAAAAACACCTTTTTTCTTTCTTATAATCGCTGAAATGACCACACTTGTGCAACCAGTCTGCCAAACAGAGGAAACCAGCAGTGATTTAGCAAACAAGCGATCAATCAATGGTGCACTGAAGCATGTAACACATGCCAGTCAAAACCTATTAAGTTCAAAGGGCCCCCTTTAAATTCCACTTGAGTGGGCTGACCCTGTGGCAGGCAGCCAGACATGCCAGGGCTCAGAGGACAGTGGCCAGCATGAAGAATAAACACAAAAATTATGGGCATTTACCAGATTATCATGCTTGCACAGGGTCTATTATCATATAGAAAATATTGGAAAATCCTCTCGGCATTGTTGAAATACTGTACTTGGTCAACGACAAATAATGATGTCTTATATTATTGAGAATAAAATCACAAAAGGGAGGGATCTTTTAAAATAATAATAATAATAATAATAATAATAATAATAATAACATAATAATAAAAATTAAATGATCTTTCACACTTTTTAAAAACTGTTTATACCATTATCTATATAAATTTTGATCAAATAACATTTGAAAAATGTAACTAAAATGCTTTCCTTGCACTTGCACTTTAATTTAATAAACCTGATCATGATTTATATTTAAATATATTATATTTAAATAAATCTCTTGAGGTAACTCCATTTGACCTATTTTTTCCCCCCGTAAAAAAGTAGAAAAGACCCATTCTTCCTGTTATGATTTTCTTTTTTCTTGTACCTATTGTACTTGATTTGATGGACACATCTTTTTCAAATATTAATATTGTTTATGACTTCAATGATTTCAATTATTTTTTATTTTATAATAAAAAACAATATAAGAGAGGTAAAATTGAATTATTAAAATAATTTCAGTGTTAATATAATTATTATTAATGGTATTGTTAATACATTAAAACAGTCCAACTTAAATATGAACTGAAAAACATACAATCAAGATCAATAATTCAATCAACATCAATAAGTATCAATAAGTAAGGACAAAAATATCAAAATTCATTTCAGTTGAAACAGTACAGAACAGAACAATTTGTCATCAGACAAAACAAGGTGTAATAAAGTAATTTTTATGAATTGCATTTTATGCCTTTTTTATTTAATGGATCCAGACAAAAAAGGTCAAAGGGTCTGTCATTGATCTACTTGCCAAATGTTAACCTTCACATTCACAATCTGCGATAAAGTGCTTCCCACCATCTGATTAATGCATAGAACTCAAGTTATCGCGTGTGTACTTTCATTGTACTTTTTAAACCCTGAGCACTTATCATGCAGTTCATGGTCCTACTCACGCAGAGAACACTCGCATTGCATGAAGCCCCACAGGAACGTGAAAAGTGTTCAGTGATTTACATCACATGATACACAAATGCATCACACACTCGTCTTCTTATTGATGCCAACCCCATAAACACATGCACACACACACACACACACACACACACACACACACACACACCCTCCATGTCACACGCTTGGTGACACAGAATGAGAGGCAGCCCCACTCTGTGTTAGTGGAGCACAAGAATGAAGGGAACAGAAGAGAAATGAGCACTTTGAGTCAAAGAGGAGCTTGGGGCGTGCTGCGGGCGAGTGAGCAGTCATAGAGAGGCTTGGCAGCTCAACGCGCCTTCTGTTGACAGCTCTCAGAGAACAGTTAAACCTAATGGCAAGAGATGGGCCCTGCAACTGCTCACTTCCCTGCATTGGCTTCCTCCTTTGCGACATTAAGCTGTGACACTCAGAGCATCAGTAAATATGATGCCATCCATATTTTAGCACTAGGATATTGTTAAATTACCTCACATTAAAATAAATTTGATGGTTCAAGTTGCCAGTGCTGGGGAGTAACTAGTTACATTTAACAGAATTATGTAATTTAATAACAAAATCAATGCAACTGTAATCTATTACAGTTACTTAAGAAAATGTTAACAATTACAAAGGGGGTTACATCTGAATATTTTTCTGTAAAAAGCTAGGATATGTTGAATAAAATTAATTTGTTCCTTTGCCTGTTTTTGATGTGCACGATGCCTCCTGCCATTCAGTAAATGGCCGTTCTGACTATTCTGAGGTTAACAGTGCTGGAATAAAATGTTTGAAAATGATTAACAGTTAAAAACATTCATTAGAAATTTAGAAAAGTAATCAAACGTAATCAGTTACATTACTTTAATAAAGTAATCCAAATAGTTACTCTATTATTATATTTCAAATAAGGTAACTTGCAATCTGTAACCTATTTGCAAAGTAACCTTCCCAACACTGCAGGTTGCCAGGTATAAACATTTACTTTAAATGTATAATACTTGAGATGGTTAGAATAAGAACAAACTGGTAAGAGACATAATGGATGGAATACAAATTTTGTTGATAGGCAGATTCAAATTCAAAGCACTTTTCATACCCATGTATTTATTTTTTCAGTATATAGCCATGCAACTGGGATAATGTACAGATGGACAAAATGAAACAAAACAAACAAAAAACCCTAATCAACCGAAATACGGAAATGCATTGTTACAACACAGACAATCACTTAAGTTTTTTTTTTTTTTTTTTATAACAGCAGAATTATGGCTGGAGTAAAAGATATATTTTTAGGCCCAAATTTAAGATTTATGTATTCAAAATGCATATAGAGTTTTCATTTAGATTACACAGTTTGAATATAAATGAATAAACTTAACAGTACAATTAAACTGAATGTGTGTTAAATACACAATAACCAGGTTCATATTTATCATCAGAATACTTCTTGCTTCACAGCTATCCATATTTTAACCATGTTTATACTTGCTAACTGGATAACTTGTTTTCACAATGAACAGATATGATTCTAAGCAATTAGTATAATGCATTTTGAAAATTGATTATTTAAATAAATTTGAATAGATGCAAATTAATAATAAACTATGACATGATTTTTGGGGTGTAGAAATCTTACCTGTTTCATGTATAATTGCACTTTTAATGGCACTTCATGAACTTGAAACTGATAAACAATCAACTCAAGCAGCCTATTGAAATGTTACCAATGATCTCTGTTTAAATGGTGTCATAATATCATTGTGCAACCACAGAAAGTATAATACTAAGTCACTTTAACATGGTGGATTCTGAATCAAAGTTGAGTACTCAAGTGCTCATGTTCTTCAACCATCTTCATCATCACATTTCTGGAAGAAATTATCATGAAACCTTCATATATACCAGTGTCTTACTATCCTGATATCCTGAAAGCATAGAAAATGTGCAGTGCTGTAGGTTCCCCTGACCAGGATTGAAAACCACTGTATTAAAGCATAACTTGGTGATGAATGGAATTACACACATTACTGAATGCACATAACCCCTTCACATAAAGTGCATTCATTTTGCCTGAATCAAATGAAATGTGTGGTGCAGCTCATGATGATCCCCATTTGCCCTTTCTGCAGGCAACTGTGCCTGGTCCAGACTTGTGCTTAAAGAAGAGAGAAACAAAGAGCTTGTCCCCTGTCATCCACTGGCAGCTGGAGTAAAGGATGACTTTGATGGGGAATGTTGGGAGGCGTCCCACCAGTGGGGAAAGAGAGAGGGAGGCTGAGAGAGAAGAGTGCAGCCAATCTACTGTATGTACCGCACCAGACCCCCGAAAGAGTGATTACACTAAAGCCCCCCTCTTCTCCCCCTAAGGCCATGGGGGGACATATGAGTAGGTCTGGAGTGTGTGTTTGAGTGAGTCTGAGGATGTAATGTATATGACGTGCTACATGTTTCATATACACTGTCTGATCCAGAAACACAGCACTTTCAACTTTTCTTCACAAATCTTTATCTATTTCTATCTATCTATCTCTCTATCTCTCTATCTATTTTTAATTCCATTCATCTATTCTTTTTTTGAAAACCCTCCAAATAAAGTATGCTCTTTTGGTTGGTTAAACCATTTTAAATAACTTTATGTACTTATGTGTGTATGTATGTATGTATACAATTCAAGCTCAAAACATATTTAAATTTTCTTCTTTCAGTCTTTTTTGATCTACCTACTGGTCTACCTATCTTTTGTTTTATATCATTCTATCATTTGATCATTCCATTTTTAATTGAATTCTAACTATTTATCATTCCATTGTTCCATTATTCTATCTATCTATCTATCTATCTATCTATCTATCTATCTATCTATCTATCTATCTATCTATCTATCTATCTATCATCTTAATTTCATTACATTCTATTTAGCATCGTTCCATTATTCTTTAGTTTTGTCTGTCTTTTGTTCTATTGTTCCATTTTTAATTCTATCCTTTTTTAAAATAAACCCTTAAAATTAAAGTCTGCTCATTTTTTTTTTTTTTTTTTTTTTGTAGGTTAAGACATTTCAAATAAATTAACAAACTAATTTTAAATAAATTAGCTCTAAAAATATTTTTGTTTTCTTCTCTCCAGTGTTTTTTTCCCCTCTCCCCATTTGCAGAAAGAAATACACTTCGCAAATTATTCAAATGGACCAGCTAAAACAATTTCAGTATTATGGTCCAGCTGTGTTTTAGAGGGATCATTCAAACGTATAAATCAACATCGCGGGGAAAAAAATAAAATAAAAATCTCCTGCGTAGCCTAGGCTATATGAGGCGTTCATTCCTCTAATAACAATGCGCGTTTGGCGCTGACGAGCAATAATACATTTATATATTTCTTTATGTAATGCTTTTAATAAACATTCTATCAGAGGAAACCGAATCAACGTGGGCAGAAAGAATGAAAGGAAATCAATTAAAACGAAGTCACGGCTCTGGCTAGCGAATTGTCGGTGGCAGTTATTTGATATAATATAGTTAATATTCTCGCTGGGTAAATTAACGCAATTTTGCCAGAGTAGATGGAGTGCGGCAGGAGTGGGGGAAGTACGCGAGCTCCCCCAAGGCCGGACTAATAAGCGCTTTTGAGTAAACAATAGTCATTGCTGACCGCTGAGCCATGGAAAGCCACACGGGACGAAAATAATTAAAGCTTAGCCGCCTCATCGCAGCTAATGCCCGTAGAGTCTTATAGCCTATCTGTATTGTGTGGCACTCTCAGTTTCAACAAACATCCCTAAACTAAAATCCTTCCTGTGTCTCTCTCTCTCTCTCTCTCTCTGTGTGTGTGTGTGTGTGTGTGTGTGTGTTTCATGCGCGGTCGTTGCTCGTTTGTATTGTGTCACTCTGCTATTGATTCTCAGGCGGCTCTGGCGAGAAAGAGAGAGGCGGGTGGGCGGGGCGAGTGCCAAAAGGCAAGCTGGGGGGCGGTACTTAAGGTCAAAACATATTGTTCGCCCTCGTTCCCAGTCTGCAGGCTGCCTCTGTTTTGATTGATGAAGGGGAAAAGTGGGATTTGGAGGAGAGGTAAAAAGAATACAGCAACATTGGCAGGCGCATGTGTTTATTTACAGGTGAAACTGAATATTGGACTGACGAAACAAAGGCTTTGTTCTTTATTGGTTCAGTAGACTAGGCCTATACACTGATCACACTACATTCAAACGTTTCGGGACAGTAAGGTTTTTAAAATAAAGAAAATAATGCTTTTATATTTAGCAAGGATCATTCAGTCGATTAAAAGTGTATATTAAAAGTTTTCTATAGGCCTATTAAATAAATGCTGTTCATTTAAACTTTCTATAAAGAATAATTTTAAGAAAAAAATCCATAGAAATGTTAAGCAACACAGTTTTCAGCATAATAATAATAATACGAAATGTCTCCTGAGCAGCAAATCAGCATATTAGAATGATTTCTGAATGATCATGTGACACTGAATACTGGAATAGGCCTAACGGCTGCTGGAAAATCAGCTTTACCATTACAGGAATGAATTTTATATCTATTTTCAAACAGAAAACAGTTATTTTAAATTGTAATAATATTTCACAATATTACTGTTGTTACTCTATTTTGCAGTTTTATTGTATAGACACAACCTTGGTGAGCATAAGAGATTTCTGAGTAAATTATAAGCATAACACAGGAGTGTTGGATTATAATTAAGACACTTAAGAAAGAGCTCACAGTGGGCAGATGGGCTTCTGAACTGAATCCAACGCACTGCAGGATACTTCAAAACTGCCAAAGGGACATTCATGGAGCAGGCAAAGACAGGAGACAATGTTTTAAGGCACAACTCAATCTGCTTGGCACAAAACATTTATTGTAAAGTATGCTAATTGTGTTGATTTTGATTATTTAAATAAATCCAGTTGCATTGAGTACATCTAAACATTTAGCGATTATCCTGTTATCTATCACCATAACACGCATCCACATAAATATATAATTCACAATAAGAACTTTTTTTACCCTATACTTTTCTGAAAGGGTGAAGGTTGTGTGCTGAGGTTCTTCGCACATTTCTCAAATGTTGCCCCATCAGCCTGCCTCTGCAAAACACATCAGAAAGTTATGTAAGTATGTGCACCCAGGGTGCCTGGAGCTAAGCACACTGGAATTTCTCAAACGTGTGATGTACAAGTGACGTGCAAACATGAAAAGATGTGGGCAAAAAAAGAAAAGGGGGAAAAAGAGAAAATCGAACAAAAAATAGCCCAGAATGGGCAATACATAACCACAGGCGATGAGGCAAACCAATATTTTCTACTTACAAATTGTGCTCTCCCCTTGTGGATCCATCCCCGTAAACGTATTGCAGACAGACAGCGTGAGGAGATTGGAGAAAAAGAGGAATAGTGGGAAAGAGGTGATGAACAGAATAAAGCAGCATTTCATATCATCCCAGGAGCGCTAAACCCTGAATGAAGTGAGAGAGAAAAGTGAGATAGACAGTAATGAGTGTAAGCTTGTTGAAATTTGCTCCAATTCTTTAATCAAGGTCTTTTGTTTACATGCCCTACAGATTTTTTTAAGTATTGACAATAGTGAGAATATAGTGGCAGCAGGTCCTTAATCTCATAAACTTAAACATAAAATGAGGCCAAAATGGTTTAGTGATTTGCCTTGTAGGAGCTGCGTTTCTTGCTTTATATTTCACTCTGACAGTACTATGCTACAAAGAATCAATACTGTGAAAGTCTGAATAGAATTTTCTTTCAGCTTGTTTAGACAGAAATAAGTCTTTGGGCCAAGCTTTAATGTCAGCCAGTAACTGGCTAGCTGTCTTAGACTTGAAACCATGGCCGAGCTCTCTAATCTCACTGTCAACAACGAGACCTTGAGTCTTATCTCTGGACAACTTTAGAAGAAAAGCCAAACAGCCAAACGCATTTCCTCAATTTCAACAGGATCAAACTGGTAACCGAGCATCAAACACTAGTGACAGGTTGTGAGATATATGTTCTTTGAACTGGTGTAGGTAACAAAATGTGACCTGGTGCGACTTCTGTCCGTGATGAGCTGTCAGTCACCATTATCCTCGCGCATGGATCATTTTTATCAGGTGCCAAAACCATCAAATGGGGTGGTAAAAACATCTCAGCTTTTTAAATTACATGTTCACTGATGAAAAAAAGAAGAAAAAAGGTGACTAGGCCAGAATTTACAATGCATTGCCAATGGGTACAATATTAACTTTTTTACCTAATGTATACTACCTAGCAGCATATATATGTGAAATACAGTGCATTATAATAATGATCTACTTCGGAATATTTGTAGTTCACAAATCCATAATCTTTTGAACACAGAATGCTGTGATCAATACCCAGGTGTCTCTAAAGGGATGTAGGGCTGAGCACATAATCTTTTTATTGATAAGAAATGTAAAACTACTACTCATGCCTAATAGCAAATGCAGAATAGTTAGAGTATTACACACTACAAACAAAAACAGCTGTATCTGGGAGCTAAAGAGAGAGAGTCTTCATCTATAAGTCTGCCCCAGGGGAGGCCCACAAATTAAAGCTTATAAAAGGCCTCATTACTGGAACAGCTCTCCTGTCCCCAGCAGCCCCTTGCCTATAAATATAGAAATGCATCATGTGTTGTCATGTACAGATGTTGCAAATGTCAATAAAATGCATCTTTATCATAGGCGCCTTCAAATTTTTCTAAAAAAGTCTCAAATTTCATGCTTTCTGAGACCTCTGTGCACAGCTACTATGCCTGATATTCCAGTCACAAACCATGAAAGATGCCTGCGATCTTTCTAAACCACAAAATAATTTAATTAGTAACCAGTTACAGCTATACGTCAGTAGTTAATAATACTTTAATCAGTGGCAGAGATTGTCATCCAGACCAATCTGTTGGTCAGTCAACGGGCAATGTTAATATACTAATAATGACCAGTCTTACGCCAGGGAGAGTCTCTCAAAAATTATTCTTAGTGGTTTATGAGATTATTTACTGTACCTGCATAGTGTATTAAATGTTAATGAATGAAAAACATAGTCATTTGTTGTTACCATTCAAAAGATTGGTGTTGGTATGATTGATTGATTGATTGATTGATTGACTGATTGATTGATTTTTAACAATTATGCTCACTAAAATTATGCTGCATTTATTTGATTAAAAATACAGTCCAAAACAGCAATATTGTGAAATACTGAGAACAACGTTTTGAATAAAAAATATTTTATTTATGTAATGGTAAAGCTGAATTTTCAGCAGCCATTACGTCGGTCTTCAGTGTCATATGATCCTTCTAATATGCAAATTTACTGATAAAAATGATCATTCCCAGTGTTGAAATCAGTTGTGCTACTTCTCATTTTTTTAATGAATAGAATCTTAATATATATGAAGAGTTCATTTGCAAAAACAGATAACTAAAAAAAACATGAAAAAAAAAGTGCATTTTAATTAATATCAATCAAACTGCAGTTGGGTTATTTTGATTAGGATCTTATTGACCATAATCGTTTAAAGGCTATACATCAAATATACTGCGTATAGGCACTCAAATAGACAGAAAAAGAACAAGAAATAAGAAACTAATAATAAGCAATAAGTAAAACTAGCAAAGTTTGTTTAATATGATCTATTTCAGTAAACTCACCACCCGTCTAAACCTAATATAATATTTTACTGTAGACAGCACAGTTTGCCAAGGGACTTGACAGCACAATACAAACTTTCCTTACTCTGGCAGACTGATAGCATGATAATTGTGTGCAATGAATTAAATTACTGCACTGGTCATTGGGCATCAAAAATTTTTGATAATGAAATAATAACCAATAATTAATAATGAAAGAAATATGTTTGAAATTTAAAACAATTTAAAATGTGCCTCGCCAGAGGTCATATAAACAGACAAATGGGAAATGAACAAATGTCACTTCTAGAATTGGTTATTTATTTATATTGCAAAACACACATTAAAAATCACACATTAAATTGTATTTTGCATCCAGAGTTTTTTGAAAATAAGATTAAATCAAGTTTTCTCGTACATATTAATTTTGAAATATACTGATTCTCCTCAGGTATAGGGTAGTTATACAAAAGCTCATTCACAATACGGAGATTCTTTCTATATCACTAATTTATATACAAAAAGGGGGAAAAAAATAGAAAGAACCTCCTATTAAGTCACAACACAACCATATTTGTACTCAACCTTCACTCTGTAACTATAATTGGTGGCATCACTCCACCCACAAAGAAAAGTATGTACTTGTGATGAGTTCTGCCTTTGCCAGTGTTGATAAAGCCTTATTTTTGTGTGAATTTGTCACTGTATCCAAACTCCCAAGCCGAGCTTTGCTTAGGGATTGATGGATCAAAGAGACGTCCCACTGCTTTGTTTGTTGAATGTAAACATACTGGAGACTCTCCTTTTCTTTCTGTCTTTTTATATTTGTATGTTTGGTTAGAGTTTTTGTTTGGTTAAGTCCACTCTTTAAACTAAGAGATGAGGGTTTGATTTAGAGATGGATTCATTGATGTGTCCTTTGTTTTGCTGGTGTTATCAGTCTGACAGTCACCTCATCAAATTATTTGGTAAAGATTAGGTTGAATATTTTTAGTTTCCTCTTGAACTCTGTCACATTAGATGCGCTAGAATTAAATGTTGAGTTAAAGGACACGAGTGTCTGAAGTCGGCAGGAAACATGTTTTGTGTGAAGCATTTCAAAGTAGAACAGCTATTAAAAAATCTTGACGCGTCATAAAAGTCAGGTGAATTATGACAAAATTACAATAAAAAACAACTATAAATGCATAGATGAATCCACGTGACATGTCTTAAGGAACTCATAAAGACTAAAAACCACTTACAGTACAAAACTGTATTGCTTCATTAAAATTGCTTTTTGCAAATCATTAATTTTTTTTTTTTAAGCAACTTGGACCTAATGTTGAATTTCCTTCATTTAGATATCAAATGCATGTTTCATTTCAATAAAGAAACATGTTAAATGTTGTGGGATTTAAATTAAATAAACAATAATGTTTGTTGTATGAACATTGCTATGTTTTCTCTCCACCATCCCTCCCTGTCAGCAGAGCATTTTCTCCCTTTTGTCTTTCACATTTTAAGGGGGAGCCTGGATGGCAAACCTGCGACAAGTGTCTCAGATAGCGACGGTGAAGAGAAAATTCCCCTGTGAAAGATCCCGCTCCTGCCCGCCTTGCTTCTGTCAGCACTCATTTGGAGCTTTTGGGCTCAAATTGTAGCAAGGTGAGACATTTCTCTCACTATACATATGTTGTTTCTCAGCAGACAGCACTGTGTCCTTGAAGTGTGTCCTCTTAAAACACTGCTCAAAAAAGCACCCTGTTAGCACTGTTGTCTCTCTTTTGGGAGACACTAATCATCATCTCATCAGCTGTGACAATCTATACTGGCCTTTAAGACAAAACAGGGAAACATCATCCTGGGAAGACGCCTTGGTGGTGTCAGACTGAGAGAAATACAATTCTTTTTGCTTGTGGGAAATGAACTCAGGTAGGATGTAGATGCATGCAATGCTGAACTTCTGATGAAAACTAATGTGAAAGCTGGAAAATACTTTCTCGATCTGACATACTCTAATCTGATTGGCTGGTTTTTTGTAGTTCCTTTCTTTTTTACACAACTTCCAATATATAAACAAACCCATCACCTTTCTACTGTTCTGACACTGAAATAGGCCATTCACATGAAGCTTTTTTGTAGTTCCTTTCTTCTCCATGTCAGGGGTTGTTCATTGTTTTACACAGTAGACATGCAGTGTTGTAATATTTAACCAGCTGATGAAAGAAGCTAATGTGCATTGAGAAAAATCAAAACAATTCAGATTACATGGTATACTTTTTTTTTTTTTGTAGCTGTGTCGAAATCAAGCTTTTTCAAAACCATATTATTCTTATTTAAAAATGATGTCAACTGCTGATTTCAGTATAAAGAATTTTAAAAAGTATTTATGAACATTATTTGTATTATTAGAGTTAATCTCCCTTTTTACAACTTACTTTAGCATACATCTATCTGTTCTATAGGTCCTTTTAAATTTCCCAGTTAGAGCTACTTTGGTGTGTTTTTTTTTAAATACAACCCAACTTTTTGCCGTCACACAGCTAGTACTTAGATAACTAATATGCTCCAATCCAATGAGTTTGGAAATGTGAGTCATTTTTAGAGACCAAATACAAATGACCCAGGCATAAAATGACAGGTGAGCAAAAACGGCACCTTTCATATGAAAAGGTCAGTCTTGTAGGAAAAGGACAAAAGCAGGCCAATTAGAAGGCACGTGTATATTTGCATACAACACTTCAAGGGTGCTTGGCCCTTAACATGAAGTGCACTCTAAGGGTGTGTGTTTGTGTGTGTGCGTGTTGGGGTGAGGGGAGCGAAATAAGCACCAAGTGCAAAAATCCTGGCTGAAACTACACAAGAAGGAGCGAAACATGTCTCTTAATGAAGCAAGGCACAGTCCTCGGCTATAATTTTCAAAGGCGCGCGAAAAGATTAAAGTCAAAGGAGTCTCCCAATGGCTTCGAGCCTGCATTTCTTTGAAAAGCACCCCCAGTGCACAGAATCTCGAACCCCCCTCCCCAACACACGCACGACCCACCCTGCTGTCTTCCTTTCTCTTTCTCTCAAATAACTGAAGCTGCACTTTAGCCACCAAATCTCCCCCCTGATCCTATCATTAAAAGAACACTAGTGCGGGGCTTTGCACACAAGTTGGCGAGCCTGCATGGAGCAATTGTGGAGCTCAGTGCTCAACAGCCACCTTCTCTCTGTGAAATAGAGGTAACAGCCTTAATGTGTGTGCGCGTACGTACACACTTTGATATGCACGCTCTCGAACATGTTTGTGCCCTCCATGAGACAAGCGCACGAGCCGATAGTGTACTCTATGTGTATGTTTCAGCACACTCACACATACAGGCATGTACAATAGGATGAATAATTGATTGTCATGGGGGCTTCATGTGTTAAGAACAGAGGAGGCGTGCCAGTAGCGTTTTCACTTCAAATTTGTATTGTCTTTAGTCTCCGCCAGTCATCAGCATATCTAACACCTGCCTCAGTCAGATGTCTAGTGGTGCCTAAGCCTGGAACCCGCTTTCATCTCTGCACTGCATCTGAAACACAAAAAAAGTATGCGTTGAAAAAAAAAGGATACCACCACACTGTTTCAAGAGATCATTATCTATCAAGGAAACCAGGACACGAGTTCGATAGCTCAGCTCACGCCAGCTTTCTCTCCGTCTCTCTCTGTATAATATGTATGTGGGCTAACCTTTGTTTGATCGTGTTAACGTCTAAAATATTTTTTCAAAAACAGAGAAAAGGTTCTTGACAGCTATTGTGAAAAAGGTGAATCAATGTACGAAAGAAAAGCCAGTAACAGTAACTCCAGTACTGTGCACTTTTCAAATAAGTAATTCTTTGTCCGTATGCATTAAACATTAGCAATTAAAAAGTGTAAGTTTCAGGCTATGTGAAAGGCAGACTGTGGGTCTCGATTTTTTTAAGGAACTGCCCCAACTTCCTTTCCTGTTTAACAGGATAAACAGCCTCTTATTTGTGCGGGAGGGCAATGGCCTACGGTGATGTCAAAATATGCAAAATATCATGGAGAAATATTTTTTCTAGATTTGTTTCATAAGCTCTTCTAAGTTAGTACAGAGTTGAAAGTATCTTGAAGATTGTGTATAAAATCAATACATATTTAATCACTCATAAAGGTCTGGTATGTCTTTTATAGCACCTGTTTATTCTTGTCCAACTTCAGGCAATTCTGTGTCCCACATTTTTATTAAAACGAACAGATTTAAACTTTTTTATTTTTGTTAAAAGAAGATTTAGAATTTTAAAATTTCATGGCCACTTTTCCACTGTCGGATGAACGGTGCTAAGAACTGTCAGGTACGGTTTCAGTTGTATTTCCACGTGAGCCTGGTACGGCGCAGCACGATTACAAACCGTTCTCGGCCCAGTTAGACAACCGTGCTGAGCCGTGCTGGTAGAGTGCGTGTGCGTGACGTCGCCACTCAGGATCTGTCACTTGTCTGTTGCCTGGCTGCTAGTTTCTCCGTAGCTTGCTAAGCACGCTATTTTGAGCAAATTAGTAATAAAATCCAAAGAAATTTCTGATCATCCTCCATAACGCGGTGGCTATTCACACCTCATATCATATGTAAACACTTGTGTTACCACGGCAACGACTTGGGTTCTCAACCAGGGTGGGGGGTGGGAGGGTTTGCGTCCCTCTATGGGGCTTCAGTAATCCTCCAGGGGGCCGTGAGCAAACTTAAAAGTAACTTAAATGTATTTATTTAATTCACAAATTTTATGATTAGTATGTTAAATTTAATACATATATATATTTTACATATTCTGTGATTGTTTTGGAGTAGCCCAAGTAGTTTCTTATTGTGCTGTGTGAAATACAGACTGACTGGCAGCTCAAAACACCCAACCGCTCCAGGAGCATATGATAGGCATACTCTCTGAGTTCGATAAAGCAAACCAGTGTCATGCTAGTAAAGTTCTGATGGATGATGACTGTACTTAAGGTAAGGGCGATTACAGTGACATACAGAAGTTGTACATTAGTAGTACATTGAAGTGCAAACAAACTGTGTATGTGCACTCTGCAGTGCACTGATCACTATAACATCATATTTCTGCATGAACACAGCGTAGTTGTCAAAAATAATGTATTGTGAATGTTTTATAACGGATGCTCGCTTGTTTTGGAGAAGATTTTGTGAGGATCAATGGTGTTTATGTACATATGGGCATCAGACGCTCCAAACATAGACACGATTGCTTGTTCTGACAGAGGAACTGTTCACTGACAATGTCGACCTGCCTTCAGATTACTCCGTTTCCACACATTCAGAATGTTTTATTATTAATTTGTATTTTGGTGTGTTTAGTAATTCTGAATGGATCCGTATAGTAGCTATATGCAGTCTCCCTGTGGTCTTGTTTGATACGGCAGGATGACTTGTGCTTATTTGTTAAAATCACTGTATAACTAAGCTGAGTAAGTAATTTTAAGTTGTAAAGAATGTCTGCAATGACATTTTTGCAAAGTATGTTTCTAAAAATCTTGAATTTATTTTGTTCAAAGAGTAATAACAGAATTTCAAAGTAATAATACTAGAAAACAGATTTTTGTGAATAGAAAAGGTTGGGGGCCTTGCAGTATTGTTTCGGAGAGGGGGAGGGCCTTGGAGTAAATGTTGAGAACCACTGATGTATACGGTTTTTACCCTTGTCCAAGACAGACTTTCAATCTTTAACTATGAAAATGTAATGGATTGGAAGCAGAGTGTCACGGTGCACACAGCAGGGAGGAACGAGGAACACGCAGACGAGGAGATACTTCAAAATAATAGTCTTTAATAGTGACATCAGGACAGGGCAAGACAAGGCAAGGCTGAAACAGACAGGAACACCGGGGAATAACGAGTAGACCAGACGAAAACTAACTAAACAGGCAGGAACTAAATACACATGACAATCACTGATAATTACTAAAACACAGCTGGACAAGACTTAACTAATAATCACACTTAACAAGGACAGGAACAAGACCAAATATGGACACAAGAGGCGGGAACACATGACACACACACGACAGAGGACGTGACACAGAGACGGCAGTATGGTCCATTTACAGATTTATTTAAGAGAAAAGATAGAGTTAACGTCAAAAAGTAGAGCCAGGGGTCGATAACCAAGTAAACAATAGACCACAGTACAAAGTACAAAACCGATAGGCAAAGGGGTTACTCAAAAACTATAGAAGAGGCAATAAGAGAATCAAAACAATCAAGGAAGAAAAAGAAAAAAAAAACGCTCAAAAAAATGCTCCTGGAAAGGCAAACAAGTCTTCGCAAAGACTGTCGGAAATAGCTGGTGTATTCATACAGGAAGAAAAGACGCAAACAGAAAGCATGAGAGTCATAGTGAAAACTCAAGCAAAGATGCCCTCTATTTGGAGGTGGAAGTGGCAGTTCCAGAGGCAGATGTTACATTTCCAAAGATGTTGTCTGCTGGAACCCAGGAGTGTTCCTCTGGGGCATAGCCTTCCCCAGTCCACCAGGCAGAAGAGACATTGACCAGGTAGACTATCAACCTCTAGAGGGTGTGGTGGAGGATCCTCAGCTTTGTTACAGCCACCCGACCCCACCAGTAAAAACCCAGGATGCACTGAAAGGTAGTCATACCCATGGAAGGCTTTTGTGCATACTCTACCCAAGGAAGGGACTGATTGTTATGGCAATAAGTCCTCAGGAAATGTCCCATGTCCCGATTAAGTCTTTCCACTTGGCCGTTACACTGGGGATGGCACATGGATATAAGAGTGACGTTTATATTGAGCAAACCACAGAAGGACTTCCATATCTGGGAGATGAACTGCAGTCCTCTGTCTGATACAATGTCCTCTGAGAGTCCATAAAACCAAAACACATTCTGAAATAGAGCCTTGACGGTCTCCAGGGAAGTAGGGAGTTTACTGAGAGGAATTAGACGACAAGACTTAGATAAAATAATGGTCAATAACCACAAGGATGGTGGGGTTACCTTGAGATGCTGGTAAGTCTTTCAGGAAGTCGGCCGATATGGGACCAGGGGCACTTGGGCAGGGGTAGTGGTTGGAAAAGGTCAGTTGATTTTCCACACTCTTCCCACCCTCAGGGTGCAGAAAAAACTTGTTGAACCAATCCTGATAATAATCCAGAAAGGGGTGAATTGCTAAATCAAGCTCCCATACTGTGGTTACCAAATCTAGTGCCCGTCTGTAAAGCAGTGAGATAATGAATACTTTCTATTCCTCCATAGGAAACACCATTAGCTGCTGGGTGATAAGGATGGAGCATTGAAGAAAAAAAAACCTTGTTTGCCATCAAACTTAATAGGTAAAGCTAGGCAAGGGTTCAGTAAGATGCCGGATACCAGGGGGAAGTTCGTTGTTGCAGTTGTACAAGGTTGCTTGTTAGCTGAACGAATAGGATTTTTGATTAAGATAGCCTAGCACTTCATTCATAGCAACAGATGAAGCTGGTGCTCTCATAACATGGCCACATGTGAGGAGAAAGTGGCTTGTAATGGTGGTGATTCTGCTGGATCTGAATAAGGTGAAATCCTCTGTAATGGATTGGAGGCAGAGGCGGAGGTAGGATCCATTTGCAGATTTATTTAAGGGAAAAGACAGAGCTGAGGTCAGAAACAACAGGCAGGGGGTCGATAGCCAGGTAAACAATAGTCCACAACAAAAATACAAAATCAGTAGGCAAAGGGGTAATCCAGAAAACAGGCTGATAAACAGGTAACAGGAGAATCAAAACAAACAAGGGAAATAACGCTCAGAAACGCTACTGGAATGGCAAAAAAGACTTTGGGAAGGGCATAGGAAATAGCTGGCGTAATTATACAGGAACAGGATGCAGTTGAATTAGAGTCAAAACTCAAGTGAAGGCTCCCTCTTGTGATTGGAGTTGGAAGTGGCAGTTCCAGCAGACGTTTCATAACCTTATTTAATTTGTCCACTAGCAATGTTTATATACAGACACCACATCTGGACTACAGATTTCACAGCTAACATTTGTATGCATTCTAAAAATAATTCAATTAAAAATACTTTCACTTTCTTTCTGCACTTCCTACACAATTTTACAAAATTAAAATATTACATTTTCACACAGTATTGAAGTGGTTTTGTTTAAATGACTCATTCTTTAGATTATCTCAGTTTTAAACTTAATAATGAATATGTTTGTTTATGGATTTTCTGTAACGTATGAAAAGCATGTTTAAGACGTTTATTTTCTAAAACTCTATGGGACACATTTTGCACATAATAATTTCATGATAATTTCAGTTGCACAGAAACTGTGATATCAAACTATGAACAATCTGAAACTGCTGATTGAAACTCGAAGTGCAGTTTGTTAAACATAGTTATGGTAAAACTAAATTCAAATACTTAAACTTGATTCACATTGTGGCATGACCTCAAACAAACTGCGTGTGCACTCCATGGACTAAAAATGTGGTATAAAGTGTAAACAGTGTTGCAAAATTGAACAGAGAAGCCATCGTTGGGAGTAAGATTCATCCTGCTCAAGTGTGTAGACATTTCGCCTTGGGCCCTAAGTCCTGCCACTATGACATCACATGGGGCTTGGTAGCCAACTATCAAAGAAGAAGAGTGGGATCGTCTGGGGCCTAACGCATTCATCAATGGCAAAATATTTATACACGCCATTCCCTGAAAGGATATCTCCTTTTAAAAACCACAGCCTATTGGCACCACATGAAGAGCAACAAGCCATCAAAAAGACCAGAGAATTAAAAATACAAAACACGGCGATGTTGAAAAACAAGAAACTTCATAAAATGCGGAAATTCTCTAGTCGAATTAATAAAAAAAAAAAAAAGATGCCATTGAATTAAGTCGCATGTTGCTTTTTTGACAAGGCAACCTTAGATTTGATGAAGTGTTGTCTGGCTGATCAATAGGATAGAGCTCCAGGTGGTATTCTTAATTAAGATAATTTATGAAGCTGTTACAATGGGGATGCATTACAAATGGCCCTCCACACAGCTTTATACTCAGTCTGCGCTACAGTCTACTGGCTTCTGTTTTAGATTTAAACTGAATGTGTAATGTGAATACAGTGGAATGCAAACAATCACCAACCTCCTGAAGACAGAAGCTTCCGAGGTAGTTATACACCAAATATGTAGCAAATAAGGCTGGCTGAAATTTGTTTATGCAATTACTTCATTTGCATTCTTAATTATTGTAAAAACTTTACATTTTAAAGTTAATTATTGAGTAAAATCATTCCATAATTACTCAGTTCTCTGTTCAAGGACACGGATGCATCTGATGCCTTTATGATCAGCATTGTCTTGGCAAATTGGGTATTTCCCCTGTATTGTATACAGTACTGCCTAATGAGCATCAGTCAGAACAGCAGAAGGAAAGTTATATTGGCTAGAGAGGGATAGAGTCCTGTTCCCTTGGGTTCAGTGATTTCACTCTTTACACTTCTCAAGCTCTATTGGCAGTTCTGACAAAGACACAATTAGCTTGGGAAGTTTCACGTCTCTGTGGTCAACAAGAGATCAATGACCTTTGTGGAGACATATCTATGGACACGTGAGTTGTTTTCAGTGGTATTTGGTTATAAATATTCTATAAACGTTTATTTTAAGAGTTTATGTTAAGAGTTTATTTGCAAAAGCAGATAACTCAGTTTTTATAAATTTTCATAAATCATGTTTTTTATTGTGTTAAGTTTTTTGTGTGTTTTATTGTGTTAGTTAGCTGTATTTTTAATTATATTTTTGTGATTATTAATTAATCAAAACAACCCAACTGCAGTTTGATTGATATTAACTGGAATGCAGGAAAAAAAACATGATTTTTGAAGTTATCTGGCTTTGCAAATGAACACACATATATATATATGTATATATATATATGTGTATATATATATATATATATATATATATATATATATATGTATATATATATATATATATATATATATATATATATATATATATATATATATATATATATATATTGTATATATAGAGTTTTGTTTTGTTTTTGAACAAACATTTACTTTGAACTTACATTTTCTATTCAAATATATTTTAAATGTAATTCATGTGATGGCAAAGCTGAATTTCCATCAGCCATTACTCCAGTCTTCAATGACACATGATCCTTCAGAAATCAGTCTAAAATGCTGATTTGCTGATCAAGGAACTTTTTTTTTTTTTTTTTTTTTTAATTAGCAATGTTAAAACTGTTTAATATTTTAGTGAAAAATTACGATTTTAAATTTTTTTTCAGGATTCATTTATCAATTTATAAGTTTAAAAAAAACCAGCATTTATTTAAAATTGAATCTCGGAATCACATACTCAGGCACACCTAAATTACAATTGGCTACCACAAACCCAAATCACATGTATCAGCAGCACACATAAAGGCAGTCTTCATCTCTTAACCTGTATTATACCCAAGTTTTTTTTCACCTAGTATAAAAAGGTTATTTGAAGAAAAAAAAAAATCATTTGGTGCATGACACTCAGAGACATAAGATAGCAGAGTAGGCAAGATGCTAACTGATAAAAACTGAAAAAGTCAGTTAGGAGCGACAACACGGCATGCTTATGCTAGCAGAAAAACGCTTAAACACGTCTTCATGAATATGTGTTATGTGCGTGAAAAGCCTGACAACAAAGCACCACTGTTTTTTTCTTCTTTTTTTTTTGATGAGGAAACGGCAGCGATGGAGCCCTAACAACACGGTGTGCCAGGATAAGTGGCTCCCAGAATGCTCTACTGTGATTTTCCCAAATAAGTGCGCGCTGAAGGTGTGACACACTGATCGCATGCTTAACAGTAAAGAATCTATTATAGGATTCAATGAACTTGTATTCTTATTGTTTCTGGAACAATAGCTGTTTGTTTCCTCATCTTTAATGCCTAAAAAGGTCTTTATCATAAATATACTGAACCGATCCAGTATCAGATTACATGATTAACCTAGTCATTATGATATCAGTCCTTCACTGGATCTGTTTCTTGCAACACATGTACGTACGATCGTTGATGGCAACACTTAAACACTTCTCCATAATTGTTCCCCTCTCTTGTAACAGTAACATTCCATCACTTGCCATTAGTGCGCGTCACCCAGTAAAAGCTAATCTTTTATTCTGTTTTTCAATTATTGTAGAGTGCACGCTTAAATAGGGAGGCGGAGATAATGAAATTAACTTCCGAACTTAAAGCAATTCTCTGTGGCACAATGATCAGATATTCTCTCAGCCTGGAAAATATATGCAAATTTTATGCGTCTATCATTTGTTATTACCATTGCAGCAACATAAAACAGAGTTTTCTTGAACAATTAGACTTAAAATAGTGCATAGTAATTAGCCAGGGGAGAGCAGACATGAATATTAAAATTGTGTAATAGAAAACCCTGTACTTTTGACATTAGAACAGTGATGTGGGTGTGACAGAATCATGTATTTGTTTGTATTCCGAGGGCCTTCAGATCTCAAAGGCGTTCCGTGTACATGAAAAGAAATATGAGCTCTACACTTTTCATAATGGGTTATAGCTCTTGTCTGCCAGGAAGATAATTGCACATAGACCCTCACATTTAAACCTCTCATTTACTTCTGCACTTCTTGTCTTGCTTGTTTGTTTGTGTTCTTTTGTTCTTCAAGCCAGCCATAAATTCTATAACAGGGAGCTTGCTTTGTGCAAAATATAGATTAATCCTTTAATCTTTTGTGCTTTTTAAAAAATAAAATAAAAATAAAACTCTTTTGTAACATGCCATTACATACACTCATCATTTTTTTAAGGACCCTTAATTAATTAATTAATTAATTATTTTAAGCATTTCTCAAACTGTACTACTGGCTTTTACAAAATGCATTAATGCTCCTATTTACATAAAAGTAAATAAAGTAGTTATTGTCATTATATTTGGTGACACATTTGAACAAATCACCCATCTTCCAGGGCCTCCGGCACAAGACAGCGGACCCCGCCCCTCCCATCCGTCACTAGCGGCGCTCTCCCCGAGGGGACGCCCCCGTGACACCCATAATGGTTGTTTGATGGCCCCCATAAAAGAAGTCAATGTATTGATGGAAGCCCTTTGAGGACAAACCTTATTTGTATGTGGATCAATCCAGTCAATTCATAGAAGGGAACCATAAGGAAGTGGAAAGCAGACTTCAATGATGACATTACACCTGTGACCTCACAGTTTTCGCTTCGAATTGTGATGACAGAGACAGTCTGTTTTCACGATAGTGTGTTGCATTTTTATTAAATCATCGAATCCCTCACAATCAGATTACCATCTTCCAGATTAAATTGTATTGTCTACAATTTGTCTGTGCAACCTAGGAATGCTTTATCAGCCTGTATTTTTGCTGACACATTTGCATCTTGAGTACACTGATGTCAATTCTAAATTCAAAACATTTGAAAAGAAAAAATCTGGTATCAAAAAAGCAATACTATGAATTTAAAAAGAAATATTATAATTTTTATATTTCCATTTCTACCTTAATATATTAATTTAAAATACCCTTTTCCATGCAAAACATCATCTCAGTAACCAACTGATGTAATACTGTCCATAAATAAATAAATAAGGCCTGTGAAGGAAAGACCCACCAGACAAGCTCTAAAGGGAACTATCAATACTGCAGAAGTCTTGAAGAGAGAGAAAGAAGTCAAAGTTAACATTTCTGTCTGCTCTCCACCAAAAGTGCTATGGAGAACAACGACTCAGTTGCATCACTTTAAAACGAGGGCAGAAATCATTTCTACCTTTATTAAGAACTTTAAATGAGGCCGCTGCTAAGAACGATTACAAAGACTGCAGAAAAACGCAAAAGGGCAGAATGAAATCCAGTGTACATACTTCCTGAATTCAAGCGGACAGTAACAGGTCTGTGAAAGCTCAAAGTTTGGATGATTTCACCATATGACACTACACAACATGATGAACTTTAACTCAAAACTCAGTAGCGATCCACTAGCTGCTATTATAATAATCTCATACAGTACCTGTCTCTGTGATCCTTGGCCTCAGACTGCATTTAACTAATGAGACCCTGCATATTCTCCTCTCTCAGTCCAATCCCAACTTGATGAACTGTGCAGACCACTTCATTTGCATGCTCAGAATCTGTAACACTCTCCGAGGAGGCCACCGACAAAAGGAAAGAGTGAAGAAGTGGGAAGAAAAGAAGAAAAAGGTGTTGTCCTGGACCACTGAAGCTTCCAGAATCAGGTCAGTATTCCTCAACAGTAAAAGAAAAAAAAAAAACACACCCAAAAGTCTCAGGATTTCTCATAGTAGCGGGACGCCAATAGTGGGGAGTCTTAGGTGAGGGCAACAGGAAGTTTTGGAGAAAGTTTGAGTGGAGTCCAAAGTGATGTCCTATGGAAGAGAAGGAAAGAGCCCCAGTGCCTGCCTGCTCCAAAAGAGGATGTGATGAGACTGCATAGCTAATGAGCTCGCCGGCTCCAGAGAACCCCGGCTTTTCTTATTCTCGTTCATCATTAATTCAGCAACGTTGATAATTTCATTAGATTGCCACCATTTTTTTCTTCGCATATCAATAATTAATGCACACGGCTCCTGGACCAGGGCAGTCCCTGTGTGCGAGCGCACGCTTTCACGAGTGTGTGTGGTAAGTGTGATACAGACACACCTAAACACAGTGCCTTTGCCAAGCATACACTCCAAATACACACACACACACACACACACACACACATGGCCCAGTTCTGTACAGGCAACACAGGGGGATAAAACATATGGCATTCGTCAAAATGAAGCAGCGGTTCAGGTAAATAAAACAGTACCTGGCAAATACTGGAGAGTTCTCATCTGGCACTGTGGCAGGAGCACAGAGAAAACCGCCAGGGCAGTAAAACAAACACACAGAGCCAGTCAAGCAGCCAGCCGATCTCCCTGCAAGCTTTCAAGAGCCAAGCTGTGGGATTACTCTAATCACATTTATTTATTAACCCTCAATTAAGAATGGAAGTCTTACGGCTCATGTTAGTTTAGGGAGAACACTGGGACCTACAATGCACATAATTGACAGGCAGGGCTTATTCTTAGTTCAAACCGTTTTGGGCTGATTAAGTATAAGCCTTTCATCTGTAGATACAATGCTATTAATTAAATCATTAAAAGAATTATTCACTTGTGAGAGGGGGGATTTAAAAAAAAAAAGAAAAGGAAAATCAAATGAGAAGCCTTGCAATAACTCCTGAAATATTAATTAATAAAAAAAGATTGCTTAAATTTAATGACAGGGATTACATGTGTAGAGACTGTCTCCGTTTCGCCAAGCCTGCCCCTTAACACAAACCCTCCTCCCCCTGTTTGATTACTTGATAAAGAGATTAAAGAAGAGAGCGGGCACACATATTGCACACAGGCATCAATGCACACATTGTGTAGCAAACACTTGTACAAAAATGATACAGTATCTAACTTAAAGTAAACCCAAGCAGCAAGTTAAAGAAATTAAATTAAATTCCGTCATCATTTACTGACCCAAGTGTCATTCCAAACCGCTATAGCTTTCTTTCTTCTGCAGAAAACAAAAGAACATATTTTGGTAAATACTGGTAATCAAACTG
The DNA here is from genome assembly GCF_012432095.1 of Onychostoma macrolepis. Lineage (NCBI taxonomy): Eukaryota > Metazoa > Chordata > Actinopteri > Cypriniformes > Cyprinidae > Onychostoma > Onychostoma macrolepis. Next base: position 22,685,489 of record NC_081155.1, on the reverse strand, counting down.
TTTTGGTGACCACTGACTTCAATTTCATTAACAAAAACATGCTAAGACATTTCGCATATCTTCTTTTATGTTCCAACAACACGAGAGTAAGAAAATGATGACTATAATTCTTCTAAAGTGTCTTTTGACTTCTCACACTGTGGCAAAAGCAATATTTAATTGTGTTGATCAAACAGGACTGATATTGTTTACTGAGAAGTTTCTGTGTTATTGTGTGTTTCTCTACATGCTTTCATAGATTAAAGACTTTGTTATTGGGTGTAAACTTCAGACATCAGATCATAATAGATAGATCTTGTTTGATCAACTTATTGCTACTCTGTTCTTTCTAGATCTTTCACATGGATGTGCATCCACACACACACACACACACACACACACACATATAGATAAAGTAACTGTTCTTATAGAAAATGACAGTAGCCTGCTAACTATGCCATATCCAGATCATTACTCTGCTTTGTGTTGGTCTTCTCACCACAGCTTGTTAAAGAAGAGAGTTGATGAACAAAGTGCACCAACATTCTGCTGGCTCTGGTTGCCCAAAGCAGTGCATTTTATTCACCCAAAATTAGATTGAAATCCTTTGTAGGGTCAAAACTCCTGCTTTACTTCATAAAAAGCCATGCAAAACCAACTGCAAGAAACAAGTCACATTTAAGAGAAACAGTCACAATTGCGAGATAAAGTCAAATTGTTCATTTGTACAGAAAGCCTATTTCCACCTCGGAATAAAAAAGAAAAAGTAATTGTTAAATAAAGTTTAAGTAAGAATACAGTATCTGTGATATATAAAGGCACAGTTGCGAGATGTAACACATTGAAAAATTTGCAAAAAATTGTATTCTAATGTATTGTAAATTGTGAAGTTTAAATAAGAAATAGCTATGTGATATAGTTTGTGAGAAATAATCTCAGTTACAAGAAATAAAGTCACAATTGTGAGATATGGTCACATTGTCACAAGAAAAAAGACAATTGCACAATAAAAAGTTTCGGTTGTGAGATATAAAATAAAAATTAAGAAATAAAGTTGCATTGCAAGGTTTCAAGTCAAAAATGGGAGACAAAATTATGAGTCACAATTGCTAGATATAGTCACATTGTGAGATATAAAGTAAATGTAACTGTGACAAAAATATGAAATTGCTAGATATAAAGTTGCAGTTGTGACATATAAGGTCAGAATTATGAGAAATAAAGTCACAATTAGATATAAAGTTGCATTGCAAAGTATTAAGTCACAACTGGGAGATAAAAAGTTGCACTTCCAAGAAAAAAGTTTCATTTGGGAAATGTAAACCTTTTGGGTTTCCATATGTTTCTGCGTCAATGTGTGTGAAACACAACAACAGAACTGACCCATATTCCACAGCATTGCACAATCCCTAAAGTGTCGCAAACTGTCACCACCACACACACAGCACACGGTTTGTTTTTAAGATAGAAGACTGAACCCATTGGTGATTGTAGGATGATTGACGGCTTTGTGCTAAAGCAGATGAGACACACTCCACCCCTACTGTAGTCAGACTGTTTGAGAGAGTGCCAGTAGCCCACCCATAGGGGGGTCTCACCGAGTTCTTCAAAAAGCCTGTATGTGTGTGTGTCCTGCTCTGTTTGATCCCTCTGTAGAGGGTCAGGACACAGGGGATTGGTCTATAGATCGGTTTATGTGTGAATCTGTCTGGTGGTGGGCGGATGGTGCAGACAATTGATGCTAAAAATAATGTTCGACACAGAGTTGCATAGAACTACTATGATGGAGAAATAAAATCAACAGGACAAAAGGCACAAAGTGTAAGTTTGAATGAATCAAACACACACAGACCGTATGCACATGCTCTTGAGCCCAGTTGATGAGTAGGTTTGTGATTTTTCATTGCAAATCCTACCAGCACCTTTGAGGCTGCCAAGGCCTGGTACTCACAGTGTTGGCATATTTTTTGATTAAATTGGACTATGGGGAGATGAAAACCAAACTTCACAAAGGATAAGTTTTGGTAATTGATATGATGCTCCCAGTAAAAAAGAAAATAATAAATAAATAGATAAATAACCCCTTTTGTGTATTGTTTTTTTTTTTTTTTTTATCAACATCTGGTATCAAACAGACTCCAGTCATATAGATAAAAGCCACGATAGAACAATTACATTCAGATCAGTCAAACAACACAGACAAGGGTTCTGTTTTGGCCTTTTCTTTCTTTTTTGCTTCAGTAACAACATTCCCTGTCAGGTTGGTGGTTAGATTATTTTCTAATGTTTTCCAGATCTGATGTATGATTTAAAAAAAAGGGACTTAGTTTTTGTAGAATAATATATGATTAAGTAAAGTAGAGCATGATGTTTGTAAATATTATATATTACAGTATGTATATTCATAATATATTTACAGTGCTGGGCAACGATTAATCGCGATTAATCACATCCAAATAAAAGTTTTTTGTTTATGTAATATATGTTTGTGTACTGTGTATATTTATTATGGATATATAAAGACATACACATACAGTATATATTTTGAAAATATTTACATGTATATATTTATATTCATATAATTTATATTATATATAAATATATCTAATATATAAACATAACATATTTTTCTTAAATATATACACATGCATGTGTGTATTTATATATACATAAATTTACACAGTACACACACATATATTATGTACACAAAAATTATTTTGGATGCAAACCTTTATTTTTGAACCTTTATTTTAATCGCAAATTAATTGTTACCCAGCACTAATTTATATATTTATTATTGTACATCTATTTTTAAAAATTGACGAGTCAGTGGTTTTACTAGTTGACACATTCATATGGTATGGTTCACTCAAAAATGAAAATTGGTCCAAACCTTTTTGCATTTCTTCCTTCTGTGGACATAAATTCCTTTCAGATTTCCAATTTTCCTTACAATGAAATGCAATGGGGTCCAAAATTGTTTTGGTCCACAACATTTTATAAGTAAAACATCTGAACAGCAGTTGACTAGCAGGTTGTTGGTTGACTAGTCGACCATCACAACCCATCCCTAAAAGGAGCAGTCCTGAACCTTTAGAGTGACAAACCATTTAAATGACGAGTCGGAATCATCTAACACGAGATAGTCAGCGATCTCTCCATGCTGCCTCTGAGTGAATGGATCACCCCAGTTTTCCACAGACATCTCTCATCCATCCCCACTGAGACTGAAATGTGCAGAAGGAGACCAGAGATGAGGAGAACAGCGGGTGACTGGAACTAACCTCGCTAACTTCACCATAGCCTCTAGGGGGGTCGGGCTCACGAATGGCACTCGGCATGAATCACTCGTCGGGAAATTATGTCCACAGCATTTAATATAGCGAATTGCTACTTGCGTTACAGACGGCACGTGATCATTCATCACAACTTCTCGCAGCCGTGGCTGTTTGCCCAATTCGACACCCTGCCCTTCTATAATGGGTGTACAATTGAATCAGGTGTCTGGTCCTCTTAAGGAAATTAAGTCATGGCTTACGCTGTGGCCACTTAATGAGGGCCGGGCTGCGAGACAGTGACGAATGGGGGGCGACGCTAGGGTAGAGCAATATCTGCATTCCGTCGCCGTGTCGATTTTTCACCCTTCCGCCTCCCTGCTGCCATCCCCTCCTCCCTTGAGAGAGAGCGATATCAGTCACCTGTGTGGTTATTAGAAAGCTCTTATTTGAACATAGATTCCCTTCTGCGATGACAGCTAATAACAGGATTGTCGTTCATGAGCCGTATTTTTACGTAGCTTTTTGATTATGATGGACATTACGAGCTAAGGATAGGTCTACTCCGCACTGCAGGTGCCTATAACTGGTTAATGGTGGCGCTTATGATGTACGGAATTTGTTTAATAATTCAAGATGGTGGGAAAGTCAACTATTTTGCAGGAATTTTGACAGATCTCTTTCATAATGTATCAGATTGAAATGTTTATTTAATTGTGGTACAGTCAATGGAAGCCTTTTTCAGCCTCAGAGATAAAATAGAAAAATAAAAGAGGAATAAAGACACATGGTCAGTATAAAGTCACAGTTGTGAGATATAAAATCACAATTATAAGAATTGTGAGAAATAGTCTCATTTGTGATATATAAAGTTGTAATTAGGAGATATAAAGTCATACTTATGAGAAATAAAGTCACAAGATATGAAGTCACATTGTGAGATATAAAGTTATAGTAGTGAGAATCACACATTTGGAGTGTGGAGTCACATTTGTCACATATAATGTTGCAGTCGTAAGACATTAATTCACAGTGTAAGATATAAAGTCACACTGTGAAATATAAAGTTGTAATTCCGAGAAATACTCACAATCCTGAGATATAGGCCTGGTTTCACAGACAAAGCCAGGATTAGGCCTTAGTTAAATTAGGACATTTAAGTATTTTTTTTAAAGGTGACTTAGAAAAAATAAAATTACTAGTGTTCAAATCAATGGCACTGACATATTTTAAGGTATGTCAGTGCAAGTTGATTTTAGTTAAGACAGATCACACATGCATTTTAGTCTAGGACTAGACTTAAGCCTTGTGTGAAACCGGGCAATAATGTCAAATTGTGACATACAAAGAGATATAGTTTCAGTTATACAAGAAATAATGTCACATTTGTGAGATTAAGACAAAGAAATTTGTTGTAAGACAAAGTAACAATTACAGGAAAGTCACACTTGCGAGAAATATTGCCAAAACTGTGAGACATTAAGTCACATTGTGGGATTTATACTGTATGTATAACATCTGTGAGAAAATCACATAATGTTGCGGTTGTGAGATATGAATTTCCACAAGTTATAAAGCTACACTGTGAGATATAAAGTAACAGTTATGAGAAATACAATCACAATTACAAGAAATTAAGTTGCAACTGTGTCTCATTTGTTAGATGTGAAGTTGCCATTGGTGGATAAAAAGTCACTATTATCTCACAGTGTGACTTAACTAACAATAAAATAAAGTCAAAACTGTGAGATATGAAGTCACATTGTAAGATAATGTAAAGGTGCAATGTAACTCATGCCTCATTGTGAGGGTCAGGAAAATAGAGTTTTCAGAAAAATGGAGTCTTCAGTGCTGGAGTTTCTAATATTATGAACATTCACTTTCAGACTCTTCTTGTCCGTTTGTCTGCACAATTCACTCTCAAATGGACGTTTATTATGATCTGATATATTGGCTGTGTCAAAATGTCATATAATCGACTTATTAAAAGAGCAACATTTGATGTAAAAGGGCTACTTTTCTGAAATCCATGAATGTTGAAACCCATCGGAGATATCAGGGTGGAGAGAGCAGTCAGTCATACCAACTGAATACACTATGACGTGTATATTAAATATTATATACTGTACTACTCCTACAACCACTTTCTAACAATCATTTTTGACTACTGCAATTTTTTACAGCTTCTATATAACTCCATAATTTACATCAATTCCCTCAGAAGCACAAGTATCATAGCCACTAAAAAGAACATGGCCTACCCTTGAGATTCAGAGCAGAACAAGCTGTGGTTTGATGTGACTACCATCTTAGTGAGGAACTGGCACTGGCAAGGGCTATTAATAACCATGACGGGGATCAATGAGAGGAACATCTCAAGATGATCAGAGGAGCATCTCAGAATGAACAAGCAGGGCTGGCCTGAGCTGAGTGGAAGCTGCTACATGTATGCCCTTTAATAAAGCAGTAAGACATATGGAGCTGCATGGAACTTGGCTCTGCAGTGGTCAAGCTCTGTAACAAAAATGACTGTGTGTGGAACCGAGGACCCTCTCCTACCTCTCCTCCTCGATCCCGACTGAACTGCACTCAGTATGAATTATTGACCCTGTAGTCCGGACCCTCTTCATTACTGGGGATACTGTCAGGCCTGGTTTGCAGATACAGAGAGAGCATTGAGTTGGGTTGGCTGACCATGTCGACGTGCTCTATCTTTAATGCCCTGAGCAAACCAGGCGGTCTCAGCGTTTCATCAAGCCAGCCATCAGGAAGCATGTTCACATCCAAGTCTGAGTCCGGAAAGCTTGAAAAGTACCACCTGGGAGCTGGCTGTGCCTCAGTATGTAGTCTTAAAGTTCAGGATTTCTGCGGAAGTGCGTGCAGAAGAGGAGATAGACGTAAAGTTCACCGAAACTTTTTCGACATCTTCACTGCATCTTGGCGAGAACCTGTTTCAGCAATCTGGGCGTATTAGAAAATGTGCCTGTCACTGCAGCATCAAACAGAAATGAACACTTGTGGCATTAAAACTTACTATTGTGTGGTTCCTTGCACAACAATATGTTATAAACTTAAAACACTTTTACCCCAGTGCATGATTTGTAAGCTAATACATATTAGCATTTACACATAACCCGATCCTTTGGCTTATGTGATATTGCAAACTTACTTGATAGCTCGCCTGGTACAGCATTGCTTGGATGCAAGTCCCATCATAAGTCATAATTTCATTATGAAATAAATGTTTTTCTCTAATACACATTGGCCACAATTAATGGCACCCTTTTATTCAATACTTTTTGAAACCTCCATTTGCCAGTTTAACAGCTCAAAATTTTCTCCTATAATGCCTGATGAGGTTAGAGAACACCTGGCAAGAGATCAGAGACCATTCCTTCATCCCGAATCACTCCAGACTCTTTAGATTCCCAGCTCCATGTTGGTGCTTCTTTTCTTCAGTTCACCCCACTCATTTTCTACAGGGTTCAGGTCAGAGGACTGGAATGGCCAGCAGAAGCTTGGTTTTGTGCTCAGTGACCCATTTTTGTGTTGTTTTTGAGGTTTGTTTTTGGATTATTGGATTTTTTATCTGTTGGTATTTGATAGAATCCATGATGCCATGTGTCTAAACAAGATGTCCAGGACCTCCAGCAGAAATATAGGCCCACAACATCAAAAATACAGCAGTATACTTCATTGTACACATGGGGTACTTTCCCTGTGTGCACCAAACCCATCTTGAGTGTTTGCTGCTAAAAAGCTCATTTTTTAGTTTCTTCTGACCATAGAAGCCAGTCCCATTTGATGTTCCAGTCGTGTCTGATAACTGAATATGCTGGAGTTTGTTTTTGGATGAGCGAGGAGAATTTTTCTTAAAACCCTCCCAAACAACATGTGGTGATGTAGGTGCTGTTTGACAATTTTGTTAAAGGTTTTCTGAACCCGAGAGTCAACTATTTTCTGAAATTCTCCAGCTGTGGTCCTTGGAGAGTCTTTAGCCACTCAAACTTTCCTTCTCACCGTGCATTAGGACGATATAGACACATGTCCTCTTCTGGGCAGATTCGTAACATTTTATGTTGATTGGAAATTCTTAATTATTGCCCTGATGGTGGAAATGGGAATTTTCACTGCTCTAGCTCTTTTCTTAAAGCCACTTCACTAATTTGTGACGCTCAATTATCTTTTGCTGCACATCAGAAATATATTATTTGGTTTTTCTCATTGTGATGGATGATTCAGGGAATTTGGGCTTTGGTTTCCTTCCTATTTATATTTCTGTGAAACAGGAAGCCATGGCTGGATAATTTCATGTTCATAATCATGCCAATGATTATTGGGGTGCCAATAATTGTGTTCAACGTTTATTTTAGAAAAACATTTATTTCATAATGATATTTCCCCCCATTTTAAATTCTTATTATCCAATGAAAGGTTAGATTTTTGTGAATTTTTAAATTAAAGATCAAAAGGATTAACAATGCAGATTAATTTTCGCAGCCTTTTTGATCATATTTACCAAGGGTGCTGATATTTTTGGCCATGACTGAATATATATATATATATATATATATATATATATATATAGTGGTGGCCAAAATGATTAGAACACTAGTATTGTCACCAGCTAAAAAATGGTTTTAAGTCAGTTATCATGTTGCTGCAGTGTCAGTAGGAAATATCAGTTCACATTTCCAAACATTTATTTTGCCATTAATTGTAATATTCCAGTGAGATTTTTGTTGCAAGGAGTCTGACAACAGCCAGTGCTCCACACAGAGATCTGATCTGATCATCATCCAGTCTGTCTGGAATGACATGAAGAAACAGAACAAACTGAGACGGACTAAATCCAGAAGAACTGTGGCAACATCTCCAAGATGCTTCAAGAAACCTACCTGCAAAGCTATCTGAGAAACTATGTGCAAGTGCACCTAGGGCAAAAGCTGCTTTAAACACACCAAATGTTGATTTAGTTAATAGAAGTTAATTGATAAAGAAAATCTATTTATGACATTATTTTTGACAATAGTGCCTCCTTGCGCAATATGTACAGTATCTCACTGAAGTGACTGTAAACTACTTTACATTGTAGCATTGTACAGCTTATATAACAGTGTAAATTTGCTGTCCCCTCAAAATAACTCAACACACAGCCATTAATGTCTAAACCACTGGCCACAAAAGTGAGTACACCCCTAAGTGAAAATGTCCAAATTGTGATCAATTAGCCATTTCTCTCCCCGGTGTCATGTGACTCATTAGTGTTACAAGGTCTCAGGTGTGAATGGGGAGCAGGTGTGTTAAATTTGGTGTTATCGCTCTCACTCTCTCATACTGGTCACTGGAAGTTCAATATGGCACCTCATGACAAAGAACTCTCTGAGGATCTGAAAAAAAGAATTGTTGCTCTACATAAAGATGGCGTAGGCTATAAGAAGATTGCCAAGACCCTGAAACTGATCTGCAGCACGGTGGCCAAGACCATACAGCGGTTTAACAGGACAGGTTCCACTCAGTACAGGCCTCGGCATGGTCAACCAAAGAAGTTGAGTGCATGTGCTCAGCGTCATATCCAGAGGTTGTGTTTGGGAAATAGAAGTATGAGTGCTACCAGCATTGCTGCAGAGGTTGAAGGGGTGGGGAGGTCAGCCTGTCAGTGTTCAGACCATACGCCGCACACTGCATCAAATTGGTCTGCATGGTTGTCGTCCCAGAAGGAAGCCTCTTCTAAAGATGATGCACAAGAAAGCCCGCAAACAGTTTGCTGAAGACAAGCAGACTGGATTACTGGAACCATGTCCTGTGGTCTGATGAGAACAAGATAAACTTATTTGGTTCAGATGGTGTCAAGCGTGTGAGGCAGCAACCAGGTGAGGAGTACAAAGACAAGTGTGTCTTGCCTACAGTCAAGCATGGTGGTGGGAGTGTCATAGTCTGGGGCTCCATGAGTGCTGCTAGCACTGAGGAGCTACAGTCCATTGAGGAAACCGTGAATGCCAACATGTACTGTGACATACTGAAGCAGAGCATGATCCCCTCCCTTCGGAGACTGGGCTGCAGGGCAGTATTCCAACATGATAACGACCCCACAACCTTGCTAAAGAAGCTGAGGGTAAAGGTGATGGACTGGCCAAGCATGTCTCCAGACCTAAACCCTATTGAGCATCTGTGTTGCATCCTCAAACGGAAGGTGGAGGAGCACAAGGTCTCTAACATCCACCAGTCGTCATGGAGGAGTGGAAGAGGACTCCAGTGGCAACCTGTGAAGCTCTGGTGAACTCCATGCCCAAGAGGGTTAAGGCAGTGCTGGAAAATAATGGTGGCCACACAAATTATTGACACATTGGGCCCAATTTGGACATTTTCACTTAGGGGTGTACTCACTTTTGTGGCCAGCGGTTTAGACATTAATGGCTGTGTGTCGAGTTATTTTGAGGGGACAGCAAATTTACACTGTTATACAAGCTGTACACTCACTACTTTACATTGTAGCAGTGTCGTTTCTTCAGTGTTGTCACATGAAAAGATATAATAAAATATTTACAAAAATGTGAGGGCTGTACAAACCTCTGTGAGATACTGTACATATATTAAGAAATATGCATATTTCTATGTACAAAGTCAAATAATTAGCTATTATATTGTCACGCTACTGAAGCCAACTGATGAAATTATCAGATTAATATTTTAAATGATTCAAATATTATCTTGTAAAATATTTACTTTTTATTTAGTTGAATTTTATTTACATTCATTTGTAAAGCACATTTTACAATAAATATCATTCCAAAGCATCATGTTAAATTTTGATGTTAAACATGTTTAATAAATGTATTAAGTTAACAGGTTAAATTTGACAGCCCTAAAAAGCATCCATTTCTGGAAATCTTCCATTTTTTAAGTCTCCATTTTTCTGTGCTGTCCTTATTATCCATATTAGTGACATACATTGGAGTGCACCCACTTGTTGAAAAAATGAATATAAATAAAATAATAATAATAATAATAATAAAAGATAGGACGGGAACTTGGTTCTGTGCATCAGGCGTTGATTAGTGACAAACGTCATGAGAGAGAAATCTGTCATTTTCACCAGAAGATCCAGTTATAACATTGTGATTACAAATTAACAGGTAAAAAACAAATACATGTATAAATCATTCACAATAAGATCTATAACATACCTTTAGAAAATAGATTGACTTTAACATAAAGAGCACATTAAAACTATACTGGCACAGTCTTTACGATAGATTTTGTGCACATTTTGAGTAGGGATGTGCGCTACGACTAATTTGACAGTCGTTTAAACGGAAGTTTTGTATCCGACTAGTCGACTAGTCTAAAAGCTAGAAACTCCCCAAAAAATGGCAAAAAACCAAACAAAAAAACTGTGCGTGTATAACAGCCTACACTTGAAATACTTAATCTTTGCATCACACTGTCAAATCCCTCAATGAAATCTGCTAAGAACAGGTCACGATTATGCCGTATGCTTGCCTCACGTTATCATCATTTAATTTTAGGCGGTCGTTAAACAGAAAATAAGGAAGAGCATAACTCGACATAAACCAGTGCATAGCTTATTTATTCAGATCAGCTGGAGAAATGCAGAAATGGAAAATAGACTGACAGAATTCTTCATTTTCATATAACGTTAGCCAACATATTAAAACACAAGTAAAAAAAAAAAAAAAAAAAAAAAGGAAAGTTTATCAAGGAATAGCATTAAAACGGCTTTTAAAAATGTACTTCGTGTTGGCTATATTGTCTAAAAACATAACAATGCTCGTTTTACTTACTCAGACCATGCGCATTTGTTCAGTGAATTTAACATGTTAACGTGGTCTGGCGAAAGACTGGACTAGAGGCGATTCTGGAACGGAAGTCACAGGCACTCGGAGAGGTAACTACAAGCAAGCAGTTTCGAAAAGAGCCTGGAAATCCCGCACCACCACCGAAGTCGTTCTTCGTTTAGAGGAATAGACGGCGCGGATGGGATCGCGGACCTCAGCGGCGGGTTGTAGTGTATGACATGATTGAGATTTGCTGGCTTTGTCTTCAAGCTAACGCATACGTGCCTGTATTGAATATGATTACGCATCGCTCCAGTGGAGTTATTGTAAGCCAATTTGACATTACACAGTTTACACACAACTTTTCCGTTTCCTTCTAATTCAAAATAATCCCACACCTTGCTGGTTCTTCGCTGGTCATTTTGATCTCGCCGCAACTGACGAGAAGAAAAGGCATGCGACGTCTGAGGTAAAAATATAGTTTCCGCCCAGATACGCTTTTAAAAATATTTAAATATTTTGATATTTATTATTTTCAAAAGTTTTATTTTAGCTTGTTGTTAAAATGTTTTAAATGTAACGTTAAAATTATGGTATTTTTTTTCCTCTCGTTTAATCGACTATTGATTTCAGTGTCGACTAGCAGGAGCTGAACCGTTTAGTCGACTAGTCCCGCACATCCCTTACTTTTACAGAGTTATGTAACTGTAAAAGTAATAAATCCATAGTAAGCACATATTTAAATGCACAACAATTATTTGCCTGGACAACATAAGTGCTTGTGGCTTCTGCATTATCTTGCTAGTAGCTTTTAGATGGTGCATCACAAGACCTACTTTGCCACAGGGGGAAAAAAAAAAAAATCAGTAAATGCAACTGTGCCTTCTGAGCACCACAACCTACTTGCAGCCTTTTTTTTTTCTTTTTTTTCCCCTGACAGTCACAGCTAAGTATTTACCTCAGCAATTACCCACTGACATCCTTCATCTTTTTAGCAGTGCTGTACAGTCACCCTGAAAAACAGTGAGATCCTATAAACATGCTTGCATTCCCAAGGAAAAAGCTTACTGTGATTCAGACATGAAAAGGGAGCATGTGCGGGCCTACGAAATTCAGAAAAAAAACAAAAAACAAAAACACAGAAAATCAATTAAAAAAGTAAACAAACCAAAAAGAACACCAGCAGCATAAATGGATGATAAAATAGGTAGATATGCAGTTATGCAGGTGTGTTTGCTTCTGATGAGAGGAGATGAAAAGACATGCATTTTAAAAGGAAACAAGAAGATGTCATCTTCTGTTTGTCTGACATATTTACACAATTACCACACTATAAAGCTGAGCATCCTGGATCTCTGTGCTTAAAGGTTTGAAGTATTTGAGGGGGATTATTTTCTTTTTTTTCTTTCTGTTTCTTTGGTGTCAGCATAGTCTGCAGTGTGGGCATCTGTTAGCTGTGGAAGTTTATGTTATATGTGTACAGTATATTAATAAAACAATACGATTAAGTGTGCAACCACATAACATACAGAACAGAATGCAGAACATACACATTCACAGACTTCCAGACATTTCAGTGGCATGGGTAATTAAAACCTATCCTACCTCACCTTACACCCTAATACATATTCACTTACCCCAAATCTACAGGACTTACAGAATCTGTCCGGCTCTCAGAGGTATCGGCACACAATAGTGCTTTTATCATATGCTTATCAGCATGACCTCTTTCTCTCTTTTTAATGCTCGATCTTTTGCCCTTTCAATCAGGAAGCATATTACTCCTCTGTCAGAGCAAAGCACTTCCTAACGACAGCAGAGCCAGCTGGGAAAGAGGGCGAGGGCAGGAGGCCTTCGCATTAACATAATAATCCAGCCATGCTCCCACAGGCCCCGGGGCCAGACAGCATATTAGCTGGGTCCCCTTTGTGAGGGTCCTTGCAAAGGAGAAAGAGCCGTCTTATTACTTGCCTGTCAACCTGTGGAACCTTTATTTTCGCCTTTTGGAGTCACTGTTGTGGGTTGTGAGCAGGGGTGTCGCAAGATCCTTTTTACTGGGGCATGAGTGCCAGTGAAATACTGATGTGCTCCAGCAAAATATTATTGATAAATCCTTATGTGTCAAAAGAAATAACCATATACTGGCCTGATCATTTTTTCTGAAAGTATTTCAGAAATTAAATTACATCATGTGTGTTTAACAGTTATTATCCATCCTATCTGCCCTTTGCATTTTAATGTCAGTTTAGGAGATAGGTATGATTCATGAACAGATTGTGTTTTGAATCTTTGAATCAGTTCACAAACCCAGTATGAATGATTCTTTCCCAAATCAAACTGATCTATCTCACTCAATGATTCAGTTGCATCTGTTACCATCCCACTGGAGGGGAACATTTTATGTGAACTTCACACAAATATCTGGTCCCAAATGCTCAAGGGCTATTAAATAGCTTCAGAAGACTTATATAAGATACATCAACTTTTATGACCCTTTCTTTGTCTTTTTAAAGCTTGAAAGTTACATTTTATTGTAAATAAACCCTAGGTGTTATTCAGTCCTTTTAGACCGAAAAAAAAAAAATGTTTCAAATCAGAATGGTACGAAACTTGGTGACTTTTATGGCAGTCGCTATGTGACCACAAAAAAACAAAACAAAAAAAAAAACACTGTTATACACACACAAATGAACTGGTGTGGCTGTAACAATATGGCAAAATTGAGCCGGAAGACTCAAATAAGAGGCTGAAATCAGATTGATTCATATCTGATAAAGCATTCCTGTTCATTTTTTTTTTTTACATTTTTGTTGAATTTTGATCTTGAACAAAATGCCTTTCTCTGTGTTCAGGTTTGACTATAGTAAAATTAATGTTAAAATGAACATTTCAAACAAAAATTTCCAAAAAAAGTTGTATTTGAGAGTGTCTAAATATATATCCAGATCCACAAGTTAATAAAAATAAGTCTTTATGCCTAAAAACCACTACACTCTCAGAAATAAAGGTACAAAAGCTGTCACTGGGGTGGTACCTTTTCAAAAGGTACGTGTTTTGTACCTAAAGGGTCCATTTTGGTACCTTAAAGGTACATATTAGTACTTAAAGTGTACATACAGTATTTGAACCTAATAGATAAAAAAGTGTACCTTTTGAAAAGGTATCGCCCCAGTGACAGCTTTTGTACCTTTATTTCTGAGAGTGTAGTGGTTTTTAGGCATAAAGACTTATTTTTAGGACTGAATAACACCTTATAAGCCTTTTATATAGAGCTATATAGGAATCTAGTGGCTAAACCATGGAATTGCAGATGCTTTTCTTTTTTACTCCGACCAGATGGCACTAATCTGACTTCAGAAATTGGATTTTAAAGGCATTGTCTCTGTTTTAACATGAAATACTGCCATATCAAAATCTTAGAAAAATTATTCTGTATTATTTTCAATGGGAAAAATTTATCAGAATTATTTCATAAATATTAATTAGTACCATGAAATTCTCTCAAAATACAAAATATTATGGAACAAAAATATATTATATTGATTTTACTGAAAAAAAAAAGTTACATCACGGGTGTTCGGTCAGTTTTGACCGCGAACTACACAAGTGTGACCCCCAAATGAACAATACCAGAGGGTTAAAAATAAAGGTGCTTCACGATGCCACAGAAGAACCTTTTTGTCTAAATGGTTCCATAAAGAACATCTGAAGGTAAGAAAGGTAAGAAAGAGATCCTTTTAAGCACCTTTATTTTTCAGACTGTACATGAAAAAGATTACTAGTAGGCCTACGTTTTTCAAATGTTTTGGTTACACTTTATTTTAAGGTGTCCTTGTTACAGTGTATTTATAACTTTAGGTTCTGAGTAATATTAATTAACTACATGCACTTACTATATGGTTAGCGTTAGGATTAGAGGTTGATTTAGGGTTATTTGCATGCAATTATGCATAATTTTAGTCATTATAATAGTAAGTACATGTAACGTGTAACAAGGACACCTTAAAATAAAGTGTTACCAATGTTTTCTATTGTTCCCCTTAGGAACAAGAAAGCCAAATGGGTCTGAAAAAAAAAAAAAAAAAAAAACCTTAAGGGTGGGAAAATAATACTAATACTTTAAGGTATTTAAATTTTAGCATAAAACAGTACAAGCAATTTAAACTTTACCCAAATGCACTGGAAAAGGAATAGCTATTTGTTTCTTTCCAAAGGCTCTCACTGACGGCTGTTAGCAATATGCACCGAACATGTGATCGTTTGCACTAATCTCCTTTAACACATATCGTGACTAGCCGTCTGTTTTCTCGAGAGGCTCTTGTGTGTCAAATCAAGTGGCTCTTCACATAAGTGTCTTGAAGTGCCTGAGTGTTTGAATGAGAAACAAGCTTTTCAAAAACTCAAGCGCTACTCACAATAATGCAATATAAAACAAAGAACACAAGAACAAACACTTCCATTGTACTTCTCAATAAAAGACTCCTTAATTCAAGATTCATCAGTAGTGTTGAATTTAGATGGGCATCATGGGCATTAAGCCCGACATTCAATGAGGAGCTATCCATGTGAGGCTGCTGGAGGGAGAGCAACGGGGAGTCTGTCAGGCCATTTAGTTTTCAAGGACCTCAGATGGTGGATGTGATGGTGTTCGCTGACAGCTCAAGAGCAGAGGAACAGATAGACAGAGGAGGTGGCGTCGAGGTCTGGCACTGAAGTCTCCCAACTCTGAGATGTCAGAGGAGGAAGATGAGGAGGCAGCAACTCCACAAACAACCGGATCAAGCCACGCCATAGGCCCCCACCAGTCAATGCCCCCTTGGGGGCAGCGCTCTAATTGGTGGAAAGGGCAGCCCGTCCGCTCTCACACTCAGATCTCTCTGAGGACATCTGAGGCAACGTGCCAATTACTGCCAATTGTTGGCCTCGTCATTGAGATATGGACAGTCGTCCACATGGAATATGACTGGGGCCGAAGAATATTCAATTTTTTTTCTGAGGACGGGCAGAGATTCGCATACGCTGAAAAACAAACTCTGGCTTATGACCCCTGCTAGATAGCGTCCATTCATGTTATGTCCACTGAGACACGCAGTTCTCTCTATGAATATTCGTTGCATGCAGTCGGGGATGAAAATAATCAAAAAACTTTAGCTTTCTGTTCTGATGTTTAAAGCTCTGGTAAAAGAACAGTTTCATATAGACGGGGTGAGTTAATGTGAAGTGATTCTAACTGACAAACCCTGTACTTTTCAAACCCTCAAGTTCAGGCTATGTTTAAAGAGGGAATAGCCCATTATGGGCTGCTTGGAGGGAGTTCAGCACACATAGCAGTTCATCCATTATCCATAAGCTGTTCATCATGGTTAGGGTCAGGGGAAGACCACAACTCTTCCCAGCAGGCAAAGAGCGTACCGGGGAAGAGGAACTCCACTCTCTGCGGTGTGTACACTGTAGACAAGAAAGACATTAAAAATAACAATAAAAGAGGAATTAAAAATTCAAAAAATATTTTGCACAGCTGAAATCTGTGTCTTTTAATTGTTGGCAAAAATCTTGGCAAAAAAAAAAAAAAAGAGACCATGGTAATTTTATACTGATAAATTATTCAGCACACATTAATAACAGTCCAAGTCCAAGCAGCATAAGAGGAAGCTGTTTTAAGAGTGATGAACGGCTGGTGTTTCCAGAGTTTCCGCATGGCAGTAATTCTTTTGGTTTTAAGTGCTAAAAAATGACATGAGAATAAAAAGCTTATTTTAAGAAGTTCAGAGGATGTTTCAAATGCACCCAAATGATGCTTAGGAGCCACGGTAAAGAGTGTATGTTGATACATTTGTGCATTAATATAGCAGTGCTATACCTGCTGAACCGTTGAATGTTGAAAATCTTAATTATGCAAAATTTTGATAACAGATAACTCATTTTTGCAAATGAACTCTTCACACACACACACACACACACACACACATATATATATATACTATTCTATGTATATAAAATTTTGCATAATTAAGATTTTTAACATTCAGCGGTTCAGCAGGTATAGCACTGCTGTGTTAATGCATAATGCATATATGTGATAACAATAATAAAATGATAACATAATGAAAGACATGATTTTTGAACATTTTAAAAAACGGAGTTATCTGTTTTTGCAAATAAACATCTTATATATATATATATATATATATATATATAATATGTATGATGCTATGTGTAGGTTCAGTAAATTCACTTTATTTAGGTTATTTTCATTGCCATTAAAGTGAAATAACTGAAAATAAACACAGGACTCTTATAAAAATACAAATTTTAGAAGAACATTTCAGATGGCACTTAGAGGTTTTTCATATATTTTATATTATATAAAATATTCAGTAGCACTTTAGTTTAAAGATAAATTCTCCACTATTAAGTTAAGTTGCATATTATCATGCATACCACTTGCATTTTGGCTGTTTATTAGTACTTATAAAGCAAATATAAATGCCTTATTCTGCATGACCATATTTCAGATCCCTAATAATCTTACCCCATACCTAAACCTAACAACAACCATACTAACTATTAATAAGCTGCGATTTGGGAGTTTATTGAAGTAAAAGTCGTAGTTAATAGTTAGTTAAGACTGGGAATTGGTCCCTAAGCTAAAGTTTGACCAAATATTCTATATATTATATTATAGAATTATTAGAAAAATCATCAAATATATGCCATATCCCATATATATAAAAAAATGTATCCCCTTTGTTAGAGCAGTATCCTCATGTTATTTGACAGTAACATCACCTGTGACAATTGTGTAACATGTAGGTTCATGTGTTTTTACATCAATTTTCCACATCATTAGACCAAATTGAAATCAAACAGGATTTAATGTAAGGTTTGCTATAAGAATGTCACATAAAGATTTGACTTGGTCATAATGAACAACAATAAATTTGCCCAGAATTACTGCTCATGTTTGCTGTCAATCACTTTATCTGAGGTTTATGCTTTCAAATGGAATGGATGACTGTTGGGTTCAAGGCTTAATGCACTCCTTGATATGTATTTCATGTCTAATCAATCAATTCATCAATCTGCTCAATCTGTTCGCCATCCATGATCTCCATCATTTTGATCTCACCTATAGAAATGAACGGTATTAATATTTAAAGCTTGCTAACTAGATCTAATCATGAGAGCCAACCCTCACTACATCCTCACTGAGCAAAGACAGCATGTCAAGAGATGCCTTGCTCATCTAGATAGGAACCTGCATGATTCGCACATCAACACAGCCACTTAGTTATTCTTTTTCTTATTCATAACGAGGAGGGAGGAGGGACTCCCTCCCATCAGCCATGGACATGAAGCAATACTTTCAATGCTTAATAATTAATAAATGACTGAGTGCATGTGGTACCTCACCTCCAAATGTATACCATCTGTACATTAAACAATGGACTTGAAAGTAGACACAGAAACACAGAAATATGCATGAATTTCTTGCAGGCAAAAAAGGAAGCAACAATTGCCTTCCCAAAGCTTGATGCAGAGCCCGTCTTGTTTTCTCTTCCTTAAAGGCAGTGCTCTATTCTAAATATTTACAAACTGAATAGTGCACATGAGATGGAATAAGTGGAGGAACTCAATAAAAGTAGTCCAGGGCCTGAAGGAGGAAACAACAACTTCTCAGAGCTGGTTGAGAGAAACACTGCCAATGGAAGAAAAACAAATTTTCAACTTCAAAATAATTCAGAAACAATTGAAGAACTGAACATTCTGCGGTAGCTGTACCCAGAGCAGCATAAAAGTAGTATGTTCATTAACACACTGTATAGGAAAGAGCAAGGATTGTTTTATTCAAAGCTTTGAAGTGTTGACTTTATTATATTATCTACATATTAATATAATAGTGATACATTTTAATACAATAAACTTTAAACCCCAAATGTGCACTTTTCAAATGCATAAATAAAATGTACTCTTCATGCACATACTCACAACAACACAAAGCATATGTAATTTTTGAGAATGTAAATAATGCATGGTTTGATAAACTGAATGTAAAAAAAAAAAAAAAAAAATCATTTTGTGTAACACTAACAGTGTTACAATAAGATAACAGCGTAATTGTTAAGTGTTTATTTTTTTATTTTTTAAATTTACAAACAAGGTGCAATTTGTCAGCTTGTGTAAAATTTGTAAGAATATTCTTATTTTGCGCATACAGTGCTTTTTTGACCAAAAAAACAAAAAAAAAAAAAAAAAAATTATAAAATTTTGAATTCAAATAGTTTGCAAGAATAGAATGTGATTATAAACACAATGAGGCTGTGAAATTGGACCAGTGAGTAGATAGGTTGCCCTGTTCATCGTAATATATATATATAGTGTTGTGCTTGTGTTCACAACAGACCTTATTTCAAGCATTTAACCAAAAACGCAATTAAAAAATCCATATTGACTTCAGAACAATGAGAACCAAAAGTGACAAATGCTTGTTTCTGTTTTTTGTCTACAAAACAACAACAACAACAAATAATAATAATCACTGCAGCACTCTGTTTATATGGTAAGTAAAATGCTAGCAATGAAATGAGCCTTGGAAAGACAAAGTAGTGTCCAGAAATGTTCAGAATTTAATTTCCATCCTAGCCATTTCACACAAATCACATAATAATTTGTAAACACAACAAATATTTGAGATGTGATGAAAATGATATTGTGGACATTTCCAATCTCCCAAATGAAAATTCTCTGTTACACACTGCTGGATCTTGTTAGTATCAAATTAAACAAGTGAGACTTTGAAAATGATGTTAGTCTATGGGTTCAGAAGTTATGTTAGTCTACAGGGTCAAAAGTGCAAACAGACAATATTGGAATTTTAGTTTGGAGAATTCCCAAGAATAGTGTAATTTAAGATGACAGATGTTGAAACAAGTTGTTTGATACAAACATATAAAATTGCTGCTAGAGAAAACAATCGCTCACACCTTAAACCTGACAAATGAAATGAAATGCTTTATACTGACTCTCAACAAACAAACTAATACATTGATATGTATCTATTTGGCATTAATATTTGAAATTGAATATATTAGCAAGGCAAATAAAATGAAAACATGGTGTCATTAATAATCAGGGTTGTTTAATCTCTGTTTTGTTTGTTTGTTGTTTAAAAACAGGAGAAAAAAGTGCACCGACGGCTGATGTTGCTTCTTTAGAAACCGCAACATCCGACTTCCGGGTCTTCCTGCTTTTTGCTCACATTGTGGGGAGAAAAACCTGCGGAGGCCCTGATAAACCTACAGCACTTCTGCACCCAAAAGAAAGAGTTAATTAGAAATACAAATTCGCCCAGATTGTTATTAATGGGAACTGTAGAATAAGCAACACATATTTTGTGCCCATAAGTAATCTCAGGTAGCTTTGATCTCGGGCCCATGGCGGATGCTGCCGCGTACCGCTGCCTGGCTTCTGGGACTATGCCAGCACCAGACATCTGGCTACTTTGTTATCATTGGCTGATCGGCTCTCGTGAGACCACTCTTGTGACACTAGGCAAGAGAGAAGAGTGGCCTGGCAACGAGAATTATCAGCACATTTGGAGTGGATTAAAGCTCCAAAGTGGTCCTCAAAGCGCAACGGGGGTCCCGTGAGCTGCCCTCCGCTGGGGGTTGGCGAAGGGGCTTGCAGAACAGACTTAAACAAGCCCGTTATGGAGATGCGCAATGCCAAGTAGACTCGCGGAAAAAAAGAGCAGAGCCCCAACAGAAAAGAGTCATGGAGAGGGAGAGACGCTAATTATCTCATCTCGTCAATTCTGTTGCCAGATTGGGAGACGACCAGATCTGGGAGTTGACTGAACCTTTTGCACAGGTTCATTATGCGCAGGCGCAGGTACATTTGGAAGCCTCGTGTTTTAGAACGTTGGTGATTTAGAACATTTCTACGCTGACAAAAAATTTATATAGAAACAATTTTCACTGCGAAATTGCTAGTACATTTTTAAAATAATTACAAAGAAACGCAAGTAACACATTGAATTAAATTTGAAATTTTTAAGTAGAAGGACTGAAATAGTATTTTCTTGAAAAATTGTTTTATTTACATTGTCAAAAAATAATTTTTTACAGTGTACAGTGCTATAAAGTCACATGCACTACTCCATATTACAATAAACAGCCTTCTCGTGCACCCATAACCCACAAACGGAAATTCTGTCATTATTTAATAATTCCATTATAGGCTAAATAAATAACTAAAATAAAAAAATAAAAAACAAACACAGTGACATCCTTCACTTGACACTTTACTTTAAGACTGTATATATAATGCATTATAAAAGTATTCTTAATGCATTCATTTTCTTATAATGCATTGCTTGATCTTATGAGTAATTATAACTAAAATATAAAAAAATAATAATTAATAATAATTCATTTTTACACCTTTAGAAAGTATAATACATTAAAACACACTGAACAACCAATTTCATGTGTAACAAGCAATCTGCAAATATTTCATGCATTTTAACTTTGCGTACGATTATTTATGAAAAGAGATAACTTATAATGCATTAATGCTTCAAGTAATGCGTTACTGTATCCTCTTTTAAAAATCCTCTTTTGTGTAAAACTGGTTGAACAACTCTATGAAATAAAATCCAGTTCCTCCTTCAAAAATCATTTTTCAATAATCCTGGTCAAAACTATGAAATGATTAAAATATTTGTTCAGGGAAGCCTTGTCAGTCCTCCTCTGCAGTTTCTCTGTCTGTCTCTTTATCATGACAGACACACCGTGACCCCTAAATGTTACATAAGCAGAAGCTCATGATATATTCATGTTTATTCAGTATGTGGTACTGATGGCAGCCCTCCACGGATTGTGTAGCTGATGACAAGCTCGATATGTAAGACAAACTCCTCTCCTCACTGTACACACACTGTCCATGTGGACCTTGGCTAGGAAAGGTTACTCCCTCCCCCTTCCTCTCTCTCTCTCTCTCTCTCTCTCTCTCACTCTCGCTCGCTCACTCACTCTTTCTGTCGCTTCCACTCTCTATCTTTATCTCCAAATGAACTGAGGGTACAGGCACCATCTCCAGGTTTAAAGCAAAGCTAGCTATCAGATGCTCGTTATCGTTAATCTCCTATTCACCACTACATTGGATGCCAGCCCATGAGACTCAGACCAGCTGTGGTAAGGCTTTGAAGATATGTGCAGCAGACAGCGTTGGTCTTTCGAACACATCACACTGCGCCTTGTTATTTTTTAATATATATAATCACTATACAGTTTCACAAACAAGGACATTTGTCATTTCAGGTATTTTTAGCAGGGTTGCATGGATTACCAACATATCAGTTATTGGAATTATATATATATATATATATATATATATATATATAGTAATGGTACTAATGCTCACTTAAAGTTCATCTTTAAAAATACTAATGTTTAAATAATAATGTAAAATTTTTACCCAATCTCAAAATGAATGTTTTATTTATTTATTTATTTATTTAATTTGTGATCCTGGACCACAAAACCAGTCATAAGTAGCACGGGTATATTTGTAGCAATAGCCAACAATACATTATATGGGTCAAAATGTTCGATTATTTTTTTATGCCAAAGATCATTAGGATATTAAGTAAAGATCATGTTCCATAAAGATATTTTGTGAATTTCCTACTGTAAATATATCAAAACTTAATTTTTGTTTAGTAATATGCATTGTTAAGAACTTCATTTGGACAACTTTAAAGGCGATTTTCTTTGCACCCTCAGATTCCAGATTTTTAAATAGTTGCATCTCAGCCAAGTATTGTCCGATCCTAACAAACCACACATCAATGGAAAGCTTATGCATTCAGCTTTCAGATGATGAATAAATGTCAATTTAAAAGAAAGTTGACCCTTATGACTAGTTTTGTGGTCCAGGGTCACATTTATTTATTTATGTGTGTACTATACATTGTAATGTTGCAATGTCAGAATCAAACCACAACATTTAAAACTACTGGGTTTTATTTTTGGAAAAATAATCATAAAAACAGCATAAAATTTTTATATCAGCCAATATCAGTCATCAGCCATGACATGAAAATAATTATCAGCCTTTCAGTATTGGAAGTAACATTTCAATATCAGTGCATTAGTAAGGCTACACGTTTTGTATTGAATTCGGACTAAACTAAATTTAGAATCATACAGATTAGATGTTTGTAACAGACTTTCTCAGAAATGTGATCAGCATGTTAGAACAACATCATGTTGCTATATTATCATGCTAATAATGAGCTTATTGAGGGCTGCAAAAGACTCGGCCCTCTGTTCCGAGGGATGAGCTGGATGTGGAGGGGGCCTCTGACACCTGTCACCCTACAAGCCAAGCACAATTAAGGCTTCTCTTGGGGTGGGGGTGGGGGACTTGCCTGGAAGTCATGCAGCTCCTGGTGCAATGGGGAAGCGTTTGAAGATCATTAGTGTTACAGACCCTGTCTTCATGGCCCTGACAAACCTACTGAATACTGTGCTTTGATCAGGCCCAGGCATTTTTGTCAATAGCAAGGGGTACAGTGCATACATTAGAAAGTTACTCGCACAAAGTCAGCAGGTAAAGTGACACGCTCAATAAGAGTTCATGCATTGTACTGATTGGACCTAATTAGCATCATTTCTGTTTGGACATCTTGGGCAATGAACAAACTCAAATGTCGTCAAGTATCAATGCATGAACTCATCAATACTTGCTTAACCAACACAAGTAATGAAAATACTCTATTAAACACTATGATGTCCATACATGTTTTCTTTTTCAATGAATGTGACATACTGCATCTGAAAAAGGGGGTTATGGTCAATAACTTTTAATTCAAATCAAAGCTACTGTATGACCTGACATCATCAATATCCCATCACGTTCATTGGGGTTGACCCCGCTGGTGAGTGTGCTGAATAATAAAACACACTGTTAAAGTTCTGAGGAGTTGAAATTTGATCAACACCTACTCTATGTACCATCATGAAACAAGCTCGGTGCATTTTTGTATAGTTCTGCTCACCAAACTGACATATTAATAAATGTTTCATTTTCTGAGAAGTGGGATGGGAGGGAAACTGTCAGAATACACACTGTTCTGTGATATTTCAATGATTAAGAAACCAAGCACTTTACTAGAAAGATGAGATTCATCACAAATATTGAAATGTGAGGGAGAAACATGAGAGAGTCATACGACAAAAATGCAAAGGGGCTTCAAATGAATAAAGAGATGTAATTGACCAGTGTACACTTGTGAGCAATGTGTATCGGTAACACTTTATTTTGATAGTCCACTTCAGACATGCTACTAACTAGGCCTATATAGGGCTTTTCACTTTACCTCTGGGTTATTCTAAACCCCGGGTAAACAGAATCCTGGGTTATCTTGCTTCATGTTTCGCGCTGCTTATAATTTACCCAGGTTTAACGATTAATTCTGGGTATTCTTAAACTGATGTTTCACACTGTGTTTCTAAACCCTGGGTTAATGTTCTTATTTGCATATCTGTGTGGCGACAGTGTCACTGATTGGAGGAACACAACGCGCGACCTGTTTACATAAACGCTCTGGCATTGCACATCCCAGTGTTATTTTGCTGAAAGTACTATTAATGGGCTTTTCGGTGGACTGTAAAAGGTCTCTTCCTCATCCTCAGTCACGTGTTTCATTTCACATATTTTCCGTCACCATTTTTTCCATGACATTTTTTTTTTACTCAAATGCTGACTCGACTGTTAAACGCACATTGCTCCAATGATTGTCCAAAGTATTTGAATATGAGGCACATGATTGGTTATCTTTTGTTAAGCATCTAAACTTAACATTCTAACACTGCATAGTTTGATACTGTAAAGGTTTGGCAACTTAGTACTGGGTTAACACTGCAAAAGCAGGGCTAACCCTGCTCCAGAGCCAAGCTTTTTTAAGCAGGGTTTCGAACAACGATAACCCGAGGTTAAGCAGCGAGAAAAGTAACTATAAATAACTTTGCAACTACATGTCAATTACCAGTCATTAAAGTACAGGTGCATCTAAAAAAATTTGAATATCGTGAAAAAGTAAAAACAAAATTGTAACTTATTTCAAAAATTTTAACTTTCATGTATTCTAGATTCATTACATGTAAATTAAAACATTTCAAAGGTTTTTTTATTTTTTGATGATTAGAGCTTACAGCTCATGAAAGTGAAAATTCCAGTATCTCAAAATATTAGAATATTTCCTAAGATCAATCAAAAAAGGATTTGCAAAACAGAAAAGTTCAAGTTTCTTTAAAGTATGTTCATTTATGCAGGCTCCTTTAGCACAAACTCCAGCATCAGTGAGGTGTGTCTGTATTGTTGGATGTTTACTGTTTCTCATCTTTCTCTTGAAAATATCCCATATAATCCATATGGGGTTCAGGTAAGGCAGGTTGGCTGGCCAATCAAGCACAGTAATATCATGGTCAGCAAACCACTTGGAAGTGGTTTTGGCACTGTGGTCAGGTGCTAAGGTCCTGCTGGAAAAGGAAATCAGCACCTCCATAAATCTTGTCAGCAGATGGAAGCATAAAGTGCTCCAAAATCTCCTGGTAGACGGCTGCATTGACTTTGGACTTGATAAAACACAATGGACCAACACCAGCAGACGTCACGGCACCCCAAATCATCACTGACTTTAGAAACTTCACATTGGACTTCAAGCAGCTTGGATTCTGTGCCTCTCCACTCTTCCTCCAGACTCCAGACCTAGATTTCCAAATGAAATTCAAAATGTACTTTTATCTGAAAAGAGGACTTTGGACCACTGAGCAACAGACCAGGGCTGCGTTTCCCGATAACAGTGTCTCTTAGCGCACTACAAAGACTCTAAAGGTACACCTTAACTAGGGGTGTACCTTTCCTAGGTGTGTTCCCCGAAGGTAAGCCTTTTTCAGTATGACGTTAGCAGGTGCTGTCCATGGCGGTGGTGCTGAATAGGTTGATATCGATGGCTTGTGCATCAATTGTTCAGTATATACAGGAGCTCCTAGCTCCTTCACTGCGTTATAGAGTGGGTAAAGTATTGAGAAAGCGATGTTCATTATAAAGAAGCACTTTAGAAATAGTAGAAATTGCATTTATCGGGGGTCACTGCATTTATAAAATAATTCAAATTGCAAACTAAATGCAACCTTGGATATCATATATATATATATATATATATATATACACATAAGGAATAATTGATGACGGGTCGTTTAAATAAATAAATATATATATATATATATATATATATATGTGTGTGTGTGTGTACAGTATGTATGTATAATTTTGCAAGTGTGCGAACCCGCAACCTCACGGCCAAAAGTATGGCTGTTTGGCTTTGCTTGCTTTTGAAAGGGTCATTTATATTATCATGTTCATATGTATTATGAAGGCCTGGTCGAGCGCTGATGGGTTGGCAATGTACCGTCCACAAGGCCAATTACTCACGGGACACCCGCAATGGCATGGAAGCCTTGATGTGCCTCTATCACTTCGTGCCTGGCAAAAGGCGTACGCATATAATCGGTGGTGTGACGGAGCAGGATGTTTGTGACTGAGTGAACGCACCGCCACACCGAGGTCTTACTCAGCCCATCCATCCTCAACCACCTCCAGAAAACTCCCCACAGCGTAAAGACGGAGAGCCGCCAGCAGCTGAATTTCGGGGCTTAGGATGTAGCTCTGTCGAGTTTGTCTCTACAAAGTTGGACCAACAAGATGTAAAAGCTGCTGAATTTGTTCCCGTGGCAGGCAAATTTTTTGTAGAATTGTATCTTCTGACATGGTAGCCAGGGGACTAAAGTTTATGAAATAGTGCACATACACTAACAGGCTCCGCGGACGGAGCCGTCTTTGATTTAGGACAACTATTCGCTGTCTCGCTGCCATAGTTTGACCAAATCATTCCCTTTAAATAGACTCCTAATTATGTGCTTCCTAATGGTTTGCCAGCCGATGTGCTTAACTTAGAACATTTCGGGAAACACGTATTAATGTCAAGGTACAACTTAAGGTATAACTTAAGGTATAACTTACGAACGACGTAGCGTTAAGAAGGTTTCGGGAAACGCAGCCCTTTTTCTCCTTAGCCCAGGTAAGATGCTTCTGATGTTGTTTCTGTTTCAGAAGTGGCTTGGTAGTCCTTTTCCTGAAGACATCTAAGTGTGGTGACTCTTGATGCACTGACTCCAGCTTCAGTTCACTCCTTGTGAAGCTCTCCCAAGTGTTTGAATCAGCTTTGCTTGACAGCATTCTCAAGCTTGTGGTCATCCCTGTTGTTTGTGCACCTTTTCCTACCCAATTTCTTCCTTCCAGTCAACTAATTTAATATGCTTTGATACAGCACTCTGTGAACAGCCACCCCTTTCAGTAATGACCTTCTGTGACTTACCCTCGTTGTGGAGGGTGTCAATGATTGACTTCTGGATCATTGCCAAGTCAGCAGTCTTCCCCATTATTGTGTTTTCAAAGAACAAGAGATACCTGGAATTTATACTGTAGGGATGGTCATTTAATGAATCTCAAATTAATGTAAATATTCTAATATTTTGAGATACTAGATTTTTGACTTTCATGAGCTGTAAGCTCTAATCATCAAAATAAAAAAAATAAAAAAATAAAAAAACCTTTTGAAATGTTTTACTTTACATGTAATGAATCTAGAATAAATGAAAGTTTCACCTTTTGAAACAAGTTACAATATATATATATATATATATATATATATACTGTATATTCAAATTTTTTGAGATGCACCTGTATTAATAGACTGCTTTTTTTGATGGTCCCCCAACAGACATTCTACTAACTTTAAGTAATTTTGCAAGCACCTTTGGTAACCACAAATTAACCATGGTTTTGTTACACTAACCATAGTTTAACCATGGTATTTGTAGTAAAACCGTGGTTATACAATGGTAATCCATATGCCAAAAAACCATGGTTACTACAGTTTTATTGCAATAAAACCATGGTTAATTAGGGCTACCTTAGGAAATGAGCCTAACAAAATGTACTAATACCCTAATGAGTGTTAGTTGACAGGTAGTTGCGAAGTTGGACTATCAAAATAAAGAGTAACCTGGGTGTCACCTACAGTATCTATCTATCTATCTATCTATCTATCTATCTATCTATCTATCTATCTATCTATCAAGCTTAAAAATTGTACTAAAACTGTAACAGAGATCCCACCATCAACAAGATCTAAAGATGCCTGATAATCATAGTTTATGCTTCAAAATATCGGTTCCTACCTGATCTTCATCTACGTAGATGTCAGGAATGTGAACAGTTGCGGTTCCATGTATTAATTTACACATTCAGTGTGTAACCAGTTTACCTCACCTCATGTGCTAGAAACATCTAGACACCCCCCAAACTATCGGCATTTCTGGAAGCTGTCAAATACCATAATGCTAGTTACTTCTCCAGATCATGTCACGCAAATACAGACATGTTGTGCCTCAGTGTAACTTTAAATAGGGTGTTTGGCAGGCAATTGGATGAAGGGGAAAAATGATAATTATGGCTGATGAGCGGGAGGCTGCATGTGGTGACAGTGTGACAAGTGAGAGCTCTTTAATTTGTTGGATCAGATAGTGACACGCTCCATCAGAGGATGGGGAAAACCTTTTCATTTGTGCAAAAGAAAGGTGGAAAGGGGGTCAATTAGCATCAACCATTACACATCCCATGACATGCTATATATTATAATCTGGTACAGTCATCTTAATGAGAGAGGAAGAGAGAATTTTCAACTGTATCGGATTGAATTCAGAGGCAGCGCAGTACATGACCAATCATAAGAAAAGCAGCTGACATACTGTTCCTCATGCAGTAAATGTTATGATGTTGTGCTTTATATACTGTATATTTAAGTTTTTTTTTTAAAGATCTCTTACCAAGGCTGGATTTATTTGGCCATAAATACAGTAAAAATAGTAATAACAATTTAAAATAACTTTTTTCTATTTGACTGTATACACTCATATGTATATTTATGGTGCTTAGCTGTAAACAGTTACGTAGAAGAAGAAAAAAACATCTTAAAAAAATGACATATAAGGATCTTATCCATTTATTTATTTATTATGGTATATGGTGGCTTGAACTCCTTACAATTAAATAATGAATAATGCCAAAAGGGAAGTTGATATTTTTCATATCATCCAGTGAGACCAATACAAAGCCACGATTTCTAACCAGTACCTTATTTGATGCAATGACAGGTGCAGTGAACCCCTCTACAGTATATTGATTTGGAGGACCTAGAGGTATGTGACATCATTATGAGGATTGACCTTCTCCTGCTCTGCCCTGAAGTCTTAGAGTAAATGAACATTACTGAGAGCGAGACTCTGGCTTTGCTACTATGCTGGTATAGTTACTGGTGTCATGGAAACATTTTTTGGCATGTAATCTGCCTAGATGACATCCTGTCTCTCAACTCTAATCAAACTGACTGGTTTTACGTGCATTTGAGGAAGTAATATGTCTTCACATATATATATTTCGGAAAGCCTCCTTTGTGTGGTAATACATTACAGACATTCAGATCTGTAGAAAAATAGACAGAGGAAAGTCTAATGTTGCTTATTTTGATTTAATTGCTAAGGCCGTGTCCTTTGTACATCCACTGGTTCCTAGTGAGTGCAGACCGCATACTGAGCGAGGTTGCTGTGAATTAAACTCTTGCTACTGAGAACAGGGAAGAAAGAGACTCTCTCTCACACAAAACACGTTCTCTGTCTTCTCCTCACACACACACACACACACACACACACACACACATTCTTGATTCCTCTCTCTCTCTCTCTCTCTAAATATCCTGCACACTCCCACATGCATGGCGCATTCGCAATCTTTCTTTTTACTCTTTATTTCTCCTTTACTTTATCTCAAGCTTTCTCTTTCCCTCTCACAATCCGGTGATGCATCATCCTTTGTCCCTGTGTTCTTAGAGCAAGCTGCAGTGACTGTGTTGGTGGCACAAAGGAGCGGTGGGTATTAAAACAGCTGTCTCTGGTGGTCCGGATGTAATTGGGATTGTTAACGCGCTTGGCTCCTGAGGGATGCTCGTGAGAATGTCTTTGTGTAAAGCACACAAGCTCCACAGCGGCATACCTTGATTTTGATGTACGTCAAAAAAAGCAAACAAGTCACCTGAGCTACTGTACATCAAGTCTGGCTGTTATTTTTTTTTTTTTCCTTCTGCTTTTTTATCCTCCTGTTTTGGGTTGTTGCTACTGGTGCACTGTTATTTATATGTAAAAGAAAACGTCTATGAAGCTCAATTTTAGTCAGAATTCCTATGAGAGCATGCTTTCTTAGTGGGGAAAATAAAAGTGTATTTATGAGCATGCGGACATAGCTTTTGAAGGAGGAGAAAAATCTTTGCACACCTAGCTCCTAAAAGCACCTGTCTGGTAATACAAATTGAAGCACAATGTCATCAAATAAAAGGCAGATACAGAAAGAGACAGAGACAGAGAGAGAAGAAAAACAGACAGAGGAAGGGGGTTAAAGAAATTCCTTTAAAAAGATGGATATGTAATTTTAGTGTTAAAAGGCCAGACCTACATGATCACCTACTGAAATGCACTGACTTTTCAAAACGATTTATTATTTGTAAATTGTGCACAGAGGGCACGTGCATGTGCAAAAGACACTGTGGTCGCTGGTACTTTAACTGATTATGTGTTTTAGTTGAGATCAGATATATTAAAGCTGAGCACTTAAATCGCCCTGATAAATACATTTCTTAACGCTACAGTGAGCCAAAACTACTCCTCAAACTCAATCGCCTCAGAGCTGAACTCAATTGATTTATTTGACGTTAGATATACTTTTGTGTGGTTCATTGTGAATGAAAATTTCATTTGCCGATTTAGGGGTGGTGAAATATAAATGATTTCGTTAAAGTTTCATCATAAATCAGTCTTTGGGTATATACAAGGAGACAGTGATTGGGCCTTGAAGTCTCCTGAGCAGGCGCGCCAGGGGTGGCCCTCCCTTTGGAGAGGTACTGTACCTCTCAGTAACCGTGTGGCTTCTGCACCATCGACAAAAATGTTGTGATTGCCATGGGACAGATTTCACGACGACGTACAAACATAAGAATCCGTGACACTAGGTATTTATAAACATCCGAAACGGATGAATACTTCATATTCGTATTTAGCTTTTTATTTATTTAGCCATTTTTACATTTTCGGTTGATTTAAGTCCGATTTATTAACAATGATTTCTTGTTATACAGCCAAAGTGCAAGGTGCGTTTTTTTTTTCTTTCTTTTTTTTTTTCTTTTTTTTTCAAGAGACATGATGCAGCACTTACTCTAATTTAATTTCCTAATTAGTATAAATTTGATGACAAATAATCCTTTAAGACAAACAGATATACTGGCGTATTTGTTAGCTATATACAAGTATGTCTCCACAGAATACGTAATAATATATTTTAATTGCATGTGGCACATATTTGACAGAAATGAACTCACTTTAGATTGTAATTGCTGTTTGGAACATTTTAATAAATTTAATGCATTAGAATATTTTTAGCTCAAGTTAAAATTTGGATCTCGCGTTAGCTGTGCACTTTTACATGCGAGGTTAGTCGGTCGCTATGATGCATCAATTACCCCATCCAATGGACTCGAATAGATTAAACAAATTAGACTAGCCTTGTTAATTAGAACATGATTAAAGGTTTTTAATTAAATCACTGATGAAGTAGTCTAATTAGAACGAAGATATGATAATAGCCCGCTGCGACGAGTATATAATTGTATTGGGTTTGCAATTAAATCCTAAAGAGTTGTAAAAAATCCGCTTTTCTGTGTCATTAATGAAATACTTCACACAGTGTAGCCTGTTCTGTTGAGACATCAAATTCATAACACACGCTCAATGATGACTCAAATGGCTTTCCTATTTATTATTGCAATAACCGGGAAAACTAATAAATTCGTCAACACGATTTTTTAAATTTTAAATTATTTTAAATAAAATCAAAGCAGGTTAATTACTGAATGACTGTCGAACAAATACAAATTAAATTTAAATTCAATATTTCTACATTTCACTGGACATAATTTGTTTAATGCGTGTCGGTATATCAAATTACCTCGCTATAATGGAATGATAGTCGTGCGTTTTACTCTGATTTATTTCACCCAACAGGGACAGCAGATGATGGAGCTGTCTGTGGTGATTTCTTCATATTCATCCGAGCTTCTCCGACCAAACTTCCAATTACGAATTACATAGCACCGAATCTTTCTAATATTTTTTGTATAATCGTGAAAGTTTGGTCTTGCAGCCTACATAAACGTTACAAAATAATTACTCGTGCAAGTCTGTGCCGCAACATATACAAACAACGAGTGTTTTGTGGAGAAATGCATTTCCAAACACTGAAATATGAGATGTTTAACTTTAGAATGCAATTCTGCTTTTATTTTATTCCTTTAACCACGGTGGTTTCCTCAATAACTTTATTGAAGTATCGTACAATACTAGCTGCAGTCATTGCAACTGCCCATGCGCAGAGTCCCCAGCGGCGCTGTGGCTAATGAAGAATAATAAATCATGAAAGGTTTTTCAGGTACAGCCGAGAGAGTGTGTAAGAGGAGAGGGAGTGAGAGAATGGGTGAGCAAGAGAGAGAGAGAGAGAGACACAGCCTGCCCTTCGCCTTAGAGCACAGACAGATCGAGTCCCCGCAGCATTGAACGTAGTCGACTGTCACCTTTATCTCATAATCAAATTCCGCAAGAATCGGGATAAAGGTTAACGAGCGATATTGTTTCTAGCAACGTCGTTCTGGAGACTGGCACGAAGAGAAGAGAGAAGAAACTTTTTGCACTCGTTTTAAAAGCGTGCGCAAAGACAAACTCACCAAAGACATCAGCTTCCGCTGTGACAAATGTACGATATTTTGTAAAGGCGGAGGAAAATTTCTGCGGAGCGTTTTGGCAAGAGTTGGCGTGATCTTTGAAGGAGTTTACCGACAGGTTGCATGGCTTACTGGTGTTCGCGGCACGTCTCTAGCCACGGCGCGCGACGGAGCGAGCAGGAGATCGTTCTCTCAGACCACTAGATGAGCTATCAAGAGACTTGGTGCATCATCCTCCTCTTCACGTTCGTTGCAACGCCAGAGACTTGAGACTTCCGCGCAGCGACTGGGCTTGAACTCCAGTCGAAGAAGAAGAAGAAGGCGGAGTCTTAACTTATTAAAAGGAACTCGCCGAGGCTCGGTCGCAAATATGATGATGATGTCTCTGAACAGCAAGCAGGCATTCGCCATGCCCCACACCAGTCTGGCCGAGGCCAAATACTCCAGTTTGCATTCTGCGTCCTCCTCTTCCACTTTGACTTCCAACGCGTCCTCCTGCTCGACGTCCAGACACAGCAACACGATCAGCGGCGGCGGCGGCGGCTCGGAGGCGATGCGCCGAGCATGTCTCCCAACCCCACCGGTACGTATTCTGCATAATCACCGCTTAAAGGCACATTTTGACAGCCCACTTTTTCTGCTTGATGTTTTTTTCATGTCTGCACAGCAAATCACCCAACACCTCCATTTTTCCCTCCCAACTTATGTATTCAGCCGGGTTTGCCTTTCGTATTAATTTTTATGACCTGGGATGTTGCATGTGTCTTGTTTTGTGTGTTCTTTTTTAGGATTTCTTTTTTTTTTTACATGCTGGAAATGTTTTAAAAGCACGGAGTGGAGCGCGAATTCCCTGCTGACAGTTATGTGTGCATTCTATTTGCAATTGCAGAGCAATATATTCGGCGGATTGGATGAGAGTTTGTTGGCCCGCGCGGAAGCTCTGGCGGCGGTGGATATAGTCTCGCAGACCAAAAGCCATCATCACCCTCCTCATCACAGCCCCTTCAAGCCGGACGCAACCTACCACACCATGAACACGCTTCCGTGCACCTCCTCGTCCTCCTCGTCGTCGTCCGTGCCCATCTCGCACCCGTCAGCTCTGGCGAACCATCACCATCACCACCACCATCACCACCACCACCAGCCGCACCAGGCACTGGAAGGCGACCTGCTGGATCACATCACTCCAGGACTGGCACTTGCTGGAGCCATGGCCGGGCCAGACGGCTCGGTGGTCTCCACGCCTGCGCACCCCGCTCACATGGCAGGCATGAACCACATGCACCAAGCTGCCATCAACATGGCTCACGCCCATGGGCTGTCATCCCACATGGGCTGCATGAGCGACGTGGATGCAGATCCCAGGGACTTGGAGGCATTCGCTGAGCGCTTTAAACAGCGTCGGATCAAACTCGGCGTGACCCAAGCGGATGTAGGGTCAGCGCTGGCCAACCTGAAGATTCCCGGCGTAGGCTCTTTAAGCCAGAGTACCATCTGCCGGTTTGAATCGCTCACGTTGTCCCACAACAACATGATCGCCCTGAAGCCCATCCTGCAAGCCTGGCTGGAGGAGGCTGAAAAGTCGCACCGGGAGAAACTCAACAAGCCCGAGCTCTTCAACGGGGCCGAGAAGAAGAGGAAGCGGACCTCCATCGCGGCCCCCGAGAAAAGGTCCCTCGAAGCTTATTTTGCTATTCAGCCGCGTCCGTCCTCAGAGAAAATCGCAGCAATCGCAGAGAAGCTGGACCTCAAAAAGAACGTAGTGCGGGTTTGGTTTTGCAACCAGAGGCAGAAACAAAAACGCATGAAATACTCGGCCTGCGTCTAGCTCGACCAGAAGACCAACGCGACGTGTCGAGAGACTCCTAAAACTGTTTAGAGACGATTTGTAAAATATTTCTTATCTCACACCTTTTTCAATCATCAATAACTTGTGCATTGAACCAGAATTTCATGACATTCAAAAGAGACATTTGAAAATACCAAATCACTGTCACGTATTACGCAAAGGGGATGTGGAATCATTTAAAGGATCGTTTGACTGATCAAGTAAGACCATTCGTTTTTCCTCACTTATTCTAGCACACTTTCTATATCAGAGGAGCAAGACTCTTTAAACCTCAACCAGACAGCCTGCCTGAAGCTGAATAGCGTATTTTAGTCGTTTACCAGAAAGTGTTCTGTATCGAGCTACACACAACACCAGTAATTATTATAAACCGAGAGGGGGTACTTCAGGTCAAAAGGGTGACAGTGTCTTGTCAGTGTTTTTCTTTTGAAATATGTCTTTCTTTCTCAGCATGTCACGCTTCAATCTGGTGTTAATTCAGGGTTCGTTAGATTAAAAAAAGAGGACATCACAAATTAAGTCCACCAACGATTCTGCAACATTATTAGATAATAACCAAACAGCTCCTTGTAAATTATTGATTTAGCTGTTACATGCATAATTTTGTCTGTCGTCTTCTTAATTCCACGTCTGTGATTTTAATAATGACAACCCTAGCCTGCAATTAGGCAATGGGCGATAAGAACATCCATATTTTTCTTGTGAAGGCATATTTGCTATAACTGACCTCTTAGCTACTCAAATAGAACATATTGGATATACTGAACACGAGGAGAGTTTCAATTGTTTTTAGTAATGGGATTTGTTCAGCCAAATATCTGTTGCAATACGCCTGCGCTCTAACGTGGCTATGTTTCTTATGAACTATTTATCATGTGAGGTAATGTTTACTTCATTACATATTTATTGGGATTCCCTCCACGTTTTTGCTTGAGAAAATCATATTGAGACAACAAGGAAAACGTGGCCCTCTGCAAACGGGGAAACTGCTTGAAACAGGCCACTTTTATTATTTATTTTCTTTCGTTCCTCTAATGTTTCGAAAAGGCACAATCGAGAGATATATGAGAACATTTTCTTTGAAATTATTTTCATGTATGTTATCTGCTTATTTATTTGTATAAATATACGCGTATAATTATGGAGTCGTTGCTTGTTAAATTCACCATGTTTAGTAATGTTTTCTTAATGAAAAAGATGAGTTTCATGGAAGCATTCACGTAAAATGTAAATATCTCATTTGGACATACACATAAAATATCCGTACAGGTATTTGCTGTATTGCTGTTTTAGCTGCGGTAACTGTAATGTCTGTTGCTTTAGGTTTAATTGTCGGATCAATTCGTTAATTTATTACATCAATGTATATTTAAGTTACTATTTGATAATTGAATTGAACTATGTGTTTCATTAAAGAACAAAATTTTAACATTTTATTGAACGTTCTCAATGGGTTCATTTATATTCAAAGGCCTAGACAGAGTTTTCAAACGCCTGACGTGTTCATGGACTGTGTATGTTAAATATAATTTAAACGTTTGCCTCCATCTTATATTGCTCATTGTGTGGATTACACGTGTCTTTAACACCAATTTGCATTTTTTCTTATTTCTCTAGCAATATACAAACGGGTACTCAGATTAGATTAGTATCTTGCTGTTTGCCTAAAAAAGACGTCTTGACATCTTCTTGAGCTGTAGAGCTACGCTTGGTATTTCCACGAACGGCTTACTGCTGCTAGCATTCGCAGCCCTTAGAAGCCTACCTGAGAGCAAATGCTAATATTCTATTAGAGTCTAATCATGAAGTCTATAGAGATCTGGGGAGGTCCCTCGAGCACAGCGCTGCCAGATGTCAGGCCGCCAGAAAAACACCTCGCCTGCCAACGTGCCGGGCTCCATTTAAATCCACAGTCGATGGTTCTCGTTCCTCTGCCGACATAGGCAGCCCTTTGAAGACTGACTCAGTTCACTGTTAGGCCGTATGAAAAATAAAAAAATAAAAAAGAGACGGGAGTGTCATCTCAGTAGCGGCGCATGTCATGGCATTCTAGGCGTACCAATTGCTTTCAGCACCACGGACAGCCGCCTGAATAGAGGAGGTTTTTGCCATTGATGTTTCCTGCCGATTTTCAAAGGGGTTTAACAGATGATGAATGCAATTTGCATTTCGTTTTGTTCTTTTGAAAAAAAAAACAAGAATGCAATATGAATATTTTCGCAAAATTGTGTTTATTTTATTATTATGATTTTAATCATATTTTTCAACGCCTTTGAAACAAGACAAAGTACAATTTCCAAAACATTATGCAATTATTTTAGCTACTGGGAAAGACACTCGGAAAGTATTTAGTTAACATTTTTATTTTATTTTTATTTTTTTATCTGTACAAATGCGTGATTAATGCCAAAACCTCGATGTTTTATAGACTATTAAGTTCTTTCGCAGGTCAAACAATTCCGTTGAATCCGCAATAATTTATATAAAGTGTGAAGCCTTATAGCAATCATATCAGCATTCAATTTATTACTTGGTGTCTTGGCTAATTTTAAAAAGCTCACTGACTGAATAGACCCTAAAGTTCTCATCAATTCTAACCTGCTTCAAAGGAGGAAATCAGCTCTCCTAAACGAGCTGATCACTTAACACGATAATATGAACGAATTATTAAATTACACATGGAATTATGAAAATCAGATAATTACTAGCACTAAGTAAGTAATCATTAACTGGAGCTGTTAATTACAGTCTGTAGTGGAGGGCTGGACGTGGAGAGGCTCGTAGGGAATGGAAATGAATCTCGTTGCTTGACACTCATGGACGAAACGGCCTATCCCGAGCGAGCTACCCCCTACTTAACTTTCAGATAGGTGCGAAAATTATCGATCGATTTTTTTTTTTTTAGCACAAATCATTCAGGAGAAAGAATAAAACATAGGAGCATGCAATACATACACTGGTGCGCCTAACTCCCAATATTTCCAAAGAAAAGCGAATGTGCCATTTTATTCTACCTTCCTTTAATAGACTGATCCAAGAGAGGGCACTGACCTGTTAGCGGTATCGCATAAATGTGATTCTCATGCTTTAAAAACCATGGTGGTCACACTCAAAAACGAAAGGGCAGCGCTGTTTTCCTTTGTTATAATTAGGTCTTCTGTTTTCTTTCTCTTTCCCCTGAACATTTCCCCCCTTTCATAGGGATAGTGATGAAATTTTAATGAAGCCAGGGACTGTCGGTGCTCCGCCTGGGGAGCTACGAATAGAATATTTTAACTGTACATTTACCCCAAGTGTCTGCCATCAAAGCACGTTAAGACAAACCACAGGCCTCTGACGTGTTGGAGCTCCTTATTTAATACTTGAACATTTATTGTATTGTCACTGATGTCCATTGTATTTAGATTTTCTTTCTTCCACTGGAATTATTAGTATAACTG
This sequence comes from Onychostoma macrolepis, assembly GCF_012432095.1. NCBI lineage: Eukaryota > Metazoa > Chordata > Actinopteri > Cypriniformes > Cyprinidae > Onychostoma > Onychostoma macrolepis. The sequence goes on along the minus strand of NC_081155.1, from coordinate 22,647,198 downwards.
TAAAATAATGATAATAATAATAAATAAATATATAAATATGCTATAACGGTGGAAAATATAAGAATTTGTATGCGAAATTAAATAGTTTGAAACGGGATAATTTCACAGATGTGTAATAATCGTAAAACATATTGATCAAAACAAATCACTAATACGTGAACGAATACACAAGTTCACAATGTCTTGAAGTTTTCTCTCTCTCCCACACACAAGTGTAAAATAACATTGGCCAAAGGCGATATGGTGTTATACACATAGCCTATCTGATTAAATGGGAAAACCAATAACTGGGATGATAATGAGCGATATACAAAATATAGAATAATAAAACCATAATACAGACCTTAATGCTTTGAAAATATTGATAAATAGTATTAGTGTAATATTAAAAATTAAAAACAATACTACAGTGAGTAAAACTACTTAGAAACTAAAAAACAAAAACAAAAAAAAACTAGTTATTAATAGATTTAGATTTAGTACAGGTCTGTCTCGTCCCTCAATATTTAGCCTACCTGTTATCATAATTATTGTTACCTGTTCTGTGCCAAAAACAACGAAACGTCAATTATTTACAGACTTGCAGACGTCTACAAGTTACGTTTTATTTTAGTCTTTACGTTGACCTTTATGCCTTTTGTATTGTTCACTATGCGGCGTATTACATTTTAACTCATGCTAAAAAATTTAAAGGGTACCCAAATAAATATTTAAGCACACAAGCTTGTAACAAAGTATTATATGTATGTATATATAGACACACATTTCAAAATGTAACGAAATATAATATTTGCCAATCGACACATCATTGGCCTGAGGCTTTATTTTCATAAAACCATGAATATGATACGATGTATCAAACAGCTCAATAGCCAGATTTTAGGTTAGGCTTGTTTTAACAAAACATAAAAAATATTAACAATAATTTCCTTTCCATCGTTTCTGAAGCGATTCCGTTTACGGTCAGGTGAACAAATACAATTTTCTATAGCGCCTAATGAACAAATGCACACAATGATTGAACACCATTCTTATTTAAAGCAAAATCAGTTTACTATCCTTACACTGTAAGTACACCCCATAGATTGTGGCATACTGTTGAAATTTGTGTCTTCAAAAGAGGCCTATGGTGATTAAATATTAAAGAGTCTAGGATGAGCCTGTATGTTTCTCGCTCAGTTCTGGTTTTCTTCCTGCTCGCCATGAAATTCATTTAGGTTTTAACGCATAGCACACGTTGCGTTCTCTTATTCTCAGACGCTGTTGCGCCGTTCCAAATGAGCAAGTCGCAGTTAGATCGCGCATTTGGCAATAATGAGAAGGTGGTAGAGCTGTCTGCTGGATGTGTGTGTTCATTGAGGTTTGACAGCCGTGCTCCGCTGCAGATCTATTCATCATACCCGCAAGGACTGCCTCTCTCTCTCTCTCTCTCTCTCTCTCTCTTTCTCTCTCTCTCCCCTCTGTCCTCAGTTTATACAGAACAGAATCATTTACATAAAGTCCTTAAGGCAAATAACTGTTGGGGGCTCTAATTTATATCTGATCGAAAATTAGCCGTCATTATGCGCCCCATTAGCCGCGTCTTTAATGTGCTTCTAAGCACCATTTGTCAAGCAGCTTGTTAATATCCTTCAAGTCTTTAAAGTTGAGAGCTCATTAAAAGACTCTGCGCCCTGGTATTGATGCTATTTTATAAAATTCTGCAAAGCGTAAAGGACCGTTTAAAAGTTTTCTCTTCCTCCTAGAACTGAATGATGTATGGTTTCCTAAGCATTACGCAGGATACACCATTGTTTCCAATCTGAAAGTTATGTTAGTGTCCGCGCTGTAGTCAACAAGACAGGTATTTAGCAGGAAATCACATCTAATTTTTCGCATTGTTAAGTAAAATTATGAGGATATCACAAAATCATGTAGGCTAATTGGGTTCTGGCAGGTGAATTAAGTTCTAACACGCAATATGAAGGTTTGCAAAAATTACTTTGAATCTAAATCAAATTGCATTCGTAAGTAATTAAAAAAAACACCCTTTAAATACATATAGCATAGGCTACATTCTAAAAGTCGTGCCAGTTGAACAGAAAACATTTCGCTCATTTCGTCTTTTATTTCTCATACACGTAGGCCTATAAATAAAATTGTTAAAAGACATAGGTTATATACATTTAAAAAGAGAAAATCTTCAGATAAGGCGCCACATAGTGAACCTCGTCTATGACTACTCCTAGAAATAGTTGACCTCCTAAAAGTCACTGTATAATTAGCACATTGTCAATAGGTAATGTGTTCCTTATCATGATCTGTCGTCCATAATTAGGCATGTGCCGGGTGCTGTCTGCCCGTGGGTGGGATTTAACGGGTCCTTATTATTAGTTAAAAACTCGAGCGTCCCGTCGTTGCTTCCGTGGACTCCTCCAGGCTAAAGCAATAAAGCGCGTAATTAGAATGCTAAAGACAGATGTAAATAAAAGCAATGAGACAGCGGTGAGAGATGAGGCGCTGGGGTCAGGTTCTCATCAAAAACCCAGTTGGTGTGATGACACGACGCCCGGCCAAGCGCCAGAGGCCCGGGGCTACAGCGACAGACCACAGGCAGAACGTGCTAAATGACTTCGATGGAGTGCGCATAAAAACCTAAAACGTCTTTAAAGCATTTCTGACTATATTGCATTATGCATGCATGTAATTCACCCAACGAAACGTGAAATATCACGCGTAGCCTCTCTTAATATGTTTATCCCATTATATTGTCTCTTTATTCCATTGTTTTGCCTAGCTCGGAATCGTTCTAATCACTATAATAACGCTTTGTCACACTGAAAGTGAAGAGCGCAGATATCTAAATTCGGTCTTATTTACTAAAACTACTTTCAAAATCTAAAATCATGCATTTTCCCCAAAATTTTTGGGATTGAAAAAAGTTACTTTAAAATAAAATGTTGCCCACTAGACCAAACGCATTTCGCACCTTTTCGCTTGAAATGTGTCCATTAAAAAATAAATAAATACGTTTGTGACCTTTTCCTTTTATTTTATTTTATGTTGTAATTCTATATATTTGCACTTGTTAGCCTATCTGTGCATACCATTTAGATAAAAAAGACCATAAGTTGTTCAATTCCTTTATTCAGTTATATTTAGCCAGCTTTAATTCCTTCACATTATCATTGAGTCCCATTGTAATGTCACACCCTCAAGTGATATAATTGTTTTAGACACTGGGGGTGTGTTTTATTCAAGCTAAGAGTGCAGAGATCTGGGCCAATGGAACAGACATAGAGAAAGAGAGAAGAAAGAGAGAGAGCTGCCCTGTTTAAAGAGCTTTCACTTTTCTGTCTGTTCCCTCTCTTCACTAATGAGATGTTCAGTAGAGGTTTACCTGGCTACCCATTAGCTGGGCTTTATTGTACCCCAGCCGCCTCTCCCCTTGTTTTCTTCCACTGCTCACATCACTAATCACAGATGCTGGAAATGCTGACTACAGAATACGGAAGGAAAACATGCCACCATTCACTAACTGTAGCCTAAGGTACAACACTACAGCTCTTTGTGGAAACTGGAAGCATCTCACTTAAAAGAGGTGTATAATAATAATAATAATAATAATAATTCTTATTTTAAAGCAGCAATTCAGTAGTACACTCTTAAGAAGAATGGTTCTAAACAGTATCAAATTAGGATTCTTCAGCTTGTAACAATAGCAGAACCCTTTTTGGTGCTAAATAGAAGCATTTTTTATAAGTTCCATAATGCTTTGAAAGTATAACTATAAAAGGCTTTGAAAGTATAACTAGATACCTTAATAACTATATAGAACCTTAATAGTGTTATAAAAAACCTTTTTAATAACTTTATTTTCATTAATTTTATTTATTAATATTATGCTTTTAGCCCTCTATTTATCTGGTCTTATAATATTTTGTAGCCTCTGTTAGGGTTTTACAACAGCAACAAAAACAAAACAGCAGACGTTGTGAATGGATAGTATGTGAGCCCTATGCAATGTAAAAAGTCATGGAATAGCTTTTAATGTTTTTGTGACTGGGTATGTTTATGCATAAACCCAGATAATAATAATAATAAAAAAAAAAAAAAGTCTTATATGGATCATAAATTCACTATGTTTGTTGATTACTTACTTATTGGAGAAGAGAAGCATCTTCAACTGAACAGAGCTGCTCACACTTCTGTTAGTTATTAAAAATAATTCTGTTATTAAAAAAAAAAAAAAAAACTGAACAGAGAAAAAAGACATGATTGGTAACAATTTATAATTTGAAATTTAATGATGTTTTATTAACAAAGTTCGGGAGGAGCACGTCAGATACTTAGCCTAATTAGACACAAGTGGTACGCCATCAAGCTAATCAACACACAGGTATAAATGCAGCTGACATACCTCCTTTCGTTTGACGGCTAATCAGCATCCCTCCACCACCCCTTCTCCACCATTATCACTAAAGTTCTCAACACAGTAGGCGGGGGTACTCTGGGTTCGGGCAATTCCCGAGCTCGGAGCCCTTCCCCAGGACAGCACGCCAACAACGTATTACCATACTCGCCAAATACGCATTACGTTACTCGTGCTAAATATATGTAAGTGTGAACTCGTGAATAGACATTTAAAGAAGGATATCATGCACCTGTTGAGAGTGTGTTGACAGTCGGTGTAGTTGGATGGCTTTGAAATAAGTTTTTGACTGTTACATATATATATATATATATATATATATATATATATATATATAAACAACATAAAAAACAACCTAAATTCTAAACAAAGAACCATTTGTGCATGAAAGGGTTCTTTAGGACGATATGGATCTGACTAGAACTGTTATGTGTAAAGAACTTTTAAAGAATCTTTTATTACAGCAAAGAGCTACTACAGTGCTCAATGCTCATTGACAGGTGTTGGGGAACAAAAGGCTTGGAATGTAATTAAAAATAAACTAATCTCAATACTTGAGGCAGCTGATTATTGTGCCGGAATGCAGTTTGTTTACTTACACCACAATGCACGCTAACACTAAACACAACAAGGATCTGCCTACATTTTGCACATGACAGTTTTAATTGTATTTTGCATTTATTTATATATTCATTATTTATTTTTTATCATACATATCTATATTTCTAACTTACGGTTAAATCAGGATATGTACTGGTGAGACATTTTACAATTGTTAACACTTAATAAATCTGAACCGGGGATACATAGCTTAATCATTCCTAAATTACCTGCAAAGCATTGCTTTAAATATATTACAATATATACTACAATTAAACGTAAACTAAGCAAACAGTTCAATTTTTTTCAGTTCCTAATGCAATGTTCCAATTTCTAATGCATTTAAAAATGAGTCTTTTTAACACATCAAGTTTCATATTGAATTACATCCTTGTAGCAGTAACAGTCTCAAAAGTATCTTTATAAAAGGCTGATTACTGTTCGAAATACATCAACTGATGGCTGCGGGCTACCAATGCTTGTGCTGCTGAGTTGTAGTCAGGGAGAGTTTTGTGGTATCATGACATGTTTTGGAGCAATTGCCAATCATGAAGATTGTTAGTCCTTGAAAATAAATCATAAACATTTGGCCTATTCTGTCATTTAAGGTTTCTACAAAAATAGTCTTTGAGAATTAAAGTGTCACTTTAAAGTCATTATTTAGTCATTTTATCTGCTGCAATACCACACTAACAATCTTCAAATGAAAAAAGATCATTTTGCCAAAGGACCATTACAGTTTGGAGCACTTGGCCCACTTCATAATGGGGGCCACAAATAATTTTTGCACTCGGGTGCAACATTGCCTTGTTTTGCTGCGAGTTTGAGTCACATGAAGGGACACAAACAGCTGTAAACAACAGAGCAATCAGTGTCCCATCTGCTACTATGGCCCACTTACATGAACGTATGTCGCCACTTCTTTTACCCTGTGCCAAGCAAGTGCCTGAGGACACGAGTCCCCAAGAAAAGGACCCATTTTCCGAGGAAGAAAATGAAGAAAGAAAAAACTTGTTACGGCAAGAAAATGGCATGTAGGCAGCTATCTCAGAGACACACTCGTTTACAATTCTGTCTCATTGCCTCACATACAATTAATGAATTACACTGAGAAGTAAGTTGAAATGAGAACATCATCTGCATTTTTAATGTCAATATGAAGATATATGAACTTTGTTGTCTTTGGCACTGTAAAATATTTTTCTGAAAAAAAAAAAAAAAAAAAACAGTTTACAGAGGAAGTGTTGGTAGCTTATCAGTCAACAAGTCTAAGCTGGCAACACATATATTGGAGGACTGAACAGTGTTACAACTGCAAACATGCCATCATGGTATTCATGCCTTTGAAAAATACAACAAGGTGCTCCAGAGAGTCACTTTGAATATAAAGTCTCTGCCAAAGGATACACAACAAATACTTGAGCAAACCATCATCGAAAAACACAATAAATTATGTTTTTATGAACACAATTAAGCACCACTTTGTTATTGCTTCTCACAATAAACAGTACTTAATTTCAGGGCAGAAAAAACAGCAATCATTAATTATGAATTGGCAGGATGATACAATGAGCAACCCAAGGAGAGGTAAGTTCTGCTCTCTCTATTACTTAAACAGAAGCGTCCGCTGGGAGAGGAGCAGTATAGCCCAGGGGGCATAGACGTACTGCTGCACCAGTTCATCTGTTCTGTTAGCCACTTTAATATTTGCATTAAATTACTGACGTTAGGTATGTTTGTTACTGTTAATCAAGTGGTAATTCTAGATTATTAAGGTATCAGAGAACTGATGTATTAAAGAATTACTGGCAACACTTTACAATAAGGTCCCATTAGTTAACATTAGTTAATGCATAGACTAACAATAAGCAATACAATTGTTACAGTATATATTCATCTTTGTTAATAGGTATAAAATAAAATAAAAATAATAATAAAATGAATAAAAATTCAACTTTTCATTGTTGTCTAATGTTAGCTCAGGTCAGTTAAATAATATTAACAGATAGAGCTTTTAAATGTAATAATATATTTGTAAATATTAAAATGAACATTAACTAACCTTAATAAATGCTTTAGAAGTTTTTATCATTGTTAGTTCACATTAACCAATGTAGTTAACTAATGTTAAACCTTATTGTAAAGTGTAACTGAATTACCCTACTGTATTAATCTTCACTGATTGTGTAATTATGTTGATTGTGAAATATTTGTTCAGAGATACCTGATTGAAAAGTATTGAAGTCACTGTTGAGCGCAAGTAGCGACAGATTTTTTTGTTTTGTTCTGTATTATAATGTACAATGAAGAGTAAGGGTTATCGAAAAAGAAGTTTTTGACTGGATTTTGAGATGTGGGTATTGAATTTAAAGGGGTCATGAACTGAGAAACCAAAATTCCCTTGATCTTTTGATAAGAGGTCATTGTACTATATAAACAAGTTTCAGAACTCAAAACTTTCTCGTTACTCTAAAAACAGCTTATATTGAAGCCAGTCTGCCACATGTGGAATGTTCCACTCTATGATGTAATAGTGTGGATAAGCACCGCCTCCGCAGAAGAAGATCAATGCCTGCTTCTACATCGCTGCCTGTTTAGCCCCGCCCACCGATTCACACATGTAGTGTAAATAACGAGAGGTGAACGCAGGTCTATGCAAAAACCAAACGATAAAGGTTCCTCCGAATACAAGAAGACGCTGTGCAGTGCCAAGTTGTGGAAAAAACAGTCTTTGCATTGCCTTCCTTCTGATCCCAATGTTAGCAAAGAGTGGATGAACTTTATTTTTAATGAAGTTCCAGACCACATCAGTAAGAACTTGATCCTTTGTTCAGTTCATTTTACCGCAGATTTGTTTACAAACAAGGTGCAATTCGATGCAGGGTTTTCAGAAAGATTGAAATTGAAAGACAATGCTGTGCCGACTGTATTGGATCCAACAGTAATGTCTCAACACACAAGTGTGAGTAACTGTTTTTATTATGTGCTCACTATTGCTTTGTCTGTTATTACAGATCGTTTGATATGAGTATTTATGTGTTTTTAACCTTCCATCTGTGAAGGATGTAGGCTGTCAAACACACACAAGTGTTGGCCAATCATAGCAGTGGGTGTTTACTTCTGAGTCTACAATCTGCCACACCTATTCAAACAGAGCGTTCCGATGAGGGGGTTAAAACAACACAGAAAAGAGCCTATTACTTATAAATTCTGATGTTTTTAATGTAAAAATCTTGAAAACATAACAAGTGGACCTCAGAGAACAGTACAAAATAAAAAAAACAGAAGAAATTCATGACCCCTTTAAAAATGGAGGCAAATGAATGCGAGCTTATGAGGTTTAACTGAACTGACATTTTCACCAGAAAGTCCAGATATGACATTTTGATTAAACATTACAAAGTCAAAAAAATAAAAATAATAAAAAATATATATATATTGTTTACAATAAGATCTATAATATGCATTTAGAAAATAAATTTAATTAAGGGTTTATACAACAGCAATGTTCACACGGATCATCCAAAAACACTATTGTGCTAAATGCACCAAAAATGTGGTCACACAGTTACCACTGTTCAGCAAATATTTAGTGAGTGAAATGGTCATTTAAACTTTGTGAGTTTACATGGACACACCAACAGATGGCAACAAGTGAACATCTTTATGAGTATGTCATTAAATCATTTAATCAAGTGAATCTTTCAAAAATGGTGATTCATTCAGGAATGAAACAAGAGACTCCCTTTATGAGTCATTGAATCATTCACTCAACTGATTCATTAAAAAAAAATCAGTGAGTCATTCAGGAAGGAAACCATGATTCCTATTATTATTTTCTCCATCAATTCTGTTCAGAGTTCACTCGCAATATGATCGTGGCTCTGAATACATGTGCCATAATGTGAAATCATTCAAGACAGTGAAATTGCCTATATATTCACATGTATTATCTTAATTCTTGATTTATTATATAAGTAACTATTTTCAAAACTTTAAATATGACACAATCAATCAATCTTTTCATAATATTTTGCTCAAGAAAACTCTGAAATCCATCAGCCTCATTATGTCGGCAATCACATTAGCCAAAGCTGTCTGGCCACCACTAGGCTCACTAATAACCATAAGATCATTAAATGGAGCCCACTTCACAGGTGAAGGATTATGAAAGCAGAGAACTAGTTGAGTATGCCTTAGGTTTACAATGATTTTTGGCTTGAGAGTCAATGCCCATAATGACAGCTCAAACACGCTTAGTGCCTAAAAACCCATCTGGCTCCATTATTTGAGCAGGGGTCAAAGGGACTTGTAGTCCTCTGGGTGGAATTCTGGGAATTGTGGGATATTTGAATCAGGTAATATCCCCTTTTCTTTCGCAAGGCTCTCAAAGACTCCTGTCTGTTATTCTCGCTCTCTCATTTACTTCACTGCTGCAACATGTAATATACATAATTCAAACAACCAGGGAATGGCTGTGGGCTCCCAACCACCTGCTGGCTTTTATTAGCTAATTAATGGTGATTTATCGTAGTTGCTAATTCGAGTGTAGCCGATTGCCTTCAGGAGTCTATGAACGCCATGTGAATTCTGATGGTAATTATGCTTATTTGATGGGCAGTCTACTAAAACAAAAAGTTCTGTCTCTCGTGCCCCACAGCAATGAAATTTTTGACTCTTACGGAGACGACCTTGTGTGTGTGTGTGTGTGTGTGTGTGTTTTGTCTCATTAGTACCTCCCTTATGGGTGTATTTTAATACCTATATATGTGATTTGAAAATCCCACTTTTTTAATTGTATTTATTATTATTATTATTTAATTTTTATTGATAAAATCTACCTATGTCAGTAAAAGGTTGCAAAACTTAACACATTGCGGACAAAACTGTGCACTGTTTCAATCAGAGAACTGTGAACATGCAAATGTGTTGTTATATCACTGAAATATTAAACAAGGTATTTCAAGTAAATATTTTAGATCAAGAGGTTTGTCTGACAGAAAAAGTTTGGAAATCCCAGAATTCATTCACCCAAGTGAGGACAAAGCCATGGGTTCCAAGTGATATTGCATTTAAAAACATTCAAATAGTAATCAAGTTATAATGTAGAAGATACCAAACACTTAATTGTGATTTCAATCTCATGTCTTCTGAGAGAGCTCTGCTGCAAGACATACAGATGAAGAAAAGCACATGTAGTGATGTGCATGTTGAAATGAGAGATATGTCTTAAGGCTGCTCCTTTGAGTCCTTTTGTTGTTTTGGTGAGCTAATGCTAAATCAGTAGAAATACGTGCTCAAACATCCTCTCCTTAATGTTCACAAGATTCACTGCTTTCAACAGGGACAAATGTGAGATGACATTAGGAAATAGCCTGAAGGGCCAACACTGGTTTCCTTTTAGCTAATGTACATAGGCACAATTTTCACACACGCACACGCACACACACACACATGTTGGTATATGTGGTTTACAGGGACTCTCCATAGGCATAATGGTTTTTATACTGTACAAACTGTATTTTCTATCTTTCTACCCTACCCCTCACACAAAACTTTCTGCATTTTTAGATTTTCAAAAAGTCCATTTGGTTTACCATGTTCACATTGTAATACCTATGTCATACACATTTGTGTCCTCATAAAGCATAAAAACCTGTACACACACATGCCAATTTAATGGGTAGTCCTTTACATTATATCCTTTAAAATAAATATAATGTTGATTATCATAAAAATTTATTTCCACTTGTTCCCTTCTTTAAAAAAAAAAAAAAAAAATTGGATTCATCAAAAATGGAAACAAAATCTGTAAATAGTGCCAATCCATAAATGTTAAAATACTCACAGTTTCAAAAGTATAAAAAAACCACAATTGTTTTGTAAGTGTGAAAAAAAGACAAAATATGACAACAACTTTATAGCTGAAACAATACACAAGTTTAAACAGAAGAATGATAAAATGATAAGCTTCAAATTTAAATCCTTAAATCTTCTAATAACTGGCACAATTTGCCATTGTAAGTGCATTTTTATCATGTATCATTGTAAACATTTTTAATGCATTGAATGATTGTGGCACTCAACAAATACTGTTGGTTAACCAACACATTCTCATGGCAATTCATAACTATTTTACATTTTGGCAAATTTATATGAAACGCATATAAAGTTGTATGATCTCAGTGGTACTGGACCTTCAGGATTTGTCTAAAAACAAACAAACAAAAAAGAAGTTTCTAAACAAATCACATTGCATGAAACGTTGAAATGTTTATGTTTTCTCATGAGATCAGGCTGGCTTAATTTTTTCTTATTAAACCCACAATATAAGAATCATTACCATCCTCATCACACTCCTTACTGCTGCTATCCTAATAATCCTATGTTTTTTTTTAGATCACGTTTGTTTTTAAAGTTAATGTGTAGCAATAAAGCTATTCTAGATGTTCCATTAAAGTTGAAGCTTTTAGTGCAAACTGATCTGTATACAGTAAAACCCACCTACACCAGCCAAGCCTTCCGACATCAAATCCACAATGCCATTTGACATCAGATCCACAAAGGCCTGGAATCTGACTGTTCAAAGTTGGCCTCTTGATGTTTTCCACCCACTTGCATGCATATCCTTGGGGAAAACGATTTTTTTTTCATCCTGGCACAGGTTTCCTCCCAAAAGGCTTTCGTGTAGTATAAAGCACTGTGTCAAGTCACCTGGCAGCTCTCAAAAGAGAGTGTTAGTCGAGGAAACCTGGGGTTAAACAACGACTGCACACATACACCTTGACTGATCCTTTTCATCATAATTCAAATTGAAATTCGAAACCATGTGGGGGAAGAAATCTCACAATATCACAATTTTGAGACAGTGCCTCCAGCGACGCACTCTGTTAACAGAATGTTTTTCACAAGACACCTCTGTTCTTTCAAATCATCGTGGGCGATGTTTACACAAGGGGAATTGAATTTACCTTCATGTCTGCATTTAAAGGTGTATAAGATGCTTTTCACTGACTATGTTAACTTGACAGAACATTAAGATAAACACATACATTTTCTGACACTGAGATATGCCATTATGTAAATGACAGTCGGCACACGCAACCAAACCACAAACACTCAACAACCATTTCTATGAGCAATTCTACGCACAAACAACCAATGCAAGTGGATATCTGGTTAAAAACAAGGACAATTAAGATGTTATCTCAGAATCAGACATGAACTGGATTCAAGCTGAGAGAGGTCAGTATGTTTAAACATGGGAACAATAGAAGATAAGTGTCCTTTATTCCCTCAGGAGGAAATGCCTGAGCCCACGTCTATGCTCAAATGGAGAAAAGCCACTGAATAATGTCCACGATTCCTCTTCGGTCAACGTAAGAATGAGTCTGATGAGGGAACGGATATCTGAGAGTTATTGTCCCCTGAAATGCAGTTATCATTGTGTAGTCTTTGAATGCTCCAGGGAACCCTGAAACGAATAGGCGCAATAAGTTCACTTTGCAGAATTAATGCAGTAATTCTTTATCGTGGGGAAGAGACAGAGAGTGAGGCCAGTATTACCTTGGATTTGGAGTTTAATGCAAATGGTGTGAGGCTGATCCTTTTTTTCCTTCTGTCTCTTTCCTCCTTTTTAATGATGGCCCTAATTTGTTAGCTCCTTCTAAATTATTAATCTCTTTTATATTCATGTAGTTATTACATGTCATAACTGTGTATCTATGGGGTGAAATTTAATAGCATCTGCTGGACCTTCGGAGAGGGCCCAGTGTTGGAAAACGGCATTAAAAATGGATAATTAGCTAAATATTTGCCTTAGCACATTTGCTTAGCAGCTCCTCTAATTAGCGGGCTTGCAGCTGCTGTGGTCACTTAGCGCAGACGATATGGTATTTGCATTGAAATACAAGGACAGGGCTGTTTAATTCAATTATGTAGAATTAGGAGGTAGATATTGGCATCATACAGTCAAACGATGAACCCTTGAACATTGCAAAGAGAAATGCATGAGTAAATCAAACTATGAAAGGAACATGCACTGTATAAAACAATTTTTCGAAGTTATAAATAAAACACTTTCACAAATGGTTCACAAACTTCACGTTTAATTCAATGTTTTGTTGAAAATTGCTGTGTCTTTGTAATTAATTGTTAATGAAAATGGTTTCTTCAGCGTCAACAAGAAAGTCAGAGAGAAGAGAGGTGGAAAGGAAAAGGAGAACAGGACAGGGCACATAAATGTCAGATGAGGTGGCGTGTTAACTCACCAGCAAAGCACTGACCCTTGAAGTGGTACTGGTGGAGGGGGCAGGGCAGCTCCACTGAGTCAGCCCCCACAGACAGTCTCATGAGTGGGCCATCTGCCAGCCAGCACTCTCTCTGGGCTTAGAGCCACCGCCAACCAACAGGCTCCTAACACTAATATGGAGGGTGTGTGTGAAGATTACTCAGTAATGATGGCTGGTGTTGAAACAACATTATGTGCATTAAAACGACCCCAAGACACTTTGATTACATTGATTACCTTCCCATTTTATGCTAGAAACCTGCATTCGGGTATATGAAACAGAATTCAGGTGACAAGACCTCATGAATTACACCTCTTTCTGAGGCAATAAATATCAAATATCAATGCATTTCAACAGTGGCATTTGCTTCATAAGAACAGGATTTTAACAGACCATCCATTTTGTACATATAATTTTAGCCTGTTCATTCCTGTTGTAACTTTTTAAAAAATAAATAAAAATAAATATGTTACTGTTGTTATTTAAGGAAGTATTTCAGTAAAAAGATATGCTAAACATGCAAAAATGTATTCTGGTCAAGCTCAAGCACTTAAAACCTTACTCAATTTAACTTAATTATTTACAAAACGGTCAGAAAATTAAAAGGGTGCTTAACAAGATGGATATAAAGAGCCAAAGTTAATTAGTGAGGGTTTGAGAGTTAGCTTACATGAGGATGTCAACTTGAAGTTGATTTAGATTTTTTTTTTTTTTCAAACGTATTTTGAAATTTTGATGATATCTTTATCATGGTTATTTCTGAAAATCAATAACAAAATTGAACAGAATGTTTAACACCAATTAAAACTACAAAACATCACATCATACACACACACATACAAAACACTGCTAATATTGATATTGTGTGTCTGTTTTCCCACCACCAACAAAATGATATCACTTCTGGAAGATGATCTCATCAAGGGACTTTTTGATTTAAAAGGGACATTACGAAAGACTAAGATGGTTAGGAATAAAGAAACCATTATTACATTAGAAAAATAATTAAAAAAAATAAATAAATAAAAATAAATGTTTTGATGTCTTTTGATGTCTTCAATTAAAGAAGAAAAAAAAAGGAAACCTGGAATATTTATAATAAATCAATTACCATTTACATGTTATAAAAATGGTAACATCCACTCACGAAATAGTGAATTACTTAACATTCACTCCACCCCTTATATATATATATATATATATATATATATATATATATAGTTTTAAGATATTAAGATATACAATGTGCATTGTAAAACAGGAGTGACCCACATGTCAACAGATTACAGATCCAATGATCTAAACCTTATTATTCACGTCTATTGCTTTAAACTTTCAATTAGCGCTTCCTCTGGCTGCAATCTGGTCTTCAGAGATCTCGAAGAGGTACCGGCAGGAGCGTATTGATTGGGAGGTGTCATGTGCGAAAGCGTAGGAGAGGGGTGGGCTCTGTCTGCTTAATGGACTGAAATAAAATTGGTGGGAATGGACCAATAATTAGGGAACAGTTGCTCTGTATCCTGCTTCGGCATCACACACATTTGAACACAGTTATCCACACTTCATCTTAGGCCACCAGCTGTTGGACTGTCTGCATTTGCAAATCATTTGCAGATGCGATAGAGCAGTGCGTCTAAAAAATACAAAGGAAAAAGAGAAGAAGAGAGAGAGTCTGTGTGTGAAAGAGAAGAGGGGGAAGAAAAGAGAGCAACTGGGGCTCCGGGGTCTCAGCTGCTAGGGTACTGCTTGCTTCTTGCAATGAGTTGCAACTGTCAGGTTATTTTATCTCTGGCTTTTCATCATGATGCAGAGCCCAGCTCGGAGGAAGCCACCTGAGAGTGCAAGGAATTTGTAGGCTACAAGTCATTAGCAAGGCCTGCTGAGAAATCGAGGCCAGAGATCCACTGAATATTGCTTCAGACAAAGTACATCTTAACCCTTGACGGTCTGACGGGTAAGGTGGTTTCTCAGAAGTGGCGGCTTTCATAGCTGTGCTGGTTGCTGTAATACATACTGTATGATGCTAGGAAAGACCACAATACCTATTGATAGATCTCACAAAGGCTAGAACAGGTTGCTAGGTAGTGAGGAATGCCAGGCTTTGATTTATGAGAGAGGAAAAAACAGAGGAACAACAGTCTGATGAAGAATTTCTAATGGGAGAAGGAACTTGAGCATGTTCTTGCGCAACGAGTCATTTGATACTTAGTGGCTACCACTTTTTAAAGACAGAATGCATCTTTGGAGGATACTTTTATATATCTGTATATAGTATGCCAAGCTTGTTTCAATTATACATTCAAAGGAAGTAAATATTTTGCAAATATATGACATAAGCTGTAACCCCCGCCCCCAATCTTGAAACTTACTTGACCATGTAATGATGTGGATCTATTTATTCTCTTGAGATGAATAAACAACTAAAGTCCATAAAATGGTCTCAAACAGCACACAAAACTTGTATTCGAGATGGACATCAGTGAAAGTTATGACTAAGTGAGTAAACAATTAAGTAACTCTGATTCAAGCCAATACCTCGGGAGTCTTTTTTGAATGATTGAATGACACAAAAAAGACTCTTAAGAAAATCATCAACGTGATGCACTGCATGTATAATTTACTTAAAGAACCGGATCATTACAGTTATTTGCTCGAACCGGACTACATGGGCTGTAAGTTTAAGATTCACTTAAAAGAACCGGCTGAGAGCCGTGAATTGTTTGTGGACTTCACCATTAGCTGTAGTGATGGGTTGTTCATATGATTCCAATCACATTGGCTGTGTTTGCCTAGCTCCATATATTGCATTGCATTTGTTTTCTTGCGTGCAGCCTGAGAGGACAACCTACTGTAATATAAAGACATGTTTTCTTACTATTATCTTGCATCTTTTTATCCCATCACAATTGATCCAAACTGCAAGCCCACAACTGGAGTGAATTATTACTTCTTCTGCCATGACACTGTTGATTCAAGTGGATCAGGAGAGGAACAGTGTTGGGAAGGTTACTTTGGAAATGTAATAGGTTACAGATTACAAGTTATGCTATTCAAAATGCAATAAATAGTGTAACCATTTAAATTACATTTGATTACTTTTCTAAATTTCTAACGAATGTTTTTAACTGTTAATCATTTTCAAACATTTAATCCAGGGTTAACCTTACAGTAGTACTCAACACTGATTACTGTCAGACTTTCAAAATCCTTCACCGCTTGAATTAAAATGTAAATAATAATTTAATTTTAACGCACAGCCACCACAAAATCAGACTTTAGCAGCTCTTTTTACTTTGAGATTGTCCTGATTTTTGATTTTTAAATTTGCAATCGTTAACACATTTTTTCTCAGTAACCGTGGTAGATTACATTTACAGTTACATGTAACTAGTTACTCCCCAACACTGGAAATGATGTATTACGTGAGTAAAAATGCACATGCACAGGAACTTTTATACATAGCCATGGGACAGAGTGAGTGAGAGGACAAGAGTGCAGCGTGAACTTGTGCGGCGGTGAGGAAAAATGGCGTTTCTCACTTGACAGCATTTCTATTTTAAGGTCACTGCTACATATTGTTTATATAAAAGTTATAAAGTAACTGTAATCTGAATATGGTGACTAAAAACATAAAAAGAGCTGAAAACAGTTACTTTATTTTGTATTCTAAATATGTAATGCCTATATTTCTATGTAATGGGAATTGCAAGATTTAAAATGAATAAATACTTAAATAAATAGGATTAGGACTCTCTACTTTCGCAAGACACCCACAAACCTGTTTATTGTTGATATATTTAGCAAAGAAATAATAATGCTACATTGCACACAACTTATGCTACTCATTTGATTTGAATGACCAAAACTCGTTTGCAACCTTACATGTTTCAGTTCCCATTCTATTCAAAAAATCATTCATTAGATCTGTAAAACACAGTCCAGTTGTGGCAAGAATCTAAAAGAGAAAAGAATCTGCAACATGAGCAAGTGATCTGCACTAATTTGTGCTGTGAACGGTGACTTCAGGCCAGCGTTTGGATCGGTGCACATGTCATTCCCAGTCTTCTTCCATGCCACTGACTGCTGCTTATTGACATGTCCAGGTTTGCCTGTACGAACACTTCACCATGCACACTGTCACAAGTTGAGCCAGCGGTCTCCATCTGTCTTTTCTGTCTGGGATCTCTGGTTTTCACATTCACTAAGTGAATCCCTTCCAAAAACCCATCACTGTTTAAGCCCAGCTAGTATTTGACCACTCTCTGCTATTGATCTGTTTCAGTGTCTTGTTGAGTACAGGCATTAAGAATAGATGTTGTTTAGGGTCAGGATCGTGGCAGTTTCAGCCCTCCCTGTTTCTCCAAGCCCGGCTGACCAATGGAGTATTTGCATTGCGCCGCAGGAGCGCGCACCTTGTAAGTGAATGTTTTTTGTAATGGGAAAGCCCAGGAGTGGAGGCAAGGGTTAGTAAGCGAAGCTGCTGTTTGATTGCCCGAGGAGAGAAAACAGGAAAGCGACCCAGTATGCTTTGGGAATAGCTATAAACAAGCACAACCATGGGTGTGTGTGGGAATCTGGTATTCCAGGTCAGATCTCTGTGTTTGCCAAAAGCCGTGTCAACACAGAGGACGTGCGTTTATAGAGATATTACACATTGTCAGTTTCTGTTCCCTGGCGTTGCTCTTCGACTGAATGGGATTTGCGGGATGCAGAAGCATAACTGCTGCTCTTGTCCACACATCTCATCAGAGAGCTGATCCAGTGTCAGGTCAGCTCCGCACATGTGTTTGTTTTTCATCATTAGAAAGCAAACCAAGAGATTCTTGGCTTCCATATTAGCAGTGCAATGTTTGCTTTTGCTTGATTAGAGAAATCTGCAGGGCCTCAGAAGAGAAGCAGCACCCGAATAGATTCTGGAAGATGAAATACTGACTGTAATATTTACTAGTGCAATCTGTGCCTCAAAGGAGCAATGTTTTATTCTTAACCTGTTGTCTGTATTGCACAAACAAAGAGCCCTGTGTATATATGGAGGTGTTCTTTCTCAGGACGGAGGCCCACTTTCTCCCCTGACAACTGTCCAATTATGTATATCACACTTGGCCTACTGTTTGCGCTAGGAATAATCAATACAGGACCTGCTTGAGTGCACCCAGATTTTGGTCGAACAAATGCATGAAAACTTAATCGTGTGTTGCTGCTGAAAGTGGAAAAATCAGATGTGATGGATGATGGATACTTGTGTGTTTGTGTCTGAGCACATCTGAATGTGTGTTATTTTGATAGCTTGCCTGTGAGTATATGGGTCAATGACAAATAAAGATACTTAATCCAAAACACAAGTGGCAAGAAATGTGGCCATTCACTGTGTGTGTGTGTGTGTGTGTGTGTGTGTGTAATATATATATATATATATATATATATATATATATATATATATATATATATATATATATATTTATTTATTTATTTTTAAATAGGATCATTTTGTACTATATTGATGTATATGTATGTACCATGTTGAAATATATTGCATTCATTGTAATTAACAATATGAAGTGCATTAAACATTACATTAAGGTTTCTTAAACTGGAGTTCATGAAGGAACTTCAGGTGGTTTCTAGTTTAATGAAAAGTTAATAATTAATTACATTTTACAAATCTAAAAGAACTAGCCCGTTACAGGTAACATAATTAAAAATAATAATAAAATAAAAGTAAATAATTTAAATAATTTAAAAATAAAAGAATAATTTAAAATACAATTTAAAATAACAACAATATATATATATATAAAAATTAAATAAAAAGAGATTCGGCTGACAAAAATGTCCGTGAATCCCTGCATTACATGCAAATAAGAAGTAACAGGAAGTTGTGCACTTTAATGTGATTGAAAAACAAATACATTTCAAAGACAAAATAAAGAAAGTTACTGTAGTCTGATCACAAGCATTTTTAAATGTATTATAATCTAATTACAAGTACTTAATTTTTGGAACCTGATTACAATGGGGAAAAAAATAAATAAATTGTGTTTTGAGTAATATTTAATATTTAAAAAAATAATATAATAAATACAATATAATAAAATAAAATAAAATAAATGTATAACTATTCTATGTTTTCATAATAATTTCAACCTTTTAATGACAACTTTTTTTGTTCTTTATTGCAGTCACTGGTTAAACATTTTTGACTGCAAGTCTCACAGTAGAAAACATGTATCAATATCAATATGGCTTGCATTTGTGTGCATTTTTGAATTATCATAAATCAACAGCAAACAACATCACCATCACACCACACTGGCCTGTATGTGAGCACTGTCTTTAGAGTGTGCAGTGCTTGGCCTGCTGCCTTGCCAATCAAAAGGGCGACAGGTGGAAGTCTGGCGTGTGGTCTCCTTTTCATGAATGAATATAAACACAATCCATGCAATTACAACGCTGGTCATTTTTAGGGGCCTCCTTCCCCAACCAGACTCTCACAGGTCCAATCTAATGAAAACGCTGAACTTACTGGTGCGTTTAATTGTATATATGGGGAAGCTAAATGCTTTGGGTCGGATGTGGGGGCATGACGAGACGAAGGCTGCTGGAGTGATGCAGCGAGGGAATGAAAGCAAGCCTGGCCCTACAAGTGGAAAATTTGATTCAGTTTAAACATAGCATTTCATTTATTGATCCATTGTAGAGGAGGGGAACATGGGGTGAGAAGACAAGGAGAGCAGATGGATTCATCTGAACATGTTATGAGGGAACAGGAGTTTGGGGGAGGATATCGAATTGGAAAACCCCAAGATGGCGTAACAGATCAAATGGAAATGGTGCTTAAAGTATGATTACATTTCCTGAATGCCACAGGATCCGTCCGTCCGCACGTGCCTGCTTACTGATTTAAAGCTATGGGAGAATAATGCAATATTTGAGATGATGACAGTTCCATTTTGCTTCATTTAATTGTGTATTTAGAGGCCAGCAGATATGCAAATAAATAAACTCCACATCAAAAATTTATAAAGCACTTTTTCCATAGGGCTTGTAAGTGCAGAAAATCCCCAGTGGAATGGATTTGCGCACTTTTTGCAAAGTAAGAGTTTGGGATTTAAACACACATGGCAAGAGAATTAAATTCACTCTAATTTAGCTCAATGTCAGTTTCTGATAACATCATCTTCACACTATGTGTTATTTTTCTTTATTGTCATATACATATTTATCCGGTATTTACAGATGGAGCCACGCTTAATACCCACATATGATGGGGCATATAGCCGAAAAGATATGACATATCTCTTTCTATTATCACAGCAAATCAATAATTCATGTGTCTTTATACCAGACACAGAGGAGCAGGGAGGAGCCATGCAAACACACACAGGAAGCTGAAATCAAGCTCACAATGCAGCAGCAGCAGCAGCAGCAGCAGAAGTACCAGCGGCTTTGGATGAGAAAACAGAGAGAATGCAAGAGAGAGAGAGAGGGAAGGCAAGAAAAAGAGGGGGAGAGAGGGAGGGAAATAACATGACGGGCATATTCATTATTCCTGTGACATTCTCATGTTGCTCCTCTGTGAGAGGATAACCTTTCTCTCCTGCAGTCCCAGAGTGCTATTCACACAATCACTTACAACATTAATCAAAGCGTGCCGTCTAATGGTTTTTGACGTGCGGCCCCACTTTATGGGCTGCAGTCCAACCCGCGCCCACTGATGCATCTGTTAACGCTACTCTAGCAGCACTTGGCTAATGCTAATGGCAGCACAGACGCTCAGCCATCAAGCACTTAAGGACATGGATGCCATTGTGTGATGCATGAAGAAAGCCATCTTTGATGGCATGCAAATGCAGGAGGGCATTACTTCAGGAGGATTTTGGTGGTTATACTACAGAGATCTAACATTTTATTGCTCATTTTATGGTTCGCAAACATAAGATCATTATGATATGTTGTTGACTTTTGTTCTGTTGTGGATCCAGAACAATATCTTAAAGAAATAGTTCACCCAAAAATGAAAATTCTGTCATTATTTAAATCAAATTGCTTTAAAATCATATCATTTTCTTCTGTGGAAAACAAGATTCTTTTTACATTTTTGGCGAATGAATGAATCAATAAATAAATAAAAATTAAGTAAAATAATTAATTAAATCCTATTCATTATTTTTGTCTTATTTTCCAGTAAAAAGTCTAAACATTCTTAGATAAAAGCAAAATTACTAAAAGTATTTTTGAAGATTTGTTTTTTTTTCTTTTTTTAATCATGAACTCATTTTTTATTTTGTTTTATTTTATTTATTATTCAGAAAACAAGACTTAATATCTTAAGTAACTTTGCTTCTCAAGTAATCGTATCTTGATTTAAGAATGTTTTGATATTTGTGCTGGAAATCAAGACAGAAATATTGAGAAATATTGAGAATTTATTCACAAATCAGACATCACTACTTCTCTCATGAACTCTCCAAGAAGAATTAGAGTGCATGTCATGATTTTCAATGAAAAAGACATTGCAGTCTGTTCATCACAAAAACCTACTGGCTTTAGAAGACATGTAATATCATGCACAAGCCACAACCTGCTTCTCTCCTTTGAAACTCTGAAGCTCCAGTCCCCATTCATTGTAAAGTGCACAGTGATTTGTTATCTGCACCAAACGCCTTCTATATTAAAACCAAGTGTATTTTCTCTGTTGTCAGTTCAAGACAGATAAACTACTTTGTGTGAAAGATAAGTGCTCTTGATGAGATTACACTGGAAAGTGATTCATTTATTCCTCATTTGTTGGAAACTTCAGGGAATTTAATTTAAAGACTATACATTATGATAAACACTAAGAAAATAAAATATTCACAATGAACTACACATGAAATTAATAGTCAATGTAATTTGAACATGCTGCCTTGTACAATGGAAATGCAAATGTAAATTATTGCAGTGTTTAACTTGTAGTACCATAATTAAATGTTATCTTTGTCACTTAAATATTTTTTTGCCTTTACAGATTTTGCTGAATCTGTTGATTGTTAGTGAATCTTATCCTTCAGCTGTAGCATTGTCAGTGCCCTTCTCCTTCTCTGATCGCAACCTTTTTTCTTTTTTCTTTTTTGTCCCCACAAACAGCTTCATGTCACTGCAAATCTGCATCTATGTTTGATTTCAAGCTGCATCACCTTTTCTCTTATCTCTTTTACAGAAGGCTTCGATGGGCAAACACGTAAGCACAGCCATATTAATAATGCAGTATGGTGATACTGACCTTACTCTAAGCCTTTCAACCTCAGCTAGTACCTCACCGAGTGACATCCGACTGATACTCTGCACACCACACGTGACAACAGCTGTTGTAGTCCTGCAAGTAGACAAAATGAGAACACAGTCTGAAATCAGGTGATGCTATTCAGAGTATTTAAAAAAACATTACAAAACAATCAAAAAATAAAACAGAACCTCATATGAAACAAATTCTGTTGCATAAAGAATTCCCAACCTTCATCAGTAGAGAAAAATGTATTTAGCCCAAAATGCATTAGAGGTTACAATGCCTACTGTTTTTTTAGTCTTTCCTTCAACTCCCTGTACAGCATGCTAAAAAATATTGGCATTTTATTGAAGCTTAAGAAAATTGCATGACATTTGCACACTGTGTCGTGCATGGTGTTCAATCATCTCATAACTACCCAATGGACACACACACACACACACACAAATCCAAAAGTGCACTCACTGAGCTGTGTGGGTGAGTACAAACAACCATGAAATTATGATAATGTGATTTTTGTTTATTATCTAAAGATGGAAAGTTGATGTAGAGGAGCTTGCATGTTGATTAATTCTGTCAAATAATGCAGCAGAGAATATTTTGTGCTTAGGGTTACACTACCATTCAAAAATGTGGGGTCAGTTGTTTTTTTAATTATTATGTTTTTAAACAAATTAATACCTTTCTTTAATGTTCATTTCATTTGAACACTGCTGTTCATTCATTATACATACAACTGTTTCCACACATATACTACAACTACTAATATTGCATAATACTCTACCATTCAAAAGTATTCCCATACTTTTTCAGCAAGATTGTTTTATTTAAAATTACTTTTATTCAGCAAGAATACATCAAATTAATCAAAAGTGACAGTTTAGACATTTATAATGTCACAGAATATTTTATATGTCAAAAAATACTTTTGAACTTTCTATATTCATCAAAGAATCATGAAAAAAGTTGTATCCACAAAAATATTAAGCAGCACAACTGTTTTCAACACTGATAATTATAAATGTTTCTTAAGCAGCAAACTGGCATATTTGAATGATTTCTGAAGGATCATATGACACTGAAGACTGGAGCAAAGATGCTGAAAATTCAGCTTTGCATTATAGAAATAAATTTTATTTTATAATGTATTCAAATAGAAAAAAGTTATTTTAAGTTGCATTAATATTTCACAATAATACTGTATTTTTAATCAAATAAATGCAGCATGGATGAGCATCTTTGCAAAACAATAAAAAAAAAATCTTAACAACTCTAAACTTTTGAATGGTATTGCATAAGCACAGGTCATGGATGCCTGTGCTTCAGCTTTATTAACTTCAAATTAAAATAGCTGGAACTGACACAATTTAACATCTGTTAGTTTATGTCAGTCTTTACCCACTTAATGCCCCTAGTTACTTAATTAATTAATGTAGGCCACTATTTGCAACCTAAAGCGCTACAGTCCCCTGTCAAAAGTAGCGAATGCCCTCAGATTTATTTTAAGCTCGGGCAGCAGGGCCCAGTTCTTTTTTTGGGGCCACTGCTGGACTGAAGTCCTGGATTGAAGTTCCAAGTAGTTGGTCGCTGCTGGCAAAGTCCTACGCCTCCATCTGTTCCTCCTAGAATCATATGAAAGCGTGGCAGCAGCATCAACCGTACCCCGCTCATGCATTTTCCAACGCAACAAAACAATAACTAACCGCCACACGTCTGCCAAAAGCCCTGATCATGAGCTTTATCACAAACAGTAATACCTGTGAATAAAACATGACCGGCAGCTTACGGGGGGACCTCGGCGGCACTGCTAAACAATTTAAGGTGCCTGCTGATGGGTGTTGTATTTTCTTTAAGAGAAATTCCCCCATGGCTCTTCCCAGTCAAGTTTTTTTGGCCTGACGATAAACAACAGTTTAATACTTGATCTAATCCCAGCCACGAGGTGAGTCCAAACAGCGTGTGCTGCTGCTTGTGCAGATGTTCACATCCAATAATCTATCCATAATTGATGAAACAGGGAGGTCAGATGTAATGGCTTCTGCCGTTGCAGCAACAAATAAATGATTATTGACAAAACGCAGCCAGTGCAGCACTGAGCGCCTGTGAGACAACAAGCTCTGAAGAGAGAGCCGTGTAAGGGACTTCCGTCGGTCACTGCACAGGATGAGGCATAGGGTCTGGGACGTGAAAACCACGAGGGCCCCTTTACTACGCTGTAAAGAGGGTGTTCCCTTTAAAAGTGACAAAAGGAAGGAGGCACAGGACACTCGGAGGCAAGCGGTAAGTGAGCTACGGAGAGTGCAGCAGGCCAGCTCAGTCCTTTCAGCTTTTATCTGGAGGATGGATGTTGAATGTAGAATGCATGATATGTATGACAGTTGGGCTGAATGTGGGATCAATGGATCCTCCATCCAGAGCCGCCAGACTGCATGCGACAGAGATGCGACCGAGCATGCAGTGCTCTGCACGGTATTATATTTTACAGCAGTTGTTTTTTTACACTAAAAAAGTTAAGTTAACTGGTCAAAAATATTATTTAATATTGCTGAATCAACCTAAAACACCTAAATAAATCTACATAGAATAAGCTCTTTAAGGTAACAATTGCAAGCCATCATTTTTACAGTACAGTTAGTTACTTTAACGTGGTTGATATGAAAATATTAAAATACTGTGCTAATCTCAGAGAACAATGCAAAATTTGAAATGTCAGTAAATAAAAACTTCAGCCAGTCGGTCGAGTCGGTCTAGCTTTTAATTTTTTAAATATTTATATATATTTTTGCAATCTAAAACTACTTGAACACAACTTGAAACTTTCAAAAATTTTAATGAATTCACATTTTTCAACTTGTCACATTAATTCAGTCACATTTAATCATCTGTTCATTTGTGATAAAGAAAATATTGGCATATTCTATATATACTTTGGGGTCCCACTTAATATTAAGTGGCCTTAACTACTGTGCACTTACATTTAAATTAATCATTTTATACAATGCACTTATTGTGTACATATATGTTTTTACATTGTACTTATATTTAAAAAAAAACACCTGCATGTAATTACATCTGTAATTAGCTTCTGCAATTACATTTATAATTACACTGTTGATCCATCTTTTACACCTTAACCCACCCTTAAACCTACCCATACCACCAAACCTGTCCCTAACCTTACCGTATCCCATAGCAGCAAAATTGTTTTGCAATACAATATTAACACAATAAGTACATTGTACTTATTTTTTATGTAAGTTCATAGTAGTTAAGGCCACCTAATATAAAGTGGGACCCTTTTTTGTACCAATTATCTATTTCAGAACTCATCTGCTTTTGATTGTGTTGTTAAGAAATATTTCTGGTTAAATACGGTGTAAGTAAAGCTCTATTGACAGGATGCTGTTGATTATCAAAGAAAATAATTTGACTTGTTTCACAGTTTGTAAAAAAAAAAAAAGAAGTGAATTCTGAGTGCTTGCCACACATTGTAAATGCACTTCAGTCAGCACATTTTTTGTTTACAATCTGTTGTGCCAAGTCTAAATTATTTTCTGTGATAATCAACAGTATACCACTGTATTTAACCCGGAATATTCCTTTAAATTCCCCAACAATGTGGGTGTGTCAGTGTGTATGTGTTTGTGTGTGTGTGTTTATAGGGAGCGAGCGCCTGTTTCAGGCCATTCTGCCTCTGTTTGACTCACTGAGTGCCCTGATAGCTCTTAATTACTGGATGAGATCATAAATATTTTAAGCATATGTTTTCCCGCTTTGTCACTGGAGCTCACAACTAAGAAAAACAAGTTCATCTGCATATTAATTGGGGGAGCGGGGCGGCAGATAGTGTCTGCGTGTGTGAACCGGGGGGGTCTGGTGACAGCAGGAGGAAATGGCACTCTTTCATAGCAGCTGTTCTTTTAGACATCCACCCACTTCTCTATTTCGGAGGAGGAGGAGGTTAGCCCTGAGGAGACTGGCCCATGCCACAAAGGGATAAAGGAGAACTTTGGAGGGGTGCATGAGGCTGGGGGACTCAGTCTGGCCTCCCAGCAACACCCGCCCTCCATCATCTGGGACCCCAAGGAGCCCGTAACGTGTGTCAGGACCTTCACGGCATTCTTGATGGCTGCCGCTAAACTGGAGCATTAGCGATGAGAGGCCAAGGGGAGGCTGTTATGGGGACTACGAGTGTGGGTCTGTTCACGGGACGCCCCCTTCTCAGCTATTTCTAATGACTAGTGGATGTCCTGTGGGAGAAGTGCACTGTGATTGCAGTCCTGTAAGCATCTGTGGCCCTTACGCTTGAGAAAGGTGTCATTGAACTGACAATATATATGGAAATCCCAGGCAATATTTCTTTAAAAAAGTCGACGAACCCCAGGCTTCTTCCCATCACATGGATCAGTGAATAACACATTAGAGGACAGGATTAAATAGTGTCTAATTGAATTTATGGACCCTTAAACTACCACTTAGAGCTCTTAGAGCTCTGTAATGACATGCTTTACTTAACCTATCTAAACAAAAACACTTATGATTCACTGTTGGCTTAATGGCGTTTGTTCATGGCTGATTTTATAGAGTATGACACTTAACACTTTCCAAGATGTAGCAGCACTATCATAAAGCTGGCAATTATTTCATTAGCAGTGCTTGTTCAATGCAAAATACATTTCTAAACTGATTAAAATTGGGCATAATGAAATAAAACTAATTTAGTTTTTTTTTTTTCAACTCTCAAATAAAGCAGCTACATTCAAGTTCAAAAGCAGAGCTAATTAGTTTGACCTTTCCTGTCATAATTAGCATGCATTTGGCAGGAAAGCGAGAGGCTGCTCGGCTTCTCCAACTATCTATTATCATGCAAAATCAGGTCATTGAGAGGTTGTGCAGCTTTGTTTGCTATTCCTATACATTTAATGAATGAAATCAACTATATTAAGTGGTTTTGTAAAAGTTTTGATGAAAGGAACATTTATTCAGAGCCAGATTAATTCTTTTGGACTTAATTTGACATTTAATTTACTTTAAAGGATTACTAAAGAATTATTAAAGGGATAGTTCACCTAAATATGAAAATTCTGTCATCATTCACTCACACTTAAGTTGTTCTAAACCTTTATGACTTCATTTAATCTGTGGAGCACAGATTTCTTTTTCTTTCTTTCTTTCTTTCGTTCTTTACAATGAAAGCCAATGAGGTTCAATGTTACTTGTACACCAAAGTTAATCTATCTATCTATCTATCTATCTATCTATCTATCTATCTATCTATCTATCTATCTATCTATATATAAAAATCAACATAAGGCTGAGTAAATTATGACAAAATTGTCTTTTTTATTGAACTATACCTATTATGCACTTTAAATGTAAAATATTATATAATTATAGATATTTAAAATATATATTATAGATATTTAATCAAATATTAAATATATATTCAACCATTAAAAATAAACAAATGTTAATAGTTTAATTTGGTTTAGTATAAGTTCAAACTTTTAATTCAGTCCCTCATTTACTAATTTGTTCATACATTCATCCATCTATAAAGATACTCATCCATGAAGGAAGTATAGTCATATTCTAGATTGTCTATACCATTTAGCTATATCTACTTTTGATTGAGGTAAACAATATTTCTGGTTAAAAAGTAAAGCTCTATTGACAGCATGCTGTTGATTATGAGAAAATAATTCTACTAGTTTAAGTGCCCTTCTGTCAACACACACACACACCAAAAAAAAAACGTAAAATCTTGGTTTTATAGGGGTGGGGGGCGGGGGGGGGGTTGGGTTGTCATACAGTTCAAATATATATACGTGGATACTTTTGGAATCTTTTAAAATTAATCTCAAATTCGTTGTTAGTTTTATAAGCTACAACTACTTGACAAAGGATTTAATTTATATCTATGACATAAATTCTCCCAGTGGGCTACTGAATGGTGAGGGCGCATGTTCAGTCTCTAGCTTTATTGTGATCTCCAACTCATTTGAAGAACCAAGCCCCATTGATGTATGTTTCCAAACACGATAGACCCTCAGAAATCCTGTGCTTAAAAGACAAAAGGGGCAATTAGAGAAGCTACTGTTGTTGTGCATTAAAGGCTCTGTCCTCTCTTGCTGTCTGCTTCTGGTTGGATTATTACACTTTCAGTGGAGGATTTAACCAGAGGCCAGTTGGGCCATTGCCTGAGGGAGGCCCCCCTGTTCAATGCACTCGAGATGCACTCCCCCCCTCTGCTTTTATTGCCTGCCTTTCATTCTGCCAGGCAATCCCTCTGCAGTCAGTAGGTTCACAGGATAACCTGCCTCAGGCGGTCCCCAAAAACCCTAAATCAGCTCGTCTTATATGTATGCAAGCCCAAAATGTGCCTCGCTGCCACCTGATATAACTCATGCTACAAAGAAATGAGAGCTTGTGTCAGCAAGTGATGTCTGCTGTTCTAGTGGCCTGGAAGGAAGTTCAGTGCTTTGGCAAAGGATTTACAAATGTTAGCATGGGACATGACGTGCAGTCAAAGAGTTTTGGGGAAGGTGTGAGGACTTTTGAATAAAATATTTGGTGAAATTTTCCTGTATTGTTAAGCTACAATGCAAAACCAATATGTTTTAATTTGACGTAGATGTGTGCGCCTAATGCAAAAAAGATGAAGGTCTTGAACTCAACACTGTTCTGATGTCAAACGGTTTGAAACATTTCTGTTGGTCCATGCCTCTGCATAATACAGTTGTGCACCATTTCAGAAATAAAATGAGGATTCCTTATAAGTCCAATTCCTGAATTTGAACTGAGGTAGCAAACAGGATGCAGAATTAAAATTTAAGGAAATCACATAAGCGTCATGTTTAACTAGAAAAGCACAGTTTTACATGAATGCTGGATAGACAAAGCCTTGTTTGAAAGTTTTGAAAAAAAGTTGAAAAAGCCTTGAAATTTGAAGGTTTATAGACAGATAGATAGAGATAAAGACAGACAGATAGAGATGGATAGAAACAGACAGACACATAGATAGAGATACAGACAGACAGACAGACAGACAGACAGATAGATAGAGATACAGACAGACAGACAGACAGACAGACAGACAGACAGACAGACAGACAGACAGACAGACAGACAGACAGACAGACAGACAGACAGACAGACAGACAGACAGACAGATAGATAGATAGATAGATAGACAGATAGACAGACAGACAGACAGACAGACAGACAGACAGACAGACAGACAGACAGACAGACAGACAGACAGACAGACAGACAGACAGACAGACAGATAGATAGATAGATAGATAGATAGATAGATAGATAGATAGATAGATAGATAGATAGATAGAGATACAGACAGACAAACAAACAGACAGACAGATAGATAGAGACACAGACAGACAGACAGACAGACAGACAGATAGACAGATAGATAGATAGATAGATAGATAGATAGATAGATAGATAGATAGATAGATAGATAGATAGATAGATAGATAGATAGATAGATAGATAGATAGATAGATAGATAGATAGATAGATAGATAGTCATATTATGCTTTGGGTGTACATTTTATTAAACATTAAGCATGTAAGCATCATTCTAGATGATTGATAACTTTTGAATAGCAGTATAAGTAGATAACACTTCCCAGAATACATTACCATGTTTTACATTTTTGGAACAGCAATTCAGTACATTACTCTTCCTGTTATTCCAGTTTGACCTCCTGAGTGGTGTGGTCAATTTAATTAAAATCCACTCATGAATTAATAACAGTGATAATATTAATGATAATTTCAGAATGACTTACGAGAGAGAAGTTTAATTAACACATCTATAAATAGATACAGAGTGTTAAATGGTAAATACTAGTCTGATCAACGGAACTTTTCCGTAACTTTTTTCAAGAGAAATAATGTTGTTATTCAGTCTTTATCCTGCTCTTAAACTTACAGCATAGAAGTTCCTCAAAACTCCAAACTGCACCCCTTCTCATGAATATCAAATGAACATAATATATTCATATGTTAAACTTTTAGAATCCACCAACTGTTTCCACTTTCTCAGGCTTGCGAAAACATCCCTTGTCTGTAAATCTGTAGTACAAGCTGGATTGTCAAATCCCCATGTGTTGGAATGGCTGATTTGGGTTGATGGTTCTATTAAAAGCAGTTTTCCAGGGCTGCTGAGTGACAGTTCTCTGCCAAGCTGGCTCGTGTAGAGGGTAAATATTGCAGGAGGCCAGAGTCTCAGGAGCATGTGTGGTCGGGAGCTGTGATCTCTGATCTCAGGGATAGCACACAGCAGGATGTGATTGCTCGCCGCTGCTCAGTCCGACACTCGACACGCGCATTTCACACTCTCTCTGCAACCCCAAACCTCTCCAGCTCAGCTTTGAATGTCAGAAACATACTCCAGGCTCCCGTTCAGAGCAGCACATCACAGCTTTTAGCTCAAACAACTGCTTGTTACTGATCACTCAACTCTCCCTGGGCTGCAGGTGAACGTTTCCACCGGCATGGAGCGCTGCAGTGTAGTGCAGGTGTTTTGGGGCTTCGTGAAGGAGATTGCTATAGAATACTAATTTACATGTTTATAAGAAACGTTCACGAGTTGCTAAGCAAAATTACTTCTATATGAAGGATATATACAGTGGTGGCCAAAATTATTAGAACACTAGCATTTGAAATAAGTCAGTTATTTCTATCTTTTGCTGTAGTGTGTCAGTAGAAAATATCAGTTTACATTTCCAAACATTTATTTTGCCATTAATGGTAATAATCCAGTGAGATTTTTGTCTGACAACAGCCAGTGCTCCACACAGAGATCTGATCTGATCATCATCCAGTCTGTCTGGAATGACAAGAAGAAACAGAACAAACTGAGACTAAATCCAGAAGAACTGTGGCAACGTCTCCAAGATGCTTCAAGAGACCTATTACATAAATTCAAACAAGCCAAAGCAAAATCAAATACACTACCATTTAAAAGTATGGGGTCAGTATGATTTATTTTATTATTATTAATTGTACTCAGCAAGGATGTATTAAATATGGCAAAGATGCAGCATTTTTAAATAATTTTAAAGAAATATTTTAAATGAGTAAGTTTCACATCTGTATTCAACAGTGACAATAATATACAAAATGTTACCTGAACAGAAAATCAGCATATCACCCTGTAAAAAATAAATAAATAAATAAAATAATAATAATAAATAAATAATAAAATAAAGATTATAAATAAATATTATTACAGTCTACTTTACAAGAAAAACTATTTTAGTTTTCTACTTTAAAATTTCACATTTAATTCCATGTGTTACATGCCATTTCTTAATGAAATTTACTAGCAATTTCTGAGTGATTTTTTTCAGTGTAGAGTGATTTCTGAAGGATCATGTGACATGAAGACTATAGTAATGGCTGCTGAAAATTCAGCTTGCCATCACAGGAATTAATTACATTTATAAAATGTATTTTACAATATATTCAAATAGAAAAACAAAAAATTATTTTAACACATTTCACAATATTACTGTTTTTACTGCATTTTTAAATGCATCTTTGTTGATCACAAAGTATTTTTTTTTTTCTAAATTATTAAAACATCTTACCATCCCCAAAGTTTTGAACAGTAGTGTATACTAAAGCAATAAGCCCCAAGAAGCTGTGGTTTACAGTGAATTTATAACAGCTAAGGGGCGTTGTTAGGCACGATGCGAAAAAATAAAATAAAATAAAAATAAAACAGAGTAAATAAGTGTAATGATATGAATAAAAACAGTATTCTTCCACCAAACAATGTAGTTCCTCAGAAACAGTTGTGGTTGGAACAAAGTGGTTTCCAAGCAACACACAAAGTAAACAAAGGTGTAGGTTTGTAGAGTAATTTACAACGGCTTCGAACGTGGCTCAACCAATCAGAATCAAGGACCGGAACTATCCGTTTTATTATAATTTATAAATTACATGTATCTAACTAAAAAAAAGACTGCTGTATTATGAGGCTGACAGAAAAAAATAAAAAAGCTAAAAGGCACTGTTAAATATATACACACGCGTCACAAAAGGCCTTAAATAGACTAGCTGCAAAATTAATATTACTTGGGGTGCTGCAGTTAAACTGAAGAGTGTGATTAGGCACAGGAAGAGAACAAGCTTCTTCTATTTACCAGCAAAAGAGACGCTAACAGCAGCTGAGCTGATAGTAAGACTGACACCAAAATAGAGTGAGAATTATAGCAGAATTTCAGCATTTTTGCATCATTTGCTTCTGGCCTGCTGGTAAGACAAAGGCCTTTCATAACATGACGATGGTGGCATTGACAAGCTGCCTGTGTTGCTGTGAAGAACGTCTCACTCTATCACTTTAAACCTTTTTAAAAGATAAATAAAAGTGGAGAGGAGTGCCAGCATTACACAAGGAGTTCAAATGTAAACAAGGGAGCCAGACACAGGAGGTGAGAGAGAAAGACAAAGAGGGAGAGTGAAACATAGCAAATGTATTTCTCCTCCACCCCTATTTTGATGCCCGTTTTTTGAGCGCATAAATATTTGATGAAATGGGCCGAAACCGAAGCCATATAACATTCCTGCATTCCTGATGCTCGCTACCCCCGTAAGCCATAAACATTAAAGGCATGATTGAGTGCATTAAAATGAACTCATTGGAACAGCACATTGATTACTTGATGGAGAGTCCCCCTACTCTAATACAATAAATAGGGCCAACAGAATATTGCCTATCGCGTTTGCATATGGGAAAGGACACGGTGTGGTACGTGCCGGTGGGGAGGGAGGGGGGTTTAGGTCCGGGACGCAGGCTTTTTCCCCAGCGCAGGCCCAGGCATCATGCTTTGTCCCCTCAAATCTATCTTTTTAAATGATGTGTACATTTGGTCTCAGTGGGAAGTTAATTAGGTCCAGAGATTGCTTCAGGTATTGTTCAGGTAATTTAAAATGTCAGAATACGCAGGATGCCTGGTCTGACCCAGGCGCTCTCCGTACCTCTGCAATATCAGGAGTAGCTAATTATTTTCTTTCTTTTGCTCGGCAGATTTGCTGGTAGAAAGAGAACAGAAAAGGAATAATAATTGGAAATATTAATGAGGTGGGTTTGTTGGACCCAAAAGACTTTTGTAATATCTCACTGCCAGTAGAATGTTTGCACTCATGGTGAACCTCCAGATATTTCGGCTAGAATTAACTGCGGTTGCTGTAAAAGTGTCACACTAGTGCTACAATAGTCGTCAATTCTACCGTCACTTGTGGAGTGAGAGTATGGCTACTAATGTACTACTTCATCCAAAAATGATAATTCTGTCACGCCTGCATGCTGTTATTTCTTCTGTGAAACAAAATGAAGAAACTTTACTTAGTTCATATTGGCCGCAGGTTGTCAAGCTCCAAAAAAGCCCTATAAAGGCACCAAGTAATGATTCAGGTGCTATATATTCCCAGTCACCTGAACTCATAGCTTTGATGTTTTAGAGATAGCTTTGTGTTTTAGAGTTGCAGCGGAGGAGAACATTCACAGTAAATACTGAAGAATGACTTCAGAAGACTTGGAACTAACACCAGCATTTAAAATTTTGGGGTTGGTAAGACTTTAACATTTTTTAAAGTCTCTTTTGCTCATTAAGGCTGCATTTGTCTGATTAAAAACACAGCAAAACATAAATATTATTACAATTTAATAACAACTATTTTCTAATATAGTATGTTAAAATGTAATTTATTCCTGTGATGCAAAGCTGAATTTTCAGCAGCCATTACTCCTGTCTTCAGTGTCACATGATCCTTCAGAAATCATTTTAATGTGCTGATTTGTTGCTCAAGAAACATTTGTTATAATGAACAATATTAAGTTGTGCTGCGGAAACTGTGATACATTTTTCAGCATTCAGTGATGAACAGAAATTTCAAAAGAACAGCATTTATTCGACTTTTTTGGGGTAAAAAAAGTCTTTACAGTCACTTTTGATCCATTTAATGCATTCAAAATGTCACTTTTGAATGTTATAGTGCTTTTATGGTGTTTTTGTACTTGTAACAGGTACGGGTCACTATGAATTTTCCTTGTATTGAAAATATCTATGAAGACATATTTATTCATATATAGATGTTTATCTATTCGTTTTTGGGTGAACTTTACCTAATATTTCTTGTTTAGCCTCTAATTGTTTATAGCATCCAGCTACATGCTAAATGCTAATAGGAGGCTCACGCTGAGGACAGTTTTGTTTCCTCTGGTGTTGCTGATTTACATTATGTCTCCCTGATAATTATCAAGGCACTGGCCTCTGTCTGCTGTAAGGTGCCTGTTCTGTGTGTGTAGCCACCAGAAGCAGACATGAAGCTGTGGCTGGAGGACGAGCCCGAGGCAGTGGACGCTCTCAAAGACACACCAGCTCCTGCAGACCAGCTCACGCTATAGATCTCCACTTACAGAAGTACAGACACTACAATAGCTCAGATTTACTAAAGTATCTAATCCTTTAACTATCCTACTTGTATTGTAAGTTCAAATGTAACTGTACAATAAGGTGCTGTTCGTTAACTAGATTATTTAACATGAACTAACAATAACAAATACTTCTTAAGGAATATGGTCATGCATAATGTGTGCTTTATAAGTACTAATAAACAGCCAATATGTTAATAATAGGCATACTAATAAGCAACTAGTTAATAGTGAGAATTGGTCCCTATGCTAAAATGTTACCAAAAACATATATATTAGGTAACATTTTAGATAAGGAAACACTATTCACTATCAACTAGATGTTTCAGTGCTATATAATATTATAATATTGGCTGTCCATTAGTACTTATAGAGTATCTTTTATGAAAGATACCTTTTCATTATCATATTCTAGATCCCTTAACCCTACCCAAATTACTACTGTAAGCAGCAAATAGTTAATTGTGAATGTAATTTTTTATTTTATTTTATTCCAGCCTTGGAGACAATGGACAAATAAAAGTAAAAATGTCTTATGTTTATGGCTTTACGGGGGTAGCGGTATATTATTTCCATATGGGTTGTGTTAATAAGTCCAATACAATCATTTTCAACCTTTTTCGGTTGTACTGAATTATAGATCGACTGTGTGGAGTAATGTACATTAAGATATTAACAGAACCGCAATGGATTTACTACCTATCTGTCCATCATCCTGACCATAACTTCTCGAGCACAGCAGTTTATACACACTCACACAAGACTCTCTAATGTGGCTTCACAAAAGCTGCCCATTTACTGTAAGAAAACCCACACGATCATACAGTACGTAATAGGTGGACGCCATTATTACAGTCTCCTTGTTTTAACCCTCTTTGAGTGTCTGTATGAGAATTCCATCGGCATAACAAACAAAAGAGCAGCAGATGGTTAACTCTCCCATTGTCTTCTCTGTTTAGCGAGGGGAACACCTATTCAAGCCGCACATTTTTGATCTACGGGGAGAAAATGGCAAAGATTCTTTTATATTCAAATGAGAACATTATCATAAGGCGCCCGGCAATAGCAAAGTCCCCTTCTGTTAGTGTCTCATTTGAATAGCTTATATCTTCAAGACACCTCTTCAGGAGATTCATTTGGGCTTTGGTCCCCAGTACGGGACACCTCTGTAGCTGGGAAGTGTCATACATCCAAGTCTGTAATTCATCATGAAAGGGCCCCTTTCAAAGATGAGCGAAATAACTGTCAGTGCGGTAATGAGCGATGTAAACACAGAACACTAATTAGGTCAAGTAGCCACATACTTGTGAGTCGAATCACATCTATGGGTGCCCAGCGAACACTGTTTTTCCTGTCCTGAAAGGGAAAAACTATCCATCTTTTGTCAAATGTTTCAAAATGGGGCTGATCTGAGTCTTTTTGTGGCACCTGTGGCAGTCTCTATGAGCGCGAACGTTGGAGACAGAGACAGAGAAGCCGCCCCCGATTAGAGATGGAGACCAAAAGAGGATCAGACGCAAACATGTCAGCATCTTTTAATGTGTGTATCAAGTCTTTCAGGCATCTCAAGGAAGCCAAACAAAACAGAAATGACAAGCTGGTGTTTGGCAACTCGGAGAGTGAGAAGGCAGGGGTGGGGGGCTATAGAGAAAACTTTTATTTCTCCAATCATTCTCCGCAGGGAATACGTTCACTCCACTGTCAGCTTCTCAGTGAATTACAATTAACCTGTCTTTCTTTTACTTCTCTTTCTTGTACGTTCCCTCCTCCCTCCGTATGACAGGGGACTCGTTGAGGTGTTTCTGTTCAACCATTTGGTAATTTCATTTAAACGCTATAATTAATGTACATGATTTAAAATCACTAATTATAGTTAAATGACTACAGCATCTTCACAGCGTGCCTGACACGAATACTTGACCTGCAGATTGATCATGCAATCAGTGCAGGGAAGAGCTGGGGAAAAAATCTGATAATGAACCAACTGAGCAGCCCCATAAAATATCCATGCATTGATACAGTTAATAAAATGAATAAATGAATATACATATTACTTTAGGGTACACTTACACAAATAATATCATCAATATTATTAATATCAATATCATATACTTTGACTAGTATGTGTCAGTGAACAACACAAATGAATAGTTAAAAGTTCAAAATTAATTTGATTTATAAAATTTGATTAAAATTATTTTAATATATATATATATATATATATATATATATATATATATATATATATATATATATATATATATATAATGTTATTTTAATATATTTTTAAGAAAATAATTTATTCTGACAATCAAAACATTTTAAAAATGTTAAAAATGAATAATAATAATCATTTTTATTATTATAACGTTTTAGTTAAAACAGTTAAAACAAAGATAAAAGCAATTTTATACACATTTTATTATTTTAAACAAATGTCATTGTTTGTTTATTAATCTAGTTGTATACATGAATTTTAAAGTGTACAATGTGAATTTTCAGTGTGAACATGGATTTCTTTTTATTAATTTTAATGAATGATTATGCAATTTTTATTTATTTATGTTTAATTTTTTTATTTGTGCTTATTTACTCAATAACTATGTGTGTGTGTGTGTGTGTGTGTGTGTGTGTTTGCGTGCTATTAATTCATTCACTCATAGGCAGTTATTGACTAAATAAATAAATAAGCAAGCAAAATATATTCAATAAATTAATATATAAATAAAATAAATATAATTTAAATATAATAGAAATAATTATTAGTAATTAAAATTCTTAAAATTAAACTAAAACCAGCTGAAAATGTTTCTACACTGTGACTTGCTATTTTTCCTTTCAAGACTCGAACATACACAAACTGTCCTTTATTTGATCTGTTCCCTTTATTCCTGTTCCTTTGGTTGAGCACACCTTATCACACTTGCCTCCCTCTTCCTAACCTGGCTGTCTCTTTGCTGTGTCGAGTCAGGGCTGTCCTCTCCATCAGGAAGCGGTGGGTCTGATCCAGCCTCATCAGGCCGCTCCTCCAGGGCTGTGATTGAGGGAGGGGCAGGGGACTCACACCATATGGCTGACCGAAGTCCCGCAGCCTCCCCAGGGGCGATGAAAAAGCTCACTCCTGATCACAGCTCAGAGAGGGAATCAGAGAGAGAAAGCAAGACAGAAAGAGAAGAAAAAAATTTACAGACACAAACTATATCACTATTTGGAAAAGGAACTCCAAATTTTCAACACATTATCTGTTTCGTTATATTCTGAATTTTTGTTCAGTTTATTAAATGCATTTATTTATTTATCTATCACAAGTACACTTTGCTTTCAGAAAAATACAGGAAATTCACAAGGTCGCATTGGAAATCGCATTCGAATGATACAAATGGGACTTGTCTGCACCCGTTCCAGAAGCAAGCTGTTCCCTCCGAGAGCCGTTACGAGTAAAGTTTGGGACCCCTCATCGTCTGGGAGCCACTCAACAGGCAGCGGCCCATCCCACTGAATCCAGCTGTTCGGAGATGAGCCACCTTGCCAGAAAATAACCACCCTGACATTTTAAATATGCTTCTGTGGGGCTTAGCAGCACACCAAATATTTGCATGCCTTTTGTCTCCAAAGGCAAAGGAGATAGGAGAGAGTCAACAGCGTTCTCCTCCTGAGATAGACACGTCTAAATGGAGCTCACATCCCCACACCCCCGACAGGTCTCTCATCGCCCCGTGAAACTCACCTCCTGGAGGGCCCAGTGATTGAGAGGAGCCCTTAGCCCAGCTCTTTTATCCTGGGAACGCTGCTCTGACCCCCCTTTTTACTGCTGCCACTGAGAGAGACAGAAAGAAAGAGAGAGAGAGAGAGAGGAGAGAGAGAGGAAAGAGATGGGCAGAAAACACACTGGATTATTTGATCAGGATGTTATGAGCACATACAAGAGATACTGTTAGAGAGTTGTTATTATTATTATTATTCTGTTTAATTAGGCATTATTTAATTGGGCACAAACTTTATTATTATTACTATTATTAATAACTAATTAAACAATACAACAACAACAACAATAATAATCATTGCTGTAAATTACTACTATTACTCAAATTAAAACTATTAAATTTAATTTGATAGATTGTAGCTGAACTGATTGTGAACTGAATAAGATTATTATTATTATGATTATTATTATTACTGTTGTTGTTAACAACAACAACAACAACAATAATAATAGCTGTAAATTAATACTAATACTGAAATAAAAATAAAAAATTTAATACTAATGCTATAGATTGTGGCTAATTAAATATCCTAATTGAACTAAATAAGATTATTATTATTAATAATAATAATACTTTTCCTACTACTACTGATATTACTAACAAAATATTAACTTATTTGAAATATTAAAAATTGTATCAAATAATGGTGACAAATGACAGCAGTGTTATCTGTGGTACCTGTATCTAACAGTCTTCTTTGTCAGCAGAGATGGCTGTATCATTACCAGTATGAATGGAATCAGTGCTGGCAGTGAGTATTAGTAGGACTGAGATTGGCTGCTAGTATTTGTATGGTTTACAGGGACACCTATTGGCCGGGCTGGAGAACATGGCATGTCTGTGTCATGAGGGAGCAGTGGAGACAGTATAACATGGCTGTGAGAATGCAGGACTGGATTTTGTTCAGCTTAATATGCAACATCAGACCATTTTAATCCTCACACCCAACCACTGAATGTAATAAAATGATTTTGACAACCTTTAGTCACTCCAGAAACACTTACAAATTTGTGTGTGTTCCTGAATTGAATCAAAATGTCTTGTTGAATTTGCTCGTTTTGACATAATGTTAATTATTTCTGTAAAATGTATAAGGACCATCCTCTGTATTTGTAAGGTATTACAAATAATACTATTTAATACTAAACTAAAAATGCTAAAATAAAATAATATTTTGTATAATTTATAATTTGAGATTAATATATTAATCGGGGAATATAATAGTACACCATAAATACTTTAATTAAGCTTAAGCTTAAGTACTTAATTAATTAAATACTTAATTGTGACTAAGATAATTTTATTTGTACCTAAAGAATTAAATCATTTCTTACGAGTTAGATTTGTATAACCATGTCAGCCCAGTAACATGTACATATCACCACAGAACATGAACAAATGGTATTAAAGTTTGATATCTTACTACTGTAAATTTATTAATTAAATTATAGGGGGAACCCATGAAGCGCCAAAATCGTTAATTAACCTCTTTAAGGAATGAATGTTTAAGAGAACCTACTCATACACACACACACACACACACCAAAATCCTTGCCAACATTAGTCAGTCACTTCATATTCTATTTTTTAAATACTGCTATTCACTACTATCACTGGGTTGAATGTGTCACTAAAGTGAAAATAAAAATGGAATCCAATAATATGTTCTAACACAAGAACAACGGCGCTGGAATTGTAATTGCAATCTCACAGAAGTGTTAATCATTTGATTTCTTCTCATTCTTCTTTTCTTCTTTATTTTTATTTCATTATTTAACTGCTTTCATCAGATTTGTATAATACTTAACTGTTATACATTACATTTTTTTAATGAATTAATCATTTTAATTTGATTTATTTTCAATATTTCATTCTAATTGTTACTGTCAGTTTTACTTTTGGTAACGTTTGTTTACTCATATCTCTGATGATGTAGAAACACACTTGTTTCTGAATCTGGGTCTTTGTATTATTGAATCACACAGATTCTCATTGAGCATGCATAACCATTGTTTACAAGGGATATGGGGTCTAGATTTAGA
This sequence comes from Onychostoma macrolepis, assembly GCF_012432095.1. Classification (NCBI taxonomy): domain Eukaryota; kingdom Metazoa; phylum Chordata; class Actinopteri; order Cypriniformes; family Cyprinidae; genus Onychostoma; species Onychostoma macrolepis. The sequence continues at coordinate 22,606,356 of NC_081155.1, read as the reverse complement.
TCGGCTCCCTGACCTGATGTGTGTGTGTGTGCTTTTTTTTGTGTGTTTTTTTCTTTTCTTCTTTTCCCCTCACTCCAATTGGAAACAGAATGTCTCCCAAACGGGGCAAGGCTCTATTTTTTGGGAACGTTCCTGTTTTGCTCAACAGGTGTCATTGGCACCTTATCACCCAACTATAGGACAGAGACTTCTCTACATGCTTCGTCTTCACCTTTCTTGGACGTGCTACCTCAGAAAACACAGTGTATACAATAAATGGAATAATTCATGAGCTGTCATTAAAAATGAAACTTTCTGTTTCTCACTTTCTCTCTTTAGACTGGAGATGAGTTTTGGAATTCAACATAATGGACTCAAGATGCTCTGAAGTTTCCTTTCCTGTACCTTCTCATCCCCACTAGCGATGATGGAAGCCTCCAATTCCCATTTGCCTTGAAAAAAAGAGCCACCTTCCCATTAATTGCAGCAAGACATTCTCGGCTTCTCTCTCGAACTTACTTGTCTTTTTAGTTTGACACTGTTTCTTGCTCTCCTTTCTTCCTCTTGCTGTTATTAACTGTCCAGTTTTGAAGCCTTGTGTATGTTCGACTTCACTAAAGAATAAGGTAGCACTTTACCATAGGTAGCAAAAGGTAACACTTTAACAAAGTCCCATTAGTTAACTTTAATTCATGCATTAACTAACAATGAGCAATACATTTTATTCATCAACAATTTAACAGATACAACTTTTGTTTTACATATTGTAATTTATTAGCAAATATTGAAATTAACATGAGCTAAGATTAACAAATATGTATTACTGTTAGTTAAAGTTAAATAATGTAATTAACTAATGTTCACAAATGGAACCTTATTGTAGAGTGATGCTGAAAAAGTTTCCTGTCAGTCCCAAGGACACAAATGCTATACATTTATTGACAATCAAGGCTTTGCAACACAACAGTGATTTAACATCACCTGTTTATTTTCAGAACAATTTCCAGCCGAATGCACGATTTCAATACACCTATGAGTGAAGCCCGACAATTCAAGGCACCTCTATCAGCATAATTAGAAAAAGCAAACATGGGATAGAAGCTCCCAGCCCTGTCGGATATTTCTGTGTCTCAATTATTCATTAATGTGAAATTGTGCTTGTCTCAAGTGCAGCTTTGTCATTTCCTCTAGTGACACAGATCCTGTGTCGATGTCTGCCGAACCCCCCCTCAACTCCTGTGCCAATTTCCACAGCAGACAAAAGTTGTTTAGGAATCTATTTTCGCCTTGGTAGCATGGAAATTCTTGATTTGTCTTTATCCTAAGACCATTTGTATTACACAAGACTGCAATAAATAATAAATTGTGTATGATAGAGCATGGGAAAAAAATACATGCCATAAGAACAAATGGTTCTGTGCCACAAAAATATGTTGTCCTCTGGCTTTCAGAAAGTGTGACTAACTAATAATAATAATAATATACTTTTCAAATAATAAATAAAATGTATTATTATGATTGCTATTATTAATAATATTGTTATTAATTAGACTACACTCTTTTATTTCATAAAAAGTCATCTAGACTATAACTTAAATCTATTATCCGTTGTTCCTTAAGACTAATGTGGTGAAGCCTAATTATAATCTGGTCTGCAGACATTATTAACATAGAGAATCTGCCTTTTCGGTGTCTTCTAAGATGGCCACTAGGAGAGGCAAATGTGATGTAAAAGATATTTCATGTAAGAGTCAATGAATAAAATAATAGGGGTATGAAAGGCTCTGCAAATGACCCTCAGTGGAAGAAATTTTCTACATGTTTTAACCTCTCATTTTAGCTGGCATACTTTAATAAGCTCTTATTTAAATGTATTCATTAAACATGGTCTGAGGACTTTAATGTATTTTAAATATGGCCTTCAGTTTCTCAGATAAATGACTATTTAGACAAGAGAGTGACATAGAATATTGTTTTTCTGTAATATATTTCAAATCAGATAAAACTGTATATTTTTGTTGGCACCTCTCCAGAACACTAACGTGATTTGAAGTTTGAATTTAAATAATATAAAGATGCCACTAAGGGTAACAGTGTTTTTCAGTGATTGCCATTGCTTTACAGTAAGTTACAAATTTGCATGACATGCAACCCGCAACAATAAAAGACAGTTTAATTGCAAACCCCTAATGATGTTCTTTGTGGTTCCTCACGTACACGAAACATCTTTGAGTGCTGAGTGAAAATGCTGCACAGTGTCAGTTCATGCATAATTTGTGCTGCATATGTTGCATGTGTAGGTGAGTGTCTTTTAATGAGAATTCAGCAACACTCAAGGATGGCTACAAAAACAGCTCATACGCATTTTGAAAACGCATGCCTTGCCAGATATCATTTGTAATTATCCAGCAGACAATTGGTTCAAATATCACTCAAATTAAGACAAATATTTCAGCTGATGGCAGATAGTTGCTTTCTGACTTTCTCAGTTGTTTGGATCTGGATTTGACTGGATTTGCGATTTCAAAACATATCAAATCGGAGGAGTTGTTGAGGGTCATTTATGGATCTTGCTATGAGTTGGGTCGAATAAATGCATCTTTAGGGGGCTGTGAATACATTCTTATATCTTATCCTAGGCCCCATGGTTTTAAGCAACAGCTCTGTTCATGATCACATGTATGTGTTTATATCAGCATATAAAACAAGCAAAAAGAAATAATTGAAGACAAAATGTCCCGGTATTATTTTGTCTAGACTTGCAGGTCTCTTTCTTTCTTTCCATCTATCCATCTATCTAAATTCTCTGTTAATTAAAACTGCACAAGGTCCATGCTTGTTTAAATTTAATAAAAAAAAATAAAAAAATAAAAAGTTTCCATGTTTGGAGCATAAAACTGTAAACAACAAAACTGACTATACTAGCAACAATTTCTATAAACCAGTTAAAATGACAAATAAAGTTAAGAAGAATAAGTGGAAGAAGAAATGGAGAGTATAACGTGAATCAATGTTATTAAAATATAAATAATATAATTTTTAAATAAATAAAATAAAATGTATTTTTCCATTTTAAACCTGATTAATTATTACATACCATTTGTAAGCCTTGTGTTGACTGAAACGGTCATTTTCTCTTCCTCTCTTTTCGCTGGCATCAGCGGGAGCCAAAGAAAAGAGATTTGGGGAAGATGGGTTAAGATACGTTGATGAATAGGGATAAAAGAAGAGCATAATCGTATTCCAGTATATTTAAGAGTGTTTCTTGGGTTTTTTAAGTAGCTGGCAACCCTCGTCCCCAACGTTTATCAATTATTACTTATCTCAGAGGTTTCTATGCCCAGGGATCTAAGACAGTTCTAAAGGTTTTTTTTTATTAATTTTTTTCCAGCCACTTCACAATTTTTATTTTATTTTTTTGCACTAAGCACAGCCCATTAGAGGCGCATACAGCGTCTCAGAGGAAATGATTGTTTCTGTGACACTTTCAACTGCTCCATCTTCACTGGAAAGTGACCCAAGCATGTAGAAACAGCCAAAAGAATTTTTACGGTTTATAAAAAATTGGCTCACTCACTGGACTTTATATTTAAACTGAAAAAATGAAAAAGTCAAACCCCTTATTCGTCTTGTAGGTCAGATATAAAAAACAACAACAATGTAGAATCATATTTCAAATACTTTAAGTTGTTCTAATTATTTTCTAGCAATAATAAAGAGAGTTAAGCTCCATGGAATCCTTTCAAAATAAAACAAGCTACTTCATAAGCATCAAAAACGGACTGAGAACTGTAAAAATACTATCTATGATACTATCTATCACTTATCTATGATTAAGAGTCTATTTTTAAGTGAACCTAATTGTCATTTAATTACACATGCGCGCATTAATTTAGCAAATTTTTGTTCAATATGGATCCACTTTCTTTTTCAATTAGGCAACGAAAAGCATATTTACATAAGTACAAGGGTCATTCATAATTCATCATAATTAAACCATTTCCCCGTGTTGCACTCTTGACCACCTGTTGGCATTCGCACTAAATATTTAACAGCATATTTTCAGCTCCCTTTTTCTTAGTTCTAGCTCTTTGATGTTTTGCTCCACATTCATCCACTTTTTTGCATGTACTCAGCGGATAAGCCAAGAAATAATCTGAGTCGTCTTTTACAGACTCGAAACTTTGCATTTTAACTTTTGTCTGGAGATCCCTTTTTCCCCCTCAATATGAAATATCATCTTTAATAAAAGTGGAAGCGGGGAGAGAAACACGATAAATCGGCTCTAACCACACAGAGGCGCAGGTCTCTGGGAGACTGATTATCATCGTAGCTCAATGCTAGACTTCTCAATAATTAGAGGATGTGCTGCTTTGCTGCTTTGGCCTTGATTGTTCTCCCAGGCTAGGCGTCAATTACCACGGCCCTTGTCTCTCCCTGCGCTCTTTGCCTTCCGGCTGCCGGAGAGCTTTGCACATGAAAGGTCCATTAACGTCCTGCAATTGTGTCATGGGAACGGACACGAAGCAGATTTGGCGAACGGCACACTGGGCTTCAGCCTGTGTCATCTGCCTTGCTGGGGGTGATGGAGGTGATGGAGAATAGAGTAAAATGTAAAGGGGAATAAGGTACCTATGGGTTGGAAAAAAATTCCAAAATGTGTTTCTGGTTTTGCTACTGTTGCACGTTCCTCAAAATCCTGCTATGAAGGTTCAGTTACCAATTTTCGACATCAAAACTATCCACTGTCAAATGTGAACAAAATAGATGATGCTTCAAGATTATACCAATTACTGTATGGCACAAACATAAAGAAAAAAATTAATGCTTTTATTTAGCAAGGAAAGTGATCAAAAGTGACAGCAATGGCAGTTAAAAAAGTTTTATATATATATATATATATATATATATAAAAAAAAAAAAAAGTACACTGTAAAACAAATTCTGTAAAATTTACGGTAAAAACCGGCAGCTGTGTTTACCGGAATTCTACCGTAAAAAATACGGTAACAAGGTTAGGTTGTACGGTTTTAACTTAAATTTACAGTTAAATACCGTTATTCCATTAACTGATATAATGTTAGCATACCAACCTATTAAAGTACTGAAATCTGTTTTGTACCATTGAAATACACTGATAACCACCAAATGCAGGTGGTGATGAGAGTCACATGCTTTTAAATAATAACATATGTAGAAGGTGCACAGTGTCATTCACACAAACACTGAACACCATCATGGTTAGACTCATTAAACTGAAATATGCAATAAACATTAATTTAACAACATTAGATGTAACATACAACTCTAATAAACATAACTGATAAGAAAAAAATGAAGAAGAAACATAGTTATTTCAAAGAAAAAACATCAAATTCAAACAAAATATGAAATGCAACGCATGGAATTCTGGAAACGTCAGTTCACGTTTTTCCCTGTAAATTTTACAGGAACGTACCGTTAACCATTTAACCGTTTTTACTGTAGCATATTCACAGTTTTTTACTGTTAAAATCACAGTCATTTTTTACAGTGTATCACAGTTTGCACAAAAATATTAAGCAGCATTGTTTTAAAAAAATAAATAAATGCTTATTGAACAGCAAAACTGCATATTAGTATGATTTTTGAAGACTGGAGTAATGGCTGCTGAAAATCCAAAATCAAAGGAATAAATAACATTTTAAAATATATATTAAAACACTTTAAAAAAAAATTTTAATAATATTTTCCAAATATTACTACTTATTTTTTTTTTTTTTTGACCAAATAAATGCAGCCTTGGGGAGACTTCTTTCAAGAGAAAGGTATATATCCAGATCTCATACTTTAATATTTGTTAAAAATTCCAAATAATTCCTACAATATAGATTTTTCTTTATAATGCACAATTACCAAAAATGACAGAAAAGCAGGGATGAAAGAGAAAAGAAAACACTCAACTGTCCTAAATGTGGAAGTGGCTTTCCAGCTGCACATGACTGACGTTTCTATAAAATAAGAATTACCAAAATGTCCACCAAGCTGCATCCACATTCTAAAGACCTCGAGAGACCAGTCTTGAAACGATGGTTATTCTCATCCATTCAGTCACAGTCAAGTACGGCCAGATTTCCAACTAATTCCAGATAATAACATTGTGTTTAATTAACATTAGACAATTAAAGCAGTAATTATTAATCATAGCTAGCTCCCCACAGGCACAAGACACAAAGACGTTTTTAACTCATTATTGGAGTTCCTCCAGCGCTCATTTTGAAGACAATTGTCCTCATAGGCATTGAGTTAAATTACATAATAACACTCTTGTTTATATCTCCATTGTAGAATGTGGAGCGGTCAGAGTTCAAATCAGATTCTGCACAATAGTGAAAAATTGTAGTATTTTTGCTCCCAAGAGAAACTCAGAATATCTCCATTACTGTCTTTTCAATTTTGGGATGATTTCACACTGCAAGTTGTGTACATATAATACCTGCAATGTGATTGCCATCTTATCTGTGGCTGTCTCTGGATTGCTCTGTATATAAATAGAAATCATTGATTGGTCTGATGATAGCTTTGATTCTTATTAGGGGCTATTCTTTCTTTGCTGTCATGGGAATAAGCTGTGAAATGCCACAGTGACAGCTCTTATTTGCCTCAGAGGCTCAATAGGTCTGGCTGGTCCAAGGTTATGTGACCTTCCTCACGCTGCAGAGAGATTGAGAGAGAGAGTCTGCGAAAGCCAGTGTGAATAGAGTCTCTGAGTTCAGAACTCTACCACACCACCTGCTGTAGATCAGGATTACTGAATGGATATGTCAATCATTTGTCTGGAAGCAACATTGCTTATGAGATGATGATATTATAAAGAATCACTGCACTTCAGCATTCATAGAAGCTGTACATGTGCTTAGACAGATCTACAATAAGGGCTTTTAAATACATAGAAAAGTCCTGATATAACAACACTTGGAATTTTCATCCGCTTTAAAAATTCACATGTATCACTCCGCTTGTCAGTGTTTGCGCATACTGGACAGACACACCAGTAGGTGGCAACAAGTGACTGTCTTTATGAATGAGTATTCTGAGTCATTCATTCAACTTATTTGTTCAAACATGCTGATTTAGGAACGAAACAAATGACTCTCTGCAGTCAAATACTTACATATAGTATACCTACAGTCAGTGTTGTCAAGTCTGCGGTTTTCCTGCGGAATTGGGCTACTTTAACACTGAGGTAGCGGGTTGTTTTTCATGTCCGCGGGTTTAAGCGAACCCCAATAACGTGATATTTAGTGCCTAAAATGCTCATTTTACCAGGGGAACCCCACCAAAAAACGTGTATTTTAACCCCCGGAATGCAACATCTTAATGCCATTAAGTCCTTACTCTGAATATTGGAAATAATCGCATTATTGGTGCACATGTAAACATAGTCAATGACAACAAGACAGATATAGTTAATCTGTATTTCATTCATACTCCACACATTCATACTATACAGAACATTATTTTTAAATGATCATGAAGTTCAAATCATATTTAGACAGTATGCAATTTCATACGCACCTACTGTGTTTACTAGTGAGTCACTGAATCGTTCACTGAATTCACGCAAAAAAGCATTCAGAAAAGAAACAAGTCAATCAGTGAATTCAGCTGAATTGTTCAAAATGTTTTGATCAGAGATGCACAATGTTGATTCTGCCACGGCTTTGGAGTCATTTGGGGCTATTTTCAATATTAACTTATTGTTTATTGAATTAAAAACAATATAACTCGTGATTTTTCAATCATGTGCTTCTTCCAAATATGGCCACGTCTGTAATTACTTGCCGAATTACATATAGCTTGTTAGATATTGCTTAAATACACCAACATCTTTATTAATGTAAGATGAATTGAATAAATATTTATTTCAAGCCCAGAGTTTAAACAATTCAGGCTCACCACGGTAATGAAACATCAGCCATATCTACAGAATACTAGAATTTCCCATAACCTACATCAAAATTAATAATCGTCAGCATCAATAATTTACATTTCATTCTTTAAGAACACGCCAAGTTGAAGCTCCATTAATATGAAAACCCAATAACCATGCACAGTGTTTAATACACTCCCCAATTAAAGCACAGTCTTATCAGCTACATGACAGCCCATCAATGCAGAAGCCCAAGAGCACGAATCTTTCCAGTGTATCAGAACGCCATAGCCTCCTTCAATCCCTCCCCCACCTTTTTTTCTAAGGTGATCAATTTCATGGCCACTGAGCTGTTGAGAGCACCCCGTCTGAATATTTTCCCCGCACTAATAGATGATGATGATGCTGTCCGTCAGGGCGCTAATGAGGATCGCGGTAATCTTATTGCATGTTTGGGTCTTGGCCTAGCAAGCGGGCTCTTGTTGCTATCCACATGCTCCATGGAACTGCCATAAAGCCGCACAAATGAACCTGAAATCAAGGCCTTTTTAGTCAGAATGAGTGTTTGGAATATCAAATGCTTTTGCAGGTAATAGACACAATCTAATTAAACGCCTTTTTGCAGACAAACCAGTTCCATTGTTTTTGCAGCAGAAACAAGTATTTTGCATGATTTGCTTGTTTTGTAAAACGTGAAGACGTGTTGATTCAATTTGATTTTTTTTTTCTCTTGGCTTATTGGTATAAGAACATGACTTACTGATCAACTGTAAAATTAGGCAACACATCTCCTCGTACTCAAGTGTCCTCCGATACACGCCTGATGCCCACAGACTGACAAAAGCACAGCCGTCCGTCTGAAACAGCAGTGCCCCAGTACACCGTCTGAGCCATACAAGACGAACTACTCTCAGTTTCCATAACATTTCTTGTTTCATTATCCTCTCCGGAGCTTGTCAGGGGGAAAAAAGAGAAAAGATCTGAACCTTTTCCTTTCTGCATTCGAATTTACATCTTTTGCTCATTTCTCAGAGTCTGCCCCTCACCAGGAGGATTCTAATGAAGGGGAGAGCGAGGGCTCTGCTGGGATCCCGGAGAACCTGGAGACAGGAGAGAATGCAGGCCGGTGACGGCACGGCAGCCACGATTTCCATATGAGTACAATCAGTTTGCCGACTTTTAAAGTGAATGTTTAAGTAGCCTAAGAGATAGGGCTTTGATTTGCCCTCTGATCAAGCCCGAGACGTCTCATTCAGAGAATAATGATTTTCCCCCTAATTTCACTGTGTTTCCTTCTTATCTCTGAGCTTACAGGTAGTGTAAAACCCAGTGGTATTGTCTTCCCAGAGTTCTGCGGGTGAGAAGGGCCTTTCTTCTACCAGATTAGAGATGGATGTGCGTGGAGGGGAGGGAGATGAGAGAAAGAATTGCAAATGGAGATTGGGGTAGTCATTAGATGCTGGACAGGTTGTCAGTGAGGAGGGCCGAAACCTTTGCTTGCACGGGTTTCAACGGCACGGACAAGAAAGACCTATTTTCACAGGTTTCTGACAGTTGATATTTACGTTAAATAAAAAAAAATAAAAAAAAGCAATTGATTCTAAGAGGATAAAGATAACTGGAAGTGAAGTGAGTCTTGGATGACTGAATGTTGGTGTGAGGAAGAAAAGAGACAGATAAACACCAACAGATTATTATTTTTTTATATATAAGGCATAAAGTTGACGGAAATAGGAATCGTGTCTAAATTTAAAACTTTAGCACAAGCCAAGGACCCTGAAACCAAACGTTGTGTTTTAGACCTGTCCTATAATATTATATTTTCATACATTTACATTTTATAATGTCATGATGTTTGTACTGCAAAGCAAAGTCGTTAAAATAAGCATTATTAATGTATATGAAAAAATAATACATTTTAAAGTTGTATAAATTAACATTAATTCACTCATTAATGCAGTTTTATAGTCAAACATGAGCTAATAATGAATTACTAGAAGTATGTTTATAAATGAACATTAGCCTAGATAGATAAATGGTGTAAACAATTATTTTCATCATTAGTGAATGTTAATAAATGTTATTGAACTGGACCATTGTAAAGTCTTATCTTTAAACCCTTAATTGTCTAATTTCTATTTTTTTTGTGTGTGTGTACACGCTAAATCAGGAATTTCAAGCAAATTTCAGGAAAAAAAAAGATAGATGAATATGAATATACCTTACACAAACTAAAATATTTAATTGTCTCACCCACATTAAACAAAATTTTAAATTAATAAACAAATTTACACATTAAATGTTAACCAAAAAATTAATAAAGGATAAATGCATTAATGATACTCAAAGCATTAACTAATTTTTAATCTAAATTTATTTGGACCTTTTTGTGTTACTAGTTAAAAAATTACAAATAAGAACAAACTATTGTGTACAAACTATTGCGTACATTCCTGAGTTCATCATTTAAGTCACATGGAACTTTTTCCAAACTTTCCGCTGGAGAAACAACCTTCACCGTGTATCAGAGTTGAACTAACAGACCTGTGCAGTTTTGCTGCAAGCTATTACTCTTTCATTCCCCCTCTCTTTTTCTGTAGAAAGGTGCCTCACCAATTATTTTGAGATGGATGCAGGGATGCAGAATGACTAGAAGCATCAGGTTCTCTTATATTTTTTTCCAGCGGTCCATGCCTTAGGTAAGGGCAGAATGGCCAGAGGCTACGGTAGCTCTCAGGGGACACGTGGGGCTCATAAACTGTGAAACTGACAACTCTCATCTATTACCTCTGCTAACTAGACCTTTAAGAACCTTGACAGTCTGGGCTACGTGCCTCTTCCACCCTACCTGATATTTTTCTGCAAATATGGATCTTAGAAAGTTGTTCGGTTTCCAGTACAGACTCATAATCATGCATATCATCACCAAATCCTCCATCAAGGACGTGACTACTTAAATGCAATCTTTGAACTAAAACTGTATGTATTTGCTACAATTATGTTTCAAGCTTAATACAATGCAAAAGCCATGAATGGTGATTATTAGTGCGCACATCCTATAGATGCAGTTTCTAATTGAACTTCTGTCTGTGCCAGGTCACTTCCAGCGTGCCGGTGGCTGTTCGCAATAGGCTAACACCTTAAAGCCTGGGGTAGCCGCTGCTGCTGTTCCCCTGGTGACGGTGCTCTGAATCCTACAAGCCTTGCAGGATGCCTGCAGGAATGTTCCTTCAATCACAGGGAGTCTCATCACTCTCCTGTGCGGGAGGAAGCTGCTCAGAAACACTGTCACCTTCATTTAGCCCCACGCTCAGACAAGTCCCACTGCGGTCTCTGCTTGTAGATTCTCAGACAGCAGACACAAACACACATAATCACACATACACACACTCTGTCACACATCTGTCTTTTCACTGGAATGGCAGAAGTAGGATATAATGAAATAACCTGACACACATACACACACACACACACACACACACACACACACTGTTAGGAGGCTTTTTGTGCAAAAACAATTGTTGTTAAATCAAAATAATTTACTGGAGATTAAATATATACACAGCACAGTTAGGGTGAGACAGCATAATTAAAGTCAATTCCAACTGCCGTTTGCAGCACTTTGCTTACAACAAATGTGACATGTGAAACTAGATATTAAACAAGAAAAAAATTAGGGATTTTATGAATCATAGACTGATTGGGTTGTGAAAAGTGGGCATTACATAGCATAATATAATGAGAGTTTACTAAACATTAAAAATTGGTTACTACAAAAAGAATTATTAGCTGCACAGTGACAAAATACATACATTTTAATTAAAGATTAGAAAGCCTTTTTGGGGGGTAAAATGTGATTTCACACTGATATTAAGATTTTACACATTTCAGCTGTATTTACAGTGATCGGGCTTTTCAAAGAGTGTAAACTAAACAAAGTTAACCCAAAAATGAGCATTTGCTGAATATTTACTCACCCTCAGGCCATACAAGATTTTGATGTGTTTGTTTCTTCTTCAGAACAGATTTGGAGAAATTTAGCATTATATCACTTGTTTTACCAATGGATCCTATATGCAGTGAATGGGCGCCGTGAGAGTCCAAACAGCTGATGAAAAATAAAAGTTGTGTGTTTGTAATAAACAAATCCATCATTAAGACATTTTTAACTTCAAACCATTGCTTCCAGCGAAAAGATGAGTCATCTAATATTACTTTCTCTAGTGAAAAAGTTAGAAATATACATATCAAGCACTGTTTACAAGTGAAAACAATCTAAAACTGTTCCAAACTAAACCAAGATATCTGTGGTTTTTGATGTGAGAGAACAACAGGGGATTTACTTTTTCAGGAAGTGTTATTATGAATTATGGTCTCATGTTTTGGCCAGACATGATGGTTTAAAGTTATCTTACTGATAGATTTTTCATTTCATAACCGATGGATTGGAGTCATGTGGACTGGCGTTTTTATCAGCTGTTTGGACTCTCATTCTGACGGCACCCATTCACTGCAGAGCATCCATTGATGAGCAAGTGACGTAAAGCTAAATTTCTCCAAATCTGTTCCGATGTAGAAACAAACTCATCTACATCTTGAATGGTCTGAGGATGAGTCAGTTTTCAAAGGTTGTACTGAACTGTGTGAACAATTCCTTTAAAGTTGACATGAAATGAAATTCACCCCATTTATTTATTTTTTCTATCTATTAAGAATGATTCGTCATTACACTTTAAAAAATGATAAGTTGACTTAAATTAAACAAATTGAGGAAACCTGTTGCCTTAAAATCTTTAAGTAAATGATAATTAAAAAAAATAAGTTAAGTGAATTGTCAAGTTCACGTAACTTTTTAAAAAAAAATTATTTACTTAATTTTAAGGCAACAGGTTTCCTCAATTTTTTTTAAGTTAAGTCAACTTATCACTTTTTACAGTGTATATATATAGAGAAAGATGCCATTCATTTCGATTCATTGCTTCTAAATCTACAGTCTCACAAAAGACTCATGGTTTAAAGCAGCTACCCCAAATCGTTACATTAACATTATTTACATAGGGCATGCATTTTACAAATTAAAAAAAAAAAAACATAAGGAAGAATATACAGCATTGAATCATAATGATACTTGAGCAAGATTATGCTGTATGTTGTCAGCAGTAATTCTGCAACTCAAACAACAGCATGAAATCAATGAGGCCGAGTGGAATGAAAAGGCGCAGAATAATTGACTGACAATCGATGGCGTTTTGAATACAAGTCTAGATTTTTGCCATATCAAGAGCGTCCAAATTAGAGCTTATTGGTGTATCTCAGGAGATCAATGCTTACAAGGTCACGGTTTTATCTGGCACTACTCATGTCATTAGAGGCATTTTAATAATTCATGCTGCCCAGAGGTACTGAAAAGAGAAAACAAATGAAGATTCACCAAACCAGGACAATGTTAATCCCTGAAATACTGCCGCTGCGAGACAAATCTGTTTGTCATGTCGACTCGGATGGTGCTAGATCGATATCAGGGGTGTTCATCACAATCTACACTTTTCATTTTAGAAGTGCTCTGTTATGTTAAGGCATTCTGAGAGGTTGTGACCCACACAAAAGTGAAAAAATACAAGTGCCCTTGCCTAAAGAGAGATTACCGTGATTGCAGAGGATTAAATGTGGATGGGCTCTCTGCACTTCATTAGAAAACACATTGACCTCCGTAAGTATCTAATTAGTTGAGTTAATCCAAAAAATCAATACAAATTCAGACCAAAAAGTTTAGTATTTCTATTTCGGTGGCAGGGAATAAGATGGACAACAGGGGACATGTCAGGAACGTTGATAATACTCTGTTCCATGAGCACAGGGAGGCAGTGAAAATAAAAATGGATGTAAGACATGAAAAGACAGAGAACTAGGAAAAATACAGATTGCCGTTTCAGAAAGCCGCACATTAGAAAGTGACAAAATGACACATATAATGAATAAAGAAATAGTCTTACAATTGAATGTGAAGACTAAGAGATAGAGTAACATTGAGCTTTATTGATAAAAGGCTGAATTATTTAATAGAGCAAGAATTTATTAAAGACGGGAGCTCTGACAAGTGCTCTGAAAATGGGGACAAGTAGGAACTGGATACAAGCCTCATGTTTCCATTCATTGTAATTACAGGCGCTGCATGCAAAGTCCTTGCATATAAGGCTTTGGATATACAAATAGTTATCATTTGAATTACACAGTGCGTCTCATTAAATATGATATAATTTTTATACGCTCACTAGTGTTGAATCTGCCTCAATAAGAGCTGTGGATAGAACAATGTATTTTGTATAAAGCAAATTTTTCACTGCGTTCATACAAATGACTTCTGTGTTTGATTTAAAAAGAATTCTCACTACGGCACAATCGATCGCGTACGGTGAGATGCAGAAAGGACGGCACAGTTTAAGGAACCGGGATGGCACATGGTCAAAATCTGGGGTACGTGTTAAAAATTCATCGTAAAGCAGATGTACAAAGCACTTTTCTGTGTCGCACTCCCTTTCTTTTAATACGTTCACAGCGATTAACAATCAAGGCAGAAGCCTCATTAAAAAAACGTCATTTCAAATAAAATATTTGCGTGAATAATGTGCTGTTTAATTGGCCTGAGCCATATTAAAAGAAATGAAGGTTTTTTGTAATTAACGCTCTTTTGAGGAACGAGGCTGGAGATAAAGGAATCATGGGATTACACCAGAGACCTGCAAAGTGAGGTCCCACGTGACACACGAGGCGACGGCAGGATGTTACATTTTATATGAAGACAAACACACCGCTCTGAACAGGAAGCTTTGTCATGTTCCGCAGTGTGTTCCTACTGTAAGAAGCGTGTGTTGCATTAATGCATCTTTTTTTTGGTTGAAAAATGGACATTTGTGCTTTCGCTTTTACTTCCCTTGCTTTCATCAGTTTTTGTAAGATTTAAGAGTCAAAAGTAAAGAAAGTAGTGAAGAATAGTACATGAGAAAATATGACTAATGTTTCTTTAATGGACTGCTACTTGGTTTCACCTTATTGCAAATTCTGCTCATAATTTTATACGGATTTTATGATGTAATTCAACTTTTTTTTTCATTTGAATTTATTTGACACCTTAAAAAAAATACTGTTATGCAGTTAATTTTCAATTAAATCTCTACAAGAAGTTATCAAGGAAGTGCAAACTCTTTTTCCAACTATAGGAAACGCTATTGTTTTATATCGAGAAAGATATGATATACTGTATGTGAATGAATGAATTTTAATCTTCTTATTAGAACAGTGTTCCAATATGGAAATGTAATATATGATATATATTGCCTTAAATTAGGGTGATATTACCATATATGTTACCTATAAAGCAATATATAATTTTCACATACAGTAAAATCTGTATATGTGCATATGATAATAATATCTATAGAATATTTCTTAAATATGGTATTATATATTGCAACCTTAAGTAAACTTAATATTTATATATATATATATATATATATATATATATATATATATATATATATATATATATATATATATATATATATATATATTTTTTTTTTTTTTTTTTTAATACATGTCTATGTTTTATATTTATTAAATTAATATTAACATGAATTGACAGGTTTTAGGATGGATATACATTTACATGACATCTAAAAATGTATTACACATACATAAATATCTATATTTCTGGGTTAGATGTATATATGTGATTAATATGTATTAATATGTGAATTCTAATAGGTTTCAAATAGGTTTGTTTTTACTTAATATGACAGCATATTTCATATACGGAAATGTAATGCATGAACATATATATGGGCTAACATATGATAGCTGTAGTGGAACAAAAAGTGAAGAGTTCTTCACTCATGCTTGAAACAGCTTGTCCTCAATTTGAGCTTCAGCAGCTTAGATTTGTACAAGTTAGTTGGAATGCCATCGTTATGATGACCCCCGTGCTCTGCCAGTCCAGTACAGCACTGTTTGTAGTTTTCACCATGTGCTTTGGCAACTCCATCAATATTTAGGCCCACACCTCTCTGCACACACACATAAAAGTCAGTGGATGGAGTCTGAGTTGTTGCCACCACTCCCACTGTTGCTAATTACCACAGTTTGCTTTGTGAAAAGCCCGACTGCAATTCTGATTGGATTTACTTGACAAATAAATAAATGATCATCATGAAAATATAATGGCCACCCCATAACCTTTTCCTGAAGTTTGGTCTGAATGCAATGGAGGACCCAACGGACATTCCCAGAATCCTTTTGTTCTTCCTTTTGCGTTTAACCTGGCTTGGCTCTCACACCAGAACCCATCGTGACATCACCTATGCTCTCTCACCAACTCCCTGCCTTCCCATATCTTCACAATGTATTTGTTGAACTTTAAATCCTTTTTTTTTTTTTTTAACAAACTTTCCTAATTTCATTATCCGTACATCTGATTAGTCTGTGTTCATTTACTTTGTTAAGTTGTTTAATTGCATTTCAAGCAATTTGTTTAAGTCTTGTGAGGTTTGTTGTATTATAATGAAAATTCAAGCGCTGGCTTGTAGATCATTAAAGGCTGTGAATATTGGCTAATTGCTTTTATTTACCCACTTGGAAATCAATAACATAAATATACAGAATAAAAGAAACTGAAATTGTCACTTTAATGTGAAAATTTTAATTATTCCATCATTTACTCACCCTCATGTTCGTTCCAAACCTTAATAACTTTCATTTTTTTCTGCAAAATAAAAAGGAAAATACTGTGAGAAATGTTTTTTTTTTTTTTTTTTCTCCATACAATGATGAGAAAACTTTAATTTTTTGGTTTACTATCCCTTTATGCATTTATTTCTACTTGATCTAAATGACAAGTTTTTTTTTTTTTTAAATAACGCTGAGTATATTGGATGTAACTGAGCACTGCCTTTGGTCACTAAGTGAATATTTTGGATAGCGTTTTATTTTTATTTCTTATGCCCCTGGCTTCCTCTAAGTATGTCAGCGAGGCTCTCTCTCCCTGTCAAGTGTGAGCGATATGGAGCAGCATGCGTTAGCATGTCGTTAGCATCACCGCTTCTCTACTCTCAGGTACTTTGAGCCTGTCCCTCTCTAAGCCATTTGGACTCTTGAAGGAAACCTCCTGTCAGTGGTTCATCACTCTCAGAAGCTCCCTCAATTGTCTGTGTCGGTCTCCCTGCCACTCGTTACTGCCGGTTACTCCGGTGACCCCTTTGCAGGACCCTGACCGTTAGCCGGCAAGCGTGTGGGCGAGCGAGCGAGGCACGATTCTCTTCCTTTAGCTCCACCATGACTTTCTGGACTCGCTCGCTCCACTAATTAGCTCTTTGGAGAGTTCTCCTCATGGAAGCGGGGAAGGAAAGAGAGAGCGAAAGAGCGAGGGAGGGCAGGGGGGAAAGGGGGAACTGTGGCAGCCGTGATGGAGGTACTCCATGTCAGAGAAGAAGGGAAGAGATGAAAAACTTTCAGCCCGATAGATGTAACTCAGCCTGCGCTCTCGATTTTTTCTCTCGCATAGAGAGGTTCAATTATAAACGGATAGGTTTAGGCAAATCAAGATGGGAACAAAGTCTTCCGACGCACCAGGCAGCTCCAGCCTTGGCTCGGGATTGGAAAGACGAGCGACTGTGCGGCACGGCCGGAGGTTACCTGTCCCTGATATCTGATAAGCCTGGCCAGGTAACGAAGCAGAAGCGTGGCCGGATGATTGGTTCTTTCTGAAGGGCCCTGGCCAGCATGAAAGATTCACCCCGGCTTTGTCTTCTGGAGTGTAAATATTGTGCTAGCGGAATATGAAAGTAGTGCAACACTAAGGTACAAAAAACATAGGGAAAAAAGATCAAGAGCGGGTCTTACATCAAGGAGGACCCCGAGGATGTCTTTGTTGTCAACTTCAGAAGGGAAGAGAGGAGCAGAGGAGGAAGCTGGCAGAAGGGGAAAAGATGCCAGAGAAAGGCTCAAAGGAGCATCTCTGGCCAAGGTGATCGGTATTCCTCGGCAGTCTGCCTCCTGGCTCTGAAGTGGGGGAAAGAAGCTGGCAGCCAAGCCAGAGGGCATAACAGCACAAACACCTTCAGCTCTGCGAACTCGCATACATACACAAACGCATTACCTCTCGGTATCGCTTGCTCACATTAGCTCTGGATGTACCTCTTGTACTGACTCTGCATATTCATAACGCTCCCTCGCATGCACTGTAGACCCAGGCCATGCCACAAACAGCAGTTTTAGAGTTGACATTTAGTTTGTATACGTTGTATTCTTCCACCATGAATCAATCAGGTGTTTTCAAACACTTTTTACTCTCTCGCCGTCACAAATAGTCACTCTGTGGATCATTTTCCCGTTTTATGTGCTCGTGGTTGATAAAAATCACACTTGTTGTGTGCATATCAAGCTCTATATCAAAGCAGATTTTAGCGCTTTGAATGGTAGAAACCAACCAAGTTTGTTCTGTCGATATTTACTCAACCTTACGATAAAAAATGCAAACGTTCTCTTAGAAAATTTGTTTGAAATAGAGCAAAAAGGTAGCAAATGAATATTCACCTGCGCAATGGTAGCCTTGGGTTTCTGAATAGGTATAGGAATCGATTCAACTAATTAAAGTTAAATTGAACGTACTTGTTGTTTTTAATTCAAATCTCTCTCGCTTTTTTTTAACGATACATAAAATCTTCATTATTATTCCAGCTCTTCTTTAATGTGGTTTCAAGTTTTGTCAATATAATTGCATCTTGTGCCGTCTTCAACGAGCACCTGTGAGACCACTCAGAAAAGTTGGAAGCATTCAAGGCTGGGACGAAATTCAATATCTCAACAACGTCAAGAAAGAATCGTTACGGCAACTCAAATTTGGCTCGAATTGACATTCTGTTTAAGCAGCCGAGCCTCAAACTGCGGAAGGCACAAACTCTCTGCTGTTTTAAAGTAGAATCCAAACGCCGACATCCCCACATCTGCATCCCAAACTCTGCCAAAGTCCTCGACTCAAGGTTAACACATACGCATTAGTACGGAAATGAATTAAATAAATAAAAAGCGCCGCAAACAATTAGCAATGCATCAATAGGCAGATCAATAGCGATGTGGGTAATTATCACTTCAGGGAGAAGGGATATGGCCTTTCCTTATTGATGCTTCAGAGGCAGCGGGTAGATTAGAAATACATGACGCTGATTTCAATACATCACACCTGAAAAATAACAGCTTCTGTAGTGGAGCTAAAGTTTGGCTTCTCTTAACTTCAAATAAATACTGTATAAGTGTTTTAAGCGAAGTAAGAAAAGTCTCACACTGATATTGTACTCCACTATTGTAGGGGAATGTTGCAGCAGTGCAGTTTTTATATATGCTGACATTGCTTATAATGTCATTAATTAATGTCACTGTATCATAAAAAAAATAATAATTAAAATGTCTGCAAAATAAAAATGGTTGTCAATATTCATGCTGAATATAACACGAAAAAAAGAGAAAAACCATGTGCAAACTGTCTTTCAATCACACAGAAAAACCCCCAGCTGCAACGCGTCTTACATCGAATCATCTGCATTTTCAGTTCTTCAGAAGACCTAACCTGTATCTTACATCATTAAAACACCTCTAAGTATCTAAGTAGAGTGGAAGCTGCCATTATGCCTTTGCTTGGGCTATCTAAGATCAATTTTACATCCATTTTATGCTTATTACAAGTTGTTGCACAAGCCTCTTTCACATTAATTGAAAAATAACAGGCATGGAAAATGTAAAAGGCCATGTAGCCAAATCCCAAAGCACTTAACCATTCACAGGACTGCTGTCTGCATAGCCTTTAATTGGCAGTCTGTGTTATTGAGCTTCAATTAAACATTATGAGAGGATTGTCTAGAAGAACTGAGGATGTATAATTCATTTTTTTTTGTTGTACAACGTAACCACTTTTTTTCTTTTACCTTAATGTCAATTTTTCTTAGATGACTGTTGCAACTACACAACACTACAGCATTAGAGCTTCTTAATACTGACAATGTCTCAGAGTTCTGCAGCTCACGCTAATACTTCAAACTCATGCGCTCAGAGAGCTTAATGCATCCATGTTTTATTGCACTAAATTCTATTGCCAAAGAATTGATACATAGCATAACAAATGTATGTTACATACGTGAGACTGGAGAATGCTGTAACATGGGTGAGTTGTAACATCATCAGTTTAAAAATGAGAAAAGAGCTACAAAGTTGAAATCACATGACCACTACCCTCCTGAGATGACTAAAAAAGTTTGGTGTTGCCTTGTAAAAATATAAAGCACTTTTTGTACTTATACCCACTATTATAAACTATTGGTGCTATCTCTAAATTAGTGTGGATTTCTAAAAGACTGTAATTTGAAGTCAAGAAATATGGGGATATTATATTGAAATAACACTGAAATAAAATGTCTCCCCTAATGACAAACTTTTTGAAGAAGAAAAAACAAAAATGATTTTAAATATTATTTCTGGAAATCCAAAGCACAGAGATTTTTCCATCAATACTGTACACTGAATAAAGGGATAACTTGCAATGATTTTAAATAATATTTTTAACTACTAAATGTTAGTCCATACATGGTCTTATTGTAAACCTCAGCTGAATTAAATGCTTTTATGTGAAGTTAGACATTCAATATTGACCATTCTTTCCTCGATGAACCTAATTAAAAATGATAGGAGGTAGACGGGGATATCATCAATTGAGCTGATAATTTGCACACCAGTTGATCAGGAAGCAAAGATTACCTTAATCCACCAATATGATGAAATCAAAGTGCAACCGGACGGACAGGAGTCTGAAATGAAGCACTGCTTAGAATTTTAATATGCGCATGATCTTAGCCGGAGCTCACGGTGCAGATTTCATTCATTTACACCCTACCAAAAAGCTTCACTAGATGGAGCAAAGACACCTCTTAAAAACAGAGTTCCCTCTTTCGGTGGATTAGCACAACAGCGGACGGTTTGCTTTCAAGGTATCTTTCAGTGTGCGGTGATTTTGAAATGTTTATTCTTCAGCATGTTGTCTTCTGTATCTTGTAAAACTTCAAAGACACACGGCGGTTGAAATACACATGTCCTCAAATGCTCAATAGACCTATTCTGAAGTGAATTTTTGATGTTGAAAAAGGCATATCACTTGGATTGAGAAAGCTGTCAAAAAAGCAGGGGGTAACATAGAACATTTCAAATTGAACATTGGCTCCTAGAGATGCTTTCAGCAAAATAACCGGACGGGAATAATTCAATACACTGTGCGGGCCGTGCTACTTTTTGATTGACATTGACTTTCTGATTTGTTTGTCCCTCATCATGCTGATGTTGAGAAGTAAAAAAATGCATAAATGAATTATAGACATTTTTTAGAAGTATCCTCATGATTGCTTCTCTGCGCAATTAGATGAGCAAACAAGACCGGCTCTTCTTTCTAAAGTCCTGCCAGCTGATCTTAACTCATATCTGATGTGTCGCCGATGGGCCAAAACTTCAAACACACTAATAGATAATCAAAATCTGGACTTTTTCGTTTCTTTCTTCTGTGATTTGTTTAATGTTTTCATCCTCTTTTCCAGCCTTCACATTTAGATTCTTATATAAAATGGATGCACCATCTGGTCAAACCTGCAGAACTTAAATATACCTGTCAAGCTGTGGAAAGTTTGCATGTTTCCCTCTTCTGAAAATGCACAATTCTCAAAGGCTTTAATTAAAGTGTGTGTGGCAGTGTGAGAGTGTGTGTGTGCGCTCAGAACCTCTGCAGCGAATCGAGGGTCTTGCTCTGGGACCCCGTGAGTGACTTTCATCATGTCTACTCATAGTTCTATTGATGATGCTGGAGAGAAAGAAACAGAGAGATGTCATTCACTGTTGTCGATTTTCTACAGTATCACAATCACATGAATTAGTATTAGAAAAAAAAGAGGAAGATCTTTATTGATGATACAGATTGTTTTCCAGTAAAGGAACTATTTTATCATTGTTGTTATGAAAAATACATAGTTTTAATTACAATTAGAAGACATGCTTTAAAAAAAAAAAAGTCTTATATTTCTCTAGTTCTATATATTTATAGATTTCATATTTTAACACTGATAAAACCTCTAACTTACCTTAAAAAAATACCATAATCATTATTACATATATACCGGTAGTAAGGATTATGATTATATATAAGGATTGTATTTTATAAAAGGATTATATATATATATATATATATATATATATATATATATATATACATAAAAATGTTTCTTCACATAAATTATTATTAGAAAAATAGAGGAAGATCTTTATTGACTATACAGACTGTTTTCCAGTAAGTGAACTCTTTTATCATTGTTGTTATAAAAAATACAAAGTTTTAATTAAAACCTCTGACTTACCTTAAAAATGCCATACATAATTACTATCACACACACACATACATACATACATACATACATACATACATAAATATATTATTTTTATTAGTTTATATATATATATATATATATTTCATTATCTTCAATATAATCCTGTGTGCAGTATTAACAAATATTGTATCTGTGCTGTCATAAGTCTCACCACATTAAAATAATAATAATAATAAATAATAAATTTAAAAAACACAAAATAATCACGAATGAGGAATTTATAGCAAACATCCCTCTTGCAAACAGTTAAAACGCAAAATTAAATGTATTTATTCAGTTAGAATTTTTAGAAATGTCTTTAAAGGAGGCAACTCTGACACCAAGTGGTAAAGATATCAAACTACACTTTTGAAAGACAGTAGCTGCGCTATTTCCTCATGTTTTTTGGTTACATTAAACTTTCGAACAAATAATTAAAACATAAAAATATTTATTATTATGTCATGCAATATAATTAGATATTAGAAATTTGAGGAAGGCTTTTTTTTTTTAAACTACGCAGATGAAAGTATGCAGGGCTTGAAACATCCAGGCAAACCGCCAAATGCAAAGACAGGCTTGAACCCTTCCATAAAGGTTAAGATGTTCACATGCTTCTCTCGTTTATAGTTTAGTTGGATTTCAGGAAAATGGAAATGTAGAAGGTTATCATCCTCTCTTTTCCAAAACCTCTTCAGTCTTTACAAAATATTATAAGACTTTTTATTCTCAGTTATTTATATACAATACATTAATACACATAAACTGCCACCCACTGGTTTTATGTAAGTGATCCTCATTGTCAAAAACTTAAACTTAGATTTACTATCCTAAACAATTGTGTTTTTGTTGTTGTTGTTGTTGTTTTTTGTTAAAAG
Source organism: Onychostoma macrolepis (assembly GCF_012432095.1). Taxonomy (NCBI): domain Eukaryota; kingdom Metazoa; phylum Chordata; class Actinopteri; order Cypriniformes; family Cyprinidae; genus Onychostoma; species Onychostoma macrolepis. Next base: position 22,583,146 of record NC_081155.1, on the reverse strand, counting down.
TTAAATTGATGCAAAAAATAAATAAATAAATAAATCTTTATTTTTCTCATGTGTATGAAAGCAAAATTTGATGTTATACATTTACATTTATTCATTTAGACATTTTCAGAGCATCTCCTTTACAACAAACCCAAATCTGGTTTTAATGTGTTCTTCTCAAATTGTTAGAAGGGATTTAACATCCTTTGAAATATATAAAAAAAAAAATTCTCTCAACAATTAAATGCAACATGCAATATGCAGTTTGAATCCATCTGAAATATAGCAGCCTTGAAGATCTTCTAAATCTGCTTCAGAAATCCAATTCAGATATTTTTCAAATAAAATTCCTTACCATTCCTCCTGCTTATGAATTATTTAATTACAAACACTTTTAATATTCTTTTTACTTAAGAATAGAATAATTCCCATCTTTTATTTACTGTTATTACCTTTTTCAAAATATGTACAGTGAAATATAGACAAACATATTTCAGTACAATTTTACACCGATATTTCCTGTGGTCCAAGAATGCATGACTTTAAGGCTAATGCTTTTTTAAATGGTCTATCATTTTAAATAATTGATCAGCATATTCTTGAAATCATCTCATTTAATACACAGAAGATGATTTTCATGCTTTAAATAGCAGTGCCTGAAAAGTGCATCTACTTGGTCTATATATGAAATTCATGATATGGAATTTGTGTTTTTAATAATCATCCATATAGCTACATTTAAATCTAAAAAAAGGAAGAAAACTAACTTGCATAACAATTTTATTGACAGTGCATCAGTGCCAGTTACACAATGATTCATTTTGTTCTCCAGCTCTATAAAGAGCTTTGCCAGAGAATGTAAGCAGAAAAGTTTTGCATGTTTTACTTTAGAGCCATCAAGTACTCCAGGTAAACAGACCGCTGCTGCTTAATGCCAATTGTTAAGAACCTTCTCTGGTTCAGCACTCACAACCATTAAAGAAATTGCATGGCGCAAATGCAAGTTTGAATAGTTGTTAATAATAGATAGCAGGCAGATAATATAAAACACCTTTTCTTTAAGCTCCATTGCAATAGGTTGGGTTGCAAATTATATTGTTGGTGTAATAAAACTAACAATATGAGCAATTTGAAATTCACTGTAGGTGATTTAACACTGTTTGTCTATTTGAGTAAATTGGTATTCAGGTGAGGCTCCATTTCGGACACTCTTGAATGTGCAGTGAGAGGATTTGTAAACAAGGCTTGTTGGACATTTATGGTAATGTTAGTAGCGATTTTGTGGCATATTAACGCATACATGATTGCTTTGGGCCCGACTAGCCCTATGAGACTGCATTTGTAATGACAGACTGTACTTGAAAAATCTAAACATTGGCAATATTTACATATCATCCAAAATTGATTACTATAATAAGTCTGCCACACAAACGGGTCACGTGTGAATGTTTTATCAAAAGGAGTGCAAATTAAGGAGCAATTACAGACATGTTAGCAATTCGTTTTTGTCTTGTAGAAATGTTGTTATTATTATTATTTCAGTGCCTTTAAAACTCTCCCAGCCATTGTGAATAATTCTGCCACATTTTATTAGACTGGATAAGTGATTATAAATTAGAAGAACCCCCCCCCAAAAAAACATGTTGACTTTAATCTAATGCAAAAATGAACAGTTTTTTTTTTTTTTTTTTGAAAGTTGTGTTTGAAAGAATACACTAATATCTTATGTTTCTTTATTCTAAATTCTCTAATGCTCACTGAGGCTATGCTTAATATTATATATATATTTTTTCTATTTCAATATATTTTAAAATGTAATTAAATTATGTAATAGTAAAGCTACATTTTCAATTAAATTTTTTTAATTATCCATGTTGAAACACACTGATAATTATTTGTGCAAACCATGATAAATTTTTTCAGGATTCTTTGATGAATAGAAAGTTCAAAAGAACAGCATTTATTTGAAATAGAAAACATTTTAAATGTCTTAATGTCACTTCTCATCAATTTAATGCATCCTTACTGAATTAAAATAAGTATCCATTTCTTTAAAAAAATTAAAATCTCACCCCTACATTTTAAATAGTAGTGTGCATTGAAAAAAAAAAGTATCATGTTTCTCTGTGGTGTCTATATTTTGGTAAGAAGCACAAAAGCCCTCCTCAGGTTAATAAAAACCACACATGTGGCTTTTCATCATCCTCTTCTCAGAAGTCACAGACAGGAGCGATGGGTTCTGCCTCGCTCCGTTTGACTGTTTTCTTTTGTAACTCAGTCACCCGGTGGAGCTCTCCCGGGACCCACGCTTGGCTCCAGAGCATTGCCCCTTGGCTTCGCTCGGGTCAGTGGGGCCACTGTTTTCCTTGGAAGTCTTTTGTGGGATTCTGCATTCACGCTGGGATTTCAGCCTCGTGGAAAACAACTCCAACCCTGAACACTTCATATAGATCCTGTATGTCTCCAATTACTGAGCCGATTTGCCCAAAGTCATCCCATATACACATATATATGCATGAGCAGTTAAGAGTAGATGGCCATTTTAACAAGAACCTTTAGGCCACCATGGAGGGAACTCCTAACTAGAACAGAAAGGACCCTCAACTTTGTGTTTATTATTAAAGGGCTTGCTCCCAAGTGCTTTGGCTTCTGCAAGAACCCAGTCTTCTGATGAAGGACTTTTTGATGTTGTCTTTCTCATTTCTTTGCTATAATATGTGGGGGGGGGGTGATTAGTTTGTTGACCAGTGTTCTCTGAGGGGGACTTGATACTGGTTGTTCGACTGGACAGAAAGGGTTGAGAAACCAAGGACAAAAGGATAAAAATGTGAAATGTGAAACGTTTTATGCAACATAGGCTTACTGGAAACCTACATTATTGGAAAACTCCAAAAAATGTACTTTTACACACAATTCTCTGCAGTTTCCTGCTGAAATGAACCCTAGTGGCTGTAATACACCATCAACTTTTATTCCTTTTCACACAAATGATGGTTAAACAGGCAGACTGTCAATTAATAAAGTCTTATTTTCACACAATTCACAGCTAAATGGTATAACCAGAGCTGGATAGATTACTTACAAATTGCAGTCCGTTACTGATTCCAAATTACATGACAAAAATTGTAGTTAGTAACGTAATCCAATACATTACACATTTTAGGTAATGTAATCAGATTACTTTCTGATTACTTTTGACCTAGCTTGTTTATCACATCGATTAAAAAGAGAGAGAGAAAATATATGACATTTGTTGTATTTAACAACATGAAGTGCATTAAAAATGATATTACATCAAGGTTTCCCAAACTTTAATAACATAATTGAATGTGTAAATCAGCACTTGATGCAATGTTGAACCCATTCTTAAACCTGAAAGACACCTGTCTTTGTGTGAACGTCCACAAAACTGGAAGACCTTCTGAGTGTATATAAGCAGCAGGCTATTTTAGAAAGGAACATTTAAAAGATGAAAAAGGGGAATTAGGGATTATTAATCATTTATTGCTATTGTATGAATAATATGTAATCAATAAAAAAGGAACTGTAGTCTGATTATGAGTATTTTGAAATGTAAATTAATCTAATTACAAGTACTTATTTTTCGGAATCTGATTCTGTAATCCAGATTACATGTAATCAGTTACTACGCAGCTGTGGGTATGACCTCAAAACACTTCATGTGTGCACTAAAACATTTTGACATTTGCATCACATAATCAATTCCTAAGTAACATAATATCATGCCATCACAGGAAAGTTTAGAAAGCAAGCATGAGTTTGAGTTCAAGTTCAACTGGTATTTGTGTTTTTTATCGGTATATTACAGGCATAATTTAATCAAATATAATCTCTATCCTAACAGTTCTCGATGTTATGCTTGTGTGTTCCAGTCAGAATATAGGCTTGTTACGACCTCCACCCCACTGTGAAGAAATCCCAGAGCTCATTTTATGTGACAGGTTCCCATGCTCAGTCGAGCCCTGCTTAGCAAGAGATGGTGACGGTGCCCCATTAAACAATACACACAGGAAAAGAAGCTTTGCTCTTTCGTCACACAGACAGAAATGAAGAGAGAGACTTATTGTTCCAATTTAACATAAATCTAACGCAGACAAGCAACTCCGGACAGAGAGACACACATACACTTGATCCAATTTCCCCTTCTGCCCATTATAAACCAACCACAGACACACATCCAGCGTCTATATACTAACTTACCAGCAAAAGCAACTGCACATTTCAACAGCTCTGACGTCGATCTTTATTTATTTTACAAACAGACTCCTGTCAGTCCAGCGTGTCTTGTATATGGTCACTTATCGCCACAGCTTTCAGAAAAAGGGTTATTCGCTACGGAGAGTGAATTACTGCTATGTGTGATCCCTTTAGCCTGACTCTGTCCAGCCCTCAATGAACTGGCTGTTGGGCGAGGGCCAAAATAAACAGCAAATGCTATATTGCAGCAGAGAGGCATGTAGACTGATTTGGATCTACACGTTAAGGGAGTGTGAAGTCCGTATCGGCATAGATGAACGGACGGAATGGCCGCGGTGAGAGACGGAGCAGCGGCCAACAGTTAAGGCCATCCAGAGGTCAACGACAGAGGTCTGATAGTGTAACGGCGCCCGTTACTCACGTCTGTATCCCAGAGAACACGCTCAGACAACCTGCCACAACTGTGTAAATACATTTATTCACATTAGCCAGCCAGCTGTGATAAAGCCTACGGAAGAAACTGGGGTTTGGCGATTGAATCAAACAGTTCAGCAAAAGAGGAAAGCAATGAGAGCTGGTAAAAATAATGCGTGACTTGCTGTTGTAGCGTACTGTAGCTGTTGTGACCCGTTCGTTTTTCACAGTCAAATCAGATAGCAATAAAATGGTTTATATGAGCGTAGTAATTAATTAAATTGCCCCTTTAATCTTGCAGATGTTAATATCTATGCATTAAGAGCAAGTGTTAAATTCATCTTGGAATATTTTAGGATTTTAAATATTGCACTACCGTTCAAAAGTTTGGAGCCAGTAAGACTTTTTGTGTTTTTGAAAGAAGAGTGTTATATTCTCCAAGGCTGCATTCATTTAATAATAATAATTTAAAAAAATTAATATTGCAAATATGATTACAATTCAAAATAACTGTTGTTTTATTTTATTTTATTCCTGTGATGCAAAGCTTAATTTTACACAGCCATTACTCCAGTCTTCAGTGTCACATGATCCTTCAGGAATCATTCAAGAAAACATTTTTTCTTGTTTTTATTTTAGGATTTTTTGATGAACAGAACAATTGAAGCATTTATTTGAATCAGACATTATATCTTTATTTTCGATCAACTTAATGAGTCCTTGCTGAACAGAAGTATTAAATTAATAGAAGTATTAATAAAAATGATATATTAAAATAAATAAATAAGTAACAAAGAATATTCTATGAATAAAATAATATAAATAACAATCTTAAGAATAAATACAAAAATTATAAGAATAAAAATATTAATGAACTTTTGGATAGTAGGGTGTAAACCAATCAATCAGTCAATCAATCAATTAATCAATCAATCGATTAACAAATAAATTATAAACATTTTCACTGCTCAAATTGCTTCTCTTACAGTCCTCATACAGTCTTCCTTAGGCTGTTTTGAGGATTTAAACATTTAGTTCTTGACGTGAGATATTTTGCGCAATCAAAACAACACTTCTGAAGAATGAATGTTCATATGTCCGTGATAAACACAGTTTCAGACGAAAGACTAATTATACTTATGCACGCAAACACACGTCACAAAACTCAATTAGTTCCAGACACTAAACAACAAAGACAGAATTCATAAAACTTGTTTTTCTTGGAGGAAATGCCAGCTACTCGTTTTTTGCTTTGTTTGACAACCATTATTTTAATCTCAGAAACTAAAGAACCAAATCAACCAATTTTCACAACCACTGAACATTTTATGCATTTTTTTCCAGAACGTGTGGAGGAGTGAAAGTTCTCAGAGAAAGAAAAAAAAAAAATCTTTTAGAGGGTGATTAACAATAAGAGCAAGCGATTCATTTCAGTTGCCTGACTATCATTCCTTCAGGAACTGAATGATTTAGTGGTGAAAGTAATGGCTATTGCTGGAGCGACATCTGGATTCAATTGAGCTCCTAACGTGGGCTGAAGTCCTCACATGGCCGAAGGGTTCCACGGTTTGGAGGATGTAGCTCAGTTCAGATGAAAATGAATCGCTTCTGAGATTTTCATCATTCTCTATTGAGTGTTTTGCATTACTGATCAGACCATTTCTCTTTTGCAGAGAAGAAAAAAAAAGAAATTACTCAAGGTTATTTTTCTATTGGTCCCAGCCTCAGACCACCCCAAAAAATAAGCTGCAATGTGGAGAAAACGGTTTGCTGTTTATTCAAATGTTTGGCTATGTGAGACTTTCAACTTAAGTAAGATTATTTATCACTTTCTTATCCAAAGCAACTCACAGAGCAACCCGGGGTTAAGCGCCTAGCTTGACGGCACAATGGCTGAGACGCATGGATTGCCACTTCCAGGTTTTGAACTTATAACCTTTAGGTTGAACCTTTTAATTAATCTAATTCACTAGCACCCCCATAAGACACTTGACATCTCTAAAATGTACAATGTTTTCTGTAAATGACCAAAGTAAATATCAAATTTTATTCACACAAATTGCTGAACCTAGTAATTACACAAAAGCCTATTCTTTAGTTTCTTTGTTCCTTAAAAGGAAATGAATTGGAAAGGAACTAAAATGGTAAGGAAATTATGAGATAAATCACAATTCAACATTTTAAATCAATTTAACAGCTTCAGTCATTTTAAATGGTGATTATGTGTACAGACAGAGGGTTTTCCAGCACTTCATTTAAGCAATTCCTCAGGGACAGGCACTTTAGTCACGTCGCCCTCTATGAGAAAGAACAAATAAATTAGGACACGATGAGTAACTTCTCTCTCCTCTTTTCTCACCCTCTCTAAAAGACTCTAACATTGAATCAGCAACAAGCTGACACATTATCATACTGATAGTTTCGTAATAAATTTCTCATAATGGATGCTACTGCTGATCATCCCTCGTCTGATGACTTCTTGAGGACTTTGTTGTAAACAACTACAGGAAATGATGACCATAGACACATGACGTTTTCAGTGAGGTCAGTTCCAGGACGGGCTGTTTGTGTATGTTTTGTGTGTGTGTGAGTGCGAGAGAAAATAAAAGAGCCACTGGAATTTGAAGTTTGAAAGACATTTGGGCACCACAGTCAAAGATGTTTGTGCAGTTATGGGCATAATATCAATTACGACCATCAGGAAAAGCGAACAAAGTGTTTTGCAACACAATACCATCTTAACCTGAAAGCTCTGTTAGACTGGGTACAAATAGATCCTCTATAACTCCTTTATATAGACAATAAGTCAACTAATCATAAGAAGCAATAAAAAGCAATGCACTTTACTCTTTGTTGTCTCAAATTAAACTGAAAGTTATCTCAGCAAACCCTTCAAGTGCCCACCCAAGAACAGGAAGCACACCCATTTCTATGAACATATCAGACTGCGTATAAAAACACAGTCACCCAACCAACCATATCCCTTCTCTCAACGTAGAATAAATTATGTGATGCCACTTTAACTTCTCTTATGCATTTGAAGGCTGTCTGATATGTGAACGCAAGTTTGGTTGTTTTTGGTCATTATAGAGATGAAGCAAGAGATAGTGATGGCACCGTGTATAGTCATTGCACTGAGCTAAACAAAGTGGCACTGAGAACAGCATGTCCCAGGACAAACTGACATTAATTTGATGCTTTGGATTGTGCAAGCTGACAATTCAGCGGATGTAGTTAAGTGTACACTCTAAAAAATCCAGCGTTATTTTTGTTAACCCAAATGCTGGGTTCGGCCTGTTGGGTAATTTTATTGGGTTGTTTTTAATATTTTGACCCAGGTGCTGGGATATTTTTTTTTTTAACCCAAATGCTGGGTTCAGCTTTTTGAGTAATTTTATTGGGATATTTTTAATATTTTTTTTACCCAAGTGCTGGGTAGTTTTGTTGCTGGGTCATTTTTAATGCGGAGTTATTTTTTTCTATATACCCAACCACTGGGTTGAGCTTGTCTCCGACGAAACAACCCAGCTGCTGAGTTACAGTCAGAGCATGGGCTTTTTGTGTCCTCTACAGGAGACAGCGGTTCTCAGCACCACTGCTTCCGATTTGGTGCACTTCTTCAGTGAAATAAAGTTTCGTACAAATTTTATTTAATTTATAAAGTCTTTACTGTGCTGTAAATTGTATTATTTTACACAACGCAACATAAGGACGAGATGTCAGTCAGCTGCGTCGTTTCACATGATGGAAACGCCTTTTGCCTTGCATAACATAAATGGATTTTATTTGTTATAATACTGAGTTTAATTTGATGTTAAAATATGTTCTCTAATCTCAGTACCGTTTGTTTATGGGCAGGTATTGGAGTCAGTCATGGCATTTTTCAGCTACGAGTGAAATGCGAGGCCCCGGTCTAAAGTTCGCCGTTCCCCCACGAACAGCAGCTCTTCACCGGCTCAGATTTCGGCAGCACACCAGCACGAGAATTAGCACTATTTCGGTAAAAAGCAATTACAGGAGAACGGTTGAAGTTTCAATGTATGTAATATTGTAAACCATGCTGTATTCACCCAAATAAATTCAATTTGTCTTGTATTTTATCCATGGGTGTTCTTGCTTAATAATAAATGTTCATCTTTTGATTATTGTTGTTGCCTATAGTAATTCTGTGTGTGATTTTTAATTTCCAGCTCATTTTAAGTCAGCAATATAATAATTTTTAAACAATAGATGACTTAAATTAAACAACCCAGCATGGTGGATAAAAACATTTAACCCAACCAGCTGGGTCAAAATAACCCAGCATGTGTTCTGTCCAATATTTACCCAGCATTTTTTAGAGTGTAAGAGTCTTCGGGTACATAATCATTAGTTTTAAAAATTGTGTTTATAAATTTGTTTTGATCTGTATCTGCAGTCACATCATCCTTCTGTTAGACAGACATCTGCTCATTAGTACCTTGGGATATGTGCTTGGAAAGGGTTATGAAGGGTCTTTGACATGCTAGTGTTGGGTCAGAGATTATTCCAATGCTGGAGGCTAACTGCTAATCACTGATTGCATTTGCATATGCTCTTAAACCTAGTGAGCTGCCAACAGATACTGCGTTCATGCACCCATGATGCACTGCAGCAAGGTTAGTGAAACAAAGATAAATCCAAGATGGACAACGGGGTGAGAAAAATGACAGAAATACATTTCTGTTCCATAAATTACTGAAAAATGTCATGTATTAATAACAGTACAATTAAATATTAATAATCTTACCCAGTATTTGCATTGGGTTTCCTGTTAGTTTAGCAATGTGCTAACACACAAACACATGAAGGGTTTTGTGTTTTTTGAGGATTCTCCATAGTCGAAATACCATACAAACTTTGTAATTTATCTAGGGATGCACCGATACCACTTTTTCCAGTACTTGCTCGATACCGATACTTTAATTTTAGGTACTTGTCGATACAGAGTACCGATACCGACATTTCATTGTATTCGTAATTTTTTTAAATACTGGGTACAGAAACCAAAAGAGTATGTATAATGTTAGTTCGTTAACTTCATTTATCAAATAGATACAGTCAAACCAAAATGTATTCAGACACCTTCAACATTTCTCACATTATAACAGTTTATTCACTATAGTTTAGAAAATGGTAATAAAATATGACAAGAACTCAGAGTTAAATTGTGTCAGAACAAATTCATCTTGATAATGTCAGATAAATTTGATAGAAAGGTACGTAATGGATTACAATCAACCAAAAATTATTCAGCTGTTAGTATGACAATATTTACACAACTATCAATACTTTTATTGGTAGTCCACTGTATGAAGAATTTTTGGGTATAATATGTCACAGTTTACTTTATTTTGCTATCCTCACTTACATAAATGAACTATAGTGTCCTGCACCCACTAGCAAAAAAATATCAAACATTATATCCGGTCTCTGAATAATTTTTGGTTTGACTGTATATCCTTTGGTTATCTTAACACTTAATCATGCACATTAAAATGTATTTTACAAGTTTTTGTTACTTTCACCGGTCCTTTTTTTTTTTTTTCTTCTTCTTCTTTCTTGCTCTATGGTACATCATCTTTAATTTAATAGCAATATTGCAGCGGCTCAGTACTGTAATCACGCACACTTTGCTGTAATAATGCAGGAAACCACTCCTTATAAATCTCCTAACTGTGATATTTTCAGAAATAGAAGTTGTGTTTTTTTTTTTTCTCTGAAACGTGCTGTGATTTATATTTCAAAGCCACTCATATAAAACACGTATTTGTACTGGTGCAATATGAGGGACAAGTACAGTAAAGCCCAGCGCATTTGACACAGGCTGCTAGTTTCACTTTCGCCAGAAATTCGTGTATGCTTAAGGTTGAAAATAAATTATGTTGAATGCCCCAATAAGTTGTCTTATATTTACGATTTAGTTTTAATTCAAATGATGCGTGCTATGTGAGCCAACATCAATAAAGTTCACACAACAGAAGTGCGCTAACTCTCTCTCTCTCTCTCTCTCTACAGTTAAGGAACTTGTGCATTGTTTTACTTATTTGTTTTTGACATATCCGACCAAAGTACAAACTTTCCAGTGATGTCTGTGAGAAAGGGATATTCACTCGACAAGCTCTCATATACTTCGTAGACACCCTTAATCTCTAATAACTCCATTCTGCTGTCTGTTGTTCTGTTGTCACTGTTTCTTTGTCTGAATATGGCATTATCACATGCTGAGTGGTATCGGCGTTTGGTATCGGGGCATTTTAACGAGTACGAGTAGAGGAGCTCAGTATCGGGCCCGGTGCATCCTTAATTTTAGCCCCTAAACCTAACCCTAACATAAAACATTCTGCATTTTTACATTTCTTCATGAGAACAATTTTTTTTTTTTGTTTTGTTTTTGTTCTTGTGACAACGGCACAATATCTTGACCACACTGCAGTAATGGCTGCTGAAAAGTCAGCTTTGCCATCACATGAATAAATTACATTTTTAAATATATTAGAATATAAAACAGTTATTATAAATTGCAATAATATTTCAAAATATTATTGTTTTTATTGTATTTTTAATTAAATAAATGTTTTAATTAGCCTACAGACTTTCTTGAAAAACATAGGGAAAAAAAAAAATCCTACTAACCCCAAACTTTTGAACACTTTAATTTAGACACAATTATATATTAAACATATTTAAATCATCCACTGGAACATTATTCTGCTAGAGATTGGCAACCTGACATTTTGTTTGACATGAGAACTGACCGTTTAGTTCAGATATGTACGCACAATTCAGATGTACTCATAAAACAATGTGGGTTGTTTGCGACTGAAGTCTTTCTTTATTGGGTTGTACTTGCTTCTGGTACCATCAATGGCTGAGGCATGCTGGGAAGTTGCCAATTGACGAATCATTGCCCAGAGCTGCGGTAAATCAGGCAGAGCAACAGAAGTAAAGCAGAGCCGATGTTGATTAACTCACATAAATGTTCTGCACTCCTTTAAAAAGGCTGAGGGGAAGATAAAGTCATTGAGAATGCTTTCATAACAGCCCTCTAATGACTTTGTGGTAATCGCCCATGTGGTAAACATCAAAACTTAACATTACACTGTTTGCAATCAAGAAAAGGAAAGCGAGACACAGAGAGAGAGAGAGAGAGAGTGGGAGAGCATTGGGATTGAAGTGTACTTTTGTTTTCACATGAGAACAAGCTTCGAGGTCCATGTGTAATGGGAGAGAGAGAGAATTGTGAAGAATAAGAGTCTCTGTACTTGTTTAGAGGGTTGGGCCCCATTGACTGATTATGCTCATTCGCCACTTGTTTGGAACTGTGGCTCAAGTATGTTTGGGGTGTTACTGATTTCTAAGCAGCTGCAGGAAGTCATATCCTACTTTATAAAAAGCAATTTGCACAACACGTATTCATAAAACATAATATCTGATATGTCAAATATGGACATTAATTCATTTTAGACACATAAAAGCACAGTGAACAATATTCAGAAGTTTGGGGCTGGTAACAATGTTTTTGAAAGACGACTTTTATGCTCACCAAGACTGCATTAATTTGATCAAATCTACAGTAAAAACAGCAATATTGTTAAATAGTTTTACAGTTTAAAATAAGTGTTTTAGAAACATTCATTTTATAATCAATTTTGAGAAAGATTATGCTACTTAATACTTTTGTGGAAACCCCGATATATATTATTTCATGTATAGAAAGCTCAACAGAACTTTTCATTTATTTGAAATAGAAATCGTTTGTAACATTATAAATGTCTTTACTGTCAGCTTTGGTCAGTTTAATGCATGCTTGCTAAATAAAAGTATTAATTAATTTAAAAAAAAAAAAATGTATTATAATATATCTTACTGACCTCAAACTTTTGAACGGTAGTGTGCTCCGTCAACTACACAACACAAAGTGCTACAAAAGCTCCAGGTTATACTCTATCTTTTTGAACTATCTACAAATATCTGACACTTGATACAAAAGCATACGCATACCACATGGATGCAATTATTGAATTAAAACTAAAACTTCCCCTTGAGTGTTTCTGCTGATCACTCAGGTTTGGCCAGCTGTGTTGATATCTCAGATGCTATTTCTATAATTATTTGCAGATGTTTTGAGTCGACCTGCTCTTGGTGAGGCGACATTTTAGAAACACATAATGATCAGGAGTTTTTAAGGGTGGTTGCAATTTATTAGTTTACAACGTAGGATTGAAACGGGAAGGTGACTTTGTTTCTTCAGTAGAACACAAACAAAGATTTTTAACTCAAACCGTTGCAGTCTGTCAGTCCTATAATGCAAGTCAATGGGCACACAATCTTTGGGATTATTATATAATTTTTTACCTCTGATAAACCTCAATGTCCGACTGTCACAACATCCGGCGCGTGACGCGTCAACCTGCTCTGGCACATAGATATATACACATAGATTCCTCATTAGCGACGGTTTCTATGGGCCGCGATACATAAGGATCTACATATATATCTATGTATACTGTATATATCTATGTTCCAGAGCCATTGATGCGTCACACGCCGGATGTTGTGGATGAGCTCAGGATGGTTGGACATTGCGGTGTATCAGAGGTAAAAAATTATATAAATACTGTTCAGTTTCTCGCACAAACCGATCGTTTCATGTCTTAGGACATCAGTGTATCGTCACGAGCCGCAAGGTTTAATTTGGATTTGTGTGTGCATGTTTTTTTTCTCTCAAAGATTGTGTGCCCATTGACTTGCATTATAGTACTGACAGACTGCAACGGTTTGAGTTAAAAATCTTTGTTTGTGTTCTACTGAAGAAACAAAGTCACCTACATCTTGGATGCCCTGGGGGTAAGCAGATACACATCAAATTTTCATTTTTGGGTGAACTATCCCTTTAAATTAGCCCCTGAATCAACAAACAGTATGACTTGCACTTAATGAACTGCAAGGTCCATATCAATCCATAACTAACCCTTGCTCTTATTTCTTAACCAAAACAGAATAACTGCATTTTTTTTTTCTCATATTTCATGCCTCATGATCCTTCAGAAATCATTCTAATATGCTGATTTTGTGCTCAAGAATCATTTCTTATTCATTTTAAACATCTTTACTGTCACTTTTTGATAAATTTAATGGATTTCAAAAGCCCAAACTTTTGAAGGGCAGTGTACACTCATCTGGAAAAAAAAAAAAAATGGAAACACTGCGATCACTGTTATCACATTTTCACTCTAAGGAACATACTAAGAAGGACAATGCTGGTTGTCTGAAGGACTGTGTGTTGAATCAGGTGGTCAGTTTAACAGGAGCTCCCTAAGGAAATGTCCTGGCTCCTTTCCTGTTTACACTTCATACAACAGACATTAAATAAAGCGCGGGGTCATGTCACCTACAAAAATGCTCTGATGACACTTTGATTGTTGGATGTGTGAGAGGAAGAATAGTACAGAGGAGTCACCGGTGTCTTTGTGGACTGGTGTGAGCAGAACCTTTGAAAGTGCAACGTGGGAAAAACAAAAGAGTTGGTTTTAGACTTAAATAGGAAGAGGAAACCTTTCACCCCAGTTTGCATCCGTTGGGAGGATGTTCAAATGGTGGAGTCTTGGGAACGCACCTGAACAGCAGGGTTGACTGGTCTATTAACATCCAGTCAACATGTGCAAGAAAGGGCTTAGGTCATTCAACATATGCAGAACAACAACATATTCAAGTGATATTTTTATGCAGTGGTCTGCTATTAAAGGACAGAGAACTGCTAAGAAAGGCAGGAAGAATGGTGAATGGTGCTGTCCAAACTTTTAAACATTATGGATACTTCCATAACAAGAGCACTTTCCATTCTAGAATCATCATGCCCTGGTGTAACACTGAGGGATAGAAAATCCTTCCTGTCCACTGCCATTAGTCTATATACTTTATCCCTTATACTAATGTTAGTCATATATTTGCATTACAACCACTTCCTTTAAGAACGACACATATACAGCACATATACATACATAAAGGCTGATTTATACTGGGCGGCCCTTATTTTTGGCCTTTTGAAATCTTCTGCTCTCACCCACTCAGTCAACTCTCCTTAATGAGAAATGGAAACAAACCAAATCAATTCACTGAGATTGGACTACATTTGGGGTATGCTCAACAAAGTTGAAATTCTTTCTTAATGACCATATCAGCATATAATTAATAATTATACAACACCATTATTAAACTGTGAAGTAGGTTAAAAACGAGAACGCAGAACAGTGTTGTTAGTCTTAAAATGTTCAATTACGTTGGTGCCGATAGCCTTGTGGGCAAAACACTGACATAGCACCATTGCGCTTGAGGCGTCCCGAGTTTAAGTCCTGGCTCATGGACCTTTCCCGATCCTGTCCCCCCCTCTCTCTCCCACTTTGCCTCCTGTCCACTTACTGTCCTATCGAAATAAAGGCATAAAACATAAAAAATTACAACGCTGCTGATGAGAACTGATCTTTGAAAAATTCTGGTGCTCTCTGACAATCTGCATAATGAACTGCGTTTGTTCTTCAGTCTTTGATAGGAGTCCATTGTACTCTTGCATACACCTCTTTCTTGAATTTGCATTGTTCCAGGATCTTCACTTAGGAAGAATAACAAAGAAGTTGCAAGTCTTCTGCCATTGTCATGACATATTGCCAAGTATGGTAACCCATACTCAGAATTTTTTGCTCTGTATTTAACCTATGCAAGTGCACACATACATCAATGAGTAGTGAACACAACTCAGTCGTGGTTACTGAAGGTGGAAGAGAGCGCTGTACGTTCAGTCCCCCCACCTACAATTCCTGCCAGTACTGAGACTTAAACCCACGACCTTCGGGTTACAAGTACGATTCTCTAACCATTAGGCCATGACTGCACCTGAACTGATATCAGAAAGAGTCAAAATTTTATCAGTGAACAAAACCTTTGCTAATAGCTGGGTTTCCATCACCCTGTTTTAAAGGTGTCATTTTGAAGTGTCGCATGAGAAATGAGTGATGGAAACGCCCAATTTTTACGCTCGCTTGAGGTGGTTTTTGACTTGTGCAAAAAAGGGTTAATGCGAATAATGGGAGATGGAAATGCATTTTGCGAATAAATTCCTCCAAGTCCATAAAAAAAAGTCATGTGACTTTGCGCTATGAGACGGAATAACTTGACTAGCAGCGGACTGATCTCGTTCCACAGCATCTAAAATTGTTGTTATGGTCGTTCTGAAATGCCTGAGCAAAGTCTGTCATCAAAGTATTTCTGTATAATTGTCTTACACGACTGCGTTCCCAAACAGCAGCATTCACCTCCGAAAGCAATGACAGCATTTATTGTGTTTCGTTTGCTCGCTCTGAGGCGCAGGTCATTTTTCATATATGTGACCCTGGACCACAAAACCAGTCTTAAGGGTTAAGTCGCTGGGGTATATTTGTAGCAATAGCCAAAAATACATTGTTTGGGTCAAAAGTATTGATTTTTCTTTTATGCCAAAAATCATTAGGACATTAAGCACAGATCACGTTCCATGAAGATATTTTGTAAATTTCCTATTGTAAATATATCAAAACTTAATTTTTGATTAGTAATATGCATTGCTAAGAATGCATTTGGACAAATTTAAAGGCGATTTTCTCAATATTTAGATTTTTTTGCACCCTCAGATTCCAGATTTTCAAATAGTTGTATCTCAGACAAATATTGGCCTATCATAACAAACCATACATCAATGGAAAGCTTATTTATTCAGCTTTCATATGAATTTAGAAAAATTGACCCTTATGACTGGTTTTGTGGTCTAAGGTCACATATGAAAATTATTATATTCAGTAGCTGATCCTAGTTGTCTATAGGCTATTTAGTGCCAGTTTACCAGGAAGTGACGATTTTGTTCTCTTTGACTCGTTGGATGGAAACGGTGCTTGTTCGCAAATGTTTTAGGTGATATTCCAATTTTGCACATAAGTTAAATTTGCAACTTTGGATGGAAACACTGCTAATGTCAATAATCAAATCTTGAAGTACCTATTGATAAAAATATACATTCTTTGAGCATACCCTAAATGACAAATGAAATAATCTGCATTTTTATAAATCAAAAAGACAGTAAAAACAGTAATAATGAGAAATATTACTATTCCAAATAATTGTTTTCTATTCAAATATATATTTTTTCCAATGTAACTTATTCCTGTGACATTTCCTATTATTATCAATGCTTAAAACAGTTGCTTCATAAACAGATGCATTTTTAATGTTTTTAATAGTTTGTTTATAATTTTTGATTTACCAAGTATCCAGTCCTTGTATACAACTTTTTATCTTTCATTTCTAAATTTGTATAATTTGTTTATTTTGAGATTCATCATACATTGTCATTGCTTGGTTATATTGTACTGTATTATGTATAAAACATAATTTCACATTTTCTATAATAATCTAATTCATTTCGAGTCCTTCTGGGCATATTGGAAAGATAGTATATAATAATATTATAGTGTATTTTTGTGGATGTCACTGTGAACTGTACACTTTTCTTTTCTTTTTGTATTTTTGTTTGTTTGTTTTTACTTCAACCAGAACAATTGGACGAAATTAAATGAACCAGTCTTTAATTTATTTATCTGCAAAATAAATAAAGCCTCTGCTGGCACAGAGAGAGTGAAGTGTTTCGTTGCTTTGCTAGTTCATGTTCCACCTTTCTGACTCCTCCTAAAAGGAATAATTCATTCCTTTTCTCTAGACTGTTTTGAATTTTCATTTCAAACAAATGAAAAGCTTGTGTTTTCCAAACTTTCGGAATTTTGGCAAACATGACTGATGCCTCTGCTAAATAGAAGTTTAGAAAGAGTTTTCTGGAGGATGAGCGGTTATTAAGTCCAAGATGTCCCCCGAGTGTTTATTTAAGAGCTTTCGCAGCAAGCATGCCCCAGATATAGACGTGTGCTCAGACCTTATCGCTTCTCGCAATGAGCATGTCTGACAAAAGGCAGATTAGACAAGGGGTGCTTCAGGAATGTGTCTCGAGCCCTACTGACTTTTCTTAGACTTGTACTATCAGTTACCTTGTCATGTTGCCCATAGGGAGCTTGAGTTTGGCCAGCAACAATACAAAAGCTACAAGCAGGTAAAATGCAAATATGTCAGACCATAATATTTATTTTATTTCGATGTTGTATGGGCACACGGTGCTAACAAAGTTCCTCAATGGTGACTCATTTGATGATGTTGGCTATAACAGTGTCTAGCTGACCTACAAACACACGTGAGTAAATAAGCAATGTTGTTTTTATGCTGTTGCAGTTGTTGTAAACGTCTATTGAGTTATTATGTGAAACCACAGTGATTTTCAAACACTAAAATGCATAAAAGTATACAACCGGATTCACAAAAAGACATCAACCATCATCTAAAATGATTTACCTTCTCAACTCATCAAAACTGTTCTTATTCAAAAAGTACTTATTTTAAATAACCTAGAGCATAACTGTCTGTCTGTGCTGTTGTGTCTCTCCCTTGTAATAGAAAACAGATAATAGAAACACTTCTCCTGACCTTAGAGCTTCTGGTGTCATAGCCTAATGACTCATTTGAAAACTTTTCCAGATCCTCCATAAATCATGCCAATTCTACAACAAAAGGAGGTTGAGTAGACAAAGTGATGATGGTGGAAACTTTAAACATAACTAAACCCTTTTGTAAATTTCAGTTTTCTTGATGTGAAGTTTGAGTAATTCTCAGATTGAACTCTCATGTTGTTCCAATTCTATTTTCATTCTTCCTGTGGTGAAAATATTGCATGGGAAAAGCCGACAAAAGTGGATCATGAATTATAAATCTTTTTTTTTTTTTTTTTTTAAATACATTTTATATTTTATTCTAAACTTCATAATGAGCAAAAGACAAGCACTTAGTCTATGACTTTTGCGCTATGCAATAAAAAGTAGAAATCAGCATTTATAAAAAGCTTTTTCTACCTGATCTAACCCTTTTTATTTTATTTTATTTGAATAAACCTTATGCATTTAGGTTGATTCAGAATGTATGTTCCATCTTTTAAGAAGCTGCATTATAGATTTCTGTGAGAAACATATCGAAATTTCAACTATATCTCTGTTGCAGCTCACAATCTCACTCATGCTTGTGTTTATAAATGAATGAATAAATAAATAAATGTTTGAAATTATTTGACCGCAAATGGTATGATAATTAGTAAAAAAGGCTAAAAAAACCAAAAAAAAAAAAAAACCTGATAAACAAAATAATAAAAGGTGAAAATGAAGACTTTGAAAAATAGCAGACAACTCATGTGGACTACTTTTGTGATATTGTTATGGTACTTTTTAGAAGTATAAATCCACTTTACCAGAAGCTCGGACATTCATATGACTCCATTCAATATTCTAATTCTCAGTACTTCAACTTAAACTCTTCTGCAGCCCATCATCAGACAGCCTGTGTCAGCATGTCAATCACAGTCACCACACAGACAATCAATTCGCCCTTCTTTTCCAATCTTTCTCTCTCTCTCTCTCTCTCTCTCTTTTGTTTTTGGTGCAAGTGCCCCAGTTATGAAACCGCGTACATCCCACTCAGTCAGAGGTTTGAGCTCCTGCTCCCTCCCACAGGGTATGTACCAATATGCACGGAGCACATTTTCACAGATGCCATCAGAGAACAAGCATATGAATTACCAGGCAGCCTGCCATCTTTGAGTTCAGACAGAATGGCATTAATACCAGATGAAGAGCCCAAACAACAACAGCACAACAACATGAAAGCCCAAAACAACTGGGACCAGGTAAAGGTTTCATCATTTTATATATTAATGTCTTGATTAACAAAGACTCCAAACTCAACTCTCTCTCTCTCACACACACACTCGTTCTCGCTCTCCCTTTACCCCAAAAGTTGTGACACCATTGAAACTACCGGCAGACTTGAGGGACTCTGTGAAAAAGGATCCTGTCAGCAAATCACGTTACGATTAATAAAATATATGCCACTGTTGACCATGACTTATTCAAGAGCTATTATGAATTCATGCCTACAATTAAAGAAAACACAATCATTTTAAAATTGAATGGCAATAAATATTAGTATTACCCAATTAAGTCACAATTAATACTTAGCAGGCTGATTAGCTGCAAATGAACACTCCAATTAAAAGATGCACGTAAAAATGGAATAAAAAGGGGAATTATACTGCCCATAGCATCTGGCCGCATGGAAACGTGATGAGAATATGAGCTAGATGGACAAAGGAGAAATATAAAGCGATAATACGTGGAATATTTGCAAACATTTTAAACTGTCTTTTCTTAGTCTTTGTAGATTTGTTGATTAGGACAGACTACTGCTGCTATGCTTTTAATGGCATAATAAAGTGTGACAAACAAACACTCTTTAATTCTCCCCTCAGGTGCATCAAAAAATGTCAGAAATCAAATAAAGGAGGGGGACAAAAATCAAGGAAAATATGAAACTCCAGGAATCAAATATTTTCATTTTAAAAGATATATGATATATGATGGCATGACAATATATGATATATTATATGATATGATAATGATTAAAAGGGGGTCAGTAAGTTTTATCTTTTGTTTTTCTTTCTTTTTTAAAGAAATTAATACTTATATTTAGCAAGTATGCATTCAATTGATCAAAGACATTTACATTGAATAGTTCAAATAAACACTGTTCTTTTATTCATCAAAGAATCCTGATAAAAAAAAATATATATATATATATTACATTTTCCACAAAAAAATATTTTATTTAAAATAGTATTGGAATTGTGATAATAATAAAACATGAATCAGCATATTAGAATGATTTCTGAAGGATCATGTGACACTGAAGAACAGAGTAATGATGTTGAAAATTCAGCTTTGCATCACAGGAATAAATTACATTTTAAATTACATATTAAAATAGAAAACAATCATTTGAAATTGCAATAATATATCAAAATATTCCTGTTTTTACAAATTTTCTTGATCACGTTATGTAATGTGTGTCAAACTTTTGAAAAGTACACTTTTCACAAAAACGAACATGTATGTGTGTGTGTGTGCATATAAAAACTCTAAATCTTGACTTAAAAACTTTTTAATGAAATAAATGTGATGAACTATACACTTAACCATTGCTATCTGCCCAAATCTGTTTTGACATGTAACTATGCACACGATAAATCTGCTGATTATATTAACATATTTGATTTAATTAACATATATCATTAGATATGAAGGCAACAAAACAATTAGTGCTTTGTAAATAAATGCCAGCCTATATCAAATAATCAAATTTAATCAAACATCGCATACAATGTGAAAGGATGAGATAAACCTCAATCTTAACACAACCTGATAAAGCAGCTGTAATGAAGAGGCATTATCACTGCTATATAAAACATCATCATGGCCCAGTGAGTTTCAATGATATTCAGGTCAGTGTTTTATTAGAATCAAGTACAGTTGCTGTATCAGCTTATTTAGGTGCCTGTTTGCAGTACTGATAGCAGCCTTCCTGCACTTAGACCCCATATTGATAATGGCCCATTTTGCTCGGCATAGACATTTAGGTTGCATAATGGACAGTGATGTAGTCAGCCAGGAACTTTGTTTAATATAAGCTTGTAATTCTAATCGACCTTCTTGAAATCACGCTGCCAGAGCACATAATGAAAAAGTATCCAAAATAGCTTCAATTTATGTAAGGCTGGTAAAGCAGACTTGAACCCAAGGCTTATGTGGGCTTTTATGTTCACACAAGCAATCGCATTTTCCCCCGAGTCTGACCACCCACACTGTGATATTTCGGGTTTAGAAAGTTCAAGGGATATTTGGCTCTCGATCCCACCGCCGTCCCCCACACCCCCTCCTGCATAGCTGTCAGTATCGCATCTGAAGGAAAGGACCGGTAGGTGAGTTTGTCAGATGCAAATATCGCTGCTGATCATTTGGGAGAAGGTTACGACACGGCAGCAGGAGTTCTGTCAGAGAAACGACAAAGAATGAGGGAGAGAACGAAGGCAAACCTCAGGAGAGGGTTCGTAATTCCTCCTGATGCTTCCCGAGCTTGGGTTGACTGCAGACAGTCAGGCAGGCTGTGCCTCACCGAGCGCTGGTGTTTCCTTTGGGGCCCCCCTCCCGGCCGAGGGGGGAGGTGGAGAATTGCAATCCCACCCCGTCAAAGTGCTCTCTCTTAAACACTCACGTACACACACGTACACACACACACACACACACACAGCAACTCTCCACAGGAAAAGCTAGAGACAGAATGCGCAGCCCCTTCACAGCAGCTCTGGTGCGTCGTGGCGTCCAAATGGGATCCTGCTACACTTTGATAGTTGGTTAATTACTCATATGATACCACACAGATGTCTGGGGGGCTCTAGCCGAATATTCGTCTCACTAACTCACTGACTGACTGACTGACGGGATCCTGGGGAAGGCAGACATTTAAGGAGCGGTAGGTGAAAAACCAGGAGGCATTTATAATTCATAAGTGTAGCAGTTTACGTGCAGTTAAGGATCCCTTTAGTGCCTAGCTGATGCTAAACTGAGATGCTACTTGAAGGGCTGTCTACTAAATAGTTCCTTGTGTACCAGGTGGTGGCAGGGACTTTGAACAGGAAACACATCTTGGCTCAGAAGTGTTCCTTTGCTGTCAAGATAATGAAAGAGGGTTTCAAATGATCCAAAACAAGATGAGAGTTGATTAACTTTTCTCACTTGTGATTCTCCTGTACGAATAGGCTATGTTTGTTATGGATTCATTTAACTTATTTGAAAGACATTCAAATCATGCCTTTGTTATTAACAATAAAAAAAATAGACATTTTAATGCTCTTCTCAGCATAAGCGATTCAGTTGGTCAAAATATGAAGCTTTAAGTTGGAACTGGAAAATTTGGTAACACTATACAACAAGGTACTAGCAGTTACGGTATTTATTCATCTTTGTTAACATCACAACTGTTCATGTTAGCTTATATCCATTATGAAATGCAAGCAGATGCAACTAATTTTAATAATGTATTAAATGTTGAAATTGGCATTAATGTTAATAAATGCTTTATACGTTTTTTCATGGCTAGTTCATGTCAACTAATTAAGTTAACTAATATTAGCAAATAGAGCCTTATTGTTACCAAAAATATATCTGATTGATTTAAAACCATGTAATAAACAGTGGTCTGTTCTAGATTTCCTATTGTGAAATTCCAAGACATCTTTATTAAGTTTGGGGAAACTGCCCTTATGCAAACCAGAGCGGGAATGCATGTTGAGGAAACCAAAGTGATGAAAGCTGTGCAACGGGCTTTTTTAAAAATTACAAATGAAAAAACAAAAGCTTGATGCTGTGCCACTAGCACCATGCCAGCACTGATGGGTACTTGCTGGGAATGACAGGAAAGGCAACGTCTCGTCCCCGTAGCGTGACAGTAACTCATACTGGCACGCTCCATCTGTGCTCCTCCACTAAATCCCTTTTGAAGTTGTGTTGAAGTTTTGCAGATCTAGTGTTATACTTTTAAGTAATTCTCTTTGATTTTGTTGTATTCCGAGGCCTGCGTCGTTTGTCTCTTTATTTTGTGTGCTTGAGCTGCGACAAACTGAACTCTAACTTGCTTTATGACATGGATGTGGTTTTGATGTCCATCCTGTTGTTTCTTATCCCACAGCTGTGCTAAATAGCCGTAATCAGGTTCTTATCACCTCATCTGGAAATCAAAGAACTGCGTTCTGCAATGGGTATTACGACACTACAATTGTTTTTGCTAATGGCCGTCCTGGCCACTGTTGGAATATGCCACATTAATGGAACAGAGGAAGTCCTTCAAAACTTTACTACCTCCAAAATCAATGTGCATAAAGGTCTCCAGCCCACAACCAGAAAAGCCCTGCTGGATAACAATACCAGAGTGAAGGGGCCTCCACCCTGCAAGGACCCCACTTCCATCAAGCAGTATTTTAAGTATATTAACACAATTATTTCCTGTGCTGTGTTTGTGGTTGGAATGGTGGGTAATGCCACCTTGCTGAGGATTATTTACCAAAACAAGTGTATGAGGAATGGACCCAACGCCCTCATCGCCAGCCTGGCTCTTGGAGACCTCATCTACATCACCATAGACATCCCTATCAATGTCTACAAGGTAGGCACAGATCGGTTTCTTCATTATTTTCAATTGCTAGGAAGCATGACATCATGTTGTTCTCAAAGGCTACTTTTCACAAAGCCTATAGAGCACAATACAAAAGAGAGTACTCGAGCGCAGGAAGGGAGAATGAGCTGGCAGAGGAAGTTGGGAGGGGGCTTAGATGCACAGGGCAGGGGCGTACAATTATATACGGTCATCCAGAGTTTATCTCTAGGGCCGTGGTTAGTGAGGTTTTTGTGATGAGTGCAGCAGGGATATGGCCTGATAAAATAAACAGGGGACCGAAGGGCTGCCATCCAAATGAATAGCCCTGTTCTGAATAGTGCTTCATCACTAGCCAAAGTCCCTTGTCTGGTTTTCGGCTCATCAGTGAACACAGTACTTGACAGTGAACAGAGGACTGTGTTAGCAGATGGGTCAATGATTTTAATGAATTTATTCAAAAATAGATGAAATATGCAATTCAGACATACAACGATTTCAATACACTTCTTCAGTAAAGAGCATATTTTGAATTTCTGTATTAAAAGTATGCTTAAAAAATGTCAAGGTCATATAACTGTCCTGATATCGTAATTAAGAGACAAGCCTCAAAAAAAAAAAAAAAAAGATTTTGGCATCATCTATTATTATTATTATTATTATTTTATGGGATAAAAGAAAGAACATTTCAGCAAAACTGCTTCGTTTGTGGCCCAAGCAACAAGCAACAAAAAAAAAAAAAAAAAAAAAACCCTGCAAATCCCCTGCAAATCCTCATGACTGTGTGACAAGGTATAATTATCCAAAAAAATTAAGATAATTTTTATGACAATGCACAGTTAGTTCACCTTGTAAAATGTCATGTAGTGTGACCCGCCAAAATGTACTGACATTTATGAATGAATAATAATAATTTTTTTAAAAATCACATGTATACAAAATGTTATCTACTTTATGTACATTTTTAAATGTAATTTTATTTATTTTTGTTGAATATATTTGATGGATACACCAAATTACATTTTTAGAGTCATATTGCAACTTTTCTTGATTTTTTTTAAATTTTATTTTATTTTTTTAACTAACATGAATACAAAGAGTACATTTCTAAAAAATTGGCAAACAAGAGTGTTTTTCCCTTTATCTCTTGTACTCTAATTCCTATCTGTAGTCTGTCTTCACAATTTATAAAGTTAAAACACTCTCTGAAATGAGTTTAGCACTGAATGTTTGTCTTTGTAGAAGACCAAACCAACAAAAAAAAAAAAAAAAAAAACTTTCTGATGACGCAAATGTCATTACAAAAAAGAGGTACACTTCAAAAAAGGAGACAGGAGGTTCTTGTTTTCAACACTACTGGAGTTTTGCAAGGTGAGGACAAGCAAGCGTATACAATGACCAAGGAAGTGCCTGGGCTTATATACAAGCAACCATTGAAACGGCTCTGAAGCCATTTCATCAAGACAAGATGTATGCCCTTAAGGCCAAAGACGGGAACAGAGAGTAAAGGCAAAAAAAATCTGCTCTTTATTTAAGGGAATTCCAGAAATCTAGACTGCTTCAATTATAGTTAAATATCTCAATTTCTTTTTTTCTTTATAAATAAATGTCCAGACATAGCACTTAAAATAAGTGAGAACATGTTGCTCAGTTCATCCACATTTAATTCATCTTAATGAATTGTATTCTACTAGAGTGAGCGATTAGCTTGTGGGTCACATGGCTGAGGAATCATAGTCATGAATGATTCTATTTTTCTTGCAGCTACTTCTCACAAAATGGCCATTTGACAACAGCTCTTTTGGACTCTTCCTGTGTAAACTGGTGCCTTTCCTCCAGAAAGCATCTGTTGGGATTACAGTACTCAATCTGTGTGCTTTGAGTGTGGACAGGTAAATCACAGCTTCACTATTTTGATGTCAAAGTGTACATACATGATTAAAAATTGCTGACATACTGTATGATTATATCTATAATCTAAAACAGTGGTTCTTGACAGACCCGTTTCAGGTCTCAATCGGGTGTGTTTGATTGGTGAGACATTAAAAATGTTGGGGGGGCTCCAGAAATGGGTTAAAAACAAAACAAAAAACAAACAAACACAGAAGCTGAAATACTGACCACTTTCAGGGTTTTGTTATTCTAAAACTCATTCACTTTTTGCCTAGAGTTTTTCTTCAGATGGAGTTTTTCTCCAGAAACTCATATATAATCTAATAAAATAAGGCTTGAAAATCCCTTTGCCCGCAAAACCTTCTCTAATTTGACCTTTAAATTTTGGGTCACAGTGAGGTTCAGGTTCAGATTTCACTGCTGAGGTCTTAAAGTCAGGGATAGACAAAGGTCAAAAGGTCTTTCACTCCTCTACCTACTCTACCTACCAAGCTATTTTGACTGATTTAGTTATTATAATACAAAAAATCAATACTTTTCCACAATATTTGTCTAAGTAATACCAATTAAATGCTACGTAATATGGAATCAATCTGCAATTGCATCCATTTTTATTCTGACACAAAATGCAAATAGGTCATTTGTCAAGTAACTTAAATTCTTAAATTCTAAAGTTTTGTCTGAGCCAAAAAAAAAAAAAAAAAACTCTTGGTATTTTTTAACAAAACAAAAAACACAAAACATACTGACTAGTTTCTGCCTCTTCTAATTTATCATCGTTCTCAGAGTTTTTCTTCAGATGGAGTTTTTCTCCAGAAATGTATATATAATCTAAGAAAATAAAGCTTGTAAACTCTTTTGCCCACACACACACAAAAAAAACTCTTTGTATTTTTTTAAAGCTGTATTTCCTATATCATCTTGATCAGGGTGGTTCCCATGAAAATCATCTCAGGAAACATTTGCTTGTGGTTTAGGGGAAAAGGCGGGACGTTAACTTGTCAAGTTTTTGATAAATCAGGGCACTTCCTCCAGTTTATAAGGTCAGCTCTAATGGGCACCTCTCATTAGAAAGTATTTTCCTCATTAGGAGGCAGAAGCCACCTGCCCACCTCAGTTTAATCACTAGCGTAAAGAAGAAGAACGAATACCTATCTTGTCGTACAATTATACAATAAAACTAAACTAAGACATTATCCTTTGGCCAAGTTAAGTGTAAGCCAACAGTGAAAACAGTGAAATGAAATGAATTTACCTTTTGACAAATTATCTCAACACAATGTGAGCTCCTTCTCATTTAAAAAAAGACATTATATTCTTTCAGACAATATAATTTTTTTCTGAGTAAAAGACATTTCATTGTCATCCAGCACTATAAAAGCAAATCTGAGCCACAAATGTCTAGCAGCCTGTCGCAATTTTTAAAGAATGAATCACTTGAATCAAACGTCTGGCCTTAATTTCACAACAGCACAGCCTCTTTCGATTAGTTTGTGAATCATGCCGAGGAAATGTTCAGCACATCTCGTCCGATTCATGTTCCCCATGTTGCGTGAGCTTACATATCATGTCTTTCTCATCCGTCTGAGTGTTGGCAAAGTGGATACATCTCCACTTAGTGAAATATAAATGCCCCATTGTTGTTAAACAGGAATATTCAAATGGGTCATAAAAAAAAGATATAGTTACGTATAAAATCTTGATGCACCGTTTTACAGAAAAACCCACAAGAGAAAAGATATTAATGAAACAAACAAGCAAACATGACTTTGAGCAAAGGGAAACAAGCAGCAAGGCAAACCAGTGACTTTATCCAAACAAACAGCTGAAGTATATCTGTGAGCATTTTAGTAATATGAATATTAAAATGCAAAGCAGTCTTTTCATTAATCTTAGATCCACCTTTAAGCATACTGTAGCTATAAACCAGTAGCTGAATGTTGCCACAGCTGCACAGCGATTCAAAAGCTTTCCCACGCGATAGGAATCTGATCAGTCAAGCTTCACAGGTGTTGACGTAAAATAATGATGGTGTTGAAGACTCCACATTCTTCTCTGAGGTCATTCACAGAAGTGTTCAGTGCACATGAAATGGAGCTTCAACGTTATGTCTTTGTTTTGAAACAGATGAGCAATCGTCTGAGAGTTTTGTTTAATGGTTGTACCTTTTGTGGCTCAGGTACAGGGCTGTAGCGTCCTGGAACAGAGTGCAAAGGGTCGGCATTCCCCTCTTCACTGCCATTGAGATCTTCACCATCTGGGTCCTGTCCATCATCTTGGCTGTGCCAGAGGCAGTGGTCTTCAACATGGTCACCTTTACCTACAAGAACCAAACCATTCACACTTGCATGCTCAAGCCTGAAACTGACTTCATGATGGTACGCTCCAAACCGGATGGATGTCATGCAGACGTCTTTTCCCCTCATTCACATAAACACTCCAACACTTTGTAATAAACAGTGCATCCTGTCCGCTTGACCCTGAGCAGGATGCTATGCACTATTTCTGTGATCTTTAACAAACTTTGATCCTGGGAACAACATTTTGCGTAAATAACAGACAATACCGGGATAAGCGTAAAAACCTTTGCGTTTTCTTCAGTTGCTCCATGCGATATCTGGAGATTTCTTTCTCTTTGTTCTGTCCAAAGAAGTAAATTGATAACAGACCATGAGTGCAATTACAAGCTGATGTATCTCTCTCAAGCAGAGCCATATGTGGAGATGAGAAACAGAGTTCATTCTTTCATATGAACCCTGCCATTAATCACAGAAACAAAAGACAATTCAGACGAGACTCAATACAGCACAATTCAATTATAAAAATGTAATTAACATTGTGCTGAGTTCACGTTGTGTACCTTTTTTTGGGGGGGGGGGTTAGGGAATCTTTTTTTTTTTTACAAAATTAACCCAGTAAGGTGATCAGGACACAACACAAAATTATTTTCTCCTAAAAGTCAGAAAAAAAATTACTTCCACTACTTTTCATACCACAGTTCAAAAGTTTGGGGTCAGTAATATTATATATTAATATTATAATTTTTATTGACCGCTCAAAAAGTAGTGTATAAGATATATAGCTAGAATTTAGTCTCTTTATCGTTGTCATATCTTTATTTTTCTTACTCTTCTGACTTCTAAACATCCATGAAAGGTCTAATCTCACCATTAAATCAATGCTGATATCTTCTGAGGCTATTTTTGCTACTTTCACTCCTTGAAATGAAGTATTTGAAATAAAGTTGGCATTAAAAAAAGTTGGTTTTATCATATAAAAAGGAATTTAAAAATTGTTGTGACAACTCAGCCCTTTACTTATCTAATTTCATGGCACATTAACTGTGTTTGCTTACTGTAGATGTAATGGATCTTGTATGTGTTTGATCTTCTCTCAGTTCTATGTAAATTGGAAAGACTGGTGGTTATTTGGCTTTTACTTCTGTGTGCCACTGGCCTGCACAGCTATTTTCTACACCCTCATGACATGTGAAATGCTCAACCGCAGAAATGGAAGCCTTCGGATCGCCCTCAGCGAACACCTTAAACAGGTAAGAAGTCATCCTTAATACTAATGATTATAAACTTCCAAGTCTGTATGATAAATGTATACTAATAATACTGAACAGTAAAGTTTTTGCATTTAGACTGTATTATTGTTTTTATGAACACTTAGATGATATCATGGTATACTTGTATGTCCTACTGTGGGTAAAGCCTTTGAGTTTTAACATGAGAGTATATTATATAACACTGAATATACTGCTGTACTAATGGCTTGTTTATGCTCTGCAGCGGCGTGAAGTGGCTAAAGCAGTCTTCTGTTTAGTGCTGATCTTTGCTCTTTGCTGGTTCCCTCTTCATCTCAGTAGACTGTTGAAGAAAATGGTTTATGTTCCAAATGATGAAAGACGTTGTGACCTACTAAAGTGAGTGAGCCTTTGCCAATTTTGACTCTTAACATTGAGTGGACTGATTTATTTTATACCTTACATACTTGTGCTGCTTGTGCATAAGGTATTTTTTCTGACGTAAAAGTTATAGCTTGTACTCTAAAGTGTTTATACAGTTGTGCTCATAAGTTTACATACCCCTAGGAGACTGTAAGATTTGTAGCATTAAAAACAGTAAGTAAATAAAATCATAAAAGTAAATCTTTTAAATTATATATATATATATATATATATATATATATATATATATATATAGCACTGCTTGTAACTTAATTTACACAAGTTTACAACTCCTTTTTTGTTGCATTCTTATCATATACATCACATAAGGCTATAGCTAATGATGCTCAAGGTGTTTTTTATTAGGTTTGCATGATCTTTCATAGTTATAAAATAGATTATGCAAAGTGTGTATAATCTCAGAAGCAGAATCAGATACACAACAAAACTAAACGAGTGTCCAAACTTTCAGCTTCCTGTTGATCATGGATTATTTTGGCATTAACTTGGCCACTGTGAACTCCTGCATCAACCCCATCATCCTCTATTTTGTGAGCAAGAAGTTCAAGAACTGCTTTAAGGTGAGTTTAAAACGGCTTGCTTCCTTCATTTGCCTGCCATTGCAATCAGACTCACACAGAGCAACTGTTCCTAAACGTATTTCCTTGCGTCTTCGTGAAATCTAAAAAACAGAACAATCTATCAGCAAATTATGCTTGAATCACAGAGAAAGACGTTTAGGGTCCAGTGAGTCATTCTCAGAGAGAGATAAGCCATGCCCGGCCCTGACTGAGCGCAGTTTACCGACAATGATGTCAGACCCTAAGTGGGCTCCTTCTGAGTAATGAGGATGATCCCAAAAGATACAGTGCAGCTGAAGTGTTTGTGAGACAAAGCAAAACAACAACAACAACAACAACAACTCAAAGTTCATGGGCCTAAATACAAGCAAATTGACGATTTGTACAAGAGATGGTGTGGATCCAAGAGAAACATTCAAAGTTGATTTACTATGGGCCAAACTTAGAGCTGCAGATAAGAAATACTGATTCATTTAAACTCATTCACCTTTAATACAATACAATGTGTACTACTTAAAATCTAAACCAGGCTCATTAGAAAAATGTCCCTGAAGCAACATTTCAGTTTGCTTCTTGTGTCATGGAACTTTCAAATGGAAATGGCCAGTGACGCTAAACGGTATGTTCAACTGTGTCTCTGAAATAGATGAATACAAATCTATCAACATTTTATTCTGTTGACTCCTCTATGCATCACAGTAGTTTGGAAATTGAATGTCCAGTGAATGGCGCTAAAAGATTAATGCTTTATTGTGTTTGAAAAGAACATACCACCTACCTTAAACCTAACAGTGTTGACAAAAGCAAATGTTAAATAAAAACACATTTGTTGAAGCAACCATGCCATTTTGGCTTCCTTCTCTGATTCGTTAAGCTCTTTTATTGGGTGTTGTGACTTGAATTTTACTGCACTGGTATCCAAGTGTTCTGAATCATAAATGCAATGCTGTACCAGGTGAGCTATTGAGCAACTTTACTATGTCAGAAAAGCCATACATATGGAGCTGGTTATGTAATACAACATTAAAATTTATTGGTTTACAAATCATGCACTATGTTGGTACAATCAAATGATTTTTCTTTGTTCTTTATCATTGCAGTCATGCTTGTGCTGTTGGTGTTACACCAAGAACCAGGTGTCCAGCTCAGGCCCAATGAACGGCACTAGCATTCAGTGCAAAAACCATGAGCCCGGCAACCTCATTACTGACAGAAGCCTCCGCAAATACAGCGACTGAGAGGTGAAGCACTCACTCCAGTAAGCCTACATGCTTAAAACGCATTATAGAAGCGGACATCATCCATTGTCAAACTTTGAGGTGGAAAACATTGTAACCATTCATATGAAACTAAAGTTCCTGTGCTCTGAGCAGTATCAGGCTGTTTTTATATATAGCATCAGACCAGACAATGGACCTGATATATTTAAAGACTCCCGTAGACCTACAGCAGCTGTTCCCAGACTTTCAGAGGGTTGTTTTGAAGTGAGCTGTGAGAGAAGTTGTGGGAGTGAAGACCAACAGCAACAGGATGCAGCTGAACGTAACAGCTACGAATTAACCCTCATCAGGAGCTTGCCATGTTTTCCTTATGTAAATGCTAAACTATGAACATGCTCTGGATCGTCACTGTCCAACGTGAAAGGAAGTTTCAGAAAGGAAGAGTGAAGTGGTCAGTCTGTGTTTTCTGTGTTCCTTCCTATGAGCTTTGCCAAAGAAACTCCCAGCATGCCGCTGAGGAGGCAGCCTATCCTTCAAATTCAGTGTCCGGTTGTTATTGTTAGCACATTGAATGCAGTTGTGGAAGTTTAAGCAAGGCTAGTTTTTAAAACAGGAACTTTCAGGTCGCCACCTGCCTCAATCTTTATTCATTTGTTAAGTGAATCATAATGTGCGCTGGACGTCACCTCTGTTTATTTAGTGGGGTAGGAAGATAATGAAGATATGCCTTTGTGTTTGAATGCCAGTTACGTTTATTGTGTATATGCTTGTTTAAGATGAAAATGTAAGCTCAGAATTAAATTAAAACTCAAAACATAAACATAAGACAGCAACTGTGAAATGAACCAGCTGGATTCAGTTCCAGCAATAAGGAGGCAAATGAAACTTTGACCTTGCTGGGATTTAAGAGTAATTTCTAGGAATGCATCCAACTGCAACAAATGCTGTGTTATAGGGTAAAAAAAAAAAAATGAGCATAAGGGCGCGGGAAAAGGGGCCTTTCTGTAATCAAAACAAAAACGCCCAAGAGATACAAACATATCTTTGCCTTTTTTTTTGACACTGTGAATTTTCTGTGAAGAGAACTCATACATGCTAGTAACCTTGCATACATTAATATTATTAATATTTAATAGCCTCAGTATTTGTATATCATCTGTATTTTAAGTTGACATATTTCTTGTTGTATGAAAAAAGTTTGGGGCCAGTAAGATTTTAATTTTTTTTTTTCTTCATATTTTTCTTCAGAAAATAAGGATGCATTAAACTGATGAAAAGAAACAATAAAGACATTCATAATTTTACAAAAGATTTATATTTCAAATAAATGCCGAACTTTACTTTTCAGCAGAAAATTTAATTTTTTAACATTCAAATAAAGAGCTATTTGAAATTTTAATACTATTTCACAAAATTACTGTTTCTACTGTATTTTTGATCAAACAAATGCAGCTTTTTCTAAAAACAAACTACAAAAAAATCTTACTGGCCCCAAATTTTGGAAAGGTAGTGTATATGGAATTTTAAGTAATCCATTTCCTTCTTGATGTAATTTGAAACTAATATGAATGAAATTATACAAATTCTGACAGAGACCTACATGGGTCTTGTTAATTTGGCGTGCTGGTGAATATAAAAAAAAGAAAATGTCATTTTTGTAATGGAATTTGATGTCACAGATTATCCTTATGTTACATATGTGCTGGTCTTCAACACCACCACTGAGTGAGGAATGGTGCACATTTATAATATATATGAATTTAAACGTATTATAGCACTATAACAACCAAACAGCTCTGTTTACACTATATGCTATGCAGTGAATAAACTATAGATTATTTTACATATCATGAATGACTGGTTAAAACAACACTTTTTTTTCTCATAGATTGTTATAGCATCAGTTCAATTTTCTAGATAAGCTGCTACTTATTTTTAAGAGTATTGGACCAGACTATTGATTCTACCACTTAAAGCAATGCTATCTTATCTCTAAGTGTAATGAGCGTTCAGTGTTAAAAGAAGAAAGGTGCCTTGTGACAGCTGTCTGTTTTTGGCCTGGGAAGAAGCTCCAGTTTGGGAGTGATTTGTGATGTACTTTGACCCACCAGGCAACACGGCCCCTCTAGGTCATCTGTGTCAACCCAGAGGATGTGAACGGGGCATACTAGAGGATTAGATGTAAACTGTGGAGCTATTACCATAATCTGTCTGCACTGTCAGTTTAGAAAGTGTTTATTTGGACAAAAGTACTCTATCAGTCTGATACTGGTTTGGACAAATAAATGTGTTTTTTTATTTGCTTTTGTGGATTTTTCTAAGTAAATAAAGAAGTGTATATAATGGAGATGATGCTTATAAGCACAAAAATAAATTGTTGGTCTGCTCTCAGACATGATTCTTCTGAAAAAGAACATTATTTGTTTAATGCAGAGTTATATGCAATAACAGTTACAAATTTCTATTATTTATAATGCTAATCTTTATTTATATTTGGTATAAAGTCATTGCAACACAATGTTCTAAGCTGAATATAAACCTACTCCACCAGCCAAAACAAGCATGGACTTCATAATTTACTATGAAAATGTATTTTTGTTTGTTTTAAGATTTTTTATTACACATGAAATTAGATATTGAATTTAGAGGACAGAGACAAGTCTGCTTTGAGACTCTCGTCAAATTATTCAGATCTCATTAGTGTGAAAATATACGACTTATCATCCAAGGTTTGAGATATTCTTTCTCATGCACATGAAACTGCCTTCAGGGAGAAGAAGGAATGGCTTTAGGTCCGAGGAATTTGGTGGGAACCTTTGCGCTTGCCAAGGAAGAAGCAAATGAAGCTCAAACGCAATAAAAAAGGCGAAAAAAAAAGAGTGCAATATACATCACTCAAACATTTACAAAAATTCAAACATCACTCTGCTGCTGTATTTAATTCAATTTGGAGAATTAAAAAAAAAAAAAAAACTGTTTTTCAGGATGTGTGTGCTTTTTTTCCTTATACCTTAGGCTTTACTCTTTTAAAAAGTATAATACAATACAAAATAATATATATTATAATATAATATACTTTATAATACTTACTTTACCCTGCCTTCAGTTAAGATCTCTCAACAAAGCACATATGTTCTAAGGAAAAACAGCATTATATTGTAGCTCTCCAAGGCCAGACGACCCCATTACAAGCAAACATAGATAAGCTCTGGCTGTATCCTAAGACTGTGCTCTGCCATGAATTATATTAATAACACATTTCTGATATTACATACCACCACTGATATTATACTTAAAAAGGCAAGAAACCAACAGCATTTGGATCAAATAATTAACTCTGAGAACATGCAGTGCAGTCACCTCTATTTATGAGCATGAGGTAACCTTATCTGTCACGCAAGAGATTTCAAAACCATCCAGAAATGTATGCGATGACTGAGCGCCAAAAAATTAGAGCGGTAACACGTATTAAGCTTTGTTAATCACATATAAGCATATATGTTTATTTTCTAAGAGTATTTTATTTAATTGACTGCTAATGAGGATTGGATAGAATCCTTTGTGCACAATTTATGTCATAAATCTTTGGCAAGATGTTTGAGATGAATAAATTATCAAACATATATTTTCTCTTTTTTCTGTCCTGAGGGAATGACACCAATTCATGAAGATCAAAATTCAAACATGTACAAAGACATAAAGCCATGAACCACGCTCCAGTAACTCTCTTCATTTAGCCCAACACGTACTGACGTCTAAATTACATCCAAACAAACACAGAAGCAGAACTCTCATGCTGGGAGTCACATGAGATGTTAACTATGGACGTCACTCAGCGTTTAAACTTTAAATGTGTATCCAATTTTCTCAAACACACCGCCTGTTTGTCTTCCCTGCCCCGACATGGCAGAGCCCCGCATGCCATTTTGCAGCGATATCCCTCCAAGTCATCCAACAAGACGCTCACATGAGTGTGGCAAGAGCGATTTCTAATTTATAAAAGCCAAAAGGATCGATTCAATATTCATGAACAATCTGTCCCATCACAATGAGCCATTTCTGTAACTGCAGGGCAGTATGATGACAGTGCAGCGACATAAAGGAAAAGTTATGCCTCTGCATCTTCACGACTACTTTATAGCCAACATCTCCTTCAGTCCACAAATAATGCATTGACTCAGTTTTTTTTTTTCAGATATACCTTATTTTTGTGACAGGCAGGGAGGTGACGTGTTGTTGCAGTTTGTTCCAGATCTAAAAAAAAGAGAAGAAAATGAGTTTTGAGTTTTACAGGTCAAGCTCATGCCTCTGCTTTCATCATGGAAAGTTCAAGCTGTAGCTGTTTTTCCATGTAAAAGACCATTAAACTCGTCTTCCACATTTGGTGGGTAATTGAAACAGGCTAGTGGAGCTGCACTCTTATGACTGCTGGGTCTGACAAGGGGAGACTGTTTGAGCTAATATCAGGCCTACCTAATAATAACAACATCTGTAAATTTCAGCTATTGCACACTCAAGGTTATTTACAATTTTGATTTTAACCATTTAATTATTAAATAAATGTAACTGCATAAACTAAACAATGATAAAACATGTTTTTCAAGACAAAGGTGCTGTGTGTATTATCTCCTGTTTTATATACTTGCACAAGCTTACCGATAAAGTAAGAGTTGTTTAGCTAAGAAAAAGACATTGCCTAGGGTTCTGTGCAGTGTTACTTTTCATTACTGGATACAAACACAATGTGCTTTCGTGCTGATACGGCATTTGTCGTAATTAGTTTAGTACGGCGGGAAAAAAAATGAAACTTTTTCCTCACTCCCCAGGAATCTTAATTAGAAACAGTAATTTGACGACTGTTCTGTTGTTCAGGAAAACAAACAGAAAACATAAGGCGCATTCCTCTGGTCAGGAACACTTTTAAACAGTCTTAGAGACTTCGCTGGTTTTAGTTCAGGAATGCTTTATATGGAATATAAAGCGAATGGATTATTGGGATAAACCTGCTTGAAAAGTGTTGCCACACACTGCCATCTAGTGAACCATTCAGCCTGAGCAGTTGCACAGTACTTCCACTTATTCTTAGGGTAGTCCTAAAGTAAGTTTAAATATTATATGTAAGTTTATATATATTTATTAATCTTAATAGCCTATATTATGTACTAATCTTATTTACTTACAATTTTAGTACAATTTTAAGTAAAACTTTTTAACTTTTTGTCAAGAGATTTAATAAAACAGCACGTAAATTCAATACATTTAAAGGGACAGTTCATTCAAAATAAAACTTGTCATAATTTCCTCACCCTCGTGTTGGTCCCATAAGGCTTTCTTTCTTCCATGTAACACCAGAGGACTGTATTAGCAGGGTGTGGGCAATACAGCCAAGTGCAGGCAGTCTCGAAAAAGGACAAAAAAAAGCATCACAAAAGTATTCAATAAAGACCAGGCAAATGAAGGGTTACATAAGGTGCACACATGCGTGATGATGAATATAAAATTCACAAAATAATTCATCTCTGTGTAAAAATATAATAATAAGAAGGATAAAAATAATACAAAAATAGCTGCAGAAAAATAAAATAAAATCTGAGGAAATAAAGTAGCCTAGTAATTTCATGTCCAGTTAAAGGTGCTGTATGTAGGATTGACACCGAGTGGTTGAAATAGGTATTGCAGTCCAAATTCTCAAAGGAGAATAACTGACTGTAGCATTGTTTTTCAGATAAAGTTAAAGTATGTTAACTTAGCATGTTTCTTAAATATCTGCAAACATATTATGATATTTTTATGCTTTAGTAGAGTCAAAATCCTACATACAGCACCTTTAATAAATGTGTCATAACAATTAATTTGAAAATTGAATTACCTCAGTAGATTAATTAAAAATGCTCTTGTTTTCAAACGCCAGTACACTCTACCAGGTCGTGGGGTAGGTTGTGACAACCACACTGTTTTTACTTTATTTTTACTTTATTTATTTTATGGATAAGTATAAGACTAGCTGACAGATAAGGGGATACAAGTACGAGCCACTTACTGCAAACAAACACTGAGTAACACACGTCGAAACAAAATGTTTTAAAACACTCACCATCTCCTCCTTTATAGATTGCAGTTTGTTGGTTCTCCGATCCGAGGGGTGGCGCTAAACGTTAAAAATGTTTTTTTTAAAAACAGGCAAAGAACCCACAGTGACGACAAGATCAACAGGAAGTTCTTGACCAGCTTTGTTTATTAACTTATCGCTCACTTTATTTTGGAACTCAATAAAGTTTTATAACATGATTTCTGCTAAAAGATAATAAAACATGACCGTGCGCTGACTTTATAATGGACGCGATCGCGAGCGGCTCTTGAATGCAGTGATGTTTGTGGGATTGGGAGGAATCAGCTGATTGTTTGACGCGCGCACAACACTCATGATTCATCAAGATCTCAGTCGTGTTTATACGAATCATATGCCAGAACTACCAAGAACTTAATTCGGCTTTTCTGTGTAGCTGCCTCTGAGTCGAACTCAATCGGAGTGTAATGTAAGAGCTCAGTGGCAGCAGGAAAGATGCCGTGCACATGCGGCAACTGGAGGAGGTGGATCCGGCCTCTGGTGGTGCTGCTGTACATTCTGCTGCTCCTGGTTGTCCTTCCATTGTGTATTTGGGAACTTCAAAAATCAGGGGTCAGAGGTCTTTTTATAATTAATGTATTGTATATATTGATATAATATCTGTATTGTTCTGATATCAAGAAATGAACATTTTCTAATGTGAACTATTTAAGTGAACTTTAAGCTGCGTAATATACGTAAAGGTCAAATCAATGTTGTTATTGTTAACTAAAACTAGAACTATTACGGTGGTTAAAAATTAAGCTAAAAATTTGAATAGAATATACATATTAGATGAAAAACTTATGCCTAAAGTGCCTAAAAATAAGGCTAAAAATGTTTACACACACACACACGTCTGCTTTGCTATCCTTGTGGAGACTCTCCATAGGCGTAATGCTTTTTCTACTGTACACACCGTATATTCTATCACCCTACCAACCCTACTCCTAAACCTACCCCTTACAGGAAACTTTCTGCATTTTTAGATTTTCAAAAAACTTAATTCTGTGTGATTTATTAGCTTGTTTACCCGTGGGGACCTCAATTTAGGTCCCCACCGTGACGCGAGTCCTCATGAGTCTGTGTGTATTCAGGTTTAAGTCCCCACCAGAATAGAAAAACAGGTACACACACACACACACACACAGCAAAATGAAAACTGAAAACAAAAGCTTATTCAAAATATTAATACATATTATAGGACCTACCTGCAAAGCTACCTGAAAAGCTATGTGCAAGTGCACCTAGGGAAAAAGCTGCTTTAAACACACCAAATGTTGATTTAATTTAGTTAATAGAAGTTAATTGATAAAGAAAATCTATTTATGACATTATTTTTGACAGCATCCTCATTTTACAGCATTTTTACACAAGTGCCTAACACTTTTAACAGTACTGTAGCTTTGCAGGTAGGTTTCTTGAAGCATCTTGGAGACGTTGCCACAGTTCTTCTGGATTTAGTCTCAGTTTGTTCTGTTTCTTCATGTTATTCCAGACAGACTGGATGATGATCAGATCAGATCTCTGTGTGGAGCACTGGCTGTTGTCAGACAAAAATCTCACTGGATTATTACCATTAATGGCAAAATGAATGTTTGGAAATGTAAATTGACACACTACAGCAAAAGATAGAAATAACTGACTTAACCATTTGTTTAGCTGGTGAAGATACTAGTGTTCTAATAATTTTGGCCAACACTGTATATAAGAGTCAAATTTGACTCACGAATGGAAAACGTAGTATCTAAATAGTTATTTTGTTGTTAAAATTAGGTGTATTGGTGTTAGTATAGATCATTTTTGACAGTGACTGTTCACATTGATGGTATTCATTTCCTCCTTGTAATCTCATAGGTTAGTACTCCTAATAAGGCATGGTTCATCGCTGGGATATTTGTGTTCATGACTATACCCATCTCACTGTGGGGGATTTTGCAGCATCTAGTACACTACACCCAACCTGAGCTACAAAAACCTATTATCAGGTATTGTTGTATGGAAAATGTTACTTGCAATGTGTTTTTATGCAATATTAATTGACATTATCTTTGATTGTTTTGTCTGTTTCTCACATGTTCACTCTGTTTTTTCATCCTCAGAATATTATGGATGGTTCCTATATACAGCCTGGATAGCGTGAGTATCATGTGATGACAATGATAGCTAAAATGTTGGTATTTGAATCGCAAATAGCTTCTTTGATGTTTAGTCTCCGATTAAGATTGCCTTGACTTGAACACTGGCCTTTTTATGTTTGACAATAAGTTAATGTGATGCCTGATGGTGCAGATGCTCATGGCTCAGAAAGTGACTCCCTTAACCAAACTCATGTGCATCCAATCTCTTTTTTTTTTTTTTTTTTGGTGTAATTTGACATTTCTGTGTTCTATATACAAGTTCTCTTTATTCTTTGGTCCCTTCTTTTGTTTTCACAGTGGATTGCATTGAAGTATCCCAACATTGCCATTTATGTAGACACATGTAGAGAGTGCTATGAGGCCTATGTCATCTACAACTTCATGATCTTCCTTCTCAACTTTTTGGGAAACCAGTATCCCAGTCTGGTGCTGATGCTGGAGGTGCAGGAGCAACAAAAGCATCTCCCCCCTCTTTGCTGCTGCCCTCCGTGGCCCATGGGAGAGTGAGTGTTTGCACAGACGTGGATAGAATATGAAAGTGGCATAACGTAAGGCAGGATGTGGTATTTAATGTGTATCTGTTGTTAGAATTACTAAAGGAGAAAGTCAAGACGTTATTGCTGAGGTTCTTATATTGAGGGCCTCTATTACCGGTTTACCATCTTCTCCTTTGGAGCCCTCTTTAAAGTGGAGGATGGGAATTGAAAGTCTTTTGTTTAGATACAGCAGGAAGAGATTTCTTCTAAATTGCTTGCAGAGTGAACACTTTCTTGAGGTTGTTGGCTGCTTTTAGCTGTTGCTGCTGAGGGCAGCAACTTTTACATTTACGTTAGACAGTGGTGGTAATGTGTGAAAAGTCTGTTGATTTAAACCAGCAGCGTTTTAACTGGAAAAAATATGTTTGTGTTTAAGAAAAAAAGAAAAAAAACCTGCTTTAGAGAACAGTAGAGCTCTATGTTATATGCCTGTCAAGTTAACTTTATTTGATTTTATACAGTGCCAGGGAAACATTTATTTATACTGCAACAATATTTTCTCATGGCCTCCCTTTTCTCTGTTTTCATATTGAGAACAGCACATTTACTGAACTGTTTTTGTTTTTGTTTTTCTTAACAGAGTGCTTTTGCTGAGATGTAAACTGGGGGTTCTGCAGTACACAGTTGTGAGACCTGTCACCACAGTTGTTGCTTTGTAAGTGTCATTCATTGTGTGTATGTTGTAGAGGTTAGTCAAGCATCTACTATCAGTTTTGTCACATTTTTGTGTTTTTACACCATATAAAGATACATAAAGAAGCAAAATATACAGTATCGTTCAAATGTTTGGGTCAGTACGATTTTTTTAAATGTTTTTGAAAGAAGTCTCACCAGGGCTGCATTTATTTTATTAAAATTACAATAAAAATAGTAATATTTAATTCATTACAATTTAGAATGGTAAAATTACAATATTAATTTTATGATTTAAAATGTTTTTTTTTTTCTTTTAATATATTTTAAAGTGTAATTTATTAATGTGATGGCAAAGCTGAATTTTCAGCAGTCATTATGCCAGTCTTCATCATGTGATCAATCAGAAATCATACTAATATGCTGATTTGGAGCGCAAGAAACATTTCTTATTATTATTATCAGTGTTGAAAACAGTTGTTCTTCTTAACATTTTAGTGGAAACTGTGATACATTTTTTTTTAGGATTCTTTAATGGAAAGAACGTTTATAGGAACAAATCTAACTTATCTAATAATCTAATTATTATTATTATTATAAATGTTGTGTCTGACACATCTTGCATCTTTATTGAATAAAAATGTAATTTTTTTATAAAAGTTTTGCTGACCTTAGACATTTGAATGGTAGTGTAATTTCTGTTCATGAAAGTGCATCAACAAAGCCCTTTAGTCGACACTAATGTTTCTGTGCTCTGATGCTTTTAAACACAAGACTTACATTTAGCTAAAATTACACCCTCTATTATAGACTCTGCTTTTATATGTAATCCTAAAATAAGCATGTCTGTTCATGACGGTCAATGATTTGCATCATTTCTGTCCTGCCAAATTAGGATTTGTCAGCTTTGTGGGGTCTACGATGAAGGCAACTTCAGTTCAAAAAATGCCTGGACTTATCTGGTTATCGTCAACAATCTCTCTCAGCTTGTAAGTACCTGTTTTGTCCTGAATATTATGCAAGAATGTCACATGATCTTGATGTCGTGAGAGCGGAGTGAGTCTGCAGTTCCATTCAGGAACCAGACAGAAGTAAAAGGAAGAAAAAGTCTTAACTAAAGCCCTGTTGACAGAGCCATCATTATGGGTTTTTACCAATTCATTTGCTGTGAAATAAAACAAACCAGACTTTACAGCCTCTCATTGGTGTTTATGCTGCACATGAACAGTAAACAGCTTAGGGAGCATGAACTATCAATAATTTTTCACTGTTGTTGCTTCAAGATAAACGGTAACCTGATGATCTAATGGTAATGTGCTAACTTTTTCTCTCTTCAGTTTGCCATGTACTGTCTTGTGCTGTTCTACAAGGCTCTGAGGGAAGAGCTGAGTCCTATCAAACCTGTGGGCAAATTCCTCTGTGTCAAGCTGGTGGTTTTTGCGTCATTCTGGTAAACCGTTCTACACATTTAACACTGTAATAATTTGGATCTGCTTCTAATCAAGTTTAGTTCCCATCTTGCAGGGCAGTTTTCTAGAATACACTATATAGTGACAAAATAATAATTTTGAAATTGATAAAATAAGAGAAAAAAAAGTTAAATGTGGACACATTGCATTAATTTTATTGAAAAATAATTGAATGTAATCTAAAATTCAGATATTTATAAAATAGACATTATATCGTAATAGACAGTACTATATAATTATTTTTTTTCAATTTTATTAAGATTTTATATTCAAATCAAACAAAATTAATAGTTATTATAATAATTCCCAATACCCATTTTAATTAAGTCATCTTTTATGATAATTTCCACCATATGATGTTTTAATTCAGTTCTTTTATCTGTCTTAGGCAAGCTGTGGTTATTGCGCTTTTAGTGAAGGTTGGTGTGATCTCAGACTCGCACACCTGGGACTGGGACAACGTGGAGGCTGTAGCCACTGGATTACAGGTATGTATACCTTGATCTCAACATTAAACTCAATTTACCAGAAATGGGCTGGTGGTGAGACACAATAATACTCATATAATATTATTCTTATAGTTATATATATATCTTTGACTGGCTTACCATGTATACAATCCACCATTGTTAATGCAGCACCATTAATGAACTTCTGGTTGCACAAGAGGAAGTAACCTTAAGATTAAAGGTCTGTTTTCCTGTGTTCTCACAGGACTTCATCATCTGTTTGGAAATGTTTTTGGCAGCCATTGCCCATCACTTCAGCTTCACTTACAAGCCCTACATACAGGAAGCAGAGGAAGGTTCTTGCTTTGATTCCTTCCTGGCCATGTGGGATGTCTCAGATATACGGGCTGACATCTCGGAACAAGTGCGCAATGTCGGTGAGTCACGACACAGTCGAGGGTCTAAGATCTATTTTGAATTCTTACAAAATACTTCATCTACATTAAGCAGTCATATCATATCCCCCCCCCCGAACAGGAATCAGTTTGTGAAATCTGTCAATACCCAGCCCTATTTCAAACAGTTATTCATCATATCTATGTCCTTGCTTTGTGTTTTTTTTTTTTCAGGGAGAACTGTCATGGGTCGTCCAAGGAAAACATATTTCGGTGAAGAGGTTTCCCAGGACGAGAACACAGGACTGCTGTCAGCTGGTTCTCAGGATC
This sequence comes from Onychostoma macrolepis, assembly GCF_012432095.1. NCBI lineage: Eukaryota > Metazoa > Chordata > Actinopteri > Cypriniformes > Cyprinidae > Onychostoma > Onychostoma macrolepis. The sequence continues at coordinate 22,539,654 of NC_081155.1, read as the reverse complement.
CAGGCGTCGAATCGTCCTCTACCCCTCCATCCCCTAAGGGCCGTTACCAGGGCATGGGCCACACCGTAACCCCCCACTCCATCTCTGCTCCTGCCAACCTTGGCAGTGCACCATGGGAAGGAGATGTGGATGATATCACGCCTGCTGTGATATCTGGCGATCATACAGATCAACAAGGCTCAGACTATGTAGCAATCGCTTAGCATCACTGAGCTTCAGCTACCAAATAGTTAACGCACATCGATCTAATGTGCGTTAACTACCGTTTCTAATATATGCAGCCGCCGTTAACTCTGGTAATTATTCATACTTGTGGTTAATATGTGTTCAGAGAGGCTCGGTGAAGCTTAGGTAGCAAGAACACATATGAAGGACTTGGGTAGTGTTGGTCCTCCGTTTTTATCTCTGTTTGGCATTGTTTTGCTGAAAACATGACCAAATTACAAACTGACCTTAGAGCCAAGCACAGTAATTCTCCAATACCAATTTAAATTTTTCACATCATCAGATAATGGTTAATTTAAGGCAGCTTTATGAATGTTTTTATTCTAAGAAACACTATGTATTGATAATGCTACTTCAAAATGTCATTGACATCCTCCTGGATTTCATCGTCATTTTAGGTTGTTTTTTTTTCTTTGTCATTATCAGTGATACTTTCACATTTTTATCTGTGAATACAAATACGTTTTAAGTAATATGTTTTAAGTGTTTTAAGTTTTTTTTTTTTTTTTTTCCTTCCACGGAGCAGCACCTTGATCATGGACAGTAATATCAAATTGCCAGGATGCCATGGAGATTTACAACCTTTCCTCTCAGCAGAATATATGCATGTGGTAAAGCAACTACAGTTGAAACATTGGCTCTAAAGCATCAAAATACAGAAGCACCCCTATTTCTGCCTAATTCGCTTCAGAGCTTTGCAACCTCTCCTGGACTGCTTGCCTTCAGAACAGCTTCATGTAATTGTTAACACATAAAAACGCATATGTTAGTGGTCTTTCTTTTGTCCTTCTCGAAACGTATTTGTGTTTTTATTTTTGGTTATTTTAATAATTATACAAAGAAATTAGGTTAAAAACAATTTAATTAATTACTGAAAATTTAGAAGACTAAGTTCACCTCGGGAAATTATGCAATGTCTAAATATCAGCCAAAGTTGTCTTATTGTTAAGAATTTTTTTTTGGGGGGGGGGTAGTTTTCTTAATGGTTTCAACGAGCTGTCAGTTTTTAACATCAGCTGCACATGAGATATAAATGTCAGATATAGTATAACAGTAAGGGCAGATTGTTATCATTGCAGAAGTGGACCTATGGGAAATATTCCCATTTCTTTGTTTTTATGAACTGTCATGTGTCTCTCTGATCCATTCAGAGAGATGCATCTTCTGCAACGGTTTGTACAGCTGTTGTATTGCCTTATCTAACAGTGGTTGTCACAAATCATTAAACTTCACATGGAAATGTGTATTGAGTATTTCTGCTTAATTGCCTTCCATCCAAGTTCAAAAGCATAGTTCACCCAGAAATCATGCCATTCCAAATATGTATGACGTTACCATTGCCTTCCACTGTACAAAGAAAAAATGCTTATCCTCAGTCCAATGCAGAGGATCCATTGGTGATTAAGTGATGTAATGATACTATTTCTCTAAATTTGTTCCCATTAAGAAACAAACTCATCTGTATCTTGTATGGCCTGAGGGTGAGTTAATTTTCAGCACATTTCCATTTTTGGGTGAACTTTTCCTTTAATTATACCTCTAAGAAGCATCAAGCCACACAGTCATGGTGAAATTATTTTAATGTAAAATGTGTGCTTGTTTTTAAAAATAATAACTTTTTTTTTTTTTTTTTTAACCATACAGCAATTAAAAAATTGCCCATTAGCAGCAATTCACTGATTCTGGTGTTATATCAATACAGGAGACCCCTCCCACATCATGAGTCACTGGTCACAGGCTCCGCCTCCCTGATAACATCATCATCCCCCAGCCCTTCTTTAACAGCTGTAATGGAGATGCTGCTCTTATGGAGCTGGATGCTGAGCTTGACCCATTCTCCTCTGCTGACCGTCAGGGGCTGCTGGAGGACCACCGCCGCCTGCTTCCAGTGAGAGTCCTCACTGAAGGTGCTGACGCTGTGCTCAGAGTCCAGGTGGATCTGGTACCAGAAGGGAATGGCAGTCACCTTGCCTGAGGTGTTGACCCGCACCTGCCAAATGCACAAAATAAAAGGCAATTTAATAGACAGTCATGGGGCTACTAGAGGGCTTTAAAATGACTTAAAAGGATTTAAAATTAAACAAGTTTAAAATTGTTAGTTTTTGAATGTTTGTATATTGTTTAGTTTTTAGAATTTTCAGTTTTCATTTTAAGTTGTTAAATTTTACTTGGCTTAATTTATTTTTATTTCAGTTTTAACCACTTTAGTAAGGCAACATTTCTATTTTTTTGTTATATTATTATATTTTATTATATAAAATGTGTAATGTAATTGATTACGTTACTTACTACAATTTTTGTCATGTAATTTGGAATCGTTGATGGATTACAATTAGTAAGTAATCTACCCAGCTATGTGTAAAGCTTTATTTCAATTAACAAAAACTATTTGAACAATAACAACACAGAGAGAGAGAGAGAGAAGCCCAAAGAACCAGAACCCAAAACTCACTTTGACTTCGTTGTCGGTGTAATTGGCAGTGCTGTTCATGAGGTCCAGTGCGAAGAGTTCTACTGGTTCACTAAGATGTGTACATTCAAGTGTGGACAGGTCCAAAAACACATGAACAGGTACCTAAGAGAAGAAAAAAACAGACATTTTATTCTTTAAACACTTTAATTCTGTAATTTGCAGAAACCACAGAAAATATTTATTATGCATTACATTTCTCTCAGTGCATGAAATGGAAAATCTGATCTTTGATAAGCTGATAATCCATGGTATCTCTCCAACTCTTTCTGTTAGGATGTGTGGCATTTGACAATACTGTATAAAGCATCTATAATTAACCACATAGCAGAGGTGGTGAATAGAATTTTGGAATTTGAACTACAATGTGCACTCGAGTTCTCAGTTCAAAGTGGAGTCTTGTAAAAACAAACTAAAAGCCAAACAATCATGTTTACACAAAAAGGCTAAAAAGCCACTCTGATTACAGAAGAGCAGTTTTGTTTAGACCAGACACACTGAAAAGTATATATGATCAAAAATAGTGAAAACAGCAATATTGTGAAATATTATTACAATTTAAAATAAATGTTTTCTATTTTAATATATTTTAAAATGTAATTTCTTCCTGTGGTGGCAAAGCTGAATATTCAGCATCATTACTCCCGTCTTTGTCACATGATCTTTCAGAAATCATTCTAATATACTGATTAGCTGTTCAGCAAACGATTATTATTATTATTATTATCAACGTTGATAACAGTTGTGCTGCTTAGTATTTTGGTGAAAACTGTGATTATATATATATATATATATATATATATTTGTTCAGGATATTTTGATGAATTAAAAACTTTTTCATTTCATTTTTTTAAAAAAAAAATTAAAGACTTCACTGTCACTTTTGAACAATTAAATGTATTCTTAGTTAAAGTATGGATTTTTATTTATTATGTTATTTTAAATGTATTTACATATATTTTATTTTTTACATTTATTTATATAATGTTATTTATTTATAAAAAAAACTTTTGAATGGTAGTGTACTATAAATCAAATATTTTACAATTTGTATGGTTTGAAACGATTAAAATATGATTTTTAAAAATGTATTTCAGTCTGAAAGGTCAGAACGGATCATATACAGTGTGTGGTCTTGTCTACAGCTTTTTGTAAATTCACTTTTTTTTCTTGCTATTTCCACATATAATGAACTTTGTGGTATTTGAATGCAGTAAATTGTGAAGCAGTGAACAAGTGAGCAGTTTTGGGACAAAGCACATGTGAATGTGTAAAAAAAAAAAAGTAATTTCGTGCACTTCAAAACTTTCACTTTTTAAATAAAGCACTTGCAAATTATTATGGCAACCAACATAGATATATAGATTTGGTTTGTAAATTAGATTTAGGTGCAGTGTTAACAAAGCCTATACTACATTGTACCTCAAGATACCAGAGAACGTTCCTGAGCAAATATGGGACCTTAGACACAAGGACAAGAGATAAAGAGTAAGCACAGTATTGACAGAGCCAACCATACTGTGAATTGATTGATGAATGGAGCAATGTTGAACCCGAGAGTCGGCTCTGTTCCTTGAACGGCGCTTTCCCGAAGCAGCGTGTCAGACTCAACAAGCATCCCGTGGATCACAATGCGCTCTGGAAAAATCTGCCCACCATCCTCCAACAAACACCTGAAATGTTCACAAAAAAACTAGTTTAAACACCAAAAAAAAAAAAAAAAAAAGAACTAACCATACTATGATTTAAACTCTTACCTAGCTAACGTTGCTTTCTCCAACAGTTTCTGTCTAATAAGGCCACAGATCTCTATGCAGTCAAGTATGATGGCGCTCCAGAGCTTCTCGGTTGCTGGCCGTTGGAGAACCGCAGAATCATCCTCCACGTGACTTAACCAGAACTCCAGTGCGCTTTCAAGCACACCGTTTCCTTTGGCCAGCAGTCTCAACATAGTCTGGTGATGCTCTTTCTCCACTGAACTGTAGGCTTGAACCAATCCAGGGCTGATATGTTTGTCTTCACTTGAATCGAAGCCTAACTGGGCTGCCATCAAGGAGAGAACAGAAAAGCCCTCGGAGACATCGAGCACGTAGATCGGATCGAGTTCTGTGTCTGATGGTTGTGACCTCCCAGTTGACTTAAGAGAAACCAAAAGTTTGCTCATGGCCTTCTGGAAGCTGTTATGATACGCTGTGTTATTGAGGAGGGCGATCTCTGCCGACTCCAACATAAAAGCACAAGATGGTTTCTCCTGGTTGGTTTGAAGGCTAGCCAGAGCACTGCACAGCTCAGCCTCAGGGTTTGCAGTGAGGATCTTGGGAGTTACGTTGTCCATATGGAATGTGTGTCCATCTCTTATGATAGCAGCGCAGCATAGCCTGAGATAAGAGTCCTTACAGGAAACCTCCACCAGTACTTCATCACCGCATTTCACAGTGTCTGGGGGATGATACGAGTTAAAGTCAATTAATTATTTCTATTAAACTGGCTGTAGCTTAACCTAATTGTCTTCACACAACCTCAAATGATGCATATTCAACACACGCGCGTGCGTGATTAGCATTTTGTTAGCATTTTGCTAACATGTTCTCAGCATTTTTCTAACATGATTAGAATGTTGCTATCATGTTTTTAGCATGCTTAGCATGATGCTAGCATGTTTTAGCATGTTGCTAGCAAATTTTTAGGATTAGCATGCATGAATGAAAAAAATCCAGCTAAAAGCAAGTAAAACCAGCTGATTTAATAATAAAAACAGCTAAATCCAGCTGATTTTTATCAAAAAAAAAAAAAAAAAAAAATAGCTAAACCCAGCTGATTTGGGAAGAAAAAAAAACAGCCAAAACCAGCTAATTTAACAAAAACAGCTAAAAACATCTAAAACGCACTGATTTAGCAAAAAGAAAAAAGAAAAAGGTAAAAACCAGCTAAACACAGCTTATTTAGTGGCCAAAACCGCTTTAAAACGAACCTGGGAGACCAGTCAAAGCTGGTAATGTGAAGTTTGTGAGACTACTTCCTGTTCTCTTCGTAAGAGATGGCTTCTGATATTAATGCATCAAGAAATTCATTGGCATGACTAGTTCTAGAGCAGTAGTTCTCAACTACATTGTCCACAACAATATTTAGAAGCCCCATATATAAATTTGGAGTGTCAGTATGATAAAATATAGAAGTATAATTAAAATTTAAATAATTTTCTGTATTCCAGATGTAACATTCCTCAGAGTTCAAGGTTTAATGAATTAATTTTCATAACGTTTTCAGTTGAAACTGGATATGATTAATGAATATTATATTTATCTGCGCACATATTGTTTCTTTAAATAATTTTTTTAATTCACGTGCCCTCATAATCTTTAATCAAAAACATCTTCCCCTCTTTCCGACAACAACACATGCTCTGATGGACAAAATCCCACCCTACATTTTTTATACGTCACAATAAAGAAGAAAAGACCACAATCCCATTTCATGCCTACTTCAAGCGATCTTTGAAATTTGCTGAGGCCCCCATTTTAGAAGCATTGTTCTAGAGTCATGGTCATCTGTATACTTCTTATTCTCTATATTTTTACATTAACACAGTAGCTCTTACTGAATGGACTCTGTATTGGATAGATGGCCTGCTCCCAGCATGTGTCTTCCTCTGGGCCAGTGGACAGGTGGTTGTCCTGGTCGAGATGTAGCTGAAACCATACTGCCAGAGCATCTAGAACACCCTCCTGGGTCACATACAGTCGCAGCTGTGTCATCTCTCTGGAGCAAAGACCCTCCAGCTCCTGCAACACAGAGAATGCTTAATACCACTTACTGCAACCATGCCACTTTAGGTATTTCAGTTGTGTTGTTTCTCTCCCATCTGGCCCATGTTCACTGTATGTCTCTATTACACTATACACAATCCAAAGTTTAGGGTCAGATTTTTAAATATTTTTGTCTCTTACGCTTACCCAGGGTGCATTTACTGGGTCAAAAATACAGTAAAATAAGTAATATTGTGATATATTATTACAATTTAAAATGACTCTTTTCTATTTTAATATATTTTAAAATGCAAGTTATTCCTGTGATGACAAAGCTGAATTTTCTGCAGCCATTACTCCAGTCTTTTTTCAGTGTGGCATGATGCTTTAGAAAGCATTCTAATATGCTGATTTGGTGCTCAAAACACATAGTTATCGATGTTGACAACAGACAGACAACATTTTTGTTTCAGAATGAATAGAAAGTTCAAAATAACAGCATTTATTTGAAAATGACATTGCAAATGTCTTTACTGTCACTTTTGATCAATTGACTTATTGCATGATCAAAAGACACTTTTATTTCAACACTCAGCTCTATATTATACTGAGTTCTATACCTGCACATTGTTGAAGTCTATGTCCAGAGCTGTGAAAGGTTGTGTGAGCTGAATGTATCCTCCACGGAGGCGGCTCAGTCTTTCAGTGGTGTAGGGCTCAGTGCTGTCCTCAGTATCAGCCAGACAGCTAACAGGACTATAGATCTGTCCTACTGCAGACAGATCCAAGCCTCCAACTGAAGACGCATACAGCCTGCAGAAGGTTGATTAGTAATTCAATCACTAAATGTTCACTCTAATCTTTCTAAGATCATACTCCAGAGCCTGCTTCTTTGGTATTGTGTTAACTCTTTAAAGAGAAGTGTAATACAAACTTTATCAATGTGTCACTCACACATAAGCAGCTTTGGTCTCTCACCTGTGATGTCTACGGATCTCACGGCACTGAACAGCGACTCCAAACACAGTTGCACCAGCAGGTATAACCCGGCCCGTTTGTGAGGGACTGGACAAGGGTTGTTGAGTGTTCTGTTGAAATGATTTAATAATCAATTGTTGTGAAAGACTTGGAAGCATTATTTATAATGGACAGAAATTTATTAATTTATAGCAGCTTTATACAACTGTATATTTTTTATAGCCATCTACACTGCTAACATATTTTCTAAAAATGACTTTAGACCTCATTCACAAACATTTATGTATCTCAGCCACTAGGCGTCCCTGTTGTCCAAAAATGTATATAACTTGAGGCTACTCTCTGACACTGATATGAGAAAAAGCTTAGAATATTTTAAGTAAGGATTTAGAAGAAAGGATCTGGTTGTAGTATGGCAAAGTATGTAATCTTTTGCCAAGCATGCTATTAACGTTGGTGCAAGACAACTTGACATTTTCAGAGACAAAAATCTCTTAGTCACTGACCACGGCCGGATAAGCATCGGATCAGACAGGATAAAACCATTTGTATAAAAGGATTACACTATAATCAGAGTTTAATTTGTGGCATCACGTGACCTCACTGTAGGTTTGCTGATCAGAACAGTCAATGCCGCATACACATACAGAAATCATTCAGAAAGTGACTTACAGGTGGAGGTAAAAGTAGGTGCTTCCATGCATGGATCAGCGTCTCAATGATGCCCTCACCAAACAGCCCTGCATCTACCGTCTCTGTTACAACCAGTGACACTCTGAAGAATGGAACATAAATCAACACAAATGTATGAAAACATCTGCCATTTAAACTCAGTTAAGACATTTTGAAAGCAATATTTTTTTACAAATAATATATGATATTTTATGGTTTGGGTCAGTGTGATTAAAAAAAAGAAAAATTAATGCTTTTATTTAACAAAGACAAATTAAATTGGGGGGGGAAATATATTTTTGTTGTTCTTTCTATTGATGAAAGAATTAAAAAAAAAATGTAGCAGTTTCTACAAAAATTATACGAAACAACTGATTTCAACACTGTTTCAACACTGATAACAATAAGAAATGTTCCTTGAGCAGCAAATCAGCATATTGGAATAATCATGTGACGATCATGTGAAGACTGGAGTAATGGCTGCTGAAAACTCAGCTTTACCATCACTGTATTTTAACATTTATTAAAATAGAAAACAGTAACTTTAAATTCTATATTTCACAATATCACTGTTTTTACTGTATATTTTGATCAAACAAATGCAATCTTGATGAGACATTAAAAAAATCTTACCATACTTTTAAATGGTAGTATAAATTATATATATAAGATTATATCATAAGATTTATGCTTGAAAAAATAAAAATAAAACTATGGTCAGTATGAATCTGGTTACTATATAAAGAAATATTTACCTGTTTGGAATGTCTTTTGGAATGTTCATATCTAGAGACTTCAGGTGAACAATCTTGATGCTATCTGCCATCCCATTGGCTGAGAGCACCTCGCATGCCAGCTCATACATTGTCTTTGACAGCTCACAGGCATAGACCTCAGCAGCACCTGCCATCTTTGCACACATACTAACATGCCAAACAAAAAGCATTAAAGCAAACTCAACTGTATATCAGTCGAAGCAGACATTTGTTAAATAACAATGTTATGTAACAAGTTTCTGAAAAATCTCACCCGAGGATGCCTGTGCCAGTTCCAATATCCAGAACAGAGCTGCATCCTCCCTCAACAGCTTTCTTAATAGCCAGCTGGTACTTGTGGTTTCGCCCATGGTCATTGAGCATTAAGAAGTGCCAGCGTTCCACCAACCAGTTGGCAACACGGTAAAAGTTTTCCTTTGCCTCTGGGAAGTCTGGTCGGAGTTTAAGGGCTTTATAAAAATGCCCAGCAGCTTCATCCCGAAACCCCATTCTGGAACAAAAAAAACAAACAATTGACTCGGGGTCATGTTTGTAAATGAGCAACACAGTTTGAACAAAATTTGGGGTCAGTATGTGGTGTTATCTTTATTATCTTTAATGTCAGGCAATCCATCTCATGAACACTTGACAATAAACGTGGAACACACAACACTATTTATACACTTATAGACTTATTTATCCAACATACAGTACATACTTAGTTTACACTTCAAATTTGCACATAATATACCCGTTCATAAAAAACTGTCTATTGTAATATACCTGTACATACAATTGTCAATTTGTATATTGTTATTCACTATTTACATGTTCTATTTTTATTGTTTTTGTTCTGTCGCTGTCATTCTGTTGCACTGCGTTGGCTTCTGTCATTTGTAAACATACCTGCCAATAAAGCTCATTCTGATTCTGATTATATTGTTATTTTTGCCTATTCACTAAAAAACTCCTAAAAAAAAAAAATATTTGGTACTTTACAAATACTAAGCCACTATAATAATATAATTATCAACAACAACAACAATAATAATAAACAAATAAAAACCTGAAGAGATGCTCTCCCATGCTGTTCACTATAACCTCATCCACTGGAAACAACTCCATAGCTTGTTCATAGCAATTAAAGAGGTCCTGGATACGTCCAAGAGAGTCCAGCTCTTCAGCCCATTTAAACAGAGTAAATCTAAAGGATTCCTGTGAATACAAAATCACATATTTACCGGCCTTGCTATAAGGTTCTGAAGCTTTTTCAACTTCAGATACATCATTTCACCGCCACACACTGTTACAGTAAACAGACTGATCAGGCAGACAGACTAAAACATCAAGGAAGCATGGGGGGGGAAGGCAAGCTTACATTTGCAAAGTCTTTTAGAGCTGGAGCAAGGTTTAGAGCCAACAGGTAGTGAACAAAAGCAGTGCCATAGTCCTGACTGAACAGACACTGCTGAGCGCCTTCCAGTGATCTTGACACCAGCTCATTTCTCACAGCATCTTCTCTCTGAGCTCGTCTATGACGCCTCGTCCTCTTTGGTCTTGTAGTGGCATTAGGCATGTTTTCTGTGAATGACAGAACTGATCATGTACTGGATCATTACCTAAAATTGAATAAATTGAACGACAGACAAGGAATGCTTCCGGAAAAAATAAAATAAAAAAATCAATAGAAAATGTTTCCATCATTGTCAAATATAAGCACACAAATGATATAGTGTGAAATGTAACACGTTTCAATGTATTTCAGTTGATTTGAGTATACTGGATGTTTGGAGCTAGTAACTATATTCATTCATGTAATGATAATCAAGTATAAAATGCCTAATTACAAAGCATTAATAAGTATTACTTAATCCACCAAATCTGCCAGTTAAAATTTACGTACAGTAAATATAGCAAACGTAAATTTTCCTAATTTTCAAAACTGAACATTGCATAGTTTTCCTCGGCTGAAATAAGAAACCAGAATAATTATATGCTTCTATTTAATATGCTTTTTTTTTTTTTTTTTTTTTAATTTGACAATTTCAGCATCATTTGGTTTTTTGGATTTATGGTTCTTTACCTTCTCAGGTTTGCGAGTCGAGTTCGCCGGACTGTATTTTTTATGAATTCCCCTGAAGACTCCAGCCTGCCGCTGTCATTAAAACACAGACTGCGATTTAAACATTTTTCATTTAGTTTTGTCTCTATATTTATGAGCTACTTCAGAGCAGCTCTGCTCCTGTACTGCAGGTCCGCTCTGTGGAATCAGGCGGACGGAAACAACTTCCGCTCTTTTAGAGTTCCACATTAGATTTAAACACACTACTGACAGCCCAGTAGTATTATCGCATTTACGGAGCTTATTGAGACACAAAAAAATTGATACGTATGCCGAATGATTTATTCAGATGGAAAAGACGCAAATCCCCGTGACACCACTCCCGCGGCCCGTTATTCCCTCAAATATCCCGGGTTTCCCGAGAGCCAGGCGTGATGACGTGAAAGAGCTAAAAAAGCTGAGTCCTGCACGCGGCGCGGGAGGAGACTCGCGCGAGGCGACTGTCATTCGCGGACCAAAACCCTGACTGGACATTATTACCTTTATTTCAATAGATATCCGTGTGGCGTACAGCTGTTTTATCACACCTTGCGAGAGTTTAAACCTGGAACATACTTAATATAACGTTACCCAGGGCCAGGTTTACTTGGAAAGAGTTTTATTCCCAAGAGAACTCCCGACGCGTTTGGTCTTCCTAAAATATAACGAGGACGCGTTAGTAAAGGCTTTTTTGGACAGATTTCCGTTCCCTTTTTAATATTATTTCGTTATTCGACAAGTTTTTATTCATTCGTTGGTCGCTTTCTAACGGGATTTAAACGCTAGCTAGTCTGTAAACTAGCTGAGTCCAGTAAAAATGGGTTTGCACCCGTTGGAGTTCAGTGAGAGTTACCTGGACAGTCCTGCTTTCAGGGAGAAAATCAAAGCTCATGAAGCAGAGCTGGACAAAACCGGCAGGTTTATCAAAGAGCTGTATAAAGATGGAAAGAATCTCATCAATGCCACAAAACGTAAGTGCCATGTCATTTTATCTCTGCTTTTAAACTTGATGTGTAAATAATTGTGCTTCAAATGAGAATAAAACTTGCCATTCAGTCAACATGCGATCCAAACTATGCAAATGTCAGATAACGATAATATCAGCAACTCAAACAGGTCTTGTATTTTTGTCAAGGTCACTATGTCATTCCTTATTTACACTTTTACCAGAGAGCTTGCTGGAGTAGTTTTGCTGGTCTCGAGAGTGACATGGTTCATTTAGTGTAGCGCTGAGAAAATGAGCTTGCGTGGCATAACATTTGCTGACCTCATCCAGTTCTGGGGTTATGATTTACTGTACAATATCTGTGTTCAAATCACCAGGTGTCCTACAAGTCCGCTTTTTGGTCTGTTTACTTTATGGATTTTTAAAGAAACTTATGTAAGTTATTTTGAAAGGCCACAATTTTCTCAGTTCAGACATTTGCAGTTATGCATCTTCATTTGTGGCTTATCACCTCTGTCATGTGACCCAACCTTTCACCTTCACGTGTAAAGTTTTATTGTAAATATTTCATGTCCCTACCCATTATGCTTTTATTGTATTCTGCCTTTTTCCTAGCATTTAGGACAGGGCAGAACAAATTGGCTAAAAATAAAGCTTGCGTATTACGCCTTGGATGTTCAGACCATTTTTGGATATGTTTGAATTATTGGGATCTGCAGTGTCTGGGCAGAGTTATCTTTAATATGAGTGTTTGTTCTGATTGCAGGACACTTTTTTGTTTTGTGCAAATAAAAATGGAAAACCAAAAGTTTTTAGGTGCTGTTGAGTTTTATGCTAAATAAATTTTAGCTAAATGTTTCTTTTAGATGTTGTGGTTGGTTCCTCTTTCTTTTTTCAGTCTTGTGCGTTATGCACTAATAGTGTCACAGCTTCTAGATAATGCTAAATATGGCTAAATTAAGATCCGCAGGACAGCAGGCTCATGGTACAGCCCACACAACCGCTGCCCACATAATGATCATGGCTTGGTTAGCTTAGTTTTACTTGGCTTAAAACATAGGAAACCAAAGCAATCATCAATAATAACATACATAATTGGTAAACTGACCATTGTCGGGCCCTTAGGTTGATTTAGTTTGCTCATGGGTTTCCTGCAGGAATAAGAAAAAACTAGAAAAAACTTTATCCTTTGTGTCCACCCTTTTTTTTGTTTTTTTTCCCACATAATGTTTTTTGAAATTTCTAGTGCTGTCATGCAACAGGTATTGTGTTCAATTAGTGTTTATATACAGTACTTAAAGTATGGGTAATTGTGTACTTAGTTTTGAATTCACTCAGTCTGTTCAATCAGTTTGGAATGCATACTTCATACTATGACTTCCTCTTGCCATTTTGCAATATTTGTGTCCATGGTAATTCTTGCAGGTAATGCTGCATTTATTATAATTATTATTATGATATGTGATTTGTCAAAAGTGTCTACTTAGCCTAAACTTTTTTTTTTTTTAATCCAATTTATAAAGAAATGTATTCTCTGTAATGTCTTAATGTACTTTGAAATGAAAGCATAAAAAATAAACAATTGGGGGAAAAAAGAAATCATAGAATTGTTGTTTAACAAAACAATAAAATAAAATAAATAAGTTTTTTGACTTGTCAAAGTAACCACATTTTGAAGATTAACATTAGAGATCGACCGATATATCGATTTACCGATATTTTTCCCGATATTTATGCGTTTTTCCATAATCGGATATCGGTTTCGTAATATTGGATTCACCGATAAACAGCGCCATCTTGTGGGAGGCTTGAGAATTGCATGCAGGATAGCCACTGCAGCGCGTCTGAGGCGAGACAACAACAGCGTGCACAGGTACTTGATTTTCTGTAGTTAGTAAACTTTATTTAACATTTCAGCCATGAATGCACAAATTACGTTTTACATAAATACCTGATATGTAGGCCTAGTTTATGCAGCTTGTCTCTAAGAAATAGAGACGAACTCACAGAGTTACATAAGATAATCCGTCAGTCTGTCCCAATAAAGACATAACTTCGCCTGAATTAAATAATATGCAGCCATGAAAGAGCGCATGTTGGAAATAAAAGCGCTGAATTTAATTCTCTCTCTGTCTATATGCTCATCATTAGTCTCATGAAGCTGCTTTCATATTGCTGTGCACTCAGCTGGTTGATACTCAGGAAATGTTCCAGCACGGCCACCGCATGTAACTTTTAAGAAGATTCACTGGTTTAAAACGCCCTAAATAATATTAACATTTATTATATAATAGTGCTGTCAATCAATTAAAAAATTTAATCGCATTAATCACAGTCGTGGACTGTGATTAATCATGATTAATCGCAAATTTAAAGTACTAGGATTTACCTGTAAATGTGTTGAAAAAGAAATGCATGACAAACTAGTTTAAGGAAACAGAACCTTTCACACTTCTGCCAGGTATGAGACATAATCCTTATTATTCTTTTATCATTATTCTTTTGTTTTTATTCAGCCATTATCAGCCTTTATACTGGCAATAAAACGTTTACCAAGCCATATCGCTTCAATCCCAGTATACATTTACCCAACTATTATCAAAAGTGTTTCTAAATAAATACAAAACATTTCTTGCGACCTTAAATAAAGTATTATGACAAAATGCATTATGAAGAAGAATTTGACCTGTTCTGCAGCTGCATTAGAGCTAATATTAGCATCATGCTACATAAGACAATTTATGAGATTAATAGTACACTTTTACTCAGAACTCACTTCAAACCACCATCGAGTGTTTGTAATAACTTCCTTTTGCGATCACATGTGGAATTTGGTCATTTACTGTTGTTAAAATATGCTATTTATAGCCTTTTATATCGCTGCACAAATTAGCATTTCAGATATACACATTCATCTAAAAAAAAAATTAAATACAGACCATATCCTATCGTAATCGTGTGTTTATTATCTTATATAATCTATAGTGGCTGTTGTCATGTTTATTTCTGCTGCTCTGCTGAAACTCACGTTGTTTGATGTTACAACCGACTCTCCGTTCTTAAGTTGTCAGGGATACATTCCAAGTATAATATAATACACATTAGTAAAAGGATCTTTTTTAATTTTTATTTGTCTATATACACTTTGGGCGGCCGCGGTACATTATAAAAGTAGCCCAAAAAACCGCAACCCACGGCTCTGTAATTTTTCCCGCGACTGTATTTTCAAAATAGCACTTGTGCCGTGACCCTGGCAACACTGGTTTGCTGTAACCTCATCACACAATGATAGATAACCTTCCGCGCTGCGATGACGGGAAGAAGTTGGGGTCAAACCTTATCAAGCGATTAATTTGCGTAAAAAAAAATATTAACGCGTTTAAATTTTTGGGATTAATCGCATGCGTTAACGTTGACAGCCCTAATATATAACCATTATTTCGCTAATAAACATCTAAATAAATACAACTCTATGGAAATTAATTATTTATTATCTCTGTGATTGATCGCAGTAGCCTATAGTTGTCAGCTGTCAGCAGGCATTTCATAATCTAGATTCTAGAACGACAAAAACATTATTAATAATTCTGATATAACATGCCAGTTGAGAAATGCAATAAAATACAATGTTTTGTTATATTCCAATATTCCAGAGAATATTATTCAGTGAATTAACATTATCCAGTGAATTATTCTTCACTCTTTAGCCTATTAAACGGCTTATAAACCAACTAAAACTGTAGTTAAAAATGAAGTTGATATGACTCCTGTCTTTTATTTTCTCCATTTGAAAACATTAGACATTCTACATTTATTTTGCTTATTGTTAATATTATTGTTGCTACTGATGCTTTTTATAAATAAAGTGTTTTTTATTGTTGTAATATGAAGATTAAATTTAACATGAAAGACTGCTAATTCTCAAAACATTTTTTTTAAGATGACTGAAAGGAGGAAAAACCAAAGTGAAGTATGGACTTACTTCACTCAGTCTTTAATTTTACTTTATAACAGTAAATAAATATCGGTTCTGCATATCGGTTATCGGGCACAAAAATATGCAAATAATTGGTATCGGTTATAAAAGAAATCAATATCGGTTCGATTACTAATTAACATACCTGTTGCATTCGTTCTACGATGGAATATTTGGAGTTTGAATGGAGGTGTATATGTCAGTACTGCAACAGCCAGTAATCTGTAAGTATAGAAGCCAGTTTGAGCACTGAAAAGCTCTATTCATGGTTTCATTTTTAAAATCTGAACTACACTGTTGGGATCAATTGAGATCAAATAGAAACAATTGAAGCTTTAGGCCCTATCCCAAATGACTCAATGTCCTCACTTTAGTGACGTATAATGCTGGCAGAAATATTTATTTATTTATGTACTGTATGTATGTATTAGGGCTGGACCATAATATTCTATTATTCGAATATTCGTTCGGTGGGTTAGCATTCGATTTTCAATTTTGAGATTCAAATATTCTTTTTTTTTTTTTCAAACACCTGGCGTCCCCCGCAAAACGGTTCTCATTCGCGCTTGAATATGAATCGCCCATGAGTGAACGTCATGAACGTCATGATTCAGTTGATCTGGAAGAGAAGACAAAAATGCCTTAGACCTTAGCTGTGTGGGAGCACT
Source organism: Onychostoma macrolepis (assembly GCF_012432095.1). Classification (NCBI taxonomy): domain Eukaryota; kingdom Metazoa; phylum Chordata; class Actinopteri; order Cypriniformes; family Cyprinidae; genus Onychostoma; species Onychostoma macrolepis. The sequence continues at coordinate 22,523,117 of NC_081155.1, read as the reverse complement.
TTACATTGAGTGAGGACAAGACAAAGGCAGTGTGCCAAATATGCGATTTGAAACTGGCCTTTCACAACAGTGTACTGTAAGTAGTACGCCTATAGTATATTGTTGGTGTAAAAAAACAAGCTGCTTTTATCCGCCATGTTAATCAGTAATTTTACACATATGATAAAAACGTGCACTTAATTTGCTTGGAAAATACTTGCAAATACGGCAGTCATAAAATTTGTATTTTATTTAAACTGTTCGTTAATTAATATAATATATGTTGTTGATAGATGTTTATTATTTAGGGTGGGCCGCATATGGACCACAAACACCTCTTGTGTGAAAGCACATTTAACACCTTTGGTCGGCCACTCCAGTGAGCACTGCAAATTAGACACGCTTCCACTTAGATGACCTGAATGATCTCAACACAACAGTGTTATTAGCAGTGGAGCGTGCATCTTTCAAACAGACAACTGCTATAGCCATAATTCAGAATTACATACTACGGAATTAAGCATTTCAGTATAAGTGTCGGTCACCTTATTGGCCTTAGTAACAAATGACATTTGATTGTTTTCTTATGTTGGCAACAAAATAACATGACAAGAATTTTGGCAAAACAGAATATAACACAAACAGTTGGTCACCATGTTAGCAGAATTTTGCTTGGCATGCATACATGCTTCAATTGACTTTTCACTGACATTTGACTTTCTAAAGCAGGCAGTGTCCGGAGCATTCCTTAATGTTGTAGTGATTGGCTTTGCCCCAGTGCTTACTGCTCACTTGACTCTGTGCAGTGACCTAGGAACAGTTTACAGCAAAAATGCAAAAATTTGGACACTGATGGGCATTAAAACATTAAAATTTAAAAGAAGCTAATGCCCTTTCATAAAGAATTTCACAATAGGCAGGAGCCTATCATTCTTTCAAGTGTCATCTTGAGCAGAATTGGCCCGAGGTAAATAACCATGAAAGAGTCCAGTTCTTCCACCTCTGCTTGTTTTTCTTGTGGTTTTGAAATCAACCAAATCATTTGTTGTATTTTGAAATTCATACTTGTTTGATAAATGGCATTGATAATGACCACTAAGCTTTTAATCTTTGTCTCTTCTTTAGTGCAATACTGATTGGCAGCAAAAGAAGCAGAGCTTGTTTATTATCGAGAGTTTGTTTAAAGGAATAGTTAATAAAATAGAAAAAAAAAATCCTGTAATCACTTACCTTTATCTTTAAAACACAAATGATACAATGTATACTTAAAATAACTAAAAAAGACATTGTACTCTCAGTATGAATCAAGCAGTTCGCTTTATATAATGAACAGATTTATTTACTTTATTTATTAATTTTTTTTAACATAGAACACATTAAATATGGTCAGTGGTAGCTCAGCCATACTTGCTCGATGCACAAGAACAAACCTCACAGGTTCTTGCTGAAACTCATTGCGTGACATGGGAAAATAAACCTCATAGGTTCTTGTGCATCATGCAAGCACAATTTAGCTTTATCATATTTGATGTGCTCTATCTATGTGTTGATCAATGTTTATATGTGATTAAATCTGTTCATCATATAAAGTGTTTGTCTCTCTTCAGAAGATTTTCAAACTTTTGTGTTGGCACATTGTCAAGATCGTGTTGTGTTGGCACATTTCTCAGTAGTCTGCAGTTTAGTGTAACTGAAGCCTTAATGCCTACTTTTTCCACCTTTTGGAAGTCTGGGAGGATGTATTTGGCCATGGAATCCTTGATTCAGAGGGACGTGTGACAACCAGGCTGTCAGCTGCTGTGGAACAGGAATCCCTCAGTGGATGAAAAGGACTCAGAGGATGCGCTCCTGTTTTTGTCTGTTTCCTCTGCAGAGCAGCTAGTCTTTGTCACACAACCTTTTGACTTGTCCTCGTATCCTCCCCTCTCCCCAGAGTCCTTGTTCGTCTATGTCCATAGGAAACAAATAGCGGGTTTTGTATTCCACAGCCAATGGACGCCTTTACAGTAACGGGGGGGAAATACATACATCAGCTTCTGCGGGGTTTGTTTTTGCTCTGCTGAAACGTTAAAATTATTTCCACATTTCAGGACACTGGAGGCAAAAAGCTGTACACTGATGTCTTCAAAGCAAAGCAAATAGACAGTTTAGTCTTTGCTCTCTGCATGTCACTTTTGACGTTTTATAAGCGTCTGTGAGATGTTCTCAACTCTTGCCAAGGATTGAGATTGGCAACAGTCTCCCAGTAATCTCAGTGCATTGTTTGCCAAACATCGTCATAATATTTCATTAAAATGGAATTAAAGTGGATATGAGATCATGGAAAGGGAAGGTTTTCAGGAGAAGAAATGAAAGCCAGAAATGAGCTTCATGTGTTGTGCAGATGCTTCTTTGCCTGGCAGAGAACACTGTTTTATTGTTGGTGTTTATGCAACATCATCACCACAGGCCTTATTCAGGTAGAGACTATATTTCATTTTATGCAATTAAAAAAAACATGATGTGAGTGATGTACAGTCCATTCAATGCGTCAATTCATTCTGTCTCAAGGTTGTGAGTCACATCTCATTTTCTTGTTTCATGTTTTCCAGAATATTCTGTTTGTTGGAAACTTTTTGGAACTTTTTTTTGAAAGGCGTCGCTTAAATGTTTTGTTGGCTGAATGACCAACAATTAGGTACAGAACAGTAACCTATTGAACAGACTGTATTTCCATCCAAAAATAAAAATTCCATTACCCTCACGTTGCTTCAAACCCATACTTTCCTTCATCTTCAAAACACAAATTAAGATATTTTTAAATGAAACCTGAGAGATTTTGGTCTTAAGAGGTTTTTATTTGCCTATAAACAAATCAGTTAATCATAAAAAGTGATCATGTCTCAGGTTCCATTCAATATCTTCATTTGTGACCCTGGACCACAAAACCAGTCATAAGTAACATGGGTATATTTGTAGCAATAATCAAAAATGCACTGTTTGGGTCAAAATTTTCGATTTTTCTTTTATGCTAAAAATCATTAGAATATTAAGTAAAGATTATTTTCCATGAATATATTGTGTAAATTTACTACTGTAAATATATCAAAACTTAATTTTTGATTAGTAATATGCATTGCTAAGAACTTAATTTGGACAACTTTAAAGGTGATTTTCTCAATATTTTGATTTCTCAATACTAGATTTGTCATGGTCTTATTGCTCTCAAGTGAGTATTCAAAACCAAAGACTACTATCTCAGTTCAGCATGTAGACGTGTTTCATCCCTGGAACGGCTGCAGTGGTATTCCACAGAAATGATCATATCTCTAACGCATTCGTGGAATTAATGCTGAAACTGAGCCCAGAGGGTTGAGGGTGATGTCATGTTCTGACAAAAAATAGTGTGCTTAATAAACTTGGAGATGTTTAAGCCAAAAGAGGCCTTAGGAGAGGAAAAGAAAGAAAGGGTGAGCAAGGGAGAGAGGGAAAGAAGAGAGGTCTGGAAAAGATCAGTGAGAGGAACAGGAAAGATTGGACGAAGAGATGGCCGTGTAAACACAGTCCTGCTCGTAATTTAGTTTGATGGTTAACTGTGCCCTCAGTGTCACAGCTGTAATATGAAGAAGACAGAAATTTTAAACATAGGACATTTTGTTGAGTGTAGTAAATACAAATAAATAAATAAAACAGAATTGAAAAACGTATTGGACTGTTCTGAACCTAGTGGGCTGGTTGACTGCACTGCATACTTCACCTAGTAGCGATGGGTATTGTTTACATTCTATCAATACCGATTCCGGTACTTAGGGGTGTGCGATATGACGATTTTTGATCGAGGATGATAAAAATGTGTCCACGATATGCTTTTGGAGAAATATCGTAGTATCGTGCTGCAGCATACGTTCTATCAATTACAGTTCTGGCGCCTCCGTATCAGTATACTGTACAACGCCACATACATTCACATCAGTGTTAACTCAGCGGTAGAGTTACTCTCACGGGACACTGCACTTAGTCGCAATCACAAAAGTACATTATTTGCGTCTGTTTTAAAGCCTTGCCAATTAAACATTTCATTCACGCGCTGGTCTAACGTGCGCTTTTTCTGAGCCCGTACACCTGAAGCGCGCGCACTAAGCCTGTCTAACAGCGCCTAAATACAACTAAGTTGTATTTTGCGCTATTACTGTCAAAACACACAAGGTTTATGTATAGACTCAGTTGGTTATGTCTAAAATGAAGGTAAACAGTTCAGACAAATGGATGCGTGCCTGTATATTAGATGCGTGCAGGTCTTAAAGGGACAGTTCTAAATATGCAGCCGACTGTCATTAAAGGGATAGTTCACCCTAAAATTTTCATTATTTACTAACTCGCATGTTTTCCCAAACCTGTATTAATTTCTGTCTTGTGCTGAACACAAAAGAAGATATTTTGAAGAACGTGGGTAACCAAACAGTTGCTGGTCCATACTATGAAAAAAATACTATGGAAGTCACTGTGGACCAGCAACTGTTTGGTTTTCCACATTCTTCAAAATAGCATTTATGTTCAGCAGAAGAGAGAAACTCATTCAGGTTTAAAACTAATTTTGAGTGAGTAAATTATGGTATAAATATAAAACACTATGACAGAATCGGCAGACAGATGACAGAATTTGTATTGTTAAACCAACTAGGGCTGCACGATATATCGTTTCAGCATCGATATCGCGATATGCACATCCGCGATAGTCACATCGCAGGATGTGCGATTTTTAGTATACTGACAGTTATATTTATACTGATCGTTTTCGCGACAGCTATCGCATCACGCCACCCCGCGACGCACTGTCTGCACTGGACGCGGCGACCGTTGCAAATCCTTTGAACTTTGTGTCAGTACGTCATAAAAGAATGAGGGATTTACTCGCAAGGATTTGCCGTGTCGCGCCGCATCCAGTGTAGACGGCATCACTGATTATAATGGGTTCTATTGTATTTTGTCAGCGCCCTTTGTAGACACGGTGAGAGTCACTCAGATATATGTGAACACTGAATTCCATTCAGTTCCGTGTCTATTTGTGCCTGAAATGACACATAGGCGCGAAACTGTCAAAATGCATGTCTCTGCAAGTAACCTTGTAAACACAGTTGCTTATGGCTTAGGTGAAGGTAAAAAATTGATAAAGAAAATAGATAGTATAGGCTCACAGCAGTTTAATGTTCCTAAGGCTTTCAGTGTCATGAATGTTAATCAAACAGCAAAACACAGAGAAAAATCACTTTTGTAGCTTTAACAGATTTACTAGATTTAATTTATACAGTGTTATTTTACATTTGATTATTTAACCAGTATACCTGAATACTGTTAGACTTACTGGAAAAAATATAAAGCACTGTTATATCTTTGTTCTATTATATTTATCTATGTTTGTAATTTGTTAATTTTTCTATGCTGATTTACTCATCTACAATATTTTTTTTCCAAATAGAGCTATTCAAGTTTTTTTTTTTTTTTCTTCATATCGCAATATATATCGCAGAAATACAAAATATCGCAATGTGAGTTTTTCCCAATATCGTGCAGCCCTAAAACCAACAAAACAACAACAAAATCTTTAATGTTAAAACAACAAAACACAAAGAAAAAAAAACAACTCGCTACTCTTGACTGACAAAAATAAAATAAATAATAGTTACTTTAATAGGAATCAATTTATATAGTGTTTTATTTTTATATTTGTTCATTCAATTTCTTGAATGCTCCTACTAAATATGCCTATTGTGCCTGAAAATTAAACACTGTTTGTTTTATTTGTATGTTATGTGTATTTTTAATGTATTTTTTAATAACAAAGATAAAATAATGATAAAGATTTTCATCTTCGCCCACTTTGGCCTAAATAGGCACCATTTTTTTTCATATTTTGTTACCTTGAAAGGATTTGTCTTTATAATAGGTAAATTAGTTTGGCTGTACTGCTCAGACAAAATAGTAAAACCAACATGACAAAGAATTGTGATAAAATTGTGATATTTCTAAAAAAACATTTTCCATATCGCCCTCCCCTACCCAGGGGCGTACATTTCATCTGACAGTAGGGGGGGACAATAAACGTAAAATTTCTCAAGAGCAATTTTTGAAGGGGACACAAATAATACAGCCAAAATTGTACTTGTAAGGATAGATATGTGTACACAGCATGTGTACATAGCATGGAGACCGTGTTTAAATATGATGGTTCACCACACGGTCATATTAATTATTATTTTGCGTCATCCATAGTATTTTAGGTTTCGTCTGAAACCTAGTAACGTTACGTCTCTTTCGCATTAATTCAACCGCATTAAACCCACTGATCTGCCACTTAACATCATATTGAACGAAACCCAACAAGTAGGTCTACAATATTAGCCTAATATCAGTTCACACACAGGCTTATCGCCGTGTTAGCTGTAGTGGGTGACAAGCTACGGTATTAAACTTGTTAACCTTATAATCGCTCATAGAAAAAACATCGGATGTCATAATTTTTTTATCATGACTAATTTATTAAAGGGTTAGTTCGCCCATTTAAGACACAAAGTTGTATGCAATCCTTACCAGCACTATAGTGCATACACACTGACCCACCCTTTAGTCACCTCCCTGGTCAGAGTTCTGGCCGCTGGAAGTTTTTCAAGATAGTACTCCCGGTTAGTTTCCGGGGCCTCAAAACTGTGCGTTTTTACGTGAAAAAATTATTTGCATTTCAAAGCTTGATTAATTTACATCACAAAAAACACGGCTGACAAAATTCATACCTCAGTTTTAATCGGCACTATTTTCTTTCCATTTCTATCAATCCGCGCTGCTGTCAACGTCAACAGTGCGCACGTTCAGATCAGCTGTTAGTGTTTACACAATCGAATGACAACGACATAAAAAGTAGAAAATGAACAATGGTGCGAACTTGTAAATTCCCAGGCTGTGACCACAAGAATGTGCCGGGATCACCGTTCAGATTCCATCGTTTTCCAGTTTCGGATATAGCTACGAGACAGCTTTGGTTGCCATCGGCTACTCTGCGGGAGCTAAAATATCGAGAATCAAGGATTTCCGTGTGTGCAGTGCTCACTTCAGCGAAGACGATTACATCCCCAACCAAGGAGGAAAAAGAAAAAAAATGATTTTAAAGAGTTTTGCTGTACCAGTACCACGGGTAAGCTCTATTTACTAACTTTATGATCCAATGTCTAAACTGTACGGTAAACAAGCTGAAAATTACTTCATCATCATCTGTTCCGTCTGACATTGTGCTAAAATTGGTTTCGTCATCAGAAGTTTCGTAGTCAGACATGTTGTCAGCGAGTCGCGCTATCAACAGCTGATCTGAACGTGCGCACTGTTGACGTTGACAGCAGCGCGGATTGATAGAAATGGAAAGAAAATAGTGCCGATTAAAACTGAGGTATGAATTTTGTCAGGCGTGTTTTTCGTGATGTAAATTATTCAAGCTTTGAAACGCAAATAATTTTTTCACGTAAAAACGCACAGTTTTGAGGCCCCGGAAACTAACCGGGAGTACTATCTTGAAAAACTTCCAGCGGCCAGAACTCTGACCAGGGAGGTGACTAAAGGGTGGGTCAGTGTGTATGCACTATAGTGCTGGTAAGGATTGCATACAACTTCATGTCTTAAATGGGCGAACTAACCCTTTAATGATCCAGCATCATCTGTATTAAAGAGAGAGAATCATTTCACCCGATGTTTAAAGAGAATAAAATAGCCTTGACAGCCTAAGTTACTTACACATAACTAACTTGCTCTCTCTCACCGGACTGGTGTGTGTGTATCGGTAAAGAAGGAAAGCAGGCAGTGGACCAAACCACTGTGAGGAAAGGGAGGGGGGAATCAAAACATTTCTGAACTTAAAACGTTTTTTTGCGTTTATTTTGTTTTACTACTCACACAGTTATTTTAAGTATATTTCCATTATATTATTTTCAATACACAGAGTCGCTTGTAATGATATTTTTAGGGGGGACAAGCCTCAGATAGGGGGGGTCCTGTCCCCCCCGTCCCCCCCGGGATTTACGCCTATGCCCCTACCTGAGGGGCACCAGTGCTGAGAATTTTCCCAGCTTTACTAGCTGCTGCCTGTCTGTCAGGAAGCTGGTGATCCACTGACAGATGGAGGTGGGCACGGAGAGATGAGTTAATTTGGGCTGGAGGAGTGATGGGATGATGGTGATAAAAGCAGAGCTGAAGTCTACAAACAGGATCCTCACATAAGTCCCTGGTCTGTCCAGTTGCTGCAGAACACAATGCAGTCCCATATAGTGCTGGGCGGTATGACCAAAAATGTATATCACGGTATTTTTCAAAATTATACCAGTTTCACATTATATGACGGTATTTATTTTTTTCATGCATGACCAGGTGTTTACTGATTGAGAGAGGAAAAACTGCAGTAGATTGACTTAGAATGCCCTATTTCACTGTCATGATGAGCGAATATTGTAGAAAAAGTCCACACTAAATAGTGACTAAACATGACTCATTAATACATGTTAACCTGGAGTCACGCTCTTATAATCGCGACATCGTCTGATAAAATCAACATGCATCTAACGTTACACTAAAGGTGGTTTTGGCTATATTACTTTTTTGCCTCATGCAGCGCACTGCCTGCGTCTGAGTAACAAACAAAAAAGAAAAACAACAAACAAAAAAGTGCATAATATTAACAGACGAACTATGCTCATATTTATAATTCCAAACAGACCAAACACTCATTTACTTACAAGTCTGCTGCGGTACGGCCAGCTGAATGCAGGGCTTCTCAGCCGTTTACTGCACAGAACAGACGACGAGAGAGGCAACACTGCGCCGGGAGAGTCGGATCTCACGCTCGCGGGGCAGCACTGGCGACATCTTCCAACTGAACCATAGCTAAGGCTTATCCAAAAAAAATTGCTAGGTTTGTCAGTTTGTATATTCTATGGGGAAAAAAGCCGCTAAAAGGGTCTGAAAGTTGCTAAATATAGTGCTAAAGTCGCGCTCGTGTGTGTGAGATGCGGGAGCTGATGGCAGCGGGCGGTGGACATTGTGGATGAGTTCTTGTGTGTCAGCACGTTCTACAGCTTCAGAACTTTCACGTTTAGTAACACCAAAGACTATAGGTAACGTTAACACATACAGCTGTGTCCTCGCCACAATGCAATAGTGAAAAGAGACCCCTCTCAAACAGTGTCGGGTTCCGAACGTTATTTAAATGACACCGGTATTGCGGTATTTTAAAAATTAATATCATAAGAAAAATAAAGTATGAACCGGTATACCACCCAGCACTAGTCCCATATTGACTGCATCGTCCACATACCTGTTTGCTCTGTAGGCAAACTGCAGGGGGTCCAGTAAGGGTCCAGTGATGTCCTTCAGATAAGCCAAAACCAGTGAAACCAGAGCCACAGGTCTGTAGTCATTAATTTTGGGTTTCTTTGGGACAGGGATGATGGTAGAGCGTTTGAAGCATGAGGGGACTTCACACAGCTCCAGTGATCTGTTGAAGATCTGTGTGAAGATGGGGGGGGGGGCAGCTGGTCAGCGCAAGTCACCGTCTGGGCCTGGTGCCTTTCTTCTCTTGTTCTTTCTGAAGACCTGGCGCATGTCATCTTCACTTAACTGAATTGCAGGTGTGGGGGAGACGGGGGTTGCAGGAGGTGTGAATGGTGTTTTTTCAAACCTGCAATAGAACTCGTTCAGATCGTCTGCCAGTTGTTTATTCTCCACAGTGCTGGGGGATGGTGTCTTGTAATTGGTGATGTCTTTCAGACCTTTCCACACTGAAGCCATGTCACTAGAAGAGAACTGAATCCGTAGCTTTTCGGAATAATTCCTCTTTGCTACTCTGATCTCCTTTTCCAGTGTATATTTGGCCTGTTTGTACAAGACTCTGTCCCCATTCCTGTGAGCATCTTCTTTGGCCTGAGGGAGCTGTCTGAGCTTTGCAGAGAACCGTGGTTTGTCGTTGTTGTAGGTTAAATGAGTCCTGGTAGGAATGCACATATCCTCACAGAAACTGATATATGATGTTACAGTCTCCATGAGCTCGTCCAGATCGGTGGCAGCAGCTTCAAAAAACAGTCCAATCAGTGAGAGAGAAACAGGCTTGTAAATCCCGCTCTGCTTCGTTAGTCCATCTTTTTACAGTCCTTAATACAGGTTTAGCTGATTTCAGTTTCTGCCTGTAGGTTGGTATGAGATGAACTAAACCGTGATCAGAAAGCTGCCCGTGGGACAGAGTGATATGCATCCTTTATTGCTGTGTAACAGTGACCCAGTATATTACTGTCTCTGGTGGGACATGTAACATGCTGTCTGTATTTTGGCAGAGATTTGCTTTATTAAAGTCCCTGAGAATGATTAAAACAGAGTCCGGGTGTTGTTGCTCACTCACTGTGATCATATCAGCGATTTTCTGTAAAGCCGAGCTCACATGCGCTTGCAGAGGAATGTAAACACTCACCAGAATGAACGAGCAAAACTCCTGCGGCGAATAGGGTTGTAACAATATACCGGTATGATGGTCTATCGCGGTTTGAACGTGCACGGTTATCATACCGTAAACAATTGCATATCTACGGTTTAAAAAAAAAAATAATGAAAAAAAATAATTATTTCACTCGCGCATATGCAATTTATTTCTGCTGCTTCACTCTGCATTCACGTGGCTGCTTACATGCACCTGCAGCAGAGGAAATGGCAGAGACCGAGATTATATCTAATCTCCCTCCCCCACCGGAAAAAAGTTTAAATCTGCAGTATGGGAATACTTCGGATATAAAAAAAAAAAAACGAACGTGGGGTTGTCCTTGAGGACGGATCCAATTGGCAAAAAATGTGGACGCAAAGTGGCTGCAAAAGCAGGCAATACATCCAACATGTTCTCTCATATTCGCGGACACCAGCCCTCCATGCAAATAAAGGTATGTCTCATTTATAACAAGTTAAAAGGCCGTATAATTTCCGTGATGCAGAGGGAATCCTGGTGCAGTCGTGAACATGGGATTTACAGTATAAAGTTAACGAGGTTGTCACATAAAACGCGCAATCTGATGGATGGATAAATCAAAAGATATGAGTGGCGCCATTTTATCTACTACATACTGAAGTATGCATGCATGGCACTAATGGTGTTTTCAGCGTCTACATAAACCTGAACATCAGCAGAGCTGCTCTGAGAGAAAACCTAAATAAACATTTCCCAGTTTTATTTGAGACAAACCATTGTCAAATACACGCTGAAACTCAAAGGTCCGCTACGACCCATCAAAATAAAAGTTCAATTTAACTTGAAGTCATGACAGAAATATATTAGCATTGTACAATGTACTTAAAATTAAAAACCACAACAATAATAATATTCTTTATAATAATGAATTTATTTAAAAATTATTTTTAAGGAATATCATGTTTGTCCATGTTTTAACTTGGTTGTGCAGCTGTTCGCAGCACTTCTGTTGTGCAGCACTTTGCCAAAAATAAAAGTTGTTACATTTTAATTTGATAACATTTTAAAACATTAATTAAAATGTTAAAGTGTGATTATAGATATACATAAGGCTTATAACTTTATTTTTAAAATTAAAAAAATATATATATATTTCACAAGGGAGACTTACTTTCATTAAAATGGTTTCAAGTTTGTTGCAATAAAGGATTTGTTCACTCAAATAACTTGTTCTTATTCTTTTAAGAGTCATTGTTACTGATAAGAATTATTGTTTAATATATACCGTGAAACCGTGATATTTTCTGAGACGATTATCATACCGTGAAAATCTCATACCGTTACTAATCTAGCGGCGAATAGAACTGTTTGCAGTTAATGAAGAGTGTTTCAAGATCGGGACAGCACATCTTCTTTAACACAGTTACATCTGTACACCACCGTTCGTTGATGTAAAAGTACGTCCCGCCGCTGCGCGATTTTCCCCGTTGATTCTGCGTCGTGGTCCGCTGTAAACAGCTGAAAGCCCGGCAGACTTAACGCACTGTCTGGAATGGCGTCGTTCAGCCAGATTTCTGTGAAGCACAGAGCAGCAGAGTTTGAAAAATCCTTGTTTATCCGGGAGAGCAGAAGGAGTTTGTCCGTTTTGTTGGGTAGAGAGCGGAGATTCGCCAGATGGATGCTAGGCAACGGTGTTCTGAATCCGCACTGTCTCAGCTTCATGAGCGCGCCGGCTCGCTTCCCCCGTCTACACGTCCTGAAGCGTTTGTATATAATTGAATAATTGAAATCCGGTAAAAGATTTTGTGGTGTGTTCTGCCAAATGTTCAGCAGTTCATACCTGGTAAAACTGATCATGTTTAAGAAACAAATAAAACAGGAAAAACTAACAAAAACAGTACAAACACTAGAGAGCTAAGCACTGTGGCTGCCATGCACTGCGCCATCTTATTATATTATGTAAACAGTAATTATATAGGTCATAAAGCTCATTTTCACAATTTTTTTCTGTTGCACTCTGTATATTTCTCACTCATTTTGTGTGTAGTTTGTGAATCATTTGCACTGTTTGTATTTTTGTTGCAGAAGAATTTGTGCAATTGTTTTTACTAGCGGTGTCCCAGACTAAGGATTTTCATAGTCGAATCGGAATTTTCGAATCATGCCGATAGTCGACTGATAGTCGAATCATATATTTGGGGGCGGAGCAAAATACATTACCAAGAGTCAAGTCAGACATTGGACAGTCATAAATACACAAGGAAAATGTGCAACGGACGCCTCGCAAACGGGGTAAATAATGTTTTATGTTTTGATTAAAAGATGGTTAAAACGTCACCGAAACCCTTAAGAATTCACAAAATTTACAATAGTGCTCTCATTATAATGTTATGTGAGTTATAACGTTCTGCATTTCTGTTTTGAGCTGCGCGCGCTGAAGATGACCGAGTAGAATGAAGCATATGATAGCTGGTTTTCAATCAATGGGATTTAACTCATTTATCTCACATAGAATACGCTTCGTTATTTATATAACATAACAATATTACGACTTATAAGCTATCTGTACAAAATGCCCCGAATGCACATGAACGCGTCTGCACGGCTCTGAATGAACTCCTTTTGTGGATGCGTTCTTCGCACAATAAAATGCAGAAACACAACTAAACACTAAAAAAATCACAGCGTTTTATTATAATAGTGTCCTCATTATAATGCTATGTATATGACAGTGCCAGTCATAGTTATTAATATTCTGCATTGTTGTCCTGCTCGCACCACGTGCTGAAGAGATAATCACCGTATAGTACTACAATGAAGCACTTTACTGTAGCGTAACTCAACAAAATGGATCTTATACGAGATAAATAATATATACACAATATAAATAAACTGAAACGTTTTGAAATCACTTGTTGTACCCTACCTGATTGAAAAAAAAAAATGAAGTTGTCCACTCTGCCTGTGTCAATTTGAGTCTTGTTAAAGATTTAAATCCCTGCTGCCAAAATGCTCCTTCTGTTATGGAAGGATTTTCTGGACTATTTTCAAAAGCAATTGCAAATTGTATTTTCAATTGCGTTTTCCACATGTGGGCGCATAAATTGAGACATAATCCAAATGCAATTGCAAATCTTGCATTACCGAACGCACAGTGACTGCCACATTTCAAATGAAAAGGCAAAGTCCATTTGCAATTGTATTTCCCATGTCTTAGGAGTTATGAGCCTGTCATATTTAAATAGCAATATTAATTACCACATTTGGTTTTTCACTTTCTCTGCGTCGCGCATGTAACCTGCCAAAACTCAAATGAAAATCGCAATTCCTTTTGCATTTGAATTTCTGATGTCTACACGGAAAGCTGTCAATCATTGTGAGGGGGCGGGACTATACTAGGGGGCATGTTTGTATTGGGAGGTGACGTCACTCACAGATGACCGTGCCGAATGCTTTGATTAATGGAGCTAATCGGTAAAGGCTCTGCTAAAGGCAGCTGTCAGTCAGTTTGTGCCTGTGTGAAGGAACAGACAACCTTCTTGGCACAATACATAATTCTGTTTTTTTTTTGTTTTTTTTAAATAGTCCGGAAAATCCTTCCATACTCTGTCGGTGACGGATTGGAAAGCGAAACTTTAATCTATAGGGGAAGTTGGATTTATTCACGCAAGTTAAAATATTTATTTAAAGCTTCTTTCTTTTAAGATTGTTATTTACAGCATTATCATAATAGGCTGTATATTAACTTATTGGGAGAAAACTGGTAGTTCGATGTGAAATCAGACACTGAGCACCCCCATATAGCCAAAATGGCATGATCATAACACCCCGCGAATATTCGACTGTGAGATTGGGAATCGAATCGTCGACTATTCGGGGTCACCCCTAATTTTTACTATTAGCTGCACGGTTTGTGTTTGTTGTTGTTCATACTCAGATTGAAAATATATTTTTCTGAAAAAGTCACTTTTTTTTTTTTACTGTGTCTTGTTATTATATAACACTGATTCCATTTTCTATTGTTAGTAAACTATATAGACCTGTTTTTTCACTGAAAATCGCTTATAACAATATTGTAATAAATGGCTATAACTTGCTTGGGGAATGTTATATGTAGACACAATTTTATTTGGAAGTGTAAAACACCCAGATACAACTTTCCAAAGAAAAAAAAATCCAAACTTCAGGAGTTTCAGTTTGAGTACACCGTAAAAAACACACAATTGTTGCTTGCGTTTTTCTTAAAATTCTGGAAATTCATTCATTCTTAGAGAAAACAAAAGGAAAATTGGGACTTTAAATTAGCTAGACTGAAACTACAAGTTCTCCTGTTTATAATGATATATGGCACTTGATGCTGACTGCTAGAATAGGTCTGACAAAACAAAGAAAAGTGCAGGTGTGTCAGGTGCCCCAAAAATGTTCTAGGTCTTTAAGGTAAATAATAAACATTGAAAATTTTATGAAGTAGTACGCTGTGTGAACAAAGTCTTCAGATTGAGTTAAACTACCCAGCTCTATCTTTAGCTATGCATAATAAGAGTTAATATAATTGTACTTTAACTTGGGCCTCAAGTATAGGCATTCTGTGTATATAAAGATGGGTTGTTATCAGCCTGAACATGTTTCCTAATTCTCTCACACTCACACACACACACACACACACACACACACACACACTCACACAGTTTCACACTCATACACACACACACTCGGACAGTTTCTTTGATTTTTTTTAATTTATTTTTTTCTTGCTACAATGATAGCATTGGATTTTCTTCTGTCGTATAGCATTATTAATTCTACTTTGTAAATTGTTAGTGCTTGGGAATTAGCTTCTCTGTGTACCGTCTACACACAAACCCATAATGTTGAAAAATCAGAACCATTGTTCAGAAACCGAGAATTGTTTAAAAGAAAGAGCACCAATTGAGTGACATTTTGAGACTGTGTGAACCTGAAGAACAAGTCATGTGCCTTGCCTTTATTAGTCCAGAATGGACTTGACCTGAACCTTCCCATAAACCCATCACTATTACCACAAAGCCATCTCCATCTGTTCATTTTTACCATCATACCCCACATCCCATTGCATATTTTCATTACATAAGGCCTTCCCCCTTTGAGACTTTGGCGCTCTTTTAACTTGCACTCACAATTTAGTCTTATAAAGGTCTCAGTTGCTTTGTGTCCTTTTTTGCAGAAAGAAGAGAGAGAAAAATGAAACTCAGTTATTATAGTAATAGATGACTCTGTCTGTAAAACTTTAGAGATGGGCCTCTTGACCATTTCCAGGTTTTCTCCTAGCATGCCTTAAAAGGACTTGGTTGAGAGCACTGGGGAATGACTGTGTGGAACACTGAGATTGCACTGGTATTTATTCAATCCTAATATTAATATTAATCTTTTTGGAGTTTCATTCTCATGGCCAACTAGCGAATCTTATCTGTTTTGTGCATGCACAAAAACCTGCAGGTGCTGATGATGTACATTCATTGCATTCATGTACAGTCAAAGCAAAACTACTGTTATTTATTTATTTATTTATTTATTAGGATATTAACTGTGGAGTATTTATATGTTCATAAATATGCTAAATTCACAGATAAGTCAACACTACACTACAGATCATACAGATTAAATGTGCTTTTTATGTGCTGATTTTTAGGAATGTCATGGTAAATAATAGGTTGGCTTTATCTAGCTTGGCTTTTTCACTTCAAGGAAGAAGATAAAAATTTACATGCGAAGAGTCTGTGATCCCTCTCCCCAAAAGTACTTCAGGATACATTAAGGCTACATTCATTAGTTTGTTAGACACTGTACTGCCTTTTATTGACAAGGATCAGCATGTAAACTACACTGATACTTTTAGAGAGTGGTCTACACAATTCATTCCCTTGTGTGTTCTATAAAAAGGGATCACCTTGGGTGTCGAATCTTTCCCCCTTCTTCTGGCTTCAGACTTTTTCTGCTTCAGTTATACAGGTACTGATTCTCCTGTTGCCTCTGCTGGTAATAAGCGTGTTCCATTATGTAATTTTTGCTGTTCACATCACCATACTACTAGAATATCTAGGTGGCAGCCAATGAATGTGATTCTATTTGACATTTGGTGTAACATCATTTCAACATATTTCAACAATATATTGACGGGATGACCCGCACTGCATATATTTAACACACTTTTCTTTTCTTTTTTCAATGTAAAAAATATTTTACGAGTACAGTTTTCATCTTATGTGAGTGTAAACCATTCAGGCAATTTTCTTACCCAATGCAGAGAAATTAGCCTGCTTGTGAGGAAGAGGTCTAATCAAATTATTAGCACCAAAATACTTAATTTGATTAGACCTCTTCCTCACAAGCAGGCTAATTTCTCTGCATTGGGTAAGAAAAGTGACCTAAGCTGCTAGTGTCTTCCCTTAAATCTCCATAAATACAGTACTGATTATTACTAATTATATGATCATGCTGTAGGCTAGCTGGTTTATAGGTACGCTGAGCCTTGATTCTCTGTGACCCCACTGAACTAAACAAACATGTGGGTCTAATCAGGACGTCATTGTGAGTGACATCACTTTCCCAAATGAAGTTTCTGTTTTATATTCAGTATGTGACTCAGTGGGGAATTTCTGAGTAAATTCAAACCATACTGCTCAGAAAATCTTAATCCAAAAAAGGAACCCTTCTATATTGTATTGAAATCTGAAATAGTGTGATTTCAGTTTGAAAATAAGTCAGTTAGTTGTTCACAGAGTCTCATCACTGGGGTTGTACTAGGTCTGTTCCCATGTAAGGGCTGTGCGTGAACTGAAATAACTGAATTACTAAAAGTCTCTTCCCAGGCAATAAAGACGCACAGGTATTTCAGAAAGACTGCCCATGCCATTACTGTAAATTGCTTGAGATAATAAGCATTTGCTAAATGACAAGTTAGCAAGTGTATTCTAAGCATGCATTACTCATTGGTTCACAGTGCATATGAATGATTGCAGTGATTAAGACTGGGTGTGTTTCTTCAGTCCAAAGGCAGTTCGGCTGCTGAAGTGTGTGCATCTTTATTCTTGGGCACTCTTTTGTTCATCCTTTAAACTCCTGTAATGCCTTCAGAGAAAAGTGTCTCAGTGGAGTCGTACCTAACGGTCTCGTCACATTGACTGTACAGATGTTTTAAAAACATGGTTTCCTGCGATAAGCAATAGGAGGGGCATTTTCCTGCTTTTTTGTTCTTGTTTCCTGGGCTGAGTGACGTAAAGATGAACCGAGATAAACCACAAAATCATCATCAACACGTTTAGTAATGTGGATCTGTCATAGTAGGATTAGCTAATATTTCTTGTTTTTATTGTCTTTGTATGTATTTTTGCACCGTTGGTGTGACACAACTGATGCTTCACGTTTAATTACTCAGACTTGATAAACCCACGCATTGTTACGGGTTGCTCATCCCATGCTGTGTGCAACCATGCAAGACAGATCAAACGGTACACAAATTACAAAGGAGTGAGAGGTGTGTCTTGCAAAGAAATGTATGTGTAATCAGACACTGAGTTTTACACAATTTAGCCTGAGACTGTGTGTGTGTGTGTCTGTGTGTCATGTTTTGGCTGCAGTAAGTCTAACTTTGAGTACAGAAAGAAAGCTTTGTTTCCTTAAATGCAGTTGTTAGTTGAGATGTTAGTCTAATGTTTTACCGGAACTTTGAGAAACACTGGTGATGTCTTGTGAAATGGTCAGTTTTGGTGGTTAGACATTTGTGTGTGTGTGTGTGTGTGAGAGAGAGAGAGAGAGAGAGATATGGTTACAGAGCAGCATGAACATTCTGATGTATACAGTAAGACTATAAAAAGATATAAGTTATGACCGTTTTCTTTTTTCGGTTTTAAAATCACTGGTGCCGCAAGCCTTGTAGTTTCATTTATCAGCAAAGTGTGTCTTTACTCTCATTTCAAAACGTAATGTCACCTTAAATACAGGCCTCTGTGTTTGAAACTAAAATACGCGTCTCTGCCAGTGCCTCTGTTTTGACAATAAGGCACCAAACCCATATTTAACATCACCATAATATATAGGTTGACATGACGGAGTTGTCAGTTTCCTGGAACGAGTGGCTTTTTGCCAACATTTTAAGGTCTACGTAATAAATTTGTTATCAAAGCTATGGCGCATATTTGGTACAGAAAATTGTAATTTTCTGGCATAAATTTGACACAATATTTTGCTTGGGTCAGCACCAGGGTTTGGCTGTACTGAGAGTTTGACCTTAGAATCAGTGTTTCCAGGGTGTGTTGTTTTTGGTTTGTGTTTTCTGAATGCTTCACTGTTGAAGGAATTCCCTCGGATTGACCAGGGAATTTTTAGGGATTGTCAGTGGGCTGAACCTCCATGTGCGTGCTGTCAGCACGCTTTCTTGATTTTTCCCATAACACTAACAGATGCCCTTTCTGATTGTACATACTAAGACCCCTTCAGCCACATTCCCTCCAAACCTCCAAAGCAAATAAATGCTTCAAGCATTCCCCATGAATGAGCAGCAGACCTCAATGCCATGAGTCAGGTCTCTGACTGTCCTGTTTGTGCCTGCACTCTACTACTGGGTCAGCGTTGTTGTTTAGAGTCCGGAGTATACGGGATAGACCACTTCTCAAGTTTCTGAACTTGTTTGTCAGCTGACGTTGCTTAGATATAGAAGATTAGAAGATTGGTGTAGTTATTTTCTTAGTCTTTAAATGGAATTGTTCACGTTATGCAATATCGAGGATAGGGATGTGCGCTACGACTAATTTGACTGTCGTTTAAACGGAAGTTTTGTATCCGATTAGTCGACTAGTCTAAAAGCTAGAAACCCAAAAAAAAATGTCCAGAGAAGAAAAAAATGTGTGTCTATATAACAGCCTACACTTGAAACACTTAATCTTTGCATCACACTGTCAAATGCCTCAATGAAATCTGCTAAAAACAGGTCACAATTATGCCGTATGCTTGCCTCCAGTCATCATCATTTAATTTTAGGCGGTCGTTAAACGGAAAAAAAGGAAGAGCATACACTCAACATAAACCAGTGCATAGCTTATTTATTCAGATCAGCTGGAGTAATGCAGAAATGGAAAATCAATCAATAGACTGACAGAATTCTTCATTTTCATATAACGTTAGCCAACATATTAAAACACAAGTCAAAAACAATAGGAAAGTTTATCAAGGAATAGCATTAAAACGGCTTTTAAAAATGTATTTCATGTTGGCTATATTGTCTAAAAACATAACAATGCTCGTTTTACTTACTCAGACCATGCGCATTTGTTCAGTGAATTTAACATGTTAACGTGGTCTGGCAAAAGACGGGACTAGAGGCGATTCTGGAACTGAAGTCACAGGCACGCAGAGAGATAACTACAAGCAAGCAGTTTCGAAAAGAGCCTGGAGATCCCGCACCACCACCGAAGTCGTTCTTCGTTTAGAGGAATAGACGGCGCGGATGGGATCGCGGACCTCAGCGGCGGGTTGTAGTGTATGACATGATTGACATTTGCTGGCTTTGTCTTCAAGCTAACGCATACGTGCCTGTATTGAATATGATTACGCATCGCTCCAGTAGAGTTATTGTAAGCCAATTTGACATTACACAGTTTACACACAACTTTTCCGTTTCCTTCTAATTCAAAATAATCCCACACCTTGCTGGCTCGTCGCGTGGTCATTTCAAGCTTGCCGCAACTGACATGAAGAAAAGGCATGCGACGTCTGAGGTAAAAATGTAACGTTAGTTTCCGCCCAGATACGCTTTTAAAAATATTTATATATTTAAATATTTTGATATTTATTATTTTTCAAAAGTTTTATTTTAGCTTGTTGTTAAAATGTTTTAAATGTAACATTAAAATTATAGTAATTTTTTTTTCTCTCTCGTGTTATCGACTATTGATTACAGTGTCAACTAGCAGGAGCTGTACCGTCTAGTCATCCGTAGTTGTTACTACCTTTCAGGGCCTTGAACGTTTCAGTTACGTTGCTGTCTGTGCAGGGTCAGAAAGCCTAATTTGTGTCCCAAAGGTGAACGAAGGTCTTATGGGTTTGAAACGGCATGAGGGTGAGAAATTAATAACAGAATTTTCATTTTTTGGGTGAACTGTCCCTTTAAGACACGTATGGGATATGTTTTAAATGAATATCATAATGTATAAGTTTAACTCATCTCTTTTCTTAAAAATGCTGAAATGTGATGTTTATCATTTTATACGCTTTTTGTTTTCATGAAAACCTGTATCTGAACTTATCAAAATCAAAAGTGCCTGCCACAAGGGCTACCAGGGATTTTTTTTTTTTTTTCATTTTTGCAAGCCCTGATGTGTATAATTGTATAAAAAAAAATAATTTATATTGTCATGTATGTATTTATAATGTCATTTAACTTTTAGATTTTTCATTTCGATTGAGCCACAGTCTGATCTGCTTACATTCTTCATGGCACATTTAGTGTTGGATTTCACCACTTATTGCATGTTGTAGCATGTGGCAACTTCTACAGCCACGTCTTCATGTTTACAGAGTGATGCCTACCTCACACACATGCGGAAGAAAGGAAAGAATACAGTTTCCTGTCACTTCTATTTTGAGTCTTGCTGAAAGAACAGAACCTCAACAAACAATGCGTTGATTTAATTCAGTGCCCACTGGCTGCCATTTGCCCTTCCTAACGCCCACTAGAATTAGCTGCCCAGCCTCCTCTGCGCGCTGTAAATCTGATATCAGAGACATCGTAGGACAGATGTTATTTTTACAGATGGGTGGATGGCTGCTGTGTAAAAGTTTTGTCAAGGATCACTGAGCTGAATTTTTATCTAACTATCCATTCATCCATCGAGCAGATGCCACCAATTATCAGACCACAATCAAAATCCAG
This sequence comes from Onychostoma macrolepis, assembly GCF_012432095.1. Classification (NCBI taxonomy): domain Eukaryota; kingdom Metazoa; phylum Chordata; class Actinopteri; order Cypriniformes; family Cyprinidae; genus Onychostoma; species Onychostoma macrolepis. The sequence goes on along the minus strand of NC_081155.1, from coordinate 22,501,773 downwards.
GCCCAAAGTTTTATATAACAAGTAAACTAAACCATCAATGTATCTTACTTACAAGGCACACTGAATGTCACATAGAGATGCATGTTTAAAGTCAAAAATTTTGAGACTTAGTCCTGTCCTGCCCTGCCCTAGAGCACAGTGTTTATCGTTCACATTTATCTCTTGTCATTCTTAGTCCGCTGTGTCCAGGGGTCATGTAGTCAGCAGGTCCACTCCACCAGACTCACATGATTGAGCTTTGTTATATAGTAATCCACATTCACTCCAACCTGCACAGATGAGTTGACCAGGCGTTTTTAGTTTGGACTGGGCAAGAGGGTGGAGTAAGCAGCTTTAATAGGTAGCTTTGTGGACATAAATGAAATATAGGTCATACACAACCAGTATTAGACTAAACCACTCATCTTGAATGCTACTTTTGTGTAAAACACAACATTTCTGATCATTCTGTCAGTTTTAGTAGACTTTACAATGACTTTACAACTGGATTACAAGGATAAACGATTGTATATCTATGACAAATATGGCAAGCAAATTTAGAAACCAACATGGTGGTAAGCAGGAGAAAATATGATCGGTCATTTGGTGCCAGCTCATTTCACACGGACGGGCTCAGCTGTCGATGTTGACGACACTGCAGTGCTGGATACCGCTCATAGTGTTTGTCCTAAAATATCCCAGCACTCTGTCCCACGGACCCCAGTGAGAGTTCACTTATATCGGGAATTCGCGATCATCCTTTGGGAATTCACAGACTGAAATTTGCTCCCTCTGAATCAAAAATCCTCCCCCAGCCTCATGGCAAAGTCCCACCTCTTTTTTTTCCTTGGGTTTTCCAGATTGAGAGGAAATTCTTGATATCTGCTTGCAACACCTGCTTCTTCAGGATGATCTTGGCAACAGAAGAGTCCGGCAGGATGTTTGCAGAGCATAACTTTCATTATGACCAACTCATTATCTATGAATGGGTGGTATTGTTAAGCTTTTCTTCGGGAATGATTTTCTGTGCTCCTGAATAGAGGGCAATGTAATACAAATATTTCCAGTATGATACAATAAAAGGATTGTTTTTGTCTTCAGTGTTTAAGGTCACGTCATGGCTTGGTTTACATACATTACTATTCAAAAGTTTAGGGTTGATACTTTTTTGTGTGTTTTTGAAAGAAGTCTCTTAGGTTCACTAAAGCTGCATTTATTTGATGACAAATACAGTAAAAACAGAAAATATTTTTACAACTTAGAATAACTGTTTTGATATTTTACAAGGTTATTATTCTTGTAACGGCTGAATTTTCAACAATCCAATCTTCACTGATCCTTCAGAAATCATTTTATATGCTGATTTGCTGCTAGTAGGAGACATTTCTTCTTATTATCAATGTTGAAAACAGTTGCTGCTTAATATTTTTGTGGAAATATTAGTATCCATTAATGAATAAAAATATATATTATATTATATTTATGTATTTATTTATTTATTTATTTATTTTTAAAGAAAAGCATTTATATAAAAAATAAATATTTTGATTGTTCTTGCTGTCACTTTTGATCGTGTCCTTGCTGAATAAAATTATTAATTTAATAAGTAAATGAACAAACAAACAAACTGACCCCAAAACCTTTGAATTATAGTTTAGGCAGTTTTGACTGTGGCACACCTTTCTGAATGAAAATAATGGAAACACTGAAATATCCACAAATAAAGCAATTCCTCATTTGCCTTTGGATTTAAAAGCTTTAACTCTCTGATTTGTCTCTGATTTGCAGAGCTTTCATTGGCCCAGAAGAAGTTTGCTCAGTGCCTGGGTGAGTTCAAATTTGAGTACATCGGCGATGCCAAAACTGACGATGAGAAGTGCATTGGTGAGTTGTTGTTTTTTTTTTGTTTGTTTTTTTTTCATTTTCATTTACGCAGATGCATACATTTGCCATTATTTTAATACTTGGCTGCTAGTGTGATGTGGGTGAGATTTGTGCATGTGATTCATCTGATTGTTTCAGACGGGTGGCTCACATGCTGAGAAATATGTAAATAGTCATGCATATAAACTTTGTTCATTGTCTGCATGTTTGCCATTTCAGATGAATCATTGCAAGAATTCTCCTCCTTTCTTAGAAACTTGGAAGACCAAAGAGATCTGATGGTGAGCACAACCAGTTGAGACTTGCATTAAAAACACACTATGTTATACATTTTAAACACTGCAAAAAATGCTTGTTTCCAGCCAAAATATCAAAAAATTCTTAAATCAAGAAGGATTTTCTAGACAAGTAAAAATGGTCTTGTTTTCAGAAAAAAACAAGTCAAAATTAAGTGATATATATATATATATATATATCTATATCTCTAACATTGAGTTCAACACATAAAGTGACATCAGTCGTCTGTTTGTCCCTGCATGCTTCAGCACTGTTTGAGTCACAGCCACAGGAAGTGAGTTACATTGCCATCAGTTATTTGTGTCCTCTGTCTCAATGACTCTGTGATTACACAAGACGGCTGCTTATGTTGAGTCATGTCACCTTAAATGAGTTGTTTAGGAACTGTACTTTCAAACCCTCTGGTTGAACATCCAATAGCACCTGATTTAAGTTCTTTATATTTCAGAGACTAATAGGCATTTTATCTGTAGTTCATTTACAAATTGCTTTTACAGTGTAAAATGTGTAAAAAAAAAAAAAAAAAAAATAGTTTGATTCCTTAAAGGCATTAAAAAAATTAGTTTTACCTATTGCTGTAACCGATCCCTTCACCTTGATTTTTTGCATTCTTAAGGTATGAGAGGACTGTTTAGTCTAATGCATGGTTAGCCATCAAGGTAGGAAGGGCTCATGTTGCATGTAGGTCATGTTAGTATTTATTTAGTATGCAGCATTAGAGAGCCAAAGGGCCTGCCCATGACTCAAAGTGCAACAGCTGACAGTTGTTTTGAGCTCAGATTTGAGCCCCACCCGTTCATAACACTGCAGCAGGCCAATGATGTTGCGGCCCCTCGTCACACTGGAGGCATGCATGGAGGAGGTGGAGCCTACAGGCCCTGACAGGGTCAGAAAGACAGGGTAATCGTAGAGCAGTGGTGCTCATTCTGAGTACTAACACTCATGCAATGGCTTTCTTTTGTTATTTCATTACCTCATTTATAAAGATATGTTTTTATATAATAATAAACATTGTGAAAGCCGCCTTGTTAAAATATGGGCTTTAGAAAATGATTGCTTTCTTTGAATTCTCAAAGAATGTTGTTCATTGCTGCGGATTTGGAAACATGTTCCTGATCTTCAAGAGGCTTGTTCATTTACTTCAAAAGCAAAATCATTTACTTAGAAAGCAACCTAACCGCACTGTGCAGAGCTGCATTCATACTATACTACAAAGCCCCTGCAAGGATTTCAATGCGTTTGCATTTTCTCTTAACATTTTTGCATTTCCCTGAGAAACTTTGCGTTCGCTCACAAAACATTTGTTTCGCAGTCTCTCACAAATGTTTTGTTTTAACCTAAGTAAACTTTTGTAGGCAAATGCAAAACTGGTGAATATAAATAATTTGTGTGTGTTTGGGTCAGGGCAGTGGTTTTAGCAGTGGCTTGTTTTGAGTCAGACTGTTGTATAATAAATGATTTTGTCAGTTTCTCGGGGTATACAAAACTTTTTTTTGTGGCAATTAAAATATGATGTTTTTCCTGCTTTTCTGTGTTGCTTTATTCATTTCTAGGGAATAATTGTTTCAAAATGTCAGATAGCTAAATGAACCGTTTTGCCTCGGGTGATGAAATGGTGACACCTACATTTAAACCCAGAATGCGTTTGTGCAAGTTTTGATTAAAGAAAATCATCCTGTTACTGTTAATGTTTGCTAAAAATAACTTGAATGATCAAATATCCTATATCCAATGAATTTTCTTTTCACAGATGAGAAACATCACAGAGACACTGATGAAGCCATTAGAAAAGTTTCGGAAAGAGCATCTCGGCTCAGCAAAGGTAAAAGCATAGCTCTTACCGTCATCTCTCATTCTCATCGTCATTTAGGAGCTTTGCATTTAACAGATGGAAAACTGTACATTTATTGAAACCAAACTTGCTTCTCGTTCCATGTATTAAAAATAGTAAGTTCCTCCATTTCATATGCTTTCGTGCTATCTTTAGGCAGAGAGAAAGAGGTACGAGAAGGAAACAGAGAAGTACTACAGCTCATTAGAGAAACTTTTGAACATGTCAGCAAAGAAGAAAGAGCCACAATTACAGGAGGTACTTCACATTTCATTCTTCCCACACACAAGAAATGGTAATTTCTCTCTGTATCTCAGAGAAAGAAAAAACAAAGATTTATACGTTTAGGTCAATGGTTTGCTGTATTCTTTACTGTACTGTTTATTGCAGTTATTTAGTGTAACTTTTGCTTTTGTTGCAGTGCTTTTTTTGCTTTTGGTAATTAAAATCTGTTGTTAGTTCTACCATATTTATGAAGCCAGACAAGTCCTCTCTAAGCCTGGGAAAGTGAAAGAGTGCAGTGTATTATCCTGCTTAAATCTTGATTCAGTGATGCGGGGGGAACATAACCTTTTATGGCATGAACATGCCTATATGTTGTATACACTTAGCATAAAAAGCACTAGAGTCTGTTGATATTTTTATGGTGGGCCATTATGTTACTGCGTATGACGTATGTGTTTGGGTCAAGGGCAGGAGTTTTAGCATTGGGCCATTTTGAGTCAGACTGGTGTATGATTCCTGGAAAGGATGAACACCAGGGGCTGCTCAGTTATTCGCCAATTCATAAGACTCTTAAGTTATCATGGGCCATGTTCACGTCACTGCAGCCAGATACCTTTAGGGATGTATTTTTTTAGGGATGTATTTTAAAATTGTATTTTATTTATTTATTTTTTAATTTCATTTAATTTTAATTTTAATTGTACTTTTAATCAGGTCTCTGAACAGGTTCAAGGAATGAAAACAAAAAGCAGAAACAAACGTATTTTTTCTACTTGAACCGGTTTCAGAACGGTAATAATACAGAGGAACAGAAATGTAAAAATAATCGATTCTGCTCCGAGTGAACCGATTGGTTTTTTTTTTTTTCTCCAAGCCCTACTGTAAATGCTGTCTCTCCCACCTGTCCCACACATACAATCCAGAAAAGACACAGTTTAATTCCTGAGCTTAATGATAATAAACAAAACAGTGCATCTGGCACTGTATATTCATATATATAAAATTCTGATGATTATATCTCCAGCAAGTAATGTTATAATAGGAACCAGCTAATGTTACAAACACCATTTGGGTTAAACTGTTGGCATCCATTTCTCTTGTTTACAAGAAACTGTGGTTATCAAAATGTCAGCTGCATAAATTTTTGAGAGTTATTTCTGTCTTCCATATGCACCAGAACACTTAACACACACAGAACGACAGCTTAAGGAATTCATTCTTGCATTGAAATGTTTAATTTAAATTCAAGTCTTTTTTTTTTAATAAAGCTTTGAGATTTTATGATGGAGATCGCCAAGGAATGTTGCTAAGAGATGTCAGTGTGATGCACTGTATTTAACTGTATTCGCACACCTAATAACTATTTTACAATAGTTAATGTTTAGTACGGTTTACATTCAGACAAACCTTTACACAATTACATCATCCAAGTTGTTTCTTGGTTTTCAAATATTCCATTTACAGAATAAGGCCCTCTGTGTTGTAAAGACAGGCAACACACGGCCAGGTAATTTTGCAGGAAAAATACAGACAGCTTTTTGAAAAACCCATTTCACAACCCAGTCACTTTTCATTTTTATATGATGATTTCTCTCCCTGTTTTCTTGGACCTTTTCATCTCAAGTGTTTCAGTACTTTGTTTATGTTGTCTGTCTTTCAGGCAGACATGTCGGTGGAAGCGATGAGGCAGCACTTTCAGGAGTCATCTCTGGAATATGTTTGCAAGCTGCAGGAGATACAGGAGAGGAAGAAGTTTGAGTGTGTCGAGCCTGTGAGTGCATGACCTTTTGTCCAGATTGTCATTCAACTTGATTCATTTCAACATTGTTTGCTGTCTTGTTTGTCTGTCGACAGCATCTGATATGCTCTCACTTATCACAGAAAAAAAAAGGAAACACATTTACTGAAATTCACTCTCAATGCAGCATCAACAGAATAAATGTTACAAATATACATATATGTGTATACACATACACTGTTTCATAAGTATTGCCATAATGCTTCAAGCTGTTATGTGTAATTTCTGCACCACTGGTAGCACCAAACAGAATAGCAAAAATAAGGGCTATGTTTGGAATTAAATAATACTATCTCTTTGGCATGTTGTAGGCAAATATTACGCAAAACTGATTTAAAAATAAGAATTTCTTTACTTATAAAATGACAACTGGACTATGTACATACAGATAAGTTAAGTCATAATGATATTGTCAACCGTAACCATATATACAGTACCATTTAAAAGTTCGGGATTGGTACGATTTTTTTTTTAAGTCTGTGAAAGTCTTTTATGCTCACCAAGGCTGCATTTATTTGACCAAAATACTGTGAAATATTATCACAATTTAAATTCCTATGAATTTACAGTAATATTATTGTGAGAGCAAAGCTGAATTTTCAGCAGCCATTCCTCCAGTCTTCAGTCACATGAATCTTCAGAAGTCATTCTAATATGCTGATTTACAGCTGAAGAAACATTTCTTCTCATTATCAATTTTGAAAATAGTTGTGCTGCTTAGTATTTTTGAGGAAACCATTAAACTTTTTTTTTTTTTTTTGATAAATATTAAAACAACATTTGTATGAAATAGAAACTTTGGTAACACTTTATTTAAAGCCTTTATATATAATGCATTATAAAAGTAGTTTTAATGCATTAATTATGCCTTGTAATGCACACTATAATGCATTGTATGATCTCGTGAACAATTGTAACTGCAATTCTAATACATTCTAATACTTATAAGATTCATTTTTCCACCTTTAAAAAGTATAATGCGTTAAAACAAATAAAAAATATATTATGCATTACAATGTACATTATGAATACCTTTTATAATGCATTATACATAAAGGCTTTAAGTAAAGTGTTACCTTAACTTTTTAAATGTGAAAGTCGTTACTGTCACTTTTAATCAGTTTAATGTGTCCTTGCTGAATAATAATATTAAACATTTTTTCTTAAACACAAAACATTGACCCCAATCTTTTGAACTGCAGTGCAGCCTACCTTGTATAAAAATTTTTAAATGAAGTAAAATATTTACTCAGAGATGTAGGTGCAGCATGGTTACATTTGGTACAGTTACCACATACAAAAGCCTCATATAAATATAGGTGTGTCCGAGCCATTTACTAGTGGAGCGAGTATTCTTACTAATTCACTCGCTTTGTGCACACACAATTTGATAGATTGCATAAGAAAATTTGTATCCTTTATATAAAATCTTATCAAATATTTACATTCACTTTTCCAGTTTATGTACACCTGTATGACTTTCTTCTTAAAACTCTGTCTTTTGCTTGGAATTGGATATCACATAGGGATTTAGACATTTAAAACGTATTATATAAACTCGAGAATGTTTGTACTGCAGGATATAATTTGTCTGTTTTTTTTTTTGTTTGTTTTTTTTTCTCTAATTCCATTCTTCCCCCTCTCTCTCATACAGATGTTGGCGTTCTTTCAGACTGTATTTACTTTCTATCATCAGGGATATGAGTTGGCCAAAGACTTTGACCATTATAAAAAGGCCCTTCAAATCAATATTCAAAATGTAAGTAAAAATGTAATAATGTTTTCAACTTTAAAACAAAACTTTAGATCTATTTTTAAATGATTTATGTGATATATATATTCCATGCTGTTTCAACATTTTTCATTGCATACATCATTAACCACATTAAACAGCTATAGACACATTTTTACAGTGATTCTCCAAGATTTATCAGTCTTCTGGTTAACACTATTAGCTTGCAGAGTGATATGGAAAGAGAGTTACTGAGACAGGATACAGCAGCTTTTTGAGAGGACCAAGGCTTCCAAGGGAAATTTAAAGGCCTTTGTTTGCATTGACCTTCCATTGTTTAACTTCTAAGTCGGAAGTTTGAGACCCGACTTCCCTCCCCTGTCCTATTTGATTGGACCACGTCACTTTCCCCATTGGTATTTTGTTTTTAATCAGTTATAAATCAGTTCTGATGGTCAGGGTCAGAGTTCTGAGGATGTACAGCTTGAAAACATGGGTCTTAGATTAGCACGAAGATGGGGTCTTTAGAATACACTGGGAAGTTACTCATTCCCAGTTTCCAGGCCCTCACAGAATCTGTTGAACTTCATTGTTGATTTTGTTATTATTTTATGTTTTTGCCTCTGCTTTCAGACACGGAGTCGTTTTGAGGGCACACGCTCTGAGGTGTATGAGTTAATGAAGAGAATCAAAGAGTCGCCACAGGAATACAGACAGACCAGCCCCATCAGCAGTGAGGGCTATCTTTACGTACAGGAGAAACGTACGCAAGATAAATTTTTTTGATGTAACACTGGGGTGCCTATTATCTTTTACTGACTGTCATGTCATATGTCCTATGCTCCGCTGGTTGCATTGCTGATAGTTATTGCTGTTTCCACAGGACCTCCTCCTTTCGGATCCAGCTGGGTGAAACGCTATTGCACGTTTGTCAAAGAACAGAAAATTCTACACATGAAGACATTTGACCAGAGATCGGGCGGGAAGCTTGTAAATGATCATCACACTTGACACATTTGTCATGAAAATGGCATGGTTCATAAGATATAATTGTGTAGCTGATCAGAATGTTCTGTATCCATTCAGGGTGAGACAGAGTCTGTTACAATCAAGTCTTGTGTCCGCAAAACCACAGACACTCTTGACAGGAGGTTCTGCCTAGACATAGAGATCACAGATCGGTATGTTGGACCTGCACCCCCAGCTGTGATGGTAACTAGGGGCTTTCGCACCGCGTAGTTTTAGGAACTAGCAAGCAGGGTAGTTCCTAGAGAACCGATTTCTCCCTTGGGCCGTTTTCCTGGTTGCGTTCGCACCGGCAGCAGGAACTCTGAAGCGGCCGACAGCGATCTTTTTGCGTGGCATTAACAAACGTCCAAAACCGGTGAGTGGAGGACGCTGTGATCAGAGCTGTTTTTGTAGTGTGTCGTGGATTTCATGATAACGGAGATGGAATGTCAGCGCACAATTTACGCGATTGCAAGAGCAAAAAGTTGGGCTAAGAGACTAAATTCTTTGACAACTTGCAGTGTTACATATCATCGAAGCTGAGAAAAGAACACAACACTGCAGACAACAGGTAAATGGTGTTATCACTTTTTTTCGTGTTCGTGGAGTAAATATGTTTACATGGCTTTTTAAAAATGTAGCCGGTGTTTTGCGTGCGTTTGGCCAATCAGCGTACACGTGTGTCACTGATAGTTCCTGTAGAACTGTTTTGGGCCCTGCTCTGAAGTAGGAGCTAATTTAGTTCCTCCAGTCGGAGTTCCTGGAACTAAAACCATTCCTAGTTCCTGCGGTGCGAACACGCCAAAAAGTGGGTAGTTCCACAATTAGTTCGGGTACTATGAAAAGGTTCCCGCGGTGCGAAAGGCCCTACTGTGAATGAATGGAATGATGCATTTCTGATTCACAAGAAATCAGGTGATTCAATTAAAGATTGTTAGTGCACAAAGTACCCTTCTTCTGTGCTGACAATCCCTTTCCCTATTTGTGTTCCCAGTCAAAAATGACCGACCTTTCAAAAATTTCTTGTGAATCGCTCATTATGTTATATTATCACCAAATTCTGGGATTTAATCTGAGATTTTTAGTCTGAGATGCATTAGCTCAGATCATTGAGGCCTACAATCAGTCAGCCAAAAAGAAATACAAACCTGTGCTAATTGAAAGAAATCAAGTGGATGATAAAAATACTGCATCCAATATTTGGTAATAATAAAGCATGGTGAGAAATTTTTAAGCTTCTTTTTTTTTTTTTTTTTTTTTCTGTCATTGCCTGGAAACATCATAGGTGTAACAGGGTGGGAAATAGTCCCCGAGAACAATAATTATCATATCAATGTTTGGGGCAAAGTCAGTAAGATTTAGTCCAATATGATAATAGTGTTTCGTGAAAATAATCTCCATTCAAAATGGCTGGAAAACAACATGAGTGTTAAAAAAAGTCACCTTTTAGTCACTTGCTCTGACTCACCTGTAAACTGATATTCTTCAAGTGGATGTTTGCTTAAAATAGGAAGCAAATCAATTGTTATGAGTTAAGAATTTAACTTTAGATGATGAAAAACAATAGAAATCTGTAAATCTCTCTGAAACTACTGGGTTTAACATGAGTGTGAGACAAATAAGATTTGTTGGTGCTGAATCTCATACGTCAGAGGGTAAGGAAAATCAAAATATTTTGATCATCCAGGATACACTAAGGACCCTCATTAATCAAAGCCAAAGCTGACCTGGGCAGAGTGTTATGATGAACGTTAATCGTGTATATCTTGAGGCTGCTTAGTGGAATCTTTTCAATGGCACATCAGAATGTTTCCAAATTAGGAGATGAATCAATCTCAATGTGAATATGAATTTGACTTCCAAAATCTAATGTATTTCCAAGTGAAAATTAGGCTGGGATGTGATTTTTTTTTTTTTTTTTTTTAGCTGTTTGGAATTGATTAAACAGTTATAGGCACCCTAGAGGTACATTATGCAATTGTACGTATGCATGTATACATTACTCCTGTTGGAGACTCTATTATTCCCTTTATTAAGTCGTACACCTCAAATCATGTGCCCACAAAACAACTCTGTCTGATGCAGAGGCATAGCCTTAAAATAATAGAAACAGGAAATGGAAAGATGCTTTACTGTCATTACATATTGATAAAACAATTAAATAGATGTTCAAACACAAATCATATACAATAAAACCAGCATTCTGCAATAAAAAAAGTGGAGTTTTATTTTGCATGTTGTGTGGTTGTTTGTTTTCTAGACCGATCACAGTACTGACAGTCCAGGCAGTCTCAGAAGATGACCACAGATTCTGGATGCAAGCGATGGGAGGAAAGGAGCCGGTGCGTCAATCCTTCACTTCAGCTTCCAACCACTCAATGAAAACAATTCTGTGATTCTCAGTAGACAAAACGGGATAACTTTTGGAAAGATAGCTTTTATTACATATTAGAGCTATACTACTGTTCAAACGTTTGCAGTCAGCACTTAAGTCATTAAGAAGAAATGAATCATTTTATTCAGCAAGCATTAAAAATAATCAAAAGTAACAGTAAAAACTTTTACATAGTTTCAAAAGACTTTTGAACTTTTTTTTATTTATCAAACATTTAAACTATTATTATTATTATTATTATTATTATTGTAATTATTACTATTACTGAGCACCAAAGCAGTTAATTAGAATGGTTTCTGAAGGATCATGTGACAATGAATACTGGAGTAATGATGCTAAATTCAGCTTTGCCTTGACGGGAATAAATTACACTTTAAAATGTATTCAAATAGAAAATATTTACTTTAAAATTGTAATAATATTTCACAATATCAATATCTTTTTGATGAGCAAAAACCCTACTGACTTCGAACTTTTGAACAGTAGTGTATACTTCAAAGTGTTTTAATGATCATATATGGTGTCTTGTTTGGTATATAAATTCTGTTCTGTTTGGTGTAGTGTGTTTTATGCTGGTCTGGTTTGTGTTTTCTGATGTTTATCTCACACACACAGATGCAGTATCTCAACCGGACACATTCACGAGAAAGAGGAAGTAAGTAAACTCAAATTAATATCAGAGCTTCAAGTTTACCTTCAGTTGTAGTGCCTGTTCGTAAAAAATGTTATTACTTGTATGTTTGTATTTATTGCTGGTACATAAATTGTGATGATATTTATGATATTTGTGTATTTCCATAGTTGATGCCCAGTTGGATGACGTGGGAATATGCTTTGTGAAAAATTCAATAAATGCCATTGAAACCAGAGGTACCTCTACATGTTATAATATACGAAAAAGTCATATACAAAATAAAGGAGAGCAAAATGTTTCAGGCAGGATTAATATTGTCTGTCAGGAAAAAAAAAAAAAAAAGAAAAGAAAAAAAGTCTGCTCAACCTTCAATAGTTCACACAGTGCAGTAACACCTTTTGAACACTAGAGGGCAGAATGATCTAGCAGTTTTTCTCAGCCCACAACAACAACCTGTTGTGCTTTGTTCAGGATAATACAGGAGAAGCTTAGTGTGCTCGTGTTTCGTTTCCCAGATCAGCTGGGATGTGAATAGAGTACCTAACTGCTATTACAAAACATGTTTTTATTTTCACAGGTATTAATGATCAAGGTCTTTACAGAGTTGTCGGGGTCAGTTCAAAAGTACAGAAGCTTCTCATTTTAATGATTGGTAAGTTCAGCCTTATTTGATTGCTCTGTAAATGTTCCTCAGATTTAGGTGATTTACTTTGAAGCCCTATAATTGTATCTAGAGCCGGTGTCCTGTTGAGTCTCATTGGCATTCAGACATTCATCTTGTCTGGTGTCTGTCTGTACGTCCCTTTGTCCTGTCCTTTAGGTGACACCTGACTCCGTTACTTCAGGCAGGCAACCAGATTTCCTCTCTCGCTCTCTCGCTCTCTCTCTCTCTCTCTCTCTCTCTCTCTCTCTCTCTCTCTCGCTCTCGCTCTCGCTCTCACTCTCACTCTCACTCTCTCACTCACTCTCACTTTTCCTTGATCCTATTTCGCCTCTCCCAAAAACCCAACACACACTGATCACCATCTCATGCTCTGTTATCCTGTCCCATTCTCAGTTTTCTTTCTTTCTTTCTTGATTTTGCTTGCTCTCCTGCAGTCGTAGCATGAGCTGGAATCACTCTGCTCTGAATGCTAAACGCTGTGTCGAGTCGGCAGGCTGCCTGAGCCCCTGCTGCTACATGAACTCAGCCACTCTAGGGTCTAATAGCCATTAACACTCTATATGGATCCACTGTCCTCATCTGAGAACAGCCTGAGCCCTTGTAGTTGGCTCATGAACTTAAAACCTGCCAAATATCCAGAGCACAACCAACTATCCATCTCATTTTCAAATTCAGAGCACTCATTCACAGGCTCTGCAGTTGTTGGATTATGTCCAGGCATTCTCTTTATTTAAAGTCTATATGGTTATTACGTAAAGAATTGTAAGAACAGATCAGAGTGGAATGACCAAACAAAATTCCATACGTTAATTTCCAGAGCGATATAATCGTAGTACTAAATTAAAAGCTGTGTTTGTTTTCTTGACAGACTTTTTCTCACCGAAGTGACTCAGGAGGATGAGCATGTATTATGTTGTATTGAGATGTCAGTAGAATGCAAATTGAGTGTTAAGATGAAAGCACAGAGTGCTAATAAGATGTCTGTATTGGAGCTGTGATGTGCTCACAACTCTTGAGGATCTATTGTGCTCACAGGGACACAGGTTGAGGACTCAGGTAGTTAAGCATGTCATTTTAATTAAGCAGTAAGTCATGAGAGGCCATGCGATTGTTGGCATTTATTAACAACATTTGCAGAACATGATCAGGCTTATAATAATTTCTAATTTAAACAAAATAATCACATTTCATAGTGTTCATAATCACAGTCACATTTCGTTTTTCCTTTATTTAGAGTGTTCAAACCACTTTATTGCTTGTCAGTAGCATGAATATAGAATGCAACTTTAGGCAAAGGAAGTTAAGTAAAAAGTATGAGCTTAGCCTCAGGAACTTGAGGAGGGGAAAAAATGCTGCTATATTTGTTTTCATTTTTAACACATTTAACAGTCCATATTAATAATGGACATTTATAAAAATAAATACAGTTTTTTTTTTTTTTTTTTTTTTTTACCCCCAAGTCATAAAAGAAAGTTTCCCAAAAATATTAATTGCATTAATAAGAAGAATTATTTCTTGTGCATCATATCAGCATATTATAATTATTTCTGAAGGATCCTGTGACACTGAAGACTGGAGTAAGGGCTGATGAAAATTCAGCTTTGCCATCACAGGAATAAATTACATTTTAAAATATATTCAGATAGGTAACATTTATTTTAAATAGTACTGCATTGCTGCTTTTACTGTATTTTTGATCAAATAAAGGCAGATTTCTGAAAGATTTGTTAACATAAAAACATTAAAAAAAATGTACAGACTCCAACCTTTTAAACAGTAGTGTTTGTACATGTCTATTCAGAGCTGTCTGAGGGTTGAGGTGAGGGTAATGAACATCAGTTCTTTAAAAGAAAGCAGAACAGTGAAAGATGAAATGTTAGTTTCTCTGGCAATTTCCTCTCTGCTGTTGCTGTCAACATTGGACTCTATTAGAATATGTAAACACACTTCAGTTTCTCAGTGGAGTATTAAATAGTGGCGTCCCATCGTCATTATAGGCATGTTTGTCAGGGAGTTTGAAACGGGTCAGAGCAGGCTGAATTCAGCAACGTGGCTGAATACCATTGGACTTCAGGTTTAAGCTTTTGCATGAAAATAGCACAAAACGGTTCAAACTGCCTTTGTTTTTCATTTTGACTTTGAATTGACTTAAATGGCTAAAATTTAGTACATATGTGACCTTAGACTTTTCTGATTGTCTATTGTGTTCTATTAAAACTCACTCAGACATTACCATGGTTACAGCTAACCAGACAGCGAGGTGATTGTCAGTGCTTTGGTTGAATTCTTCAAAAGTGTCAAAGCCCGGAGTTACAAACTCAAAGCAGATTGTTTTACGCATTATATATTTGCGTACTCTTTGTCCATCAGGAAAGTATTTACAGATCCAGATTTATGTGAGCAGTGCTACAACAAAATGATGTCTGCCCTTCATATCGTCCACTCCCTGGCCTCAGACCTTTTTACCCATCTTGCTTTCTTTGTTTTTCTCATTAGTCTTGGATCTATACTGTCCTAATCCAAGTCCTAATCAGGACCCTAATAAGGCAACATTATAACCATCTTAAGTTTTACCATGAGTTCATTATTTATTTCTGCACCTTTCAAATGCGTTTTGTGCTTTTTTTTTTTTTAATTGTACAATTTTTCAGTTGTCCCAACCATTTCAAAATACTCTACCATTTAAAAGTTTGGGGTCAGTAAGATTATATGTAAATATGTATGCAAATAGATCAAACAGACAGTTCATTTCAATTTTAACAATATTTCAGAATATTACAGTTTTTACTGTATTTTGATTAAATAAATGCAGCCTTATTGAGCATAAGAGACTCCTTTTGGAAAAAAAAATACTGGCCCAAAACTTTTGAACAGCAGTGTTTATTATTACAATTTAAGACTTAAATCATTTCTAATATTATTGAAAAAAAATAAATAGTGACAGACATACAAATATGGCATTATTTATACCACCATTATAGTTTTTAAAGATCATTTGAACTTGAATTCTTTGTTTTGTGATCGGTAGATGAGAAGAGCAGTGAAATAGATTTAGCAGCCAGTGAGGACTGGGATGTCAAAACCATCACCAGTGCTTTAAAACTTTACCTGAGGTGAGTTTCAACTTTCTGCTTTCTGTTTCTGCTTGCAGATAATAAACAGCATAGTTTGTGTGTGTGTGTGTGTGTGTGTGTGTGTGTGTGTGTGTGTGTGTGTGTGTGTGTGTGTGTGTGTGAGAGAGAGAATGTTCCTTGCACTAATTGTAATTTGACAGAATACATCATGCCCATTCATCCTTAACCTTAATTTGCTCATTTCAAAAGAGACTTTAGTGTAAAGCTAAATTCATGTGTGAACCCTTAGAAAGAAACATATGGGCCTCTTCATTTATGAATTGAATTGAATCTCAAATAAAAGTATCAAGAATAAATGAGTTCATGTGAAATATGTCAGAGTTTTTTAATGATTTGTCAGATTCACAGTGGGACATTCTTTTCAGTGACAAAATATAATTGTATGCAGTTTTATTCAACATTTAATTAACATTGCTTTTAATTAATTTTTGTAATTGATGTGTCACAATAGAATAGCACAAGGCAGCTTTTGTAACGCAGCAGCAGCAGAGTGTATGTGTGTGTTTTGAGCTTGTACTCCTCTACGAGTATGAATGATATTGGTGTGCTGGGCTCATTTTGGGCTAACAGTGCTGGGACATGTGCCAAAAACTGAGCGAAAGTACCTTCAGATGAACTTGGTTATCACAGTGTATGTGTGTGTTTGTGTGCTCATCTAATTTCTTGCAGTGATCAGCCACATTAATCATAGTGTTGTGTATATAATAATGCCCAATAAAGCCGATAAATCTCTCCCTCTCTCTCTCTCAAGGAGCCTTCCAGAGCCGCTAATGACATACGAGCTGTATAAGGAGTTCATCGTCCCTGCAAGTAAGGTCTTTGTCCTTGCTTAGACGATAATCAAGCAATACCCAATCAATTACTTGACAAATGCCATAAACTTTGAATATGTGCATGTCGGTGAGAGAACTGCTTATGATTTGTGAAACTCTTAAGGTGGGGTTTAATGCTTGCAGAAAGTATCACTGAATTAAATTTCAGTGAAGGACTTTCAAATGATAAAAATGACATCAGCAGAGATGTGTTAGCGGAGGTTGTCATAGGTCTGGGAGGTGCTATAAGTCAATAGTGGCAAGCCTATTAATGCTACATATACAAAGGCAGAAGATTTACTAATTAGTTCTTTAGTTTTTATGAGGGCCACGTGTACAGAAACGTATTATATTCAAGTTCTCCTGGAGCAGCCTGCAGTTGAACAGCCCTGGACTTTAACCACTACACCTCACCGGCCTACACTATTACACCCTGTGTTATTTATTTTTTTGTGTGTGTGTGTTTTTGTCTACGCAGAGAGCGCTACTCCAGAATCTAGAGTTCAGGCCATTCACTGCCTGGTTCATAAACTGCCAGAGAGGAACAGATTAGTGCTCAGTCTGGTTACCAAGCATCTTGCCAAGTGAGTGGAAACTGGTTTTTCTCTATCTTTCTATCTGTATACACAATTTTTTGTGTGTACATTTCTCTGTTTTCTTTCTCCAACCTTTTTACTTCTCTCGGCCGTCAGCCACTATTTTCTATCATTATTTCCAACTTTCTCCCTCTTACCATCAGTACACAAACACACACCTTCCTACAGGCAGCACCCTTAGAAACGTCCGTAGGCTACCTCAGTTGCTGAGCAACAGAGCAAACGGACAGACAGCACTCTGGAGAGAAGAGAGAAAACTCCACATGGACTTTCATACCCTCCATGCTGTTATCTAGATCAAAACTTTTTTCTAGAGAAAACAAGCCCTGCCCCTCTCCTCTCCTCTCCTCTCCATCCAGAAACTGCCCACTTAGAGAAGAGAGTTATGCAACAGCTTTCTGTAAGAGATTAGATCGGGTTAGAGATTTCTAAATAATGTTAGCTATCATTACAAGGCTTTACCTCAGGCCTCACTTTTTATATAATGTGAATGTAAGCAAATTGAAGATAAGCGCATAATCTCCCTAACCTCCGGCAATCAGTGACTGGGCAGACGCGTCTCCTCAAAATATAGAGTGGGATTTGCTGGCAGCCAAGGATGTGCAATTGGAAATTAAATTCAGGTTATCCGCCACTAAATTCCTCTTCCATCCACTCCAGCCCTCGCAAAATGCTTTAGGAGTTGGCGCAGTTGCAGACCCATCAGAGATGGAGAGTAAAAAGCCTAATGTTGCCATGTTTTCTGAATTGGAATTAGAGAGGTGATTAATTGTTATGTGTGTGGCGTATTTATTTCAAAGTGCACCCTTTAAAAGTGGTAATCTGACTTTTTGAGACCTGTAGTTTGTTTGTGTTGTTCTGAAACAGACAAAAGTGTTTGGACCAAAATTTGTTATTAAAGTTACATAATAGCAAGTTCTCTAAAATGTTAATATGCTGCCTTTTTTCCCCCCATTTCTGAATTTTCAAACGAGTATCACCTGTTTCTGAAAATAGGCATTAATAGCCGTTTGCAGAGGAAGAATTGCAATTTGATTATGAATTATAGTAACACCAAAGCTCTATTAGGTTTATAGTACAGTTGAAAAGTTTGAGGTCAGAAAGATTTTGTAATGTTTCTGAAAGAAGTCTTTTGCGTTCACCAAGGTTGCATTTGTTTGACCAAAAATAGTGTAAAAAAAAAAAAAAAAAAAAAGTAATATTGTGAAATATTAATACAATTTGATATAATCATTTTCTATTTTTATACATTTCAAATGTTTTTTTTTTTGTTTGTTTTTTCAGCAGCCATTAATCCAGTCTTCGGTGTCACATGATCCTTCTAACAAGAAATCATTGTAATACACTGATTTGCTGCTCAAGAAACATTTCTTATTATCAGTGATGAAAACATTTGTGCTGCTTAATATTTTTGGGGAAATGTCTTGTGTCCTTGCTGAATAAAAGTGTAAATTACTGACTTAAAACTTTTAAACTCTATTATACTCTAAATGTGTTGTTTGAGCAGAATGTAATTCATACAGTGTATACCTACATGAACCAAACTAAAGGGAGAAAAGTGCAACAGGTTCCATGTCAAATGATCCAAAGAGCAAAGCATAAAAACATCTAGACTGCTTTCATCATGACCTTTTTTTTTTTCTTCGTCCAGAGGGTGGTAAAGTTACTATTTTAGATATTTTACAAATTGACTTGCATGTATGATAAGTAATGAAGTCTGACTAAAAATTCTCCATCTGTCAGGCTGATAGCCAAAAGGTTGAAAAAAAAAAAAAAAAAGTAAGTAAATCGGAGTCATTCAGCATGCAGGTTTTAATTTTCACCTCTGTGATCTTTTAATTACTAAATTTAAAACTTAAATATCTTGTTTTCAGGTTTTTGACATGCTGCCAACCCTCTCCTCCTTTATGAAAGTTTTTTTTTATTTATTTTTTTATTTTTTCTATAATTAACAACTAGAGTAAATTCAGCAGAGATACATTGCAGTGAGACTGAGGGCTTTATCTCTGAAGAAACTTTGTAGTGGAAGGTTAACTGCATCTAGTTTTACAATCAAATGCAAATACAATGCAATAAAATGTTCTTGCTGTCTTTCATCAGTAATGTCAATCTTTTTTTTCAATCTTTCAAGTAATTTAATCATAACTTTTTTTTTTCTGTGTAGTGTTGCTGCCAACAGCAAACAGAACCTGATGACAGTGGCAAACCTCGGTGTAGTGTTTGGCCCCACGCTCATGAGGCCGCAGGAAGAAACGGTGGCAGCCATTATGGACCTTAAATTCCAGAACATTGTGGTGGAGATTCTCATAGAACAGCATGAAAAGGTGAGACTTCTCACTGGTGGCCACATCTCAAAAACCTAGTGAGCTGTCAAAAGTGCTGTCTAGGTTGGCAGCTCTCAAGGTTTAAAGACACCACTAGCACCTCAGAGAGTATCACATTATAGAAAGCAGATAGTGAGTGAAATCTGTTTATTTGATTTTGAACTTTTCTACAAGGTCTTGCCATGCTGAGGTTGGTGTACTTCTCTCTACAGCCAGGAGGGGGAGCCATGTGTGTTTTGACTGGCCACTACTCAGTTAGCTGTTCTTTCTGAAGGCTCACAGTTGGACCGCCATACTCATTTGGCTAAAATACAGGTTAAAATGACGATTTAATCAGCTTTAGATGACAGTAATCTGGTTAATCCTAAAATGGGGTTCATTCTGAGGGACAAAAGGAGAAAGAATGAGATTATTTTATAATCTGTAAATTATTTAGCCTACATTTGAAACAGGCTGATGAATTACTTTCATACTATGCGCAATGTTGTGCCCGATGATCATATTTCAGTTCAGTAATTAAAAATAAACACTGGGATCCATTAATCACTTTGGCTGATTTGATTTTTACTATTTGATATTTTCTTTCGCAAAATGACCTTGGGCTATAGGAAAGGTGTTTACAAAATAGAAACTTTATATAAAATAATAATAATAATTATTATTATGAACTTAAAAACTGAACAACAGAACAACTGTGCAATTTGAACTGTGCAACTGTGCAATTTCCAAAATTACGTAGACAAGCAGATTGTTTAATATACAGCATTCCTAGACAAAATGATATTGCGTATGACCTTGATGTTGTTTTGATGTAAGTTGAAATAAGTGAGCGAAGCGTTGAGATTCAGGAGAAGGAATGACTCTGCAGAGCAGCAGACTGATTAGCTCCTCTCCAGACTGCTGATACCCCCAGATGCACTCAACAGACAGTGTTTTGCATTCAGGTCCATCTGTAGAGAGAGATAGAGAGAGAGAGAAAGAAGTTGGAAAAGTTGCGAGACAAAGAAGAAACGAGGGGGGAAAAGTGTGCAGAGCGAGGGCAAAGAGAGAGAGAGGGGTGAGAGGGTAACAAGAGAGAGGCAGGGCTGGATGGAGAAAGTCTGAGAGAATGAGAGAGCGGAATGGGCAAAGACTGAGATGGAAAAAGAGAGAGAGAAGGCTTTGCTGTCGTCTGCAGAATTTCACAGCAGTATCAGATTTCTATCCCTTCTACCAGCTCTCTCATTCCTTTGTTCATCCCTGTCGAGACTTCCACACTTCTGTTAACCTCCGTCACTCACACCGGCCGTCTGGGGTTCAAATATAAACACTGTGTGACTATAATGAAGCCGATGCTATTATGAAAACATGTTTCCTGTGTTGTCACTGAATAGCTGCCACTCATTCAGATGCACATCAGTTTGAGTGTCTCTCAATGAACTGGGCAACATGCCTGGGGGTCTCTTATTTAGGCTTAACTCTCATGAGAGCTCTGTTTTATTAGCATGCTATTAATGAGTTTGCAGGCACCTCTTATTTAGGGATATGTAGATTTTATTAGGATTCACTCATTTTCAGAAATGTTTTACCCTCCTTTTTCCATGGAACACTAAAGGAGAAGTTTTGAAGAACTTTTACATTGCTCTCTTTCTATACTTGCTTCATACAGTGCAAGTAAATGGTGATCAGGGGTTATTAAGGCCTTGCAGTGCCTAGGCCAAAAAAGTTGTACTTGTACACACCACAAAGAATATAGCCAACTAGCATATGCTCTGAGCTGCATAAGAGGAAATAACTCCCCATACCAGCAGGTGGCAGTAGTCTGTATTTGTCATTCAAAAAAGGGAAACTGGAAGAGTTAGGACTGCAGATACACAAATTAACAAAGCAGCATCTTTATTGTTTGCTGGCTTCGTTTTTTTGGTTCGCTATTCTTAACTGCAAATAATAATGATTTCGCTCGACGTCGGGCTCCATCGGTGATTCAACATGCTCAATCCGCTAAAAAACTGCTGACTGTGGTCCAATTACTGCCAGTGGTGCAGAAAACACTGCAAAAAGTAGGCCAACAGACACTGGCCTTACATTGACCGATCTCGACTTGTTGCATCATGGCCTTCAAGCTTTAAAAAGTGCAAAATGTATAATAAAAGGGTGCAAATGTGCACGTATTCCAAACATATATTGTGTGCTATATTTCAAGTGTTCTAAAATGATATCTTTTGAATAGTGATGCACAAAAATTTTGCACAAAAAAAAGAGAGTTTTGGAGGGCTGAAATTGATCAGAACAATGACTTTTAATTAGCACTTCTCAATGATGAATTTTGATTGTGTCAGTATCTTTTTAGGTAAAATTGGCCAACTTCACTGTGACCAAGAATAATGCTGGAGTACCAATATATAAAGTTTGGGTAACACTTTAGAATAGGGAACACTTATTAACTATTAACTACGACTTTTCCCTCAATAAATTCCTAATTTGCTGCTTATTAATAGTTAGTAAGGTAGTTGTTAAGTTTAGGTATTGGGTAGGATTAGGGATGTAGAATAAGGTCATGCAGAATAAGGTATTAATATGTACTTAATTACTACTAATAAACGGCTAATATTCTATTAATATGCATGCTAATTAGCAACTAGTTAAGAGACCTTAAAATAAAGTGTTACCAAAGTTTGTGTATCTGGGGGGAAAAAAATTAAAAATAAATAATAACTTTATTTTTTTTTTTTTTAAATTGTAATTATTTCATTTCATCTTATTTTTAATTTTTGAATCAGTTTGGTGCATTACTACTTTTGAGTGAGGAACAGCATGAAATTAAACCTTTATTCCCTGGAAATCTGGTATTAAACGTATTGCTTAACGGTTATAATCACCATGCACTATATAGAAAAGAGCAGCTTGAATTTTGTTTCAAGACAGAAGGTCATACAGGTTTTGAAATACATGAGCTTGGATTGACTGTTTCTTTAAGATACAGGTCTTGAGAGAATCCTGAATCTTTATTTGTTTTTACAGCCACACATTCGCACTCGCATGCATAATCATCATTTCTCCGCAGGCAGCGGCTCTAAACAGACTGTTTACTTTGATTTTTACACACACAACGCAGTCTAGCCAGCAAATCCCACTAACTTTTTGTTCTTTTAGATATTCGGGGATGCTCCGAGCAGCTCTCCATCCTTAGCTGCTACACCCCTCTCTGCGCCAGCCAGACAGTCCAAGAGGCTCAGCCGGCAGAATCGCCCGTTGGCTGTATACAACCCGCAGGTGCTGGATATTCAAACAGGTATGAGAGACTAATCAGCTTTAAGCGCTGTAAGGTCAGGGAAACACCACAAGGAATTATAGTTGTCACGTGTTTGCCATCAAATACATAATTGCATAATATAGGAAAAAATAAAGATAATAAAACAGACGCTCATACATGCCAAAATACTGGGAAAAAGTCTGCAGAGCCTGGAGACACAATATATAATATCTAAATTATTAAGCTATTATTTTTTCTTTAATATTAAAGAGATGCAGCAATTCATAGATAGAAATGTTCAGTTGGATAATCCTGGTGGTAAAATCACCATGTTTTCCAGTGCTTATGCAGTTTATTTCCCCATGGTGTTTGACCGTTTCTCTCAGTGAGGGTTCATGGCTATGTAAGACTACTGCACACTGTGCAATCAGATGTGATGCTCTGCTGAAACATGCTGATTACCCATTGTCACTCTGGGCTACAGGATGTAGTTTGCCAGTCCATATTTAGGTGGATAACTGATGCCCTGGTGGCTCTGGACTGCTTGGAAATGTGTCTCGCAGTGTTAAATTCTCTATTTGGGTTTGATACGCCACCCAACAGGAATGATTTCAGACTGGGATCAATGCAGGATTATCCTTTGGTTTTGAACGGTGGATTTTTTTTTATAGTACAGAACAAAGCAGACCGTATCTCCAGTTTCACTTTTCAGTTAAGCAGTTATGAGGTTTTTATGTATTCTACACTACAGCTGTGCAGGTGTACTCAAACTAGTATTGGCTTTTTCACAAAGTGAATTATCACATCGCAAAGCTTTCCAAGAAGTGTTGGGTTTCGAAAACGCTGCAGTTTTCAGGGTCAGACTAACCACACTTTTCCACACAAGATAGTAAACACTGGTTATTTGTTTAGGAGAGATCCCTCAGCTGTGGGATGTTACTATAGAAAGGGGATGTGGCCACTGCCAACATAAACACACTACAGTGGAAAACTGTAAATTTGTGCATTAATAATGGATTCATGAAAAAGCAAAACCATCAGCATTTTCAGGTTTTAGTTTTGTGTGGGATATGTAAAACTTAAGGTGAAAAGTGTGACCACCTTTACGTGATCGTGTTACCAGCCAAATACTATACGTTATACAATTTCTATTAGTAAAATATTAGGATATAGGACAGAACAGGATAGAACAGTTGACTTTTATCCAAGTATTTTTTTTTTGTTAGAACACAATCTGTTTATATTACCTCTTAAACTTTTGGTTTTAAATGTAAATGGCAGCAGTCACATTGGTTGGCTACAAAAGAGTGTTAAAACCAATAACGATCTGTCAGTTTCAAAAATAAAACATGTCAATTTATTTCTACAAAGGCATGAAGAATGAGAGAGGATGAGAAAAGGATCAAAATATCACCTCAATATTTGTTTTTAAAGAAGGTGCAATATAAATCCTTACACAAGTTTTTTTGTTTTTCTTTTCCCTTGAAAAGCTTGTTTAAAACACCTTAAATGTGAAAACTAATATGAGGACAGTTTAAAAAAAAAAAAAAAAACTTAACACATTTTACTAGTTGGATCATAATACATTTCTTAGAAAATGTTCATATCATTTTCTAAATATTTTGATTAAACTACCATCTAATTTGAAACTTAAATTTTTTTTAAACAGTTTTTTTTGTTTTACCAGACCACATACATACAGACTTACCAAGCTCATTTCTCATTTCTACTTACCAAGCTCATATCTATGAAGTATTCACGTAACGCATTCATTCAATCCAAAAGTCTGAATTGATGTCAAGAATGGTTCTGAACTCTCTCTCTCTCTCTCTCTGTCTTTTTGCATTCATATGTTTTTGCTTTTTTTGTCTTTTGGACATTATTTGTTTTCCTTACCATTCTTTCTGTCTCTTGCTGCTTGCTCCCTTGCTCTGACAGTCTCTCCATCCTCTGAGAGTCCAGGCCTGGTTAATGATGAGACATCAGTGGGCAGTAATGAGTCGGTCTCCTCCCAGTCTTCGAACGCCTCTGGAACGCCTCCCGAGAAATCTAAGAATCATCACGCCACCATTAGCACATCCCTGCCAGATAGCACCGGGTATGTAGCAAAGACTTGCCTCTCTCCAAAACATATGTCATAACATGCACATATGTTGTACAGTGTTGGGAAGGTTACTTTGGAAATGTGATAGGTTACAGATAACAAGTTACCCTATTTTAAACGTAGTGAGTAATGTAACTATTTCAATTACTTTATTAATGTAATGTAACTGATTACATTTGTTTACTTTTTGATTAGTTATCTAAATTTTTCATTATTTTCCAACATTTAAACAAGGCAGGGTTCACCTTACAGTAGTATGCAACACTAATTACTGTCAGACTTTCAAAATTCTTCATCATGTGAATTAATATTATAAAAATTACATTTTAAAGCACAACCACAAAATCAGCCTTTTATCACCTTTTTATATTTACATCATTCTGAATTTAAATACTGATTTAAAATCATAACAATATATAGTTTAATAGCTATGATACTGTTTTTTAAATTAAATTTGTAAGATAGGAGACACTGGCATCTAATAATGCCTTGGGGGGAAAAAAAACAGTTTTTCTTAAAAAATAAAGCATATGCATAAATCCAAATAGGAACTAAAACAGTTATCGAATAAGCATGCGTGCTATTTTGTGTCCTGAACTCCTGAAACATTAGTGTCTCATATTTTAAAAGTCAATGCAATTTGGGAAGGAAATCTATTAAGTGTGCGTGTGTTTGTGCTACAAAAAAAACAGATTTTACAGATTTTTTGTAGATTATTTAATAAATTAAACCTTACATATAACGTGTCAATGAAATCTCAACATGTTAATTCTAAACTGGTTACCAGTCTCCTGTCAGCTGAACAAGTAAGAAACAGGGATATTATCGTTAACTAAAACTAAAAAATAAATAAATAAATAAAATAATTGAAATAAAGTTAAAATAAAATTGAAATATTAGGTCACACTTTAGTTTTGGGGACCAATTCTCACTATTAACTAACTATTAACTACGAATTTGCTGCTTATTAATAGTAAGTTATTAAGTTGGGGTGGGATTAAAGGATCTAAAATATGGTCATGCAGAATAAGGCATTAATATGTGATTTGTAAATACTAATAAACCGCCAATATACTAGTAATATGCATGTTATTAAGCAACTAGTTAATAGTGAGAATTGGTCCCTAAACTAGTGTTGCCAAATATTGGATGGGAAAAAAAAAATTATTGTCTGGAAAATTTGAAATGTTTCCTTGGCAACTAACTGAAATAAGCATTAAAATTAACTTGAACTACATAAAAAAATAAAACTGAAATTTAAAATGAAATAAAAAAGCTAAATAGTATTTTTTTTTTTTTTTTTTAAACTAAAATTAAAATTAAGTGTAAAAATAAAAGTTTAAATATTAATAAAAACTATATATAAATAACACTGGTCAGAAGTAAAGCAGTAATAGGCAGATGTATCATGTTTTAGTCTATTTTACATTTTTATCTGTTTAAAATAATAATTTGAATTTGATTACAGAAAACTACCACAAAGCCCTATCTATATTGAAGCCATAAACTGGCCATCCCTTCAGCTCTACCTTATTCACTTCTAGAGTTGTTGTTTTTTTCTTCTTCTTCTTTTGTGTGTGTGTGTTGGTATTTTGTTCTGTTTCTAAGCTCAACCCTGTGCTTGTCAACTTGAGTTAGTTCTTGGGCTGAGAGTCTTATCCTGTGCCAGTGTTATTTGCCAGAGGTTTTGCCTCTGGTTTCTCAGCTCTTTCACAGCCCTTCAGATGCTGTGTGTTTGTCTGGGGCTCTTGTGTTGAATCCTAATAGGGGCCCACCATATTCTGCAGAGTCACCTGGAAATAAACTTTGTGTCCGCACATCTGTTCGCTGTTTCCACCAGTCCTCTCCCAATTTGGATAGATTTTGTTCTCACTCATTTCCATTAACCACAATCACCATTTGATCCTGCCTCTCCTTCATCGCTTAATTACCCATGCTCATATTCCCCCTTTTCCCCTATATGTTAGAGTTACTCTTACTCTTTGAGCACATGCTGCTCTCTCTTCTTGGCCTGCAGTCCTGTGCGCAGACGGCGCTGGTCTTATGTAACCCTCTGCTTCTCTCCCTGCCATTTCCCACTCTCTGCCATCAGAGGAAGCGGCTCCCTGTGCGCCTGTAAATCCTGCCTGCTGTTTGTCCGAGGGACAGGTGGCCACGGCCCTACCCCGTAAACACTATTGACACAGAGAGATGTTCGCCTTGTTTACCCTTCTACCGGGCGCTGTCGCTTACAGAGTTACTCCTGTCCATATGTCACGAGGTTGTCACCTGTTTATCTGTAAATCTCTCAGCCCCTGGCCTTGAAGCAGGAGAGCACAGATCATAGTGATGCTTTAGTAGAAATCCAGTCGAGATAAATGCTGAATTGTGCTTTGTCACACTTAATGAAGTTTTAGATGTTAACAGGTGATGATCACTGTGTAATTGAGACATTCATTGTATTCTTGGCTTTTTAGAGAGGTATGTTTCAGCACAGACTGTTTCTTTAATCCAGCATATCCATACCTGGCATAATGTGGAAAAGTGTTATCCCTAGATCAATCTGTATTTGCATATATACATACAAAAGTGACAGCAGTGTCCCGTGACATGCTTCCAAATTCCAAGATTCCAAATTGTAATTATTCAGATTCTATATTCCTGTCCCGTTCCGTTCACTTTCGAGATTCGCAATCGCACGTACTCTGTTTATACTATGGAGCAGCAGTACTTACCACACATTTTGCAAGATTAGATGTTTGTCAGTGGTGCTCAGGATCTGCAAATCATTCGCCATCGTCCTCAGTCATCTTTCCTTACTCTGTTTATGTGGTAAGTGAAATTTTATGTACTGTAATGTAACAGGCAACCGTTAGCAATTGCTATTTGTTTTCCGTGCCTTTCTGAATACGGATTCACGCGCACCACATCCCCCCACATCGCGATGTTTCACTGTAGACATCGTCCGATGCCAATTTTGTTGACATCGCCCAACCCTACTCTGTAGCCTGTATCATTTCATATTAAAGCGCGGATGAAACTACGAGCATACGTGTCAGATCTGCGTCACGTTCAGCAACGGCAGCTCTTAAAGTAATAGCAGCCAAATAACTTAATAAACTAGCTGCTGTTATGTCTGTGAATCAAAGAGCAAAAGAAAAAGAGGAAATCAATAACTTTTGTAGCTTTAAGGATTCATCTATATTTAATTTAAAATGTAGTGTTTGATAACTTCTGTATAATTTCTGTATATTTCCTACTTGCTGAAGGGCACAGGTAAATGACTATTATAATGGGTTTATGTGAAGATTGTTTTAAGTTCATTTAAATTAGAAGTTATTATTTTTTTTAAAGTCTAATGTTAAAATTGATAGCTCTCAATTATACTGTAACGTGAAATGGCTATAGTCAATGGTTAAATATTAGGGAATATGCATGATTAATAAATATATAAATATAAATAATAGGGGTGTCAACGTTAACGCATGCGATTAATCAAAAAAATTTAACGCGTTAATATTTTTTTACCGCAGATTAATCGCTTGATAAGGTTTGACCCCAACTTCTTCCCGACATCGCAGCGTGGAAGGTTATCTATCATTGTGTGATGAGGGTACAGCACAGTGTTGCCAGGGTAACGGCACAAGTGGTTTATTTTGAAAATACAGTCGTGGGAAAAAAAATTACAGAGCCGTGGTTTGTGGTTTTTTGGGCTACTTTTTTAATGTACCGCGGCCGCCCAAAGTGTATATAGACAAATAAAAATTTAAATAGATCCTTTTACAAATGTGTATTATACTTGAAATGTATACCTGGCAACTTAAGAATGGAGAGGTGGTAACATCACAAACAACGTGAGTTTCAGCAGAGCACATGTTAAGGCTTTTACACAGCAGAAATAAACATGACAACAGCCCCTATAGATTATATAAGATAATAAACACACGATTACGATAGATATGGTCTGTATGTGATTTTCTTGAAATTGAATTTGTACATCTGAAATGCTAATTTGTGCAGCGATATAAAAGGCTATAAATAGAATATTTTAACAACAGTAAATGACCAATTTCCACATGTGATCGTAAAATGAAGTTATTACAAACACTCGATGGTGGTTTGAAGTGAGTTCTGAGTAAAAGTGTACTATTAATCTCATAAATTGTCTTATGAAGCATGATGCTAATATTAGCTCTAATGCAGCTGCAGAACAGGTCCAATTCTTCTTCATAATGCATTTTGTCATAATACTTCACGTAAGGTCGCAAGAAAATGTTTTGTTGTATTTATTTAGAAATATGTTTGATGATAGTTGTGGAAATGTATACGTTTTATTGCCAGTATAAAGGCTGATAATGGCTGAATAAAAACAAAAGAATAATAAAGATTATGTCTCATACCTGGCGGAAGTGTGAGAGGTTCTGTTTCCTTAAACTAGTTTCATGCATTTCTTTTTCAACACAATTACAGGTAAATCCTAGTATTTTAAATGTGCGATTAATCACAGCCCATGACTGTCATTAACGCGATTTTATATTTTTAATCGATTGACGGCACTAATTATATATATATATATATATATATATATATATATATATATATATATATATATATATATATATATATATATATATATATATATATATATATATATATATATATAATAATAATATTATTATTATTATTAATTGCAATACATAGATCAGTGTTGGAATGTTTTAAAAACTTTGAAATGGTGACCAAATACAGCACCTAAATTCCTATAGTATTATAATTAGAGCTGTCAAGCTATTAATTTTTTTTAAAAATTTAATTATTTACATTATGTGCTGAGTATTGTTGTCACGGTACCAAAATTTCAGTATTCGGTACCGATACCAGTGAAAATCCACGGTTCTCGGAACCAATTTCGGTACCACATGCTAATTAAAAAACACACTATTTTTAATAATAAAGTCAAACAAAAATAAAATGTACAAAAATCAATGCCATTCTTTATACTTATTTAAATTGTTTCAAGTTTTTCTGCAAGTAATAAAAGTTTGAAAAACAGTAAGCAGTAAAGTTTCATCCAAATTTAAATTGTCTTTTAATTAAATTTAAACACATTTTATTTTTTTGGTAAATAAAGGGGATTTACTATTAAAATTAAAATATGGAAGAAATATCATGTGATTTATTTCTTTAAAAATAAATATTAATTTTTTTTTCAACAGTATAGTATCACATACATTCTACCAAATAATAGTAATATATTTCTGGCACAATGCCTTTAAGATAAACTTTTATTTTGACGGGTTGCCGTGAATACTTTTACATTTCTGTGTGTAGTGTAGCTATATGATATGACGCTGGTTTTATTCAAGTGAAAAGGTAAAATGCTCGTGAAGTGACTGTCAGAGCAGTTCTGTAGATGTTGTTTATGTATTTATGTCGTCATTGAGACGGCAGATGCTGAAATCACTGCAAGCGTCAGGCGCGCTTCAGTGTGTGTAGTAAAAAAGAAAAAAAAAACGCGTCTCTGCCATTCATTCATTCACACAGAGACTCGCAGAACATGGGGGATTCATATATATTTACAGATACTAGTCCATGTCGCGATTTGATTTAAACACTTAAATGACCTACTTTTGATTAATTCATCCAAATTTGGACAAATTCCATGACATTCCGTGCTAAACTGTAAATTCCGTTTTTATAACTGGATAATAATTATAAACAGGATTTAATGTTTTTTTTCTGATTTTCTGATATGAAAAAATTAAATGATACTCTAAATATGAAACAAATTGCTAGTAGGTGGTGGCAAGTGATGCGTAATGAGTGAGTCATTCATTCAACCGATTCGTTCAAATGTCCAATTCATTCAGCGATGAAGCAGGTCTTTATTATTGGGTTACTGAATCATTGGCTCACGCGATTCTTTTAAAAAATGTGGATGCATTCAGTAACAAAACAGCACTGTTGTTCACAGATGCACAGCAGTTCTGCTGTGGATTTGTTTGGAACTGTTTTTGTGTGCAACACTGAGAAAAATAGACACTACTGACAATATTTGATGTAAATGTAACAATATTAACTTCTTGTTTATTGAACTATTGTATAAAATCAATATCACATTTGCAATTGTGTGGATATTCTAAACTATATCATGATAGAACTGTAAGACAAAAATCCATACGGGGCATTTTTGCCCTCATATTTTGGGGGCATATAACTGCATCCTCATAGGCTACTTCATGCAGCATGTCAATATACACTACGGCTGTGCGATTCACACTGCACACGGTTGCGGTCCAGTGTCATGAGAAATCAAGTCCCCCCTTGAAATCGGGTCCGCTTAGGACCCCGAGTGATCCCATTGCCTAAATAAATACATAAAGATATTAATGTAAAAACGTATGGCTTACTATATAGTGCATAATAGAACAAAATAGTGCATAATGAAACAAATTGAATGTCATTTCTTACACTTGATTAACTGCTAATTAATAAATAAAAGTAATCATTCTAGTGAAAAAAATAAATCATTAATTAATTTTATTTATAAAATAAAACATTTGACATTTAACACTTAATTTATAACATAATTAAAAAAATTATTGTGAACACATGTAGGATAAGTGCAAATTCCTGTATAAAATAAGCTATGCAGCTAGTCAGGTATCTGTGTGCTATGCTAGTACATACAGTAAGCTAACGAATACAGACATTAATTATCATTATAACGTAGTTTAAACAGCATTTATCATTAAATGATTTTGTAGGAATTGTTTTCAGGCACTAAAGAGAGTACCTATTAAAAGTAATTTGAGCCAATGGGATCGTTTGGGGTCCTAAGCGGACCCGATTTCTCATGACACCGAACTGCAACTGTGTGCAGCAGTCATGCAGCGATTGTTTCCACACGGAGTCTATTTTTGCTGTGCTGCACGTGCTGAATTACAGCGCATTGTTCGCGGTAAAAATTAACATGGATTGACATGGAAATGTAGTAATTACACCATAAATTCATATAATTAAAGTCTACTGTTTCACAGTCAACACATGGCTTTTTGGCTAGGTTTAAAACAAGGAAAAGTGCACTTTTAGATAAACAAGGCAATATGGCACTCGTGGATTTAGGAAAACAAAGAGTTTAAATGTGAATGTCTATGAAAAATTGTATTACTGTACTTTGATAAAAGAGAATCACAATGCTGAAAAAGCATTTTCAGTAACAACGTTTGGATTTGAAATCAAAATAATGGATAAATTTTGTGTTTGTGGTAAACAGCCGCGGATCAGGCGTGGACTGCAAACGCATCCTGTGCGAAAGCAAAATGAGCAAAAACATTTTGCCTTTTCAAATAAGATGCTTATTTGGGGATCAAAAAATAAGACGTAATATGCAATTCTGTGCCTAGTGCTATTTTTAATTGTTCAAAATGAGTGCGATGGTTTGGTTTGGCTTAGTTGTAATTGTAAAAGCATTTTTTTGGAGCGAAACCATTTTCCTGTGGTTCTGCTGGTTGCCAGGGCAACCATATTGAATTTATCATTTTTTTCCACTTCATTTAGCTTTTCTTTAGAATTTGACAATTCAGATAAGAGTGTGTAAACACTTTTTTTTTTTTTTTTTTTTTTTTTGTGGTGACTCGTTACCCTGGTGAGAGCTGATGTTTGATGTAACACTATTAGCATAACCTTGATTTGAAATGTGTGTAAGCGTGAACGTTGTGTACGGAGCAGCGTTTGTGGTGTATTAGCTGGGACTCACACGGCTGGTGTGAGGTGTGTGTGTGTGTGTGTGTGTGTGTCTGTGTGGCTGGTGTGAGGTTAATGAGTGGATTTGCTGCACTGCAGCGCTGCTGGTGTCTCATGCTGATGTGCAGCAGCTGAGGACTCACAGACCCACTGCAGAGTCATAAATCACTGCATCTCTCTCTCTCTCTATACATACTGTACATATATATCTCGTTCTCTCCCTTTCCCTTTTCCTCTGTCTCTCCTGCTGGACTACACTGCTCCTCATTTGCCCCTGTGCTGCCACTATTCCTGTACCTGTAAGTCCTTCACTCCCTTCACCTTCAGCACACACACATTTCTCTCGAGTCTTCATGCTCTTGAGTTTCCAAACCAGTGTTTCCGGAATCTAATTAGGAGTATGGCTTTGTTTGAACTGTTAAACGTAGTTTTGCGCTTACAGTAAGTTAAGCTCTGTTGAGTATTTATGTAGAATATGGTCATGCAGAATGTGTGCTTTATAAGTACTAATAAACAGCCAATATGTTAATAATAAGCTGTCTAATAAGCAACTAGTTTGAGTTTGATTATAGTGAGAATTGGTCCCTATACTAAAGTGTTACCTTTTTTTTAAAGCAAGGATGCATTAAATTGATCAAAAGTGACAGTAAAGATGTTTATAATGTTGCAGAATTTTTTATATAAATAAATGTTGTTCTTTTGAACTTTCATGAAATCATTCATCAAAGAATCATGAAAAAATTGTTTACATAGAAATATTTAGCAGCAAAGCAGCAGAAATATTTGGCATATTTATTTAACTGTTTTCAACATTGATATTTAAATTATCATTAATTTATTATCATTAAATGTAGACTTCCGCAGTTCGTCTCCTGCATTCCCTGATCCTGCTGTCGGCTATTTTTGATCTAAAGTGCTAATTTGCATTATTTGCATTTTCTAAATCCTTCAGATTCCTAGGGACGTTGGGCAGTTTTCCTCATAACCTTCACTTCTCTCTCCCTATCTGAGATTGTGAGACTGTCTGAGCAGCACAGCCTCTCTAAGAGGAATAATGATGAAGGCGTTTGTGTGTGAGGAATGCTGCAGAGTGTGTCTGTTTTTAACCCTTCTTTGTTGTCTCTGTTGTGTATTTATTTGTTTGATGTCCATAAATGGATGATTTACCTCTTCAAATAGTAGCATATAAGCATAAAATTATGCAATTTGTGGAATTTAACAAAATCTATCACTACAATCCTACACAAGCTGTATTTTTTCCACTCACTGACAGTATTTCCGAAATTGCCGTCTTTTATTCTATAAGGATGGTACAGTATAAATTCTTTGTGGCATTTTTTTTGTTCTGCAGGATATGTACTGCCACAGCTTCATGGATGAATTCTGCCTCCCCTGCCTTAGTTACTCCGGTGAAACCTGGATTAGTAGGAACTGAGAAGAATAAACCCGAGGAAAGGTAAGACGTAAACACACTTGTCCCTGAAGAACATGTATTATAAGCTCATCCACACCTCCTTTCCATAGTATGTAATTAATTTGTTCCAATCTATTAATTTAAGTGAGTTTGGCCGGTTTTGGCTCAACCTTTCCCGCACACACTCTCTCGCTGTCTCATTGATTCTTTCACTCGCACTCCAAGTCTCACTTAAGCTCTCAGCCTCAGGCTATTAACTCAATCACACATGCATTCACTCACTCGCAAAGTCTTCATCTGTCATTGTTTAGCCTCCGACTCGCACACTCACCAACTTTTCCTTCCCTCCTACACGCCGACACAACTCTGCGCTCTCTCTCTCTCTCTCTCTGTCATCTCTACTTTCTCAGCTCTATTTCCGACTCTACACCTGTACACACACACACATTTCCTCTGTCTCACACTTTCCAGGCAGGGGCCATTGCAATGATCTATAGTACTGATCCAGACACAAAGATGCATTAACTTTCCATCCTATAAAATGAGTGATGCCCAGTGGCAGGTGATCAGACTCATTCAATTTAAAGTCATTCAATCTGTTAAAAAGCTGCTGGCAAAAAATGACTGACCTTCAGGAATGACGTCTTTCTTATGTTGCAGTTGTAAAGAGCACATTTTCGTTAGAACTCCTGCAGTAACTTTTTGGGTGTCTGCCTGGGTCGTGTATTAACTTTAAGACACGTTGTTATGAGGCAATATATAAAACATTCAGCAGACTTGCAGGTGTTGAATGGTGTTAAGCATTTGTGAAGAGAGTCTAGAGTACATTGCTGCTATATTCTCAGTAACCACACACTGGTTCTGTTCAAATCATGCAAATTAATAAAATCTTTGAGAAGTCATTGGAATGGACGATTAAAGATTTTATTCATTTTGAATTAATTTTGAAGTCTTGGATTTATTCATTTAAAATTATTGCTTAAATGTTAATTTCATTACTTTATTTATATATATATATATATATATATATATATATATATATATATATATATATATATATATATAGGATTTTATTGATTGGATTTCCAATCAATTTTTCATTAATTACAGTGACTTTTTAAATAAATTTTGAAATCACAAATTAAAACCTTTAAGGCAACTATATTTAAATACCATTATTATTATTTTACCTTGAAATATCAGCTTTAAAATCATTCTCATCTAACGTTTATACATTTTGAAGTTACAAATTAAAATCTTTAAGGCAACTATATGTAAATTCTCTTTATTATTATTTAGGGAACACTTTAGTAAAGGGACCAATTCTCACTATTAACTAATTGCCTATTAATAACACATTGGCTGTTTATTAGTACTTAAAGCACATATTCTGCATGACCATAATCTACATCACTAATCCTTCCCAATACCTTAACTTAACAACTACTTAACTAATAATTAATTAAAATAGAAGTTTAATAAAATTAAACTTCTTAAAATAAATAATTAATAAAATTAGAAGTTTGAGGCAAAAGTCATAGTTAATGCTTGTTAAAAGCAAGAATTGGACCTTAAAATTGTGATTATTATTAGTAGTGGTATTTTTTTTATGTTCCCGTATCAAGTCTAGGAGAGGGAAGGTCACGAAACAGAATAAAAGTGTGTGTGTGTGTGTGTGTGTGTCAGCAGTGAGGATCCGTAACCTACCTCAAAAGAGTAAATTACAAATAGAGAACCCCACTTCATAACGTAAAAGAAGAAAAAGTATAACATTTTTATTGTAATATACAGGAGGGTTTCAAAGACTTTGAGAGAAACCTCAGGCCAAAACAACAAACATAATACAGCTACTTAATAAACTGAAACTAACTAACCTACCAAAAGAAAAGGAAACAAAAATACATCAAAATACTGTAACTGCCTTACTAACATAAACGGGAGAAAACAAGTCCAGAAAGAAAATGGCACCCCCTCTCTACTTAACCCCGTCCCAAATTAACAATGCAAACTTAAGTTAAAGAGCCAATAACAAAAATACAAACAAATATTAACTTACAAATAACAGGTTTTCTGGTTGTAAAGATGGAAGTTAGAACAGCAGGTGGATTAACCCAATATGACTAAGAGAATCCAATCAGCAAAACATAGTTCATAACAAAGAAACCCTTGAAAAGCAAGGGGAGAGAAACCTCACAACAGAGCCTCCACACACAGACAACCACACAGTTCTGTGATGGAAATTCTGCTTAAATCTCCTCTGCTCCCTCTCATCCTCCAATCAGTGTAAACAGCCAATCATTGGTGACAGGTGGCGGCCATTACCTCCTACTTGTGAGTAGAGGGAGAGAGAGAGAGCGAGAGAACAACGAGAACAACAACAACAACAAAAACATACGTCCTGTATTAGTAACAGTATTAGTATTATTTACTTGGAAATATCAGTTTTAAAATCATTCTGATGGTACACTAACTTCTAGTCTTGGAAATGAATACTAATCTATAAAACTATCTATAAATCATGAAAAATCTTAGTCATTTGAAATTGTGATTGACTTGAAATTGTGCTTTGTTAGTCCAATACAGTCTGAATTTTGTAAGATTATTAAAATATGTATGCAGTGAGTATGAATGTTTTGGTAAGTCATGGAAAAAGCCATTGAAATTCATTGGTCAAAAAGTGTGGAAACCGTTTTGTGCTTTGTAAATGTAGTCCAAATCCACTCCAGGGGAACTTTGAGTAATAAATGGCAGGATATGCCTGAATGCTGCCAAAGCTTACTTTAAAATTTCCCTTTTTTTGAATCATATCTACTCTTTGATGGCTATCTTCTTTCTCTTCTACTTCAACACTCAGCTCTGGGATTTTTACGGACAGACGTTAATCACGCAGACTGCTTTCATTGATAACTTCGGCTGAGTCCACTTTACAGCTAGATGGAAAGTCGCGTCCTAATCCCCACCCTTCCGAATAGCGAGAGGCCCACTAACTGATTGCCTCCATTTTTCAGTGTCACCCTCAAGAAAGCAAAGGCTGTGTACCCCTGTGAGGCTGAACACGATTCCGAACTCTCTTTCCAGGTTGGCGCAATCTTCCATGACGGTAAGTGTTAACGTTATCACTGCCACAGGCACTCACCCGAATCCACAGACATATTGGATTTGGCGGGTCCTACAAGCACAAAAAAAATAAATAAATCCGATCTTATATCAGCATGGGTGGAGGGATGGAAATGGGGCAGGGGTGTAACATCCCTTAAAATCAATTCACAAAGAACGAGACCGATAAAATAACACAAGGAAATGAGGGCCGTAACCACTATCACAGCTCTTGTTTTCTGAAGACATTATCTCATCAACTTCAGATGAAACATTTCAGAACTCTTGTTGAATTGAATTTACAATAAAAACTATTTTGAGCCAACTTAAAATTTAAATTTTAGTTTATTGGCACCCCAAATAATACTTTGTCATTTTACTTTGTGTATGGAAAACGTGCTAGGGAAGAAAGAAAAAAAAAAAAGAATATACAAGAATTACCAGATAAATAATATCTGTAATACTCAATTCTATGAAATTATCTAAACTAGCAAAAGCATCAACTAGCATGAAATGCTGACATGAAAAAATGTTAATTCACAAAAATTAAGGAATAAATAATAGGGTACAAAGGGGCTAAAGGCCCACCTTAAGAAAAAAATGTGCTATTCATTGCGCCTAAAATGTATAATTGCAGAAAAAAAATATACGTTGTATTGAACATTAATAGATCAACAGATTTTGTGTGAAAATAAATCGATTAAAATTGATTATTTTGTTTAAAAATCTTATAAATGTATGAGGTGGCAAGAGGGGCTTTTTACCCCACACACGGGGTAAAAGGCCCACCAGTATGGGGTAAAAGGCCCACGGTATTTATGCAAATACTTCAGTTAAAGTAATGTTTTTTAAAATAATGTCTAAGTTAATACTTGTTCAAAAGAATCACTTTAGCAAAGTTTGTACTGTTTTCTGCTTAATAAAAAAATAAATAAATTAAAAAAAAAAAAAAAATATATATATATATATATATATATATATATATATATATATATATATATATATATATACTGTCATTAAAATGTTAATATAAAAATATATATTTTCAAATATAGAAACAAAATAATTTTAAGAAGTAAAGATTCTGAAAGTATTGAAGAGATCCAGTAATAATTGAATATATATTTACAGTAGTAACAACAAATATTATTTTATTATATGATATGATTAATATCATGTTTTTAAATATGATGGTTTCATTCTAAACATGGTGATTATTTCTAATATGGACTCCCAACATAATATGATATTTACCATCTGAATCTAAACATGTCATGTCAACAAATGGAAAAGTCAGCCATCTATTAATTATCATGTTAATAACGGTGCGCCTTTAGCCCCAACAGCAGGGGCGCTTTTTACCCCAAATACCATACTTTTACATATTCTTCATTATTTAAAAACTGTTGCTTTAATTATCTTAAACAAAACTGAAAATCATAAAGACCTTTGTCTCAAAATATATGCATTAATTTTAGTGATTCTCATGTGCTATTTAAATCACAACATTTTAAAAAACATAAAATATTAGATCAAGTAAGCACAGAATCAACTTCGCGCTTCTGTGCACGATCGCTTCAGAGATCAGACAAATTTACACGTGCATCTTGAAAAGCGAATGTTTTGCAAAGTGCTACGCCACGTTTTTTTGTGCCATCTAGTGGTTTAGATGAAAATAATATCAAAGGCGCCTTTAGCCCCATTGTACCCTAATAATTAAATAAATCAATAAAAATGCTGGAAAGCCAATTTTAAAAGTATGTGCATTAAATAATAAATTATTTTTTTAAATGTAAAATATTGCTGCTATAATATGAGAATGAAAATCGTATGGAATTTTAGATTCTGTACATTTTTCTGTCAATTTGAATAATTCTTGTAAATGTGATCTGCATGTTCCTTTGTTCATCATTTTTGTGTTTTTCTCCATTTTTCTGTCTTTCACCTGGACATCATTCACCTTTCATCATTCATCAGGGTGTTCTAATGCATTACATTTATTGAAATGGCAGGTTGTCCTCTATCATTCAACAAAATCATAGTAACTACCTGTACAGGCATCCCGCTGTTTTCTCATACAGGTCTGCACGTTACTGATCAATGGTTCAGAATTCTCTGCCTTGTGTCTGAGACAATATTCAGCATCCTCAGTAGGCAGTGATAATTAACATTCACAGTTGTTCTTATCCTCAGCACAGACATAAACCCTAACATACATAATTCCTCTAGCATTAAATCATTGCTGCTCTCATCTAAAAATTACTTTTCACCTATTATTCACAAATCTCCCACCTCTTGTGTTTGCTTATTAAACACTTTGGCTAATTGAATAATTATTTCAGCTCCATTTGACACACTTTGAACCCATTCTGCTTATTTTGTTCCCAAAATGAACACAGAAAATGCAGAAAAAGTAATCGGGGATTGGCTATAGTTCTTCAAACTTTCCGAACTTGTACACATGTAATTTACATTCATCAGCCATGCTAACTATCCACATAAAAAAATGTCTTCCATCCAATGAGGACTTCTTGCTTGTCTGACATACAGAGTGACAGAAGAGCTGCAGTAAGACTTTTACCTGTGTGTCCGTGGTTTTGCTCTGCAGTGACACTCTCCAGGGAGCCCGGATGGCTGGAGGGTGTGCTGGAGGGAAAGCGAGGACTCATCCCTGAAAACTATGTGGAGATACTGTAACTCCGAAAAGAACTATCCTCATACTTCTCTTTATATACATGGTATCCATGGTCTCGGCGGCTCTTTCACAATGGCACTGCTTGTCGTTCCTCCATCCTTCTCCACACTAAAGACATTGAAAGAGAAAATATATATACTGTATCCAAAAACACAGATGTTGCTAGCACAGGAGTTAAGTTCAAGTATAAGCTAAAATGTGCCGTATACATACAAAGAGACTGCACTTTTAGAAATGTAAATATAAATTTGCGTGGGAAAATATGTATCCGTCATTGTTGACTGTTGTCCTTTTTTTTTTTTTTCTTCTTCTTTTTTTTTCTAAGTTGCATGTCTCGTAATTTTAGCCAAGTAGTTTGGGTTGTTTAGCATTAGTACACTCAATACTCAAAGATACCTTGAGTGTCTTTGTATTTAATATTATCAAGTTGCATTTAATTGGGCTGTGATGTGATGATGTATAGTAAAATGTGTAACCTTATGAGAGGGCAGTGAACGTTGTCAGTTTTGTGTCTTGGTTCATTGGAACACTAGAGCGCTTATGAGTGCTTATCTGTTATTAATATTGAAATTGGTATGCGATTACTAAATCTTTCGCATTGATTAAAACTGATGCTGTGCCTTTAAATTTATTACGCATAGCAGGTGGGACGCTGTTCGATAACTCAAACAGAGCAACGTTTTTGCTATTCTGTATATAGGTTTTAACGTTATTTCGAAGAACAGAGACCGATAAATAAAAAAGTAACCCATACAATGACGTCAAATTAAATATTGCCAAGTCTTACATCTGTGTTGTATACACAGAATTATTTTCGTGCAAAGAAACTTAAAAGCCTCTTTAAAGTTTACCACATAGTTTTTGCAGAAACCTTAAAAATGGCAGGACTTCACTGATGTTTAATGAGACCATTTTCATTTTTCTAAGAGCCCTTGTTCCACGGGTTCATATTTGTGACTGAGCATATCTGCAGTGATTTCAGACAGTGATTTATGACCTCTGCAAAGGTCTTGGCATTGATATCATTTTTTTGATGTTGATCAATGTTAAATAAATAAAGTGTTTTATTCTTATATCTTGCTTTTCATTTTTATTTATATGCCAAACTGTGTCTATAAATAATGGAAGCCATATGCTGCAGGGCACTGTGGACCCCTAATGTGCTTACTGGGAAATAAACTAAAACATTTGTGATATGACTGTTGTTTAATGAAAAATAAAATAACGTTGTGTGTAATTTTCTTAATGTCGATTAACTTAATTGTGTGGATGTGCTCCCATCGAGGTCAAAAAGACACTACGGCTTCTGCTGAAGAACTTTAGCTTGTCTAATAATTCAAAACTTCATTACCTGATTAGTATAACCCATAAATCTCCCATAAATGTTTGCATTTGTTTAATAGCAATCTTGACCGTACTGTATGAGTGATAAACAATAGCCACTTTCACACATGAAACCCGTTAAATTACAGTAAATTGCTGGCTACCTCTTTTGGTAAATGTACCACATCTGTTGTTCACACATGCAGTGGCTTTTCATTATTTATCCATTGCTGCCATTCACACATCTGTGCCAAAATACCATTAAAAACTCACTGATGCCATTTTCTAGAAATCCATTAAAAAAACAACACACAAGCTCTTTTATTTCAGTTAAGGTTTGTTGTGTTTCACTACCACATTAATTTCCCATTTAATGACATTTCTTGCTAAATTGTGTGCTAAGTTAGATTGGTTAGAGCTTTGTAATTGGCTCAAACTCTTAGTAAGCATTTTGATGGTTTATTGTAATTTTATTGTCCAAATATAAGCAGCATTTTGTTATTGGTACCTGTCATTTCAACACAACCGGATATCTGTTCTATGTAAATGAACTGTTGTCTATTGCATACATTGCATTTAGAGCATAGTGGCTTATTCTCTCCCACACACTTCTAGCCCTGGAGCTGCTCTGCAGCTTTTACATTGAACCTCTCCCCCTTTAAGTGGATTAAATCCTCATTTCCTAGCAGATTTGGACTGCCTCCTCATATACTGGGCTTGAACTAGAGCACACGGCAGTCTAGGTCCTTACCGTACGCTGGATGGAGTGCTTGAAAACAAACCATTTGCATCAAAATAGACTATTTTGTTGGAGCCACAGCGCAGCGGTTAGCACACACACTGTTTGGAGCAACTGGGTCGGGTTTAGGTTATTTCCTGTTTTCTGTTCCCATTTCCTTTCATGACCCCATCATACACACATAAGTGCACATTTCTTGCAACATGACTGCAGTTTGTTCAATTGCGGTTAAAGGGATTTTCGTGGTTCCTGATCCTGTCAACATAAAATGTCATTTCGCAAACCATTTTACTTCAGTAATGTGATATATTTCTCAGTAAAATGGGATATTTAAAAATAAAGACTCATCGTTTACTCATCCTGATATTGTTCCAAATCTGTATGACTTTCTTTCTTCTGCAGAGCACAGAAGATATTTTAAAGAATGTGTCTGGGTTTTGCCCATGCAAGGAAACTCAATGGGGTCCAAAACAACAATGGACCCATTTGACTTTGAATGTAGGAAAAAAAAATTTTTTCACTTTTTTTGTGTGTGTGTGTGTGTGTGTGTTCCCCATAATAAAGTCAGAAAGTTTTGGAACTGCATGAGTGTGTGTAAATGGTGACCTAATTTAAATTTTGGTGTCAACTACAAAGTCAGTTAGAAAGTAAAGTCAGTTGACTCGGTGGCCATATTTACAAAAACTTCAAATAGCTATTTTGGCATGCAAGACCAACTCCTATCTATTTGAATGGGGAAATAGAGTCTGGTTGCCTGTTTAAGCTAATGTTTAAATAACATTTCAAATTAACAATACAAATTTGCCATGAACTGTCTGATAAATATTGTTTCTTGCACTCAAATAGCTTTAAAAAGTGTATATATTAGGTTGATTTAGCTTGGGTTTCAGGTTTTTATGAGACCAGAGCTTCTAACTACAGCTACAGTGGTGCGGTGACTTTACCAACTGGCAATTTTTAATTTTATGTATGTATTTACTTATTTAATTTATTTTAAGTTACTGTATGTTATGTTATGTTATGTTATGTTATTTAGATTTTATTTGTTTGTTTTTTGTTTTTAATACTTGAATTTTTATTGTATTTTTTTATTTATTTATTATTTACAGGAACTGCATTACTAGAGCTGTCCTGGAGCCATTATATTGCACATTGCACTTTTCACTGTATATATACTGTACATGTTTTTGGTAACATGTTATTTGTTATTTGTAACTCCCTTCAAATATTGTTATTGTGTTGTTGTTGTTGTTTTTGGGGGTTACATGCAGTAATTTTCACCAATTGGAATGAACCCTCTGATTTCATCATGCATATTTAAAAGAAAGTTGACATTTGTCTCAAAAGAGCTTTTTAGCAAATCCAGTATTCATGTGTAAACATATGTGGCACAGTACTGCGCATGTACGCAAAAAATTTTTGAATGTGATCATGAAAATAGTCAGAATAAGATTTTATAAATTTCATTCAAACTGAGCTCAAATTTGGATAGATTAAAGTGTTTACATGAAGCTTTTTCAGTCCGTTTGAGCCATCAGTCTGATTATAAACTGCTTATTTAGGTGCATGTAAATGTAGCTATTGAGAAATACATGACATTACTAAAAAGAGTTGCACACATTTAGTTTTTGGGCTAACCATAACTTTGAGAAAATGACTTTAGGAACTGATTCTGAAAAAAAAAAAAAAAAGTGGTCTCTTTATGCCAGGTAGTAGAAGGGGAGGGGTTTGAAAAATAGTTATTGTTTGCATGACCCAGAATGGCAAGTTATTATACACAGGTGGAGTGATATATTTTTGTAAAAAATTACCAGTCTTTCACATAATGCGCACCAAATCAAGACCAGAATTGCATAAATAACAAACGGTAATTTCTTGAATTTTGATTTCTGGACAACTGAAGTAAGTCACAGCCTCTGTCTAATTAGCTTACAAAGTACCTCCGGACTGTGCAGCATGGTGTGTGTGTGTGCGTTATCACACTTCAGTGCACTGTACACATCATTAGCGTGCAAATGTCTTCCAGACTGCTGTGAGATGTGTGTTCCTGAATGCGTGTGTTTGAGTGCCACATATTACATAATTATCATGACATGGCGGAGTCACAGACATCCAATAACTAATAGAGCAGATGATAGGACGAGACATGGGAGAGGGCTAAAAATAGGCAACGTGTCGAAGAGCCGGGTGCTTACATAATCAAATGAGCCCGAGCTAATGAGATGGGCAAACTCACCCTCCCGCCATCCCTGTCCACTTCATCTCATATTCTCACCCTCTGGCTTTCTTTTTCTCTCCCTCTGTGTCTCCCTTTCACTGCAGTTTCCTTGGATGCAGTTTAACCACAAAGTTCCCATCTGTCTCCCATTTTTTTTTTTTTTTTTTTTGCATGGTTATGAGTTAAGACCAAATTACTATTTGCGCCGTGTCTCTCTGCCTGAAAGAATGAGAAGGTTTTATCCACCAAACTCTTAAATGTTTTCATTTTGTTTCCCCAGCACGGTCAGCTTATCACTCCTCCTTGTTTTGTACAGTACAATATATACTGTACAAAACAAGGAGTATAGTACTGTGATAAAGGAGAAGATGAGATATCCAAAATCACCTCTGT
The DNA here is from genome assembly GCF_012432095.1 of Onychostoma macrolepis. Taxonomy (NCBI): domain Eukaryota; kingdom Metazoa; phylum Chordata; class Actinopteri; order Cypriniformes; family Cyprinidae; genus Onychostoma; species Onychostoma macrolepis. The sequence continues at coordinate 22,457,521 of NC_081155.1, read as the reverse complement.
TAAAACCTTTGACTCAAACAAAATGAAACAAGAAGTTATAGTGTTCAGATTTCTTTTCTGGAAATATATACATATACAATTAGTGTATATAGAATAAAATTTTACATATTTAACCAACAGATCAAAAATGTGTAATTAAAAATAAATAAATACATAAAATTGCAAATCTAAATGTAATCAATCAACTGGGGAAGTATGGTAATATCTTTTTCTTTTTTTTTTTTGCCGTAAGAATACTCACTTCATGCTGAGTTTTTTTTTGCGCTGCATGCAGCTATGTATGAAATATAATGAAACTGTATTATATCTCGGATGAATGAGACTGAGAAGGTGGGACAGTGAAAAACAAAACAGAAAAGGATTGAGTGTCTGCGAGCAGAGAATCTGGGGCACAGAAGCCGCCATGTGTGAAGCCACAGCCCTGAAATCTGCCTGATCCAATAGATTCTGTTTATCTGGCAGGACTACACAGCTTGCGCTATTGGCAATCTGGGAGAGATTTGGAGTGGGCTGCGGATTTGCGCAAAAGAGCAAAAGTAATACTGTCTACTCTCACAGTCTGGCAAACAAGCACATTTTTTAGATCGGGCTTCTAACGAGGTTAATGGCGAATTTTCTCTCTGGGGACGTGGAGGTGTTACATTGTTAATGCTTATGTTCTTTGTCAGAAGATCTCGCTCTCTGGTGCTGTTTTCCGAGGATTTTTCCGTCACTGCTAGACCAGTAAATGCAGACGAGACTTGCTGTTTTCTTCACATATTATCATAATCACTTACTTCCTCATTCATGCTCATTTCCCCTGGAGAAATATAATTTGTTAAAACTAAAATCTGCCAGAGGTTTGAATTATGACTTTGTCACTCAAACCTACTCTCCTCTTTACTTTTAGTGTGCATTCTCTCTCTCTCTTTCTGTTTTCCATTGGGCTTTGCCACATATTGTATCCAGGTATTTTTTCCTTATCCATTCCTTTTCTTCCTACTGTTTCTTTCCACTCACTCAGCGCCCACTCAGATGTCTGCAGCATCCTATGATCCAATTCACTGTCTTCCTACTGTTATCCACTACAGTTGACCCCTAAATCTCTAAAACATCTACAGTATGAGCAGTAACACTTTAAAATAAGGTTCAGTTTATTAACATAGGTAGGTATAAGTTAGATATAGTTATTAGCTATCAATGAACAATACTTTGTCATTTATTAACCTAAAGACAACATAAAATAATAATAAATATTCACCTTATCTTGCTTTTAAACACTTACAGTATTGTAAACAATTCATCCATGCGTATGTTTTTGCTTTTTTCATTTCCTTTTCCATTCATCTCATAATATATATAGGGAAATAGAAACAATATGAAGAAAAAAATCTGTTGCTTTTTCAGTTTTATTGCAACTGTTATGTTAGTTTAATGAATATGCTTCCCTTCATTGTTGATTCATATTCATTCAAAATACAATAATATTAAAGGAATAGTTCACCCAAAAATTTACATTTTGTCATTAATTGCTCACCCTCATGCCATTTCAGACCCATTAGACCATCGTTCATCTTTGGATCAGGATCAGAAAGCTCTTGGATTTCATCCAAAAAATACCTTAATTTGTGTTCCGAAGATGAACGAAGGTCTTACAGGAACGACATGAGGGTGAGTAATTAATGACAGAATTTTTGGGTGAACTAACCCTTTAATTTACACAGCAACTAAAAATCTATCAGTATAGAAATTAAAATGATCCTACATTTAATGAATGCTGTAAAAGTATTGTTTATTCTTAGCTCATGTTAACAAATTGAACTTTGAGTGTGAAAAACTTTACAATAAGCTCATTAGTTGACTCACTAGATTAATTTATTTACACACTTGTTTGAAAAGGAAGTCGATGTTAATAGTCTTCAGTGGGAGTTGCAATTAAAAATGATCACAAAAGCAGTACAAGAGCGTGTAGTTTGTGAACTGTCCTTAAGTTAACCCAGAACAAATCTTCAAACTCGATTGTTTAAACTGCATTTAATCACTACATTCAAATACACTTGCTAATGTATTTGAAATACTAGTAATTTTAGTGAAATATTAGATGTTCTCCAGGCAAAAAATAAAAATGACTGTTGTATAAATTGCGATTTACAGCAGATGTAACACCCATTTCTGACCTTTAATGCTCATGAATTGTCTTAAATAGCAAAAGAAAGAGTGCACAGTAATTAATTGTTAACAGGTTTATTGGAATCCCTTGATGTTTCTGCAAACACAGTTATGGCAAGATCTGCATCAAGATATACAGTTTAGAGGAACTAGTTGCATCTGTCTTTTGCTCATGTTGAATATTTCTGTACTGAGGAGATTTGCTAACAAGTATTGTACAAAGCACTGATTTTTTTTTTTAAAAGGGAGAGAAAAAAAATCAAAATATGAACAGGAAATGCTCTTTTGTCACAAAAGAGATATGGCTTTGTCACTTTAAACAATGTATAGCACACCGATTCAGATTTATCCCCCAAAAAAAAAAAAAAAAATCAATATCCATTAACACAAGGGTGTTAATGTGCAAACACAACATGTGGTCTGTGGGTTTTCACAAGTAAGCTGGATTTTATTCTGGTTCATACTCTGGTTACCTTGACCATGCTTTGCCCTTATTTTGCACAAAGGTGCTGCTTGGTGGTAATGTGATTTGTACAAATGCATAGTTTTACATGTTATTAGACTCCCAAAAAACACATCTAAAAAGTCATATGCAGACTGTCAAAGCTGAAGTAACAAGCAACTCAAAAGTGTGGATTCACACCAACTTTCAATATTTCAAGCTTCGTCATTTGGTGAAGGAGAAACGCAAATTGCAAACATGCTGCAACAAGCATGGCAATCTATATTCTCTTAAGTTGCTGATGGACATCTGAATTCATATCAGACAGGTTAAATTTTGCTCCCTGTCCTAGTTCTGTCTTTAGGTTTTTCTTACATAAAGGTTGAATTTGTTTTATACTATTAAAAAAAGAAAAAAATCTAAATATTTTTCATATACTGTATAAATAATAATAAAGAGCATTGTTGGTTCACAAGACAATAACTTGTGAAGCACTGAAGAAAAAAAATTAATCTGTGTTTTTGCTTGGTTTGATTTTTATTTAGATATTTAAAAAAGAAAAAAAACTCTGGGATAAAAATATTTGGCAACCACAAGTACTTTTCCTTTCAGCTTAATATAGCTAACCTCTGATGTGAGCACTGCGTTGTGTTTTTTTATTAGATTTGTAGGTGAAGCGAAGAGGAAAAACACACACAAAAAAAAACATACAATTAGTTCACATTACTACAGAGCAAAATGACAAGTTTTAAGTTAGTGACATTCAGGGAGTTAACAAGTCTATCTTGCTGTGAAAAGTAAATATAAATTAAATGTATATCCATCATGCTCTCTGGCTCTTGCTCTTGATTCTGATTGATGGGCAGTCAGTAACTGTTAAGAGGGAAATGTGTGAACTTCATCCCAATGTCTGACAAATATTTAATATAGAAATGTTCCATACAACGCAACATAATAATTCACTGATTTATTTACAATAGATACTGTAAAATGGTAACTTTTGTGAGAAAAAAGGCACAAGTTTCCCTTCTTAAATACACTGTAAACATCTTTTCAAAAAGCATGCATAAACATTTCACTTTACAAAAGATCTCATATACTCTTTTTAGACAAATTACTAATATATTGTGTCCAGCAAAATAGAATCTCTCAAAAATACTTCACATACATCCTATGAACCTTTTAACATTTATTCTCATTTATAGATCTGTGTATTTAAAAAAGGGAAAGGTTGGAAAAAAGAGACTACTGCACATACCTAGTTTTAGGTCCATCAAAAATGTTCAACGTACAGTGTATTGACAGGTTGGTGAAATGGGTTTTGCCTGGGTACCACAGATTGATTTGATTGTTCTATTCAAATTAGGATTTTTGTCCTCCAACAGTCTTTACCACCAACCAGCTACATCAAAAAGGCAAACATCAAAAGTTCTTGGACCTTTCCAGTTCACAAGCGTCCCAACCTGACCTCCACCCCACCCCCCAAAGCACATTACATAACCAACACAATAGTAGAACATCTAATATCCCAATTATCACATTACGGTGTCTGTGCAAATCAAAATCAACCAATAGGATCGTTCAGATCCTATCAGAGAAAACCAACAATGCCCTCTCAAAAATAAGTCAGCTATCCTGTGCCTTTAAGAAATTTGAGAGAAAAAGAGAAAAGCAAATACACACACACACACAAACAACACACAAACCTTCACCTTCATTGTCCTCAGACTCACAGCATTTGAGAACTAGCGGTACCTCTTTTGAGTCCATCAGTAGCACAGTGGGGTTATGAAACACGAAACAGTGGTCCAATTTCCTTTTTAAGATACAATTCACTCAAGTACTCTCAAGTCGACTGGTACTTCCCCAAATAGCCAAGTTTTAATTGCAAGGTGGTTGAAATCAAAAACTTCCTATGTACAACCTTTGAAAAAAATTCCTACAAGCAACAATTATAATCATACGATACACATATATTGTGTGTTTATGAGCAGGTTACTGTTGTTATTAGTCCGCGTAACCCTGTCTGTTTCTTACAATAGACTACTACGTGGACTACAGCTGTTACTGTTGTTTACTAATATGAAAGCTGTATGCTTCAGAAAAGCTGATTTTCCCCATACGGTATCTAACTGTACATGTGCTGCTACTGAAAATCATCTACTATTTACGTTAAGAAAACAGAAGCACCTTGTTAGAAAATGGCTTCTAGCTGGATTGTTTCTTGGAAACGCAAAAACTTCGCAATCATATAAAATGCTTTTCTCGAGTAGAACTGTAAATTAGTACTGTATTTTCCTTAACGTCCAAAGGGAGCTGGTTTAGTAACAGCTTAGGTACGATTTACTAAATTTGCTACAGTCCAAGCGCGCACAAAATGTGGCATGTGTGTTTGCGTGAGCTAAATTTTTTACAAGACGAGCCATAATATTTGCTGTATTGCAAAGTTGCATGTTTTTTTCTCTTTTTTTTCTCTCTGCCCGGTCCAATAGCATTTTTTCGGAGCTGCCATTTCTCAGCTTATCAATCATCAGGCCACCGCAGCACTGAATCAGCATGGCCTATGTAAACACTTCAAGTCATCAAAAAACACAAGTATGCCATTTTTGCAGATAAATTTAGATTTGATTCTTTCTACAATTACTTCCATGCACCAATTAGTCAAAATTCAGCTATATTTAACATATTGTAGCCCTTGGAGTATCTTACTTCCTCTTTGCAAACACCCCAATTTAATCAATATTTCCATCTTAACCAGCAATAAAAAGCAGTTTTATTACTGAATTTTACCTGTAATTTTGTGAGCGGCAGATAGGAGTTACATACAAACGCAATGGTATTTACTGGCAAACTGACAGGTCTGGGATTCAAGGAAATGTCTAGTATATGGGCCCATATTTCTGTGTGTGTGACGTATTCACATGTGACTGTGCACTATAGCTTTACCAAAGAATATGGCTTCATATCCATATAGAACACTGTCAGCATTGTCTTTGGGGGTAAGGAACGCGCTGTCACAAGAAATATGAGTTCTTCTCTGTTGGCTGGTTACAGAGATCGCTCTTTGCCTTCCCTCACTACGCAAGCCTTATATGGCTTTAAACCAAGCCTCTCGTTACGCCTTGCTTTGTGCATAACGGGCTTGCTCTTGTTCGCTCTCTGAGGGCTGAGTGTCCTCTGCTTTTCCTCTCATGTGATCCTTCATTTTTCCCTCCTTTTGCGAGCTTTCAGTCATTTCTTGTGAAAGAAGAGGGTGTGTGTTAGGCCCGACTCCACCTTTGGTATTTGGTCGCTGATAATTTCTACCAGCATCTCAGGGAACTCGACCTTCAGAGCCTGGGATTCACGGAAAGTGTAGAAACAAAAGTCCAACAGGCTCCCCACGAGCTGTAAAGAGAAAGAGAGAAGAGACTTCTGATTTAATTCAAACTGACAGTGCTTATCATTAAAGAGACGTTCTGGTGAAACATGAGTCTGGGAAAACATGTATTGATGAATTAGCAAAGAAAAGACTGCAGAGCGGCTGAGCTCATTTATGGATGTGCCGTCTCACTGACCAAAGCGGAAAAGCTTTTAGGCAGAACTTGAACTTGTTTCTCTTCATCTTACAAATTAATAAATCAACACTGCTGTCAAGTGTTCTTCACCCCCAAGTGCAATTCAAAACTGTCTTTTCCAGTACTTTTGTGTGCTATTACAAAATGTTGAGCTGGCAGCAATGCAAAAAGTGATTAGCAATGAACAGCTCTCAGAAATGAACCGAGGCTCTAATCTCGCAGTGGCAACATGAAGGATGGCAGTTTTTCATTTGAATGCACACTTGATATTACAAATCTTTAATAATCTACAGCTGTAATTATTTTAAGATCCGCTGATTTGAAATATTAATGGTTTTCAGCTTCTAACCACATGAGAAATTGTGAGCTACTTCTAATGAAGGAATATTAAATATTTATTAAATAAATATCAGTTCATTCTGATTTGTTTCTAGACAAATATTTGAGCTACTTGATCTAAACCAGAATACATGTAGGTGTTCATTTTTTTGTCTTATTACAGTGCATTTATTACAGATATTATAGAAATAAAGCAGAGGATTTCTACTTTATGTAACAAACTCATATTATTCATGTCCCTGTTGTTTATATCAAACGGACATCAAGGGATCCCAAGGCTGTCAACTTAAGATATTAAATATGCTTAACACAAAAATTAATCTGGACACAAATCATGAGATTAATCACAACCTATTTTATTCTACTAAATAGCAATAAGAAAAAAAGTAAAATATCTTATGTTAATAGTAGAAACATGAAGTCAGTTTCATACAAATATTTCAAATTTCAGGATAATGATTTAATAAATGTCTTATGGCTTTAGTGCAATGACAATAAAATCCAATTACTTAATTTGGCATTTTTTTCTAATTCATATTTTTCAGACACTGTATAAACATCATGAAAAAATGCTTTAAAATATGGGAAAACCACTGCTTTAAATCATCTGTCTCGTGTTCAACTCAAGAAGCTTAAAACCGATTTGCTTGAACATTACTTAAAATTAAGCTTACAATATCACGAAAATTAGATATTTCGGTAACACTTTAGTATAGGGACCAGTTCTTATTTTATTAGCTGCTTATTAGCATGTCTATTATTATTATATTGGCTGTTTGTTAATACTTATAAAGCACATATTCTGCATAACCATATTCTACATTACTAATCTTACCCAATACCTAAACTTAACAACTACTTACTAACTATTAATACGCAGCAAATTAGGAGTTTATTGAGGCAAAAGTCATAGTTAATGGTGAGAATTGGACCTTAAAATAAAGTGTGACCCAAGAGACCCATGAACTGAATGAGAACACTCTGGATAATTAGAGCAGAACTGTATCTGTCTTTGATCTATCAACTGAGGTCAATAACAGGCGAATGTTTCGACTTACTTCATGCATTGCATCCAAAAGCTTGGTGAGCTGGAAAAAGCGCTGCCACGTCTGGCCAGAATTGTTAGTGGCTTTCCCAACTGAGCGGCGGAGCTCCTTGATGTAATTCACCCGCATCTCCTCAAATGCCCCTTGATTCTTCAGACCATCTTTGGGCACTGTCAACAAAAAAAAAATAAAAAAATTCACTTTGTTACAGTAGCTACTCGCTCTATAGTGAGAAAAACAACACTGTTTTCTTTAAGTAGCATGCATCTATCTACAGTATCTATCTATCTATCTATCTATCATCTATCTACCTATCTACCCATCTATCTATCTATCTGTGTCTGTTTATTCATCCTTCCATCTAATCTGTCTGCCTCACAGTCTACCTTCTCAGGTGATTAATGTTCTCTCGTGTGAAGTTATTAAGGATTAACTCAATCAAAGTACTGAAAACTTCTTTTACTTTTGGCAGATGGGAGATAAAAGCTCATTCAGGTTGAAGGGAGTAATTCTCCCCTATCCTGTAGGACAAGTGCACTCATGGCCTACAGCCAACCTCGTGAAATGACATTCAGCTTCTGGACAGCTGAATAAGAAACAGCTCATTCTCACGCTTGCTCTATCCAGTGCTCGACAACATACAAATAGCATCTATTTTGATCAAATTAGTAATTTTGTTGCGTCCCACTGACTGGCTAATTGAATTCTTTTCATTTCTGTTCGTTTCAATATGATTTTGATGTTAAATTTTGCAAACAAAGCAGCATTTACACAGTGGCACATCTTAAGGCTGTAGTGATATTTATGGAAAACTTTTAATTAAAAAAAAGTTTTAATAAGATACAAGAACCAACATCATTTAATAATGCTAAGTATAGCCTTCAGACACAAACAAGTTTCAACAAACTCCAATTCTTAGCACGAAACTAGCTATTTGCTAACATTACCAAATTACAACAACAAGTCCTTCAGGATGTTTAAAGCTCTCTACTCTGTGTGTTGAATGAAAAGCAGTTCTTCACCTCTGTTCATTGGCAGGTGTGTGTTAAACCCGCAGTCACTTCCCCCTGTTTTCTTCTCTCCCACTGACCCACATCCAGCTTCATTAGCCACAGGCTGCAATTTAGAGCCCCAGTGAATAAAAAGTGGGGCGATTATGCCACGCTAATCGAGTCTTGTCATAAGAAATAGATGCTGTTGCCTGTAGAATCTGTCATTTTGTTAACATATCTGACAGGAAGAGTCAGTTAAAGAGCTATTTAGTCAAATTATGCTCAATCAACAACAATTGTGGCATAATGTTTGATTAAAAAAATGATTTTGACTCATACCTCGTAATCCAAAGAAAGAAGGTTATGCTGAGGTAATTACAATGTAAATAAATGGGGCAATTTTGGAGGATTTAAAATCAGAAATGTGAAGCCTGTAATTTTATAAAAGGTCTTACATAAATTAGCCTGTTCAAAAAAATTATTTTTCTTATTATTTGAGTTCTTAAGTTGTTCTCAAAATTTTTCCCTCAGAGCAAAAATCAGTCATAGTGACACTTAAAATGGAATTAAATGGAGCAATTTTTTGGAGATTTTTAAAAACACAGGTGTGAAACTTATTATAAAGCACTCATATTAATACTCCTGTTAAAACCTGTGTTTTATTTGAGCTGTTAAGTTGTTCTTGTCATTTTTAGAGTCGTTTTAGGACTTGTCACTGTCATGACAACAATTGGATATATCTTTACATAGAAAGATTAGTAACATTTTTCTATGCTTAAATTATGCATATTGATTAAATCTTAATGCTACACTATTGAAACTACTACTACTAATGCTATTATTGAGTGTTTTAATGTTTATGGTTTGGCCCGAGTTTTTTCACATTCAAAATAAACGATTGTTGCAATCAGCATTTATATGTCACAAGTGCTGCTGACTGAGCTTAACTTCTACTGAACATGGAATATTCCTTTAAGCCCACTTAAAACTGTGATTTTGTCATTTAAAAGCTTCAACATTTTGCCTGTCCCATCGCTTTGAAGTTAATGCCACTTAATTTGATATTTTGTTATATAATGCAAAGACATTACATAACAGAAGTAGGTGTCCAAATACTTTTATGAAAGTAAACGCAAGACTTACTCAACAAAAGATATCTGTCCAGCAAAATGTATTTAACACTGACACCTTGAATTGTATAGACACATATCTTTTTGCCCAATAGCAGTGTCTGTGGGAATATTTATTTCATAGTGTCTGAGTCTACCACAAGCAAAAAGGAAAAAAGGGGGTTAAATAATGGAATTTAAAAAAAAAAGTAAAAAAAACGAGAGGGGATTTGGTTTAGTGACTCACCCTTTAGCAGGTCAACACTACCATCGCAAATAAGGTCATGTGAGAGCCTGCAGGGCTTCTGAAACCTTAGCCAAGGTCAAAGAGGAATAACAGCCTCTCTCTCTCTCTCTCTCTCTCTTCATGCTAAAACTACAGTGGCCCTGGAGCCCCACAGTAGAGGGCATGACACAATAGCTTTAGCAAAGCAGAAAAGGCTGATAACACATCAAAATGAATCAAAAAAGCATTCTGAACAAGCTGCATTATAAAAACATCAAGCAGTAACTGTACCATAAGATAACATGCCAACACAACAGCATTAATACATAGAAACGCACCATTTGCATATAAAGTAGATCATAACAAAGCGCTTGTAGTCCACTATTATCTGTGTAATGGGTTGGTTTACCCGTGAAAAACAGAAACCGGTTTATTTATATAACAAAACAGCTCTTCCCAGCGTATCTCATATCAGCAATGACACACATAAACCCACATCACAGATGTAGTCAGCGAAATACATCATTTTTTTTAATCTCTATGTTGATTTATATGAAACCTTTTTTTTTTTCCTTTCTTTTTTTAAAGAATTGCTCCATCAAAACCTACAGCTCTTCAAAAGTGTACCATCCCCGACTACTCGGCCTACACTTCCCCTGTTCTTTCTCCTTGCATGAAGCTCTCTTTTTATAGAGAAAAACACCAGCTCTTGGAGCTGTGCCCATCTCCTGACTGGATTTTATTAAGTACAGCAGGGCTCTCTGGAAAGGCTCCAGAGGATCAGCAAGTGGTTGTGGATCCCAAAACCTATCCTGTATGAGAATTCAGAACTCAAACTTCAGTCTCATATGCTGTAAGCCCAGGGGTGCGTTGGCTGTGCCTGTCTGCCTGAACTGAGAGTATGTACTGCTCTTGTATATGGGAGCTAAATTTATCTAGCATCCGAAAAAAAATATTATATTAGATTATGTATATCATATTTAGGGCTGTAAAATCGATTAATCCATCATTCCAAACATTTGTGTTTACATAATATATGTGTGTGTACTCTGTGTATATATATTATATATTATACATATTATCATGTAAACAGAAACTTTTATTTTAGATGAGATTAATTGCGATTAATGATAGCCCTACATTATATTATATTATCTTATATTATAACCTTAATCTATTGCACTCCTTTATTTTTCTGAGTAAATAAATACCAATAATATCAGAAATAATGACAATCTTAATTGGAATATTATATTATTAATTAATAATAATTATACTTGCAATGTATATTATTGTCAATTATAGTATACATATGGGACACTCGTATTAATTATAATGCTAAAATATGATTTAACTGTGTAAGGAAAGAAATGTGTTTTGTTTTCTGTTTTGTGTCTTGATTAAAGTGATCCATTTTTGCAAACAAAGCAATATCTTCTAAAAAGCAATTACTTAGCAGCACGCCTTAAGGTTGTGGAAGTGATTATAGAAAACTTTACTTTCAACAATGTTTTCATAAAGAAGACATTAAGATAAAATGATGGACATCGTTCAGTACTGTTAAATGTAGCCTTCAGACTCGGATTCAATTGCAATTCTTAGTGTTTCAGCATTAGACCAAGTGCACAAAGCTTGAGAAGAAATTTTGAGTTAGCATCTCACCCATGACCCTTCAGTTAAATAGATTTTTTGTTAATTCTTTCTTAATGAATTACAAGGTCCAGACCAGTAAATAAATCAACTGTAGCTCTGAAGATCTTTTAAATCTTTTTTTTTTTGCCGTAATTAGTGCAAAGTGCAGCACAAACAGGAAAGTAGGGGTGTGACAAAGAGAAAGAGATCAGGACCCACAGCGCCACAGCCAACTTTAAACTCATTGACCTCAGATATATAAGGCTCTAGGCACAGGAACCTGATTTACCTGGTTTATGGACATGACTCGCAAGTTTCTATTATGAGAATGTAACCTTTCAAAAGATGTTAAAATCCTTTCTCACTAAGTCACTGGGTCAAACCACAGGTGTCAATATTTAAATACAATCAAAGCTCATGGAAATTTCTCCGATCTCACACACCCACATACTCAGCTCGGGTGCTAAAGGCAAACGGAGCGAGTGAAGACATCCATTCATTCATGCATTTGCTTATTTTCCATATTGTTGGCTGATTCTTTGTCTGTTTGAAACACATGTAGAAGATGCTTTCTGGGCACACAATCTCACCTGTGCTGAGCAGCAACAGGACCTTCATGGCGAGGAACTCCTCGTAAGTTAGCTGCAGACGGACAAACTCCTGGCTTACCTGCCGCATGCCCACACACAGATCGTACATGGCTGACTGCTGCATACGTTCCCTGGTGGAGAAATTGAGAGGATCTGTAGTAAACAAGTTCATTGTTACTGGTACACTTTTGTTGAATCAAAAATTGCTGTGGAAATACAGTTAAAAGAATATTGAAACAATTAAAAGGTACTTGAGGCACCATTTGGGGTTTATTAGATTACCACATTGGCAGAGCTGTTTGGAGAGCCTCTACAGTCCAGAATTAACCCTCATCTACTGCCAAAGTCAAGTAAAAATAGGCTTGGGGATATAAATGAGAAATAAATCAAACTTGCCAAATAGCCAGTAACTTTATTAGGAACTGTAACATTATTTGTGTAACTACATAAGCGATTTAACTATTAAATAAGCCCTCGGTCTTTTGAAAGAAGTCTCTCATGCTCACCAAGGCTGCATTTATTTGGTCAAAAATACAGTAAAAACAGTAATATTGTGAAGTATTATTACAATTTAAAATAACTGTTTTCTGTTTGAATATATTTTAAAATGCAATATATTCACGTGATGGCAAAGCTGAATTAGACATAACATAAGGACACATTAAATAACAAACGTATTATAATTACAAAGACAAACAAACATGCAACAAGGAATTTTCCAAAAGAGCATGGCACTAACAACACAAAGGACATGGGTTCGATTCCCAGGGAATGCATAAAGTGATAAAATGTGCACCTATTATACAATGTAAGTGTCTTCCAAATGTGCACATTTAAAATGTAATGAATTCTGGATTTCCAATCTTATTCTTAGTCTTATTCAGCACTTTTGGTTTCATCTTGACACTTCCTTGGCTGTTTATTAATTTACTAGATACCTTTTCTGATCTGCCACTTTGTTTGGCTCTAGGTGTGTGTGTGTGTTTCAGAATACATGCATGCCTATCTGTCTTCCAAAGCTGTCTGACCTGCTGTCATTCTGTGCTCAGGTTTGTCTGCCTTTTGTCTGCCAGAACTGATTCTATCTCTCCCATTCTTCCAGTCTGACAGATCTTTATTTAATATCCCAACCTTCAATCTGTTTTCAGATGGAATGAGAGAAGAGTGCAATTCCTCATCTCTGCACTTGTAAGAATATCTGCCTTATAGTGGTGTCCTTACAGTAACTTTTCTAATTATTCTTTATATATATATATATATATGTATATACCATTTACATTCTGTCATAAACAACAGCTTTTATTGAGAAAGACAGAAGGAAATGGCATTTGCTGTGGCCCGTCTTTCAGTTGCTATGGGGAGGTGTTTCTATATGAATTGTAATAGAGGTGTGAAAGTTGGAAGAACATACACATACAGCAGTCTGTCAAAGATCACCGTCACCCATCCATACACATATATTTCTGACTCTGACATACTTTTAGAGGACACTGAAAAGTGTCAGACTGGAAACCTGGAAACTTTTGTTTTGCTCCTCTTCAAGGCAGACACACAATGTTTTCGATCAATATCTTTTAAGGGCACTGCTGCACTAGTCCTGCAGTGCTTCTCAACTGGTTTTGCTTCAAGACCTAGATTTCACATGGACATCTGGCGACAAAAATATCCTTAAAACCAACCATTGAAATGTAATAATATAACAATGAACTGCACTCAGAATATGTAGAATAATTCATATGTCGTAGACTGAATGGGAAAGTTGGTGACCATATTTGTCACTATACTGTATGTCTTCTGAATGGTTAAATGTTCATGGCAGCCAATATTTCTATAACTAAGAACTAATTACGGTCAGTACAAACCATTATTTCAAGTATTTTGGATTGTATTTTACCTTGTGTAGTACATGAAAAAATCTTGTCCTTTTTAAACGGTGATATAGTACACACTAGTCAAAGCACACTTTGGGACAGTATATATGTGCTATTTTATATAAACTGGGTTAATGTAATGTAATGTAATGTGTTTATCCTACAAATATTGTGGTATTGTGGATGACAACACTCTGCTGCCTGCATGTGTGCATTAAATTTCCTGTGGACAACCCTTGGATTGTTGTCGCAGTCTCATGGTTTGTCAGGAGTTAAAATGCAAGTTTTTGTGACTGTGCTGAAGGACTGCTAATTGTTTAGGCGATCATGAAACAAAGCTGGTTCGGAAATGTGTGCCAGAAACCTTCGTGGCGGTTTGCCATCAGGATGTGTGGAAGTTGTGTATGAGGTGATGAGAATATTTTAATATGTAAACATGCCAATTAATTCTGTGCATTTTCTCAAGATCTTTCCAAGTCATTTGGCAAATACAATGAAGTGCTCCAGTTCTCCTGCAGGGGTCACTGTGCTCTATTTTTACGCTTCTCCCACTACGCTCAATAAATGGACATTTAGCTTTAAAAAGCACACAATCACACTCTTTCCACTCAACACTTCTCATCGATTGTGCTGATTATGTGCCCCATTGACCTAACTCTCGGCCTTGATCAACGTTATCAAGGAGCGCTTAAAGGGAAAGTGTATTTCCTAGCGGAGCGATTGAAGGGACAGTTTTGAGGTCACAGTCGTACGCCTGCTGGGAACATGCTTATTGAGCTTATCATTTTGTATTATCTCAACTTGTGTAACTTGAAGCACCGGATTCTTTAGGGTAAACCTAAGGCCAAGGATTGTCTGTATGTTGTAGTTTATGAAAAAAGGGAGTTTTGTAGTTGATTTTTTTTTCATTTACTTCAAATGTTTGGATGGAATAAATCAAGAAATATCTATATGAAGTAAATACGCGGTGTTGTGTGAGATAGCTTACTCGTTGAAGACGAGGTCAGGGGCGAAGTACAGCATTTGGGCGTTGGTGTGTTTGTAGGATCTCCAGCTGAGCGAGAAGGAGGAGAGACACATCCAGGAATACTGGATCAGTGTGATTTGGTCCTCAATGGGTAGACTGCGGAAACCTGGGGGAAAAAAATAAAGGGCAAGTTAACACAGAGCAAAGAGACATATGGGATACTCGAGGGCATGACTTGCCCTGAAGCAGAGCTAATATTAAGCCAGAACTGTAGGCTCTAAGAAATAAAATAGGATCTTGCTATCCTGGGCTTTTGTTCACCTAAAAATAAAAATGCTGTTTTTTTTTGTCACTATGAAGATGTATTTGTTATATGGCTGCATTATGATTCTTCCAAAAATTTCCATTTTGTGTTCCGCTGAAAATATATATAATAAAGGTGAGAAATTAATGATAGAATTTCCATACTATTTTTTTTTTGTTTGTTTGTTTGTTTTATTAAAAAAAAAAAAAACATGAAATATGCATACAATAAATGGATGCAGATAGTAAAATTGTTTGGACAAAGCAAGTAAAGTTTTAATCTTATTTACTTCTTTAGTTCATGTAATGCGTGTGGCCATTGTGAACCTAACAGTTTGAGGTCGATTCCTAGAGTGGCACAAATTTGTTCATAAATGAAAAAGTCTTGCAGTGCAGTCGGCACAATCAGGTTTACATGAATCACAGAAGGTTTCCATTCATTGTCCTGTTGTCAGAGAGAGTTAGCAATACAGCAGACTGGATTCCTGCCAAAACTCACATAGAGCTATAAAGTCACCCACAAGCTATAATATAAGCCACATGAGGACACACTATAAACTTATCGGTGAAGCAGAGGCTATTTTTGGCTTGTCTGTAATACGCAAATTTGGTATTGACTATAATGTGTCACACCGTTAACTTAAAATCTCTTTTGTACAATAACTTTATCATTTCCAGGCAATCTCTGAGCGTCCCTTGTGTTCTCTTTTGTTATAAATAATAATTTCCCCATATTATCCCTTTGGAAATTGGTCCACATGTTGGTGAAACTAGTGAAATTATTGTCGATGTACAGTAACCTGCTAAAACTTACAGAACTACAAAACTTAAAGTGTTGAAATGCATCCTATTTTTCCCATCAAATGCTCACCTGAAGCTGTTTTTGACTCCTAAAATGGTTTAAAATCACATGACAAACACACAACAATGTGGATATAACAGAACAAAATAAGTAATAATTGAACATCTGCAAGTCATCACTTGTAGATTGTCTGAGCGTGTGATGCATTGACTGCCCAAAGCCTGCCTTTGAAACTCAGTGAGCCAGTTTGCCCTGGTGTGTTTTCAGCCTTCTATTTTTATATCCGGATATAGCAAGGAGACACCCTGGTATCAAATAATTGCAATGCAGCAAATGACCGTCTTGTTGCAAGGTACCTTGAAAACTTAATTTGGAATGACAAAAACAGATTTTTCCAAAATTATAATTAACTACTAAAAATTGTATGGGATTTTTAGTTTATAATACAGTAACATATGCTAGCAATTCTCAGTTAATCAATTACTGTTACTACAGACACAGTGAACCTCTGATTCTTCTATATGATGAGCCAACCTACTTTGGAAGCTAGTGGACTCCAAATAAATGCAGTTTTTTCTAGCGTTCTGTTCGTCAGAGAATCCTAAAAATGATCATGATTTCCATTTTTTTTTTTAAGCAGCACAACTGTTTTCAACATTCAAACATTATTAAATGTTTTTTGAGTTGCAAATCACCATATTAAAGTGAATTCTGAAGAAACGTCACGTGACACTGAAGACTGATGTAATGATGCTGAAAATTCAGCTTTGCATCACAGGAATAAAGTACATTTAAAAAATTGTAAATAGAAAATTATTATTATAAATTGCAATAATATTTCACAATATTGCTGTTTTCACTATTTTTGATCAAGTAAATTCAGCCTTGTTGAACATAGAGATATAGAATGTTAAAGGGGTAGTTCACCTAAAAATTTTAAATTCTGTCATGAATTACTCACCCTCATGTCATTCCAAACCTATGTTCCTTCATCTTCGGAACACAAATTAAGGTATTTTTGATGAAAGCTTTCTGAACCCGCAGACAGCAACGCAACTGACATGTTCAAGGCCCAGAAACGTAGTAAGGACATCGTTAAAATAGTCCACGTGACATCAGTGGTTCATCATCAGTTTTATGACGCTACGAGAATACTTTTTGTGCGCGAAGAAAACAAAAATAGCAAATTTATTCAACAATTTCTTCTCTTTCATGTCAGTCTCCCCGCAGCGCGTTCACAAGAGTACCATGACACAAGGACTATTTTAACGATGTCCTTACTACGTTTCTGGGCATTGAACGTTTCAGTCGCATTGATGTCTATGCAGGGTCAGAAAGCTCTTGGATTTCATCAAAAAATATCGTCATTTGTGTTATAAAGATGAACGAAGGTCTTACAGGTTTGGAACGACGTGAGGTTGAGTATTTTATGACAGAATTTTCTATCCCTTTAAATAAAGTGTCAATACTTGTAGAAGCATGAATAGTTAGGAGTGGGCTGAAGACACAGATCTTATGATCCTGAACACAATTATAGACATAGGCGGATTAACCATATGGGCATTTGGGCAAGTGCCCAGGGGCACCACGTCCAGGGGGGCACCATACAAATACATTTTCTGTGGTAAAATAAGCGATGTATTCTCAAACGTCTATCTAGCCATGGCCTATACCCTTTTTTTAAGAACGTACTAAGTTCTCTGAATGTTTTGTTAAAAGTTTCTTTTTTTTGCGTGAATCAGTGGATGCGTGATCTATCGCCAGATTCACACATAGGCTATGCATGAACCCGTGCGTTTTCATTTCGATGCAGTTCGTTTCAACGAAGCGTAAACAAGTGAGTTTGTACGTTTTATTTTCAGTTCAAATCCTCACAAAACTATGTAGCTATATACAGTGTTTAACAAATGTATTAGACCACCCGTCAAAAACTTGTTTAACTAAAAATTGTATGGTCATTAGGCAAATAACTAACTGAAACGACTAAACAGTCTTTATTCGCTCATAATAACCAAAAAACCTAAAAAAAAAAAATATATATATATATATATATATATATATATATATATATATATATATACACATATATATATATATTTTTTGTATGGCCTCCTTTGGCCTTGATAAAAGCTTGCATTCTTGCTGGCATAATTTTTATGCACTTTTCCACAGTCTCTGTTGTTACTGACTTCCAAATAGTTTCTAGTTGTTCCCAAGGACCTGCTTTTGATTAAACTTTTGTGCAATCTATCTTCGAATCCACTCAATCCCAACAATAATTATATTTTAGCATTAGAAACACTACTGTGACTAAAGATCTTACACATACTGGTGGATTAACCATTACAGAAACATAAAAAAAAATGATTTTGGTAATCACCAATACACCAATACTTAAGTTTAGGGCAGCTGTGGCACAAACCTAACACTGGGTGGTGGCCTAATAAATTTGTTAAGCGCTGTATATGTAATTACAAACAAGACCATGCACTCATTGTCGCATTTCTGAAAACACCCTTTTTACACAAGGGAGTAAAACAGTAGAAAAGGATTTTGTAAATTAAATATAAATGAATGAAAAATGAGCTGAGGACAACAATAACTCTAAAAAGACTATCCACACTTTCTTTGTTGGCCACAGGGTCTGAAGTGATTAACAGATTGGATTATTATACCTGTAACAGTTGGCTTCACTAGTTATAAAATGTTTCAATTTGCTGCATATGGTTCAGATTTATATCTCATCTAAGAACAGATTACACCTGTAAGAGGTGGGTTCACAAGTTATAAAAAATGTATCAGAGTACACTGTAAAAAGTGGTAACCTGATTTTGTAAGGATTTTTGTAGCCTTGTTATCAGATCAGTTTAATAATATAACATTTTGCAAAAAAAAAAAACAGTTAATGTAAATTATCACATTTCATTAATTCATTCATTCATCCATTTATTTTTTTATTTTTTGTGGCGTGGCGGGTGGGGGCACTATACGTGTCGTTGCCCAGGGGCACCAAAGGGTCTTAATCCACCACTGATTATAGAAAATTATATTATAATTATAATTATATAGACCCTACTATACCAATGCAACCGACAGGTCAAGGATTGTATCAATAAGACAGCATAGTTTCTAAGTACATCTCAGACTCAACTAATACTGAATTACAAATAAGTTCAAATCAGGAGAAAATTTCCCTGTCTTTTGAATATACAGAAGACGGAACCTGAGACACAAATTAGAATACCTGGAAGTACTTTGGCCCACTTGACCACTCGGATCATCTGTTTTCCGGCGAGGTGGTTGAGGCTGGTGAGCAGGTGGTCGGTTGTGTCGGGCTGTGTGTTATCATAGCCCGCGAACACCACTTCAGGCTCTATGAGCTCCAGGACGCTACACACAGACGGTGACAGAAACGGTGCTACCGTGGCGACGTGTGGGACAAGAGCGCTGGCCGAGCTCAACTCTTTCTCCGAAGTCAGAAACGGAGGCCCGTCCTTTGAGTTCTGCAGGGAAGAATCCTCGCTAACGCTCTTCATCTTCCCCAACTTCTTGGACTTCCGTGCTGGGAAATAACAAATATATATTATTAAAGCCGTTCACTTGAGCAGCCTGATCCATTTTATGAATAATTGCAATTTATGTTAAACATTGAAGGTCTTACAATGATTTATAAGAGAGATAAATAATTTGAAATGAACAAGGTATTAATGAAAAGACCCCCAGTGTAGTCTTCAAGCAGTGTTCCTACAGTTTTTCATATCTGAAATGAGCTGGAGCTGATAGAAGTAATTATTCAAATAGAGATGGATCTTATAGCAGGGATCACAGTTTAAATCCCTGCTGTATAGATGTGACCTCTTATGTGGTTCGGGAGGATGCTGTTAATTGGCTGTGTGAGTGTTCCAATTTGATATTAATTGCAAGATTCCTGTGCCAGCAGATTTTATATCACATCAGTAAGTGAGACTGAAGGTGGCATATGTGCTAGTCCCAGTAAATGCTCAAATTTTATACTCTCGACAGCTTTGTGAAAACTGTGTAGTCTTTCAAATGGATGTTCATGTATCATTTAAAATCAAATACGTCTACTATATCTCTCAATGTAAAAATAGTCTGACTCAATGAGGTTCAGGGAGAATTTCAATTAAAAGTGGTATAATAATAAGTGTTATTAAACTCTATATGTTATATATCCTCCTGCAGTACCTTCATTGACCCTCACATTTTTCATTCAGATAAAACTGTAGTTAGTCATTTGAAAATGTGAAATGACGAGTCATCTGTCAAAAGTTACAACTCATTTACTATTTACTTATTTCCGTTCCAAGGGACATTTGTAATGGAAATCGTGACTAACAAACATCGGGGAAACACGGGTAAGACCGAGCCACAGAAATGGAATTTAGAAACCCAACCAGGTGGAGATGCAGCTTTGATCAGAGTTGGTCAAATAAATCATGTTTTGTAATTCTAGGCACATTACAGATGAACATGATGAAATTTCACTGTTTTTCTTTTTTCCTGCTAGTATTTTTGCTGTTTGGAGTCACTAGTTAATGTTTGCTTGTAGAGGCTATACTGATTTCTCAAGTTTATCAATAGTTTTATATCTTCAATATAATAATAAGGTGTCCCCCATTAGTGTGACCCTTGGCTAGCATTTGTTACACAAACAACCAAATGACTTCATCTGTATTTCACTTATTGTCTTTTTAAAAACCATCCAGCTTGGTCATTTTTTCCAGCTCACCGAGTACTGCTCAAATTGTGTTGCAATTATATTGAAATCGCAGATGTATGTGAAGCATATTTCAATATGTTCTTTTAAGCCACTTACCTTTGATAAATAAAAGAGAAAAAAACGAAACGATTTCTTTGTAACACTGTAAATCTTCACTAAAAAGGCAATCCCTCATATTATAACATTCACTATAACATTTTGTGTTTTTTATATTCTGGATATGTTTCTTATATTTTTAGATTAATGATCTCAGGTGTGCCAGTATAATTGTTTCATATCATTTCACAACAGTTTCTAGTCCCATAGTAAGTAAATTCAGTTACCCCCGAGATTCATTCCGGCTTGTAGACACTTCCGTACTCTGCAGGCTGGACAGTTTTTCCTCCGAATCTTGTCAATGATACAGTCATTCCTCCCAGCACAAAGGTAGTTGTGCTGACCTGCAAGAAGAGAGAGAATGTGTTCAAGATCTCTATGTATATATATATATATATATATATATATATATATTTTTTTTTTTTTTTCTGTAAGTCATTTTGATGTGTTTTGGTTAATTTGAAAAATGAATTAGAACATAATGTAATTAATTCAGTGAAAAATTAACATTTTTGATTTACTGCCCTAATAACGTAATGCAAAAAAGACAAATCACTCCATTACGTGCATTAACAAAAATGTGACCTTCACAAGGACATTGTGATGCATTCTGGTCCTCGTGCACAGTCATCCCTTTGTGACTATACGACGCAAAGGAGACAGCTGTCTTATACTTTACGCCCCTGCACTATTATCACAGAGGACAAATGAGCCATCCCAAATAGTGTTTCTGAGTGTGTCATGGGTTGGCTGATGTCTTGGCGCGGGACGTTATGACAGAGGACGTAACAGCCTGAGAATCCCTCATGCGCTACCTTCCTTGGCCAAGGCCGCAGCTCGTGGATCGAGCTCTCGTTTCGGAGCACCATTCCGCTCCACTGACTCGCCACACACCCACGCGCTCCACAGGCCAGAGCACGGCGCCGCAGGGCCGCATCCAGGCACCGCGACCGTGTGCATCTCTCTCTTTCGTTCTCTTACCCATATTCCACCCCCTCTTTCACTCGTGCATCATGGGAAGGACTTCTCCGCTAAACTGCACGCCACTGGTGCTACTTCCATTACATGAGGGTGCACAATGAGTGTTTTCGGTGGAGGGGAAAATGTGCAGCGAGTCTGTCTAGAAGCTGCCAAAAAAGCCCAGGATCTGCAAACGGAGCAACAGCAGCTGTAGCCTTGCCACTATTTCTGGCTAAATCACATGACCCCTTACATAAGCCCATTTTTCTTGCTCTAAAAAACAGTAAACTGCGACACAGGAAACACAACGAAGCCCTCCTCCGCCTCACCATCCAAACACAGACGCAAATCAGACCTGAAATCTGTTCGGCTGACTCTCTGGCCCCTTCTGACCACTGTACGCAGCTGCCCCACAAATCCTGTTAATCATTGTCCCATCAAAAGCACGTACACATAGACTGTACCATACTGTGTTTGTGAATCGGCACACATATGTGTGCGTGTATGTACTAAAGCAGCAGAGAGACTGTTAGTGTACATAAGGATGGAAGGGGAACTCCGCGTATCGTAGTGTTTCAAGTGCACTGTAGTTTGTGGATCTATATCTGTGTGGTGTTTATGTGCATAGGCTTAAAAAAATCTCAGCAAGTGCAGTAAATTATGGTTGATCACAGTTGTAGTATGTTTCTTCATTGTTTAGCTATTGTTTTCTCAAGTTAATTTAGAATTTTATTGTGTTTCCAGTAGGTATGTTTTTGCATGCCTTCGGTTATTCGGTTTTCTTGGCTTTTTTAGACCGGACCAAAAAAGAAAATGATACATTTGGTTCGCTTGGTGTTAACACTGGCATTTTTAACACCGAACCTAAAGATACAAAACAGAAGACATGAGGATATGGTCAGAACCTGATATTATAACTCACAAAGAGCTTATAAAATCTGTAAAAGAATCAAAACAGAGATCTGCTGTAAGGAGATGGCGGCTCCAACAGCTGTCCTAAACTGTTATGGACAACATACTATTGCTCCTATGATGAGAAGAACCAAGTATGCTTGAACATACTGTCCTTTTTAAGGCCGCATCTTGTGACACATCCTGTTTTTTGTTTGTTTAGATGTCTTTGGTTGGTGTTGAATTCATACATCAGACAAACCACATCAGAGTTTGTTTGGAAGTGAACAGATTCCCTGAAAAGGTGGAACTTGGTCCACTAGTTTGGTATGCACCAATATTCTGATGGCAGCGTTCACACTTATGAGAATGAGAGAATGAGAATGAGCTTTATTGCCAGGTATGTTTACACATACAAGGAATTTGTTATAGTGACAGAAGCTCTACAGTGCAACAGAAAGACAGCAACTTTTTTATTCTTAAAAAAGAATAATATACAATATCATTTGTATCAAATATGCAAAAAATAAGTATGTGTGGTCAATAAATACTCACTCTCATATCATTCCAAACCTACCTTTTTTATTTTATTTATGCAGAACACAAAAATAAATAATTGAATTTAAAACAATGGCAGTACATTACACCGCAAGATTGCTTTTATACATTTTGACGAAAAACAATTCAATATCGAAGCCATTTTAACTGTAAATTTTGTGTGCGTCATTCAACCCTCACTCCAGTCCAGTAGGTGGCGAAAAAGTTCACCTGCTTTTCCTGGTGTTTCTACGCAATTTCACACAATTTTTTTTTTACTGTCAAAATTGCTTTAACTCAGAATTTTCTGGGTTTTGCGTTTTCACTGTTATACACTCGGGGACGCGATTACGCATCTCCTGAATGAGTCCAGAATCTCCCAATCAAAAACACATGCAAGGAAGACGCAGAAACGAGCGATCTCATATGTAAGCAGATGCATATGAAAAATAATGTGATCATCAACAACAAACAGCATATAAATGAAAACTGCCTAATGTTTAATTGTCAATCCAGGAAGTGTAAAGGACTGTGCAAGCTTTGGGGGTGCTGATGGAAGCTATCTACTGCATATTTGCTTTGATCATCGTAATGAATATGATTCATATGTATATTCATAAAAATGCGATTTTCTCAGCTTTTTGCTCAAAATGATGTGTTTGTTTATGAAACTTATCTACATTCAAGTGTTGATTAAGAAAAGAATGCTGAGTTGGCTGGCAACTTTTTTCAAAAATGTTGGCAGGGAAAGAGTTTATATTGGGTTAGTTTTCACCAAACCATTCAGAACAATTGGAAAATGTTCAGAGAGCCACATGGACTTTTTCTTGAAATCCCTGAGTGCTTTATTAAGCATTAAAGCGAGTTGCATTGTACAATATTTGTACTGTATTCACCCCAACCGGGGTGTTTTTTTTTTTTTTTTTTTGGATGGGCGTGTGTGTTCTGCAGAAGAAAGTAAGTCATAAAGGTTTGGAACGACATGAGGCTGAGCAAATAATTTCTCATTTTGGGATTAATCATTCTCTTCGTTCACCATATTTATGCAAAGACATTCTGTCAGTTTTATTTCAGAATTTTGTAGCCCTATTTAGCCTGAAATTTTGTAGATCCTTTAATCCAACAAATTCATCTCATACACATTTTACCACATGCCATTAGGTCCCAAAACCTCCCTCTTATGCTTCAGTGTGCACTGAGTTTAATGCTATGGCTGAATTTGTAATACTCATACTATATCATATCACCCTAAGTGTGTGCACGTGTAGAGCCAACATGGGGCTTCCTGTACAAGCCTGTGTCTACTTTTAGCCGACTACGTCATTCATGATAGAGGGATGCACTGAAAACCTAGCCTGTCAGCTTAGTAATGAAGCAGACATTTAAAAAGGAAACTCCCTGTGAGACTCATGCAATACAATATTCACATCTTTTTTCATCTGTTTTCCAACTGTCGTGTCATTTCTGGCTTCGACTCGGACACGTGAGCTTCCCTTTTAAAACGGTTCTCCTTTTGCCAAGTCTTCAGATCTGTTTTCATGGCAATACAGTGTCATGTATCTAACCTACATTTAGACCAAGAGGATTAAGCCCTTTTCACATTAGCCGTTAGCTGCAACATGTAGCGTAAACAACAAACATAGAAAACCACAGGCCGTTGGCATATGAATCAGCATCCGTCTAGTTTTTTCACCACATACTTCAAATAAATTCCACACATATGACTCACATCAAGCTGCTATCAGTTGTTATTGTAGAATGCTATTTCTGCGACTTTGGGGCATATTGTAAAAATTAATGAATGAAGTATATTTTACAAGAAAATACTATTTTAGTCTTTATAATAAAAAATGTAATAAAAAAACTAACAACGCGGCGACAGACAAGACAGAGCAGATTACTTTTGGTATGAAAATTTTGTCATTCTTTAATTAAATTCAAACAATAAATACTGTTTTGTGGCTCTTTAATGTGTCGTGACAGATCGATGTAGCGTCTCAGTTCAAGCGGCACGGGAACTGAACGTTTCTTCATCTTTACTAGTTATAGCATGAAATAAACATGAATGAACATTAGAAGTCAGTACACACCATTTTTCAAGTTCAAGTTGACAAACTTAAATCTACTCGTTTTGTTTGTCAGACAAAATGGCAGATTCGGTTATATTTCTGTTATGATTGGTCAGATTTGTCAGTCAAACTCCCAGCGAAGCGTCAATTATTTGTGAAATTTACCAGCAATTTCTTACCAAAATTTGTTTCAAAGTAAATCTTACTCCAACACGTTCTTACTCCCAACTCGTCACATATTGACGCTTGGTCAGGACCCCTTGGAGTTTGATGCTCAAGGTACCGCGTTAGCGTCATTTTTTAACACACAGGGTACCCCTTTTCAACATGCAGGGTCCTCCATTGCTTTCAGTTGTTTCCTTAATTTAATGGTTTGCATGTATTTGTAAAAAAAATTGAAATCATTTTATATAAATGTATACTTTGAGTGGAGCACCTAACCCCACCCCTACCCTAAACCTACCCACTTCTGAACAATATAAAACACGTAACAGGCAAATAAAAGTATAGTCACAGGTATTTATTGCAAAAACTGACCATAAAAATCTATATAAAAGTATTACAAACAACTCTTGTTACATTCCAAGTCTTCTGAAGCCATATGATATCTTTATGCAAAGAAATTAATAAAATATAAGGTTTTAATCGCTGAAAATGATCCCGCTCTGTTAAGGCGCTCACATCTCATTCAAAAGCATACTCCCGTCCCGTAGCATGACGCAATCGGTCATGAGACACACAAGAGCCAATAGCATTTCACAACCAAGACTGATGTAAGGCTTCTTCTGGCAGCAATTTTTTAATTTGCGCACCGACTGCACACAGGATCTTGGCTTTACAGTGGATGGTGATGGTCCATCATTCAAATCAATCATTTTGCCTCAGAAGACTAGTTGTACATGCCTGTTATATCCTTATACAAAGGGCAGGGGTTGGGTTACGTGCTCATAAACAAAATTATTGTGACTGTTTACATTGAAAAATCACACCCCAACATATGTGACCCTGGACCACAAAACCAGTTATAAGTGTCAATTTTTCTAAATTGAGATTTCTACATCAGCTGAAAGCTGATAAATAAGCTTTCCATTGATGTATGGTTTATTAGGATCGGACAATATTTGGCCAAGATACAACTATTTGAAAATCTGGAATCTGAGGGTGCAAAAAAATCTAAATAATGAGAAAATCGCCTTTAAAGTTGTCTAAATCAAGTTCTTAGCAATGCAAATTACTGATCAACAAAATACGTTTTGATACATTTACGGTACGAAATTCACTAAATATCTTCATGGAACATGATCTTTATTTAATATCATAATGATTTTTGGCATAAAAGAAAAATGGATCATTTTGACCCATACAGTGTATATTTGGCTATTGCTACAAATATACCCCAGCGACGTAAGACTGGTTTTGTGGTCCAGGGTCACATATATGCAATTAAGGCAATATTATTACCCAAATATATAATTTAATCATGACGATAAAATTCCCAATGCCTTTTGCACCGGCATATTGACGCCAAAGGTTTCTTATTTATAGCAATGGAGGACCCTGCACGTCGAAAAATTACGCTAAAGGGGTACCCTGTGACCAAGTGTCAATATGTGACGAGTTGGGAGTGAGGATGTGTTGCTTACACCAAACTTTTTCAGTGTATAAAGGGGTGTTCACACTGAAGTGACAAAGTGATATGCATTTTTCAGTGACTACTGATGCCATGAGTGGCCACGACAGTTAGCGAAGTTCAGATAATGATCCGCCATCCAATACAGAACTTGAGTAGAAATACCTACTGGCAACCACCAGCTCTGTCAATCTCTCCAGCGATTTAATCACAATATAAGCACCCCTTCAGTTAATGACATTACCGATTTCAGTTTCTAAAGTAAGACATTGATTTATTTCTGCTAAATATGTTTTCCTAATTGATGTAAACTGCAGATCTTATTTTCTGTGTTCATCCAACACGTCCACATTCAGTCTTCAGATGGATTATTGCGTGAACTGACGCATGAGAGTTAAATTACAAACCAAAACGCAGCTGTAATCATTTATGAAAATACAGTTTTTCCAGTTTCCTCTCATCATTTGTTATTTCCACACATGCACTTCCTGCACTTTGCAGTCCTCTGCTTTCCTGTTAGAAATTGTATCTGGTCCAAGGTTGAAAAGCTACTGCTTCATCTGTATACAACATCCAGTGGAAAAAAACGTGTTATATATTTGTACTGTATATGGAAATTAATCTTTTTTCTCTGCGGTTTTGCTGTACATTAGGCTTAGGGCTGTCTTGAGGGCAACAAACAGATTAATAAAGCCAGATAGTTCACAATTAGTTATTGTGGTTATGATGATAAATTGATACAGTAAGAAACATCTGTCACCAACTGACCAGAATAAACCCTTTCATAACCTCAACCGTATCAATAATACACAGTCACGACCCATGTCCCAAAATATATTGATGTTGGAAACACAGATGCCATAATGTGATAGCCGTCATCCGATTTGCTTAAACACAAAGGGTGTCTCGTTTTGCATTGATGTCAAAGAACAAAGGTATCACCCAGAAGGCGGAAGAGATGGCAGATACTGAAAGCAGCGGTGCTGTAGGCAAACACAGAGGGGTTATTTGAGGTGAGGAAAAAGGGATTGTATGACCTGTCTAGTGGACTGTATAGTTGTTTGACCCTTTAATACTCACTGACCAATCACAGCACTCTGAGTTCTGGCATTTTTCAGTATGTGTGCCAGTCAACCACAAGCATGACATAGTGAAGTTTGTGGAGTTTCACTTTTTGTCATTAAAAGCACATTTAAATTCATCCTTAGGGCTATAAATTATGAAAGCCATTTCTGTATCAAAAAAAACCTAACAAACTTATATCTCACAATTGTGGCTTTATATTGTATGTGTGTGTAACTATAATGTGACTTTCTAATTGTAAAATGTATTTCACAATTGCCTTATCTTTTTTTTTTTTTTACTCTAAGATGGAAATAATTAAAGTTTATTTTCCCTCTCAATGAAATCATTAAATCATTACGTGTTCTGGGAATTAGGCACTTAGGGGCATCAGGTGCTACATTCTGTCTTTTTAATTAATCTTTCTTTATTGTTTTTCCACAAAAATCCTCAAAGTTTCTCACTCTTTAATACTGATGCATGATGTTTCCATTCCAAATACGCAATACAAAAATAACTGTCATATAGACCTGTTAAAGCTGTGTTAAATCAGTGCAATTTTCTTCAGTATTATGTTTACCAAGTAACAGAAAAGTTTTAACAACTCTTCTGAAAACTTAATTGTTTCATAATGGTCTAGCCAGTTCAATACAAGCCTGTAAATGATGAGC
This sequence comes from Onychostoma macrolepis, assembly GCF_012432095.1. NCBI lineage: Eukaryota > Metazoa > Chordata > Actinopteri > Cypriniformes > Cyprinidae > Onychostoma > Onychostoma macrolepis. The sequence continues at coordinate 22,428,840 of NC_081155.1, read as the reverse complement.
TGTGCAGGACTGACACTGAGTATCATTAAACATGATGACATGCCAAGACACTGATGGCTTCTGAATAATAAGCATCTGCTGAGCTGTCTGAAAAAAAAAAAAAACCCATATGGAAATCACAGCCAAGCTACAGACTGTGGTTTGGGAGTTTGAAACGGACAAGTGATGAGGGAATGTGTTGATGAGAAAACTTTGAACAGATCAACTGCATCAAACATCTCACATACTTCACTAGGCTGTTGTAAGGTTGCCAATAAAGTAAATCTCCAACTTTCGAAACCTTGATGGCAGTGACTATATTGGCAATAATCAGAATAACAAATTACTCGGATTAAGATTTTACATGACATAAGCAAACCTCTTTAATCCTGTTTGCATGCTACTTGCCATTATTTTGATTATTCGAAAGTGCTTAAAGGGATAATTCACCCAAAAAAGGATAAATTCTGTAATCGTTTACTTACCCTCAAGTTATTCAAATCTGTATGAGTTTCTTTCTTCTGTTGAACACAAAAGAAGATATTTTGAAGAATGCTGGTAACCAAATAGTGGTTGGTAGCCATTGACTTCCATTGTATGGGGGAAAAAAAATACTACAGGAGTCAATGGCTACCGGCAACTGTTTGGTTACCAACATTCCTTATAATAACTTCTTTTGTGTTCAACAGAATAAAAGAAAGGTTTGGAACAACTTGAGAGCGAGTAAATGATTATCGGGTGAATTTTCTGTTAAAATATGGCTCCATTCATGTGTTTTTGACCATGATGGCCATATCCAGTAAAATTGTAATCATAAACTCTATTTCCTGAGCTCCCCAGATTTCAAAGCTGTGCGTGAGTGTAACACGCTTTTCCTCTCCAGCAAAAGCATGTGTGCTTCGGTCAGTGAAATAGAGGAAGAAATGTGGTGAAAGTGTATATATGCCTACATACTGCAATTATGGTTACACTAATTATGAGTATAATCACATTAACATAATTTCAGGACTGCCTTAATCAAATTACAAGTGTGAATGTAAACATCGCCAATGTCAAAATGAACCTTTTTTACTGAAATAATACTGTGCCAGAGCTCAGCAGGGAGAATGTGCAAACATCTCTCTACTCTGCATACTGAAAACATTTTAACATCCAAAATGATTTAAATTATAGAATGAAGTGTTATTTCATTTAATTTTATATTATATATATAATTCAAATTAATCCTAATCAATTTGTCCTTATAGTATTTGAAAATATATAAATAAATAAAATTATTTTATTTTATTTTAAAAATAAAAAAATAAAGCTGTGCAGCCCTATAAAAATATGTTACAGGTTACTGCTTTGAGATCAGCCGTTTTAAGGGGCCAGCTGAGAGTCTTCTATTTATTTTAAATTTTTTTGGAAATGCACTGAATGGTTCCAAATCAGGCACCGGCTGTGGCACCAGCACCGTCAAAAAAGGGGAGAATACATCCCTTTATAAAGACATCTAACATCAGGAACAGCTACAACACTATAATCGTTGAATGTAAATTCATATCATTTAGCATTTGTTTGTCCCTCTCCATCCCAGAGGACCCAAACCTTACAGCTAAACCAACACAGTGAAACCGGTCTATCCCTAGTGCCAAATGTAATAACAGATTCTCATAATGAAGGAACAAATATTTTAGTCCTCAGACTGAACAGCTGTAGAGCTCCTAATAAAAGTCTGTTGAGTATTAGCTGGTACCATATGGCCACTTCACACTATTCCCACAGAAACAAGTGTTTGTGCTGCTATTAGTTATTATTCACGCAGCTCAGGAACTACACAACAGAGATTGTTAAGTATTGACTGCAATATTTCGTGAATATTTTAGCAGTTTTCTTTCATATCAGAAAGACCAGTCAAGACCTTTCCACCTTTCAAAAACCAGTGAAGGTTAATGGGCTCTTCTACTTCCACTCGTACATCTTTAAATATCGGTCCTCTGGCTGTTTTTTGCTACCAACATGCTAATCACAAATTCCACTGAAAACAATTGCCTGTCAAATGTGCTGCCCCTTTCTGAGTTACTGCCTACGTAAAGTGTTCCAAATCAGTCTCTTATGAGCTTCCAAAACAGTTAGGATGCTGCCTTAGAAAGCAGCTGCCTATGTAGGCAGCGAGGCTAGGTTTTGTCTATTCCCTCACTCTGACTATCATTTTATCCTTTTCCAATCTTACTGCTCACCCTCCCTCTTCCCCTAGCTCACTCTTCACAATCTCTCTCTGTCTCCTCCCTCCTTTCCTCTCGCTCTCGCTCTCGCTCAGATGGTAACTAGGCTGAGGTCAGGTAAGGTAATGGAGCGCACACTCTTACACAGCACTACCTCTGCTGTGGTGTTGGAAAAGCGGCTGCACTTCTGAATGCCCTTGAGGTGTGACCTCAATCGGGGCTCTGAGGAACAATCACAACCTGAGAGAATGCTTTATATAAACACACATTTTTCCAACATTTAATAACTTCATATATTGCTATAAATTACTAAATCAGTTTACTAGTAATTGTTACGGGATGACATACAGTCAGCCGGTCATTATCCTGTATCATCCTGAAATGGTTTATTTTCCAATAACGACTGACTGACTGTACATTATCTCGCTGATTAACAAATAATAAATAAATGGACATGAAATGTGTTACAAGAAACATGAAACTAGGTCATTATACAAAAATATTTTGACCCATCAGAATCAAGAATTCCAGAGAGCCACGAGTTAAAGGGAAAGTTCACACAAAAATGAGAATTCAAGTCATCATTTACTCCCCCTCATGTGGTTCCAAATCCATAAGACTTTAGTTCTTCTTTGAAACACAAATGAGGATATTTGAATGAAATGGGAGAGATTTCTGTCCCTCCAGTGAAAGTTTGACACTTCAAAGACATAAAAGTAATGCAGTTTTGTCTTCTGAAGAGAAACAATCACTTTATATGATGAACAGATTTAATTCAGGGTTTAATTCATGTGCAAGTGCTGATCAACAGACATCGAGCACATCAAATATAGTAAATTAAACCTTAACTGTACTTGCTTAACATGTGAGAACAAATCTCAACGGTTCTTGTGTAATTTAATGGTAACACTTTAGAATAGGGAACACTTATTCACTATTAACTACGGCTTTTCCCTCAATAAATTCCTAATTTGCTGCTTTTTATTAGTTAGTAAGGTAGTTGTTAAGTTTAAGTATTGGGTAGGATTAGGGATGTAGAACAAGGCTTAATTACTACTAATAAATGGCTAATATTCTAGTAATATGCTTGCTAATAAGCACTAGTTGCTAGTTAAGAGACCCTAAAATAAAGTGTTACCAATTTAATTACTAGACTTTCAATGGACGAACAGAAATCTCTCAGGTTTTATTAAAAACATCTTCTCTTTTGTTTTGAAGAATAACATTTTATGAGGTAATTGAGTAATTTATAACAGAATTTTCATTTTTGGGTGGACCATTTAACATACGGCCCAAACTTAACCGCTAAATACAGTATACTAGTCCAGTACATGAGAAACGAGTGCTAAGACTAGGAATATCCAGGGTAATTCTCAACTTAACCACAGATGCTTTCCAGAGACGTTCATTTGGAAGAAAAAAATCTTTATATCTTTATATCTAAATCTTAATAAATAAACAAATAAGTTCAAAGTTTCTACAAGTTTTCCTCAGGGCAATACAACAGCAACAATGCCTTGAGTACAAACAGGTGTTTCTTTGAATAGACTGATGATCACTTTTCCCCCTGGCTGTTGTACACTACATGCTCTGTGGAGTTTGGATGTGTCTGTTGGCTTAATCAGCAATTTGCACCTTTCTAAAGAGGCTGTGATAGCGTTGTGTCTGCGTCAGAGCTAATACAAATGCCCCACTGAAAGTTCAACTTCCCTGAAAGCAGGAACAACATTTCACTCCCTTTATAAGATGTGAATTATCCCATAGGACATTGTTATCTAAATTTAGAGGGTTAAAATACAGGCCAGGACTACTTTACCAAATATATGACATTTATGCACTACAAAGTGTTGTGTGGTATATGGCAAATATTAGTTTACTACATCTCTATATGGGATGAACTATTGAATCGGTATATAATCCACATGTGTAATCTATAATTGAATTAATCTCTTTTGAACCACTTAGTCTTGCCATCTAGAATAGTTACAATCTCTAGAGCTCCTTGAAATATTATGCATAAACCAGGCAGGAATTCATGCTGCTTTAAGCTGGCCTTTTCAGCAAGGAATCAGCCCCTTAAGAAGACATAAAGACATTTCTCAACAGAACACGTTTGTAAGTGAGAAAACAGATGAGAGTCTTACCTTCCACTGCTCTTTTGAAGAAAACTTTACAGCTTCCACATGTAACAACCCCATAGTGACATCCTGACGCCTCGTCTCCACACACCAGACACACTTTGGCTGTTGAAGACGCGTGTCTCAATGATGCACTGAAATAAGAGCAAATAAAATTGTACCTGTAAACTGTACTTGAGACATCAGGTGCAGGTGACAAACCACACTAATGATATAACTCAACATGGTCAGAAATAGTTCTGTGTTGCATTGGCAGTTCAAGAGTAACTGTAGGAATTAAACAGCTTCAAGCATTTGATATTTGAAAACAGCTGGAAAATCAGAAACAATGCCACTGGAAGTAAATTATATTCTTTTAATCAACAAATTGCTTATTTTATTCCAGACATGGAACAAAAAAACATATGTGCCAAGTCCTTAAAAATGTAACCTTGTGTCAATTCATATTGTGTCATTGTTTACAATAAATAAATAAATAAATGCACATTTTATAATGTAATTACTCTAAAAAGGTCATGTGATAAATATATGAGAAATATTTTGACATTAAATACATGTGAGTGTACACAATCATAATTTTCAATTACTTTTTCTACATGTTGGTTGCACGTTTTTGATAAAGCAGACAGAAGTTGCTATCGATTGTTATTATTAAACTGTGAATGATCAATTATTATATCATTTTAATTAATAACTCATCATTAATAAATTAATAAATGAAGAAAAATCTAATCCAAACCATTTAATTGACCTCCCTGCTATTTCAAAAAAAAAAAAAGCACAAAAATAACAGAATGGCCATAAATAACACCCCAGGTCTGAGCTAAGTTTGTCCTGCTCTGCAGGGCCGTTTGAGCCCAGTGATTTTAGCGCTGCAGAAATCACGTAATTCCCACATTGTTATTGGGCACCCAAAGGGCACGGCATATGTCACTGACTCATAACGTATGCCTCACCATTTTGCTCCAGATAATAAGAATGGTCTGTTCAGCAAACCGACTATACACAAACACACCCATATATAACATGCCACATTCAAAGCAGTCGATTTATGCCTAATCTACTGGAGCCCGCATGCGCACAGAAATAAATACTGAGCAACATTAAGTGGCAGAAAATGAGAGAACGTTGGAAACTGAAATAGAGAGATTTTTATATCCCGTGCCCTCCAAAATGAAATTGAAACATTGAAAATGAAGCACATACTCCAAATAGTCTGGCTGACTTGGCAGAAATCTGATTAAATTGCCCAGTGAAACCTGACATAGCCTGAGTGGGCAGAGCCTCTCAGAAGGATGCCCTGCGGACCGAGTGAAAGTCACCCTTTGAAAGACGCCTATGGTGTGCAGGAAAAAACGAAGCTCATTTAAACCCAACAGTAAGACTCTAACAATACTTTAATGGCAAGATAGGCTTAGCACGTACCTCCCCCGCCCTGACTTTGATAATGAGCGTGCTCTCGTTTTAATCAGTAGTGCACGGTAATTGTCTGGTTAGCATTCTGACAACATCCTTGAGTCTTAACAAGCCTCTGGGTCTCAGAGGCACGTTCCCTCTCAAGGCCTGGTGCGGGTAGTAACTTCACCGCATCTTTCTGACACAGTCGAGAGGGCTGATCTAATTCTCCCTCGTCCGTCTAAACACACATTCAATTTGTTAGCCGGTTAGCAGGGGTCTCTAGCGAGGGAGTCGATTGGCAGGCCCTGGTGAGCTAATCGCCCCGGCGGCACCGCAACACTCGCTGTGCATGATGTGGAGAGGTCTGGCTGCATTAAACTGTTCAGCGAGCCCCTCCGTTTCTCTTGTTCTGCACCGAGCGTTCCTTGCGACCGAGTAAAAAAGACAAAGACAACACAAAGGGCTGACAAGGTGACTGCTTTTGCAGGAAGTAGGTCAGTGTTGGTTGTTATGAAACAGATCACCCTTATGACCGGCATACTGCGAGAACACTGCTGTTGTGTTTTGTGCACGAGAGAAAAACACTAATTAACGTCTACAACTTTAGCTGGTGGATGTTGCTTGTATTTTTTGGTATAAATAATGAAGTGAATGGGTAACCTGCTTCACCTCTCTTAGAAAACCTTTGAATTTTGAAGTTAGATTCTGAATTTTACTTCTATTTGCGCCATTTACTCTGTGTGTTATTGAAGTAACCCTTACTTCTGTGGTCAATGAGTGAGTTTACATGTACAACAAATGCTGATAACTATCAAAAAAAACAGCTCATTATAAAAACCTGACAATGCAAACCGTGTTTACGTTAGATGTTGAATTCTTTGATGTTTACTCTGGTTTTGACATCAAAACATGGACAAGTTGATTCAAGAATAGGGTCAAATATAGATATCAGATACTACCATGCTTTCATATTTGATTGATTACTATAAGAACTGCAAATATTTTTGTATTACAAGGTTTCTGAAATTCTGCAAATGAGGCAGTATCTAATATATCCAAAACAGAAATCACTGGTTCAAAGTTTCTTTCTCATTTTGTCCACATTAGAGTCAAAGGTTTTTGCACTAGGGATTTTGAAAATCTCTTCTTTTTTTTTTTTTATCACTAAACAAATCAGAAAATACTGTCAATAGACAGGTAAAAAAATCACAGTGTTTTTAGGAATAAAATGTAATATGAAATCAGGCAGATAATAGACAGTATGAACAAACCCCTCTGTAAAATCCTTCAGAATATAGAAAGGAATAAAACTGCATATAAAAGTTTTGTATACTGAAGTGGAGATTTCTAAAAAATAATAATCTACTTTGAGAAAACAGCCTGTTAAGATATGCATATAAAGTGCAATAAAATAAAAGCTTTATTTTTCTTTTCTCTGAAACAACACGTTTTGAAATGACAAGGTGCCAAAAGTCTCAATTTACCTTTTTTTTTTTTTTTTTTTCGCTATTTGTGGCCTTTTCTTGATAAAAGAACACACCTTGTATGTTGTATAAAATGCATGTAAACACATTCAGTGCTTGAAATGCCTGAAATGATTCTCTGGAAACAGACAGGTCATGAGGAATGTAATAAGAAAAAGGTGTGGGGTGAAGTGAGAACACTTGTAACTATATACAGGTGTTCGCATTTCTCATTTATTTTATGGACAATTACGGTTTAATTAGAATGGACTCAGCATGCATTCAGATCAAACAGCTATTTTTTTCTAGCTTTGGGTCTGTTCTTTTCTTTTCTTTCTCTGTAGATATGCTTTTTCATCTTCAGATTTCATTTTTAAAAATCAGAAATATATCTGTAAGCAAGCAGTTTGCTTGAAACACTCAAGAATGCAGAAATGCAAAAGCCCTCTTTGATCATTAATATGGCAATTCTGTCATTCCTGTTATGCAATGCATTTTGAATTCTGTAACTTGAACATATATATATATACAATATATACATATATATATATACAACAGAACAAATAATACCACAAAACATCACATAATTCGTCAAATTCCTTGCTAATACTGTACTTACTGATTTTTGTGTTCCTATTAAAATTGATGTCATTTCTTGGATGACGGTATCTGCCTTTTTTTTTCTCTTCAGAATATTCCAAAAGACCAAGAGGACAGTAAGTTATATTAAGGACACAGAATAATCTATAAATTGGTTACTAAATACATTTCCAAACCATGTTCTGATTAGAGATATGTGACCCTGGACCACAAAACCAGTCATAAGTGTCAATTTTTTCCATTTTTTTTTTTTTTCTGAATAAATAAGCTTTCCATTGATGTATGGAAAGCTTTAAGTTTTTATATATTTACGGTAGGAAATTCACTAAATATCTTCATGGAACATGATCTTTATTTAATATCCTAATGATTTTTGGCATAAAAGAAAAATGGATAATTTTGACCCATACAATGTATTTTTGGCTATTGCTAAAAATATATCCCAGCGACTTAAGACTGGTTTTGTGCTACAGGGTCACATATATACAGTATACTGTATCTTGGAATATGGGTTACTGCAAAGCCAAATAGCAACATCCACTCAACCAAAGTATTGCAATTACAAATAATATCTTAATTTTTAATGTAATAGCTATCATTCCTTCCTTTAAATTTGCAAACTTTATATTCTGTACAATACATATGATTGCTTAAAAATATACTGCACAGTAGGACTGACCCAATTGCATTTGTTAAGCAGAATCTGTAGTTTATGTTGGTGCAAGAGCCATAATACAGTATGTTTAATGACCAAGTATCATGGACATAAACAGGAAGCAATTTTTTTTTTACGATACTGCACCCTAATACATAAATACGTATTGTTCCCTGTGCAATTACACAACCTAAACTCTTTCAAAGGAAGCAATTGTGAACTAAAACGGTAGTGATCACTTACCAGTCATGGATGGAAATAAGCATATAATACATTATGTTCAAGTTCAACTTGGAAACTACAGGAAGGGTAATGGAATGCAGAGTTTGGGTATTTGCTATATTATTTGGATTCTGAATATTTATTGCTGCTTATGTGCTGCTGCATCAGCTGAGATATGCATAAAGATACTGGCAGGGTTGAGAAAGAAGACTGACAGATGGATCAGGAATGCAAAAATAACAAACCATATAACTGCTCGAATGCACTGCGCTGGAGCTGTCATGTATCAATCTCAACAGAGCGCTAAAGCAGCAGTCTTTCTCCTGACTCTGTGCAGAGCAATGGGCAGAAATAGAACATGCGGCGATAGTTACACTGAATTTAAACCATTAGAGCTGTTCTCTATCAGTTAAGGTGGGTGTAAAGTTATCAGACTTCGCAGTACACAGATGCTAACCAAAGCCAGAAAGAGAAAGGCTAGAGAAAATGAGTCCTGCTCACTTTCAAGAGGATCACCATTCATTGTGCAAACAGCGGCCGCTCTTACAGACAGCCACCTCCTCTCCAGTCTAGAGTATTTATGTAACACAACTTGGAATGCGGCAAAAGCTAAAGGTAGATTAGGTAAAACAAACAGGGGAGAGGACAAATGGCTTACATAACCAAAGTGAGACAGTCTAAACATTATCAATGCACCCACTCCACGCACCACGCAGAGCAGCACGCAGTGGGAAATTATGGTCAGCCCGCAGAGAATTATGGGTCCCCAGAGGGCTATTAAGACCTGAATCTAGTAAAGGGTCAACTGCAATGTCAGTGAGTGCAAAAATGTAAAATGCATTTACATCCAGAACCCGAATTACTATCCACTGGGGGTGATCTGAAGTGAGTGGCCCAATATGGCTGCGCCTCTAATGCTCTTTAAATGTAAATGATGGAGCTATGAATTACAAGGAAGTTGTGAAACTAATTGTGAAACAGATTTCAAGGCCATTTTGCTTAAAAAAGGTAAATTCAGGCTTCCAAAAGAGCAACTAATTTCTCTAAGAATTGTTAAAGCAAATTATGAAAATAATAAAGTAAATTATATCTATTGAATACTCTACTTAGTTTGCTCACTTTCACACACTGTCTGTCCATTTCACTAAAGAAATTATGCAAATCATTAATTACAGCAAGCTAATAGCATAGATGTTTATGAATCAGGGGACAGATTCAAAAACATTAATAAACTTAACTGCTATTTTCAACGTAAAGTTTTAAGACGGTAAGATGTTTAAAATGTTAAAAAGATGTTCAAATAGGACCTTGTTTTTAACTTTAGCACAATGCATTTGCACACACACACTCAGATACAGGATGCATTCATTCTAGAGGAAGCACAAATGAATGCAAAAGAACGCTTCATCTTGAGACAGGCTCTTTGAAAATAACCATTTGTAATTTAAAAAACAACCATTTGAACTCCTGTCAAGCCAGTTGCAATGAAAATACTGTGCACACTTATAATGATTATAATGATTTTTTGCTCTTCCAGCACACACACAAAAAAAAATGCCCTTTGAGGTGTTTTTCATTGAGTTGATCAGTGAGTCTTCAACTAGAAACACCGTATAATCAGATAACATCAAATACTGTTGTGTTCTTCAAAAAAAGAAGGTACACAAGGTACCTTTCACAAGGTAGCCTTTTGTTCCTTTTTTACCTCTAGAAGATGCATATTAGGTACATAATAATACCTAAAGAGTACATATTAGCAAAGGTACTGTTCCTTCTTTTTTTTTCAAATTTTGAGAACTTCTTGAGTTTATTTTTTTCAAGAATTGTATTTAGGAACATTCTTACTAACTTAGAATGTCTCTCAGGTTCTACAATGAGCCTCATTTAGAAGAGAAAGGTGCGTAGAAGCTGGTATTGCTGCTTTAGCACCTTCACATGAAGCACTGAGCAAGTGCAAGACGTTTGGAAAGATTAGATTAATGTATTACTGCACAGAACAAGTGATTTTGAGGCGTGATAATTCACTGCATGGTGCAGTTTGTAAGAAATTCAGTGCTGGATCTGACTTAAAGTGGAAAAACATTCAGAATCATACTGATTCCTTGTTGTGTTGTGCTGAGCATGTAAACAGTGAGGGAGGACAGATACTTCAGTCCATCAACATGAGCCCTGCAGGTATGGCAAGACTGACAAACAAGTAAACTATGAATTTGACAGCCTTAATTTAATACAGTTGCACTTGGTTTCCACTTATTCAAGCACTCATGTACTTACATGTGATGCAATTGAAAAAAAATTGAAGAAAAACTGGGTATACATGAACTGTTGACTTTACAGTGCCACAGGTTATATCTTCCCTTGCGCAGACAGCGTGAATAAACTCACTATAGTGACATGGAATGGTTTTGCATCCTTAAATGAGTGTTCTATAATTAAACAATATAATAGTAATAAAATAAGAAAAAGTGATTGCTTTAAGCTAATTTTGTGCCAGTTTTCACTTTTCAGATGCTGGTTATTAATGCCCTCTATAGCAAGAAAGCTTTAAGATGCCCTAATAAATGACTTGGGGCAAGCTCATCTTGTGTTAACGCACCTCACCTATCAACTGATGTTCATCAGCATGAATATCATTTCCCTGGGTGTGTTGAAGCCTGGTGGAGAATGAACAGCCATCTATTAGCAGAGCCACGGAGACAGAATCTCACATAATACCCCAGTGGTCAACACCAGATGTGACAGTCTGAAAACATCAACAATGATGCAATGATGTTTCCTGCTGCCAGCCTTGCCTGTCATTATCTCTATTATGACTATGGGCAAAGTTTGTATCGGTATATTACGCAAGATAACCATACAGATCTTAATCTTATATGCAAATCAGAAGAATAAGATTAAACGTTCAGTTTTATGGCTTTTAGTCCATGTCGGTTAGCTTTAAGGTTATCTACATGCTCTAATAGAGTAGTTTCCAACCTTTTTGACTCCAAGGCCTCAAAAATAATCAAAGGCCCCATGACTTTTCCAGCTGTTTGTAATTTACTGGATAAAGATTAAGGACAAGGGTTGAAAAATATATTAAATAAACATCTACAGTATACAGTACTATAAAGATTTTTATCCAATCAGATCCAACAATGCCCCTCCCACTAATACCACCACCAGCCAAAATCAAGCTGTTCATCAACTGTGGAAGGCCATTTCTGCCAGATAGTAAGTAAATAAATAAATAAAGCAAGCCTTGGCAAAAAAAAAAAAGTCATAATTATGTCTTTCTATAAAAGTCATAATAATGAGATGAAAAGGTGAAATTATAACAAAAAGTCAATGACAAAAATAATTTCTGACTTGGCTATTATTTTGACTTATGCCATAATTATGATTTTTTTTTTTTTATCTCAATTTCAATGTGACATTGATTTTTTTCTAAACTGCATCTGCACCTTTTTATTTCAGAATTTTGACTTTTTGTCATAATTGAAACATTGTATGTCATAATTCTGACTGTTTAAGACATAATTTCGACTTTTCATCTCATCTATTTATGATTTAACTAAGCTTTTTTTTATTATTCTGGCAGAAATGGGCTTCCATATTTCAACCAAGAAAAGAAAAATTAAATTAAAAAAATAAATAAAAAAGCAAGACTAGCTCAGTTCTACAAAGCAATGACAATGCTAAAACAGTAAATTAATCAGATTGCTGTGTGATCCAGATAGGCATTTCCAAAAATGTGGATCTCTATCTCAAACACAAAAAGCTCTTATTATGGTTTTCCTCAGCGAACACCACATGCAGCACCTAATTCAAGCATTAAAACCCATATAAGGTCCTGTTTTCAGCACCTTTGGAATGATATGCCACAGAATTTACGCTAATCTGGTTTATGGCAAGCTTGGAGATATAACCAGACCTTCCTGAAAGCCTATACACAGACAACTTTGCAAAAATGCCACAAATCCTCTGTGTTGGTGATACGAGTGACCTTGTGAACTCACACTGACCTGCTCCCACTGAATCCAGTGTGACCACCTTCTTTGCCTCTGGTGGCCTCATTCAGGCTCAGACATGACCCTGATTCACTTATGACCTCCAGACTGGGTTTATGTTGACTAGGATAAACAAGAAGCTAAATCCCTGAAGTGTGTGAGCTTACCTGTACGAGACATGCTGAGTCAAGCCGGTCCTCTCTACACAGTCACAACTCACAATAAATAAATCTCTATTATTTTAAATCCAGTCAGATACTTAAATTATTCCTACTGTGTTGCCCTGTATATGCAGAAAATAGTTGTGCGGCTTAATATTTTTACAGAAACTGATACATTTTTATTTCAAGATGCTTTGAAGAATATAAAAGTTGAAATTTCCCTTTGAAATTGAAATTACCTTACAAACACAGTGCCAAAAAGTCGCCCATCTCAACATCCAGCCCGGTGAACTACCCCACCCTCTTTGAAGACTGCATTCTGGCCGCGTGTTTACGTTATGAGACAATAAACAATGGAGTTCAGGCGGGGCTGTGCCTCTGCTGGAGTCGTCTGACAGCCGGCCGGCAATTCAGAGCTACACTTGGACAGCGTGGCGTGCGACATTCTGTGCGTGCTCACTGTAAACCGTCTGGCCTGAGGCCAGTGTCACACAGCTGTAATGACACACTCATTGAACAAGGCCTCCTCAAGGGCATTATGAGGTTGAGTTTGCGATCCTGCTAAGAAGAAGAATCCAAATATCATACCAGCCGTTATCAGTAACAGATGTGCATTACAATGCTTGAGTTATGAGTCACCTGACATGCTGTGTATTTCTATTCAGACATGACAAGTCAAGCTGTTCAATGAGATACTAATTAACACCTGCTTTTGGTGTTCACTCTTCATATAGAGTTTAATTCTGCCTATAGTCAACTAGTCACTTGCTATTGCCTTATTAACTCAAAGAAATATTCCAGGTTAAAAACAAGTTAAAGGAAAAGTTCTCGCCCTAAGGCCATCCAAAATGTAAATGAGTTTGTTTCTTTATCGGAACAGATTTGGAGAAATTTAGCGTTACATCACTTACTCAATAATAGATGCTCTGCAGTGAATGGGTGCCGTCAGAATGAGAGTTAAAACAGCTGATAGAAACATCACAATAATCCACAAATCATCTACATGACTCCAGTCCATCAATTAACATCTTGTGAAGTGAAAAGATGCATGTTCATCATAAAATTCATCATAAAAAATGTTTCTAACTTCAAACTGTTGCTTCTGGTTAAAATACGAGTGCTTTATTCATAATATTGCTTTCTCCAGTGAAAAGGTCATCTAGTCTGAATAAGGAGAAAAATATGCACAGATCAAGCATCGTTTACAAGCAAAAACAGTCCAAAACTGTTCTAAACAAATACTGTATGTTGGTGGATACTGTATGTTCTTTTTACAAACCGTAAAAGAACATTATCAGAACATCACACACACTTGTCGCTTTGGACCGCCAGTGTCCTTTTTTCATGACCTTTTTCAGATGTAGTATGTGCATGATGGAGGATTACTGCACCATATGGCAGTTTAAAGAACAATGCTACACCTGTCCAAGATGTCTCACGAAGCATGTACGTACAGATCACTAGAAAAGCTCAAAATAGCACTCGTTGCTTACAACAATAAATTCTTCTTAATGAATCATTCATTATTCATTGTTAATCACCTAATCATCATTTTGAGGGCAACATCACTCAAAAGTCTGTCTGCAGATGTTAAGGAAATCTTGCAGGACCATCTCATTGGATTCAAAAGACTTTTAGCATGAAACAGTCAACAGATGTTATATAAGACTGATGTTGTCAAACTAGGGTCTGGGGTTGGAGAAATATTTACAACAAAAAGAATTTTAGGAAGAGGTCCCTTAAAATCCTTTTTCTTTTTTTTTCTTTTGGTATCAAAATGTGATCTGAGATGTCTTTTGAATTTTGAAACTACTGGAGAAAGTGCATTATTGCACAAAATTAAAAACGTAAGTCTACTTGCTGCCTTAAATTAAGAATTTAAATAAAAGTGGTTCCATCATCGACTGTGGTGAATTCATTACACTTTTTAACCAATTTGATTTGAAAGATTTTAGGCAGTATGTGAATTATACCATGACTTTTAGCAGGGTCAAAAGTTTTAAAGGAATTCAGATTTTTTTTAAAGGCATTTTAAACGACTAACTTAATCTAAGTTGAACTATTATTGAATGTTGAAGCCCCTGTTAAAATTTACATAAACCTCAGACCAAGGTTTAGATATTACCACATGAAGCGTATTGTTAAGGTTAACATTTTTTTTTCATTGTAAGGATAAATAACAGAAATTATTGTGGGAAGTTAAATGTTAGCACAACATAGTGATAAAAACCTATTTGTAGTGTTTAAATGTCACAGAAAAAAAACCCCTATCACAGCAGGAGATCCATCGTCTTGCAGCAGTGCCACCCGGTCTGACAGGCACTAGGGTCAATGCCACATCCGATGCCCACAGCAAGCTGACTCCACCTGATGTGTCACACTCTGCGTCACACACTGGGACACATGTGTAAGCCATGTGCCTAAGACAGATTCGGGATGCTTTCTAGGAACATATTTGCTGTTCTCGCTCTCATTCCACTGTAATTTATGTCTTTGTTTTCTTTTTCTGTGTATCTTTCTCTCTCCGTCTCTATCCGTTTCTGCTCTCTGTGTTAGAAGCATTTCAACTCTTGTTCAGTCTAGAAATGTTAGAAATAAAAATCTGCCAGCGTAACCTTGACTCAGGTGAACCACCTTAAAAACTCGAGCCTATCGATGTATATTTAATAAGGTGAAATATTTGTGGCGATGCACTATCTGCCCTTTGCTGGGTAGACATGTCACCTTGGATAAGCAATTTCTAGGTGATGTCAGCACCAGAGCGCCACTCTAAATCTGAGCATGCTCACTGAGCCACACTCCCTATAATGCCTCTGTAGGTCAGATTGCAAGAAAACCTACATGGACATGTTCACAATAATTTTGCTGTGGGTTCACGGCTAGTCTAAAAATTTTCTTGTGCAGTTCTATACAGTATATACTGTATATGTACCAATATAGGCAGCAGTAAATGCGGGCTGTAATGAGAGGTTGCAAATTTAAATGCTTATTACAGACATCAGCATATTCTAGTTATCTAAAATGAACAGTTATCTATGTCATAAATTGAAAATCATTTGCCCCATGAGTCTACAGCCACAATAACCGACCAGCTACTACATACAACGTGCCTCATCAAACCACGTGTATAAGAGCAGGATGTGTTAAACTGGATCCATTCCTGAAAATAAAATAAATGATAAAATAAGACAAACAAAAGAAAAGAAATGAGATGAGATTAACTACTTTTGAACTTGACATGGCAACATGAAAACACTACCCATACATAAATGTACTATATGACATTTATTGTCCTGTACATGATATTTTGTTATTGACATATATGTTACCTGTACTTTTCACATACATACATTCTCTCTGGATAGATAAAAATGTAAGTTTATACCAAAATCCCCATAGCATTTTTTATATGTACAAACATTAATAATATATATGATGGCTTTATATGGTTTTATATGTACGTAGCAACCATTTATGTCAACAGTATATATTTTATTTATATATATATATATATATATATATATATATTATACTGTATAATATACAGCTTTATTAAGACATACATACAAATGTGTATGTTTATTATGTTTTGTAATATATATTTATATATGTTTTTGCAAGATATATGTTAAAGGGTTAGTTCACCCGAAAATGAAAATTCTGTCATTAATTACTCACCCTCATGTCGTTCCAAACCCGTAAGACCTCCGCACTCAGAATTCATCAAAAATATCTTAATTTGTGTTCCGAAGATGAACGGAGGTCTTACGGGTTTGGAACGACATGAGGGTGAGTAATTAATGACAATATTTTTGCATGAACTATCCCTTTAATATATGAAATTGTTCAGAGCACTGCGCATGACGTGAAAAAAAGATATCATGGCCACAATTTTACTAAGATAAAACTAAGGAGCAAATTAGTACAATACAGCCATAATTTTATATGTTTTGGGAACAAATTCTTAATTAGCAGCCAATATCTATTTCTTTTTTAGCATGTCATATGCAGGGCTCTGTAAATGTGATATGAAAAACAGCAAATATTGTAGATTGAATGCAAACACACATTATGTTTGCATTATGTTAACATCTCGGAAAGACTGACAACTCTATTGCCAAATGGATTGTTTTAGACTATAGGCTTATGTTCAGTTTTAGAAATAAAACAATATACTGACTTCTAATAATATTCTTTATAAATTATACATTTTTGTCAGCAGATACTGATATATGCAATTAATTAACACTGATAGCCCTAATAATAATTTAGCATGCAGGGCTCTCAGAAAGAACTATGTAATGGTTAAGATCAAATGGCGATGCACTCTTCATGCGGTCTAAAATGAAGCCCATGTTCCTACTAAAGCGAGGCAGTTAGCTCATATACATTGTGGACTGTGATAAGTTAATGCAGTGTTGCGTAATCTTACTGTCCTTTGCTCTACATCAGATAGGACAGGTAAATGATAAGCTAAATATACTCCGATGGGTTGGTTTACAAGGCTCTATCATTTTGAAACAGGCTAATAGTCTCTCAGTACCTGTACCTAATAACGTCTAGCAAAACTCACAGGTGCCGTATGTCAACATGATAGAAAAGGGAAGAATAGATAGGTGGAGAAGCTCTGGTTGCAATAGCACTCTTATCTGACTCTAGACACCACAAATAGACTGAGTCAGAGAGACCACAGGAGGGCTGGTTACATAACAGAGAATGGAGAGATGGGATAGCTGCAGATTGCCTCTCTACCCCTCCGTCTTCAAGGATGATTCCACCGCCACATATTCATTCTGAATCACGCTGCACTTTTAATGAATCCTAACATGGGAGCACGCAGCTCAAACAAAGCAGAGCCCAACTAAATATGCTCCAGGCTTTGAAATATTTCCCCATATTTTCCATCCTGGAGGAGTGTGGGATGAACTCCAACCCAGTTTTACTGTCCTGCGCTAACACTGTGCCTCCTTGTTTGAGGTATCCTCAAGCAAGACTGCCAATGAAGGTAAATACACAGCATCATCCGCTCCTCTCATAAATATTTAGGCACCGGGACATGCCTTTGGTACGTCTCGCTTTGTTTTAACAGAGTGGAGGAAAATAAAGCCTGCACGAGCTTTGCTGTGGACACTAGGCACCAGGCTTTTAAATTCAAACCTTGTGGAAAAGGAAGGAAAAAATAGCAGGAAGACATAAAATGGACAGTTTACCAAGTTCTGATCGGAAAACTATTCAATCTTGTGGTATAGCGGTTTATGTTTCTTTCATTGCCTTTGTAATTACTATTTGAGGGTTTGGAGCTAGTCAAAGTGCTAACGTCAACAACAATAAAGGGTTTCTTTATCCAACGTTTCTATAGATTTTCCCTTGAGTGAAAATTCCCAACTCGAAATGAGGTTTGAAAACAAAAACACCACACATTTCTTGTTATCTCCTTGCATGTTGCTTCTTGTATACTGTGAAATCCCCTGTTTAATTAGTAGTTGTACAACAAGGTGTGAAGTACCACTATTAGAACAATGCCGTAAACACTAAGAAATGGGAACATGAGACATTTATCTTCATTTTTTTCCAAGCCATACTCCTCAGACTTTCTACTGTAGATTTCATTCATTTTTTGATGTTAATGTGACCACACAGTGACACTGCATCAGTCTGTGGACTCATCTTTGGTGTATTTAGCCTCATGGGAGATGCCCTCGCCCACAGACTTTTATAGGAAAACCTATCATAACATATTTCTTGAGGAAAATCTGCCAATTTCTCTCTGAGCTTCCCTGCCAAAGCACTCATTGGTAATGACCAGCCCCAAGGAGGTGAGGCTGCCCCTTGGAGCACATCTCCCGTTGCCAGTCTCCAGGGATCCGATGGGAATACTTTCCATTTAGCACCTCCAGACATGCTTTTGTGTTAAAACCCAAGTCTGTCTCGTGCTTCCGGAAATGGTCGCAAGATCTTAATCTCGTTTTTTGGCTAACTACGGGAGTCTCCTGGGATATGTCAGTAGCATATGTGACAGTCATTCAAAGGCAGCAGACCTGGTATTGGATCTGTGGCTACTCTCTAAAACTAGACTGTGCACATGGAGCCTTAAAGCCAGCCTGCAGGATCCACTGCAGTACCTATTGTCGTAAATAAATAACCAACTGGCTAGACCGAGTGAGAAAATGAGGGGGGGGGGAAACGGCCTGTTTAGAAATGGCATCTTTCTAATTTCAGCCTCAGAATGATGTAAAATCGATCTGCTAATTGAAATGCAACATTAAAATGCCTTAAAATGGCATATTAACATTTTTAATGTTAAGAATATTATTTTCTTTAAACCTGATACTTCCAGTATATATATATCGTCTCTCATTCAGCTTGATTTTATTTCATCTAAATGAGGGTCAGCTGAATCTAAATTCAAAATCTGTATCTGTGGTTGGACTATTTTAAAACCTGCATTCTATTGATTTTTTCCATTTCCATTAAAGTGCCAATAAACTTTTTGTTGAGCAACTATAGTGCTTCTTCCAAAACGTGTTCTACTTATTCGCTCCACTTTATACTCTCTCCAGTGTTACTGTTTTGCGTATGCTGCATCTGATTTGACCTCTGCCATGCCTTTTAACCCCCAGGCCCTTAGATACAGTACGGCTAGTAAACAAGTCCTCTTAAAGTTGCATGATCAGACCGGTTTTCAATTCTGCATTTGTCTCTTTCCTTATACTGAAGTTCTCTGAATACATTCATTATTTATTCAGCAATGTAAACTGCTCACCGTCAACAAAATTTGGCTTTATGAAAGCTATCGTGCATCCACAGTGCCTATAGAAAGTCTTCATACCCCTTCATTTTTTTCACATTTTGTTATGTCAAACCGCTTTAAATGACTTTTTTCCCCACATAAATCTACACCCCTCTCACCATAATGACAAAGCAAAAAACAGATTTATCACAACTTTCAAATTTATTAAAAAGGAAACACTGAAAAAATAGCATTGCACAAGTCTTCATACCCTTAACTCAAAACTTAGTTGAAGCACTTTGGCAACAATTATAGCCTCAAGTCTGTTTGGGTGTGATGCAACAAGCTGTGCACATCTGCATTTTTTTTTTTTTGCCATTCTTCTCTTTAGATCATCTCAAGCTCTGTCAGGTTGGCTGGAGACCATTGGTGAACAGCCATTTATAGGTTTCTCCAAAGATGTCTGATTGGTTCCAAGTCCCAGCTGTGGCTGGGCCACTCGAGGACGTTCATAGAGTCGTCCCTAAGCCACTCCTGCATTGTCTTGGCTGTGTGCATAGGGGTGATTGTCATGTTGGAAGGTGAACTGTCAACCCAGTCTGAGGTTCTGAGCGCTCTGAACCAGGTTTTCATTAAGGACATCTCTGTATTTAGCTGCATTCAGCTTTCTGTCTTCTCTGATCACTTCCCCAGTCCCTGCCGCTGCCGTCACCATGCTTCGCCGTTGGAATGGTATTATGCAGATGATAAGCGGTGCTTGTTTTCTCTCAGACATGAATAAGGTATTGAGGTTCATCAGACCAGAGAATCTTTTTTTAACAGTCTGAGAGTTATTTAGGTGTATTTTTGTAAATTCCAATCAGGATTTCATGGATCTTTACTGAGGAAAAGCTTGAATTTGGTCACTTTGCCATCAAGCCCTGATTGGTGGAGTGTCGCAGTGATGTTTGTCCTTCTGTAAGTTTCTCCCATCTCCAAACAAGATCATGGAGCTCAACCAGAGTGACCATCAGTGTCTTGATCACCTCTCTACCCAAGACCCTTCTCCTTCGATTGCTCAGTTTGGCCAGGAGGCTAGATCTAGGAACAGTCCTGATTGTTTCAAACTTCATCCATTAAGGATTATGGAGGTCAAATGCTCCTGTGAACATTCAACACAGCAAAAAAAAAGTGTTTTCTAGTCTTCCCCAGATCTGTCTCAACACAATCCTGTCTCTCAGCTCTGCAGGCCATTCCTTTGAACTCATGGCTTAGTTTTTGCTCTGACATCCATTTCAGCTGTTAAGCTTTATATAGACAGGTGTGTGTGCCTTTCCAAATCACGTCCAATCAATTGAATTTGCCACAGGTTAACTCCAGGCAGAGTATATAAACATCTCAAAGACAATCCAGTGAAACTGGAATGCTCCTGATCTAAATTTCAAGTGTCAAAGCAAAGGGTATGAAGACTTGTTTTTAATGAATTTGCAAAGTTGTGATAAATCCAGTTTTTGCTTTGTCATTATGGTGAGTGGGGTGTAGATTTATGTGGGGAAAAAAGTAATTTAAAGCAGTTTAACATAACAACATGTGAAAAAATGAAGGGGTATGAAGACTTTCTGAAGGCACTGTAACTTCGGTTGCAGCCAATTGTGATTGACTAATGCATTAGAGCATTTAGAGAATATCTGAATAATTTTTTAGCATTATCAAATAGATTGTACAACAACATTCAGCATGAAGGGACACAGACCCACCTGACCGAAGCATCAACAGCATCAAACATACATATCAAAGCAGAACAGAAGCAAACAGAACAAATGAACTGAAACAGTGGGGTAGCAATATAATCAGAGGTAATCTCTTGATCAGATCTAAACACCTCCATTAAACAAGTCCAAATCAATAGCCTGAATAACTTGAGTTAATTTGATGTAAAAAAAATAAATAAATAAAAATGATTTATTTGTTGCTTATGAAAAAATATTGTGTCTTAATACACAGCTACATTTCAATGGCTGTCACTGGAGTAGCAGGCAGTATGATGGTGTAGTTAAGGCATCTACCAGCATGGGCAAAACTGGAAAACTAACCAAACAAATTCTGTGTTCCCATGTTTTAGTTTCTCTCTCTGCTCTTCCCTTCCATCTACTTTCTCTTTGCATACTTAAGGAGTGCACAGCACAAAAGAGCCGATTAAAGAAGGTGTCAACTCTGTGATTGGTTTACATGGTAATCTGCAAACAAACTGAGTAAGATGGAAGACATGAGATAAGTGTAGAATGCTTATGTGTTTAACCTGTGTAACCTCAAATTACAAATGCTACGGACAGTTTTTGGCACAAAGCTCAAACAATGCCATGAGTGGCAGATGGCAGATGGATGAAGTTTTTTGAAAACCCTATTTGCAACGATCATTATTTTTACAGTTACATTTAGTGACATTAGTGATGCAGAGCAGAAATAATACACTTCAGCTTGAATATTATTTAACACTTCAAGTACCTTATGTTTAATATTTTAGAATGATTTATTCTACATCTAACTACTGATATTTCAGAAACCGTAATACTTTAAAATGTGGATAAAAAGCATTTTTCATTTTCATCTGCAGGTTACATGGATATGCCAGCATATGGCAGAAAGTGACTGTTTTTAAGAGTAAGTCACTGAACCATTCAGTCAACAGATTCATTCAAACATGTTGATTCGTTCAGAAACCAAACAAGTGACCAAACTGACTGAATGGGTCACTGAATTATTCACTTAGCCAGTTTGTTCAAAAACACTGATTCACCCAGCAACTAAACACAATATACTGTGTTCTGCTTGCAAACGCTTTGTTTGGATCTTTGTTAGCAGAGCAAAAACAGAGAAAATAACTGGCAATATTGTCTTAAATGTAAGTTACTCCATATTAAAGGGCACCTATTATGCAAAATTCACTTTTACATGTTGTTTGAACATAAATGTGTGTTGGCAGTGTGTACACAACCACCCTATAATGATAAAATACCACCTGCTCTTTTTTTTAATCCCTATAAATCACAAGCAGCATCTCAGAACAATCTGTTTGCAGAATCCATAAAACGTGATGTCACATTTTACAAGCCCAGCCCACAATTGTTGATGGACACTGCCGTATTAGCAGAGACCCCATCTTGAGTGAGTCGCACACAATCCGCTGATTGTTTTGTTTTGGCAGAGTATCTGAGGTATGAGCTGTAAAGGGACAGCCCTATTCTGGAAAAGGTGGCGGGGAGCAACAGCTCGTTTGCATTTAAAGAGACATGCACAAAAACAGCCCGTTTCTGCTTAAACTCAAAATAGGCATTTTCAAAATGATTTAATAAATGATATGTGGGGTATTTTGAGCTCAAACTTCACAGACAGATTCTGGGGACACCTGAGACTTAGATTGCATGTTGTAAAAAGGGGCATGGTGCCCTTTAACTGTTTATGGAACTGTTTTATAAAAGCAATATGACTCTCACAACCATGCTGTTAGTCGCATGTACAATATGTAGCGAACCTAATGCTTATTTATGTCACTTGCATGTTGGTCTTCTATATGAATAGTTTTAGAAATCATATTTTTGTGGCAATCAACAACAGCACATGTTGAATCTTGAGCTCACTTTGTCTTGCATCACAAATGTTTCTGGTTTGCGGTGTAGTTGTACATCCTACAATGATTTTTAATGAGACCAGACATGACAAACAGAATGGAAGTAGTGAGCTATCATGCCAGCACCTTGTTCAGAAAAAAAAGTGGATGTGGATGTGTGTGTGTGTGTGTGTGCGCGCGTGCGTGCGAGAGTGTAAAAGGCTTCCAGGCTGTAGGATTAATTCCACTCTGTTACATTCCTCCTTGCTGGCTAATTAGTTTGCTCATACCCTTGATAACAGATTATAATCTCATTTCATAGTCATTTCAGTGCTGCACCTAATCTATTCCTAATCTCCTCAAACACAGTAATCTAGACAAACACGGCAAGCCCTTTCATGTGATAGGTATACAGTACTCTCAGAAGCCAGTCTTCATACGGCCCATTTTACTGTGATTCATGCTTAGAGTCAAAGGAAATTAAATATGACTTATTGAAGGCCGAGTGCAGCTTCTTTCGAAACTCCAGTGAGGTGGATTTCTTTTTAGGTCAAGTGAATAAATATTGCCTCTGCCTAGCATACCTTCTGAGGAAAGAAAGTGTGAGGCTCGAGAAAGTTTCCTTCCAAAAATTGAGGAACCGGTTTCAAAAAAGTGATCTCAGCACAGGCAAGGAAGGAGAAAGTCGAGGCGCTTAACAGATGGAGATAACAACAACACAACTGACACATCAACAAGCGCTCTGACAAAGTGCTGCAGCATCTTTCTGTGGTTATAGCCCACCCCCCATATTTTCCCGAAGCCCTTCACAGTGGCCCAATGGATTTGAGAGCTTAAATGTCAATCATCAGATCAGTGTCATTCGCATTAAGCATCCTAAGCACAATACAATACGTATGTAGGCCAACGAGTGGGCCTCACTCAATCCAATTAAGTGCAATGAATGGACTCTCAAGATATTTGAGATTTGTATTGTCATACATTAAATAACAATTGGCCCCACTGGAGATTTGCACAGCTATTTGTGTGGGCTTGGCACATCTGGAGCCTGGTAGCATTTTTATTGAGAATGTTGTGCATGGTGCATTTCTGTCAAGGCATGTAAGTGACTGGAGGTGGACCAAAGCAATCAGACCATGTCTGTTTCCTATTATGTATTGAAGGGATATGACCGTTACGGATCACTTCAGAGGTCTGTCATACACTGTAAAAATTATTTTTCAAAGTTGGAATTAAAGTAAAGATTATTGGAGTATGTTTTACAAGAAACAGTAAAGTATTTTAGTCTGTCTGCTTCAAAATTTCACATTTAATTCAATGTGTTACTTGCTATTTCACTGTAATTATTTGCAGAATTTACTATTAACTTCTGATTGAATTTTCAAAATAAACCATACACCAACTATACCATTTTATTATTGATTGATTCATTCATTCTTTCTTGTGTATAAAGTGCATTCAGGGGATTTTTTTCTTTTATTTATTTATTTTTTATATATAAAACATTTGAAAACTTATTTTGTTCCACAAAAGAAAGTAGCTCAAGTCATACAGGTTTGGAATGACATGAGGGTGTGTAAATTATGACAGAATTCCTTTGTGAGTGATTTATCTCTTTAAGGAAAGGAGAGTCCTTTTTGTTTGTTTGTGACTGACCTTGAAAAAAGTGAATTGAGATTGAGACTGTGTGATTGAGAGTGTAGGAATGTAGTTTACATCTGTTAAAAAAAAAAAAAAAAAGGATTATCTACTGACTTTGACCTTTATCTATGCATGACATTGTATAATGTTGTCAAACTGTTGTTGTTATGCATTCCTTCCACTTATTTACAAAAAATAGCCATAGACATAATCTATGGACGAACAGCAGTAGTATAGGCACATTTCATCTCTAGCGTTCCGTCTGTTGAGCATTTGCACTAGATCTAATCTTGTTAGTGCAGATTTAATGAACTGAAATGCCCAGATGGTTGCTAAAGAGAAATGCGAATGGTCTGATTTGCTCACATAAGGCAAGGATAGCTAGCCATACTCTTCATTGCTGGCTTAATGTCTTGTTGATTCTATAAATAGACAAAGTCTGTACCACACAAGTTAGTTAGAGATGACTTAATCTGTGTCAGCATTGGTCGTCTATGAATAATAGTGTAAAATGCGAACCTTGTTTACACAGATGCACTCTCTAAAAAGTCATTCTAGAATATTTTTTTTTCTTCCAAAATTCAAATGTAGCTGTTTAAGTCATCTGGTGAAAATTCCTGCATTTTTCATAACTCAAAATATTGTGCAGAAAAACAAAATATGGCAATAGTTAATTGTACTATATATATATATATATATATATAGACCAAAGCAATAGTTTAGTGAACTAAAAAATCTGGATGCATCAAGTTGCCTTCGACTTTTAAATTTTGTCTAAATCGTTTATTCACAAAGGATGCATTTAATTGATTAAAAATGACAGTAAAGTAATTTATAATGTTACAAAAGTTTTTCGATTTCAAATAAATTATTTTCTTTTGAACTTTCTAGTCAAAGAATCCTAAAAAATAGAATGTGTCATTTTCCACAGAAATATGAACTCAAAATGAATCATTTATTAAATTGTAATAATATTTCACAATTTGTACTGTATTTTTTGATCAAATAAATGCATCCTTGGTGAGCAGAAGAGACATTGAGAAACATTAAAAAAAAAATCTTACTGATCCCAAACATTTGACCAGTTGTCACGATCTGTGCGGGGAGGAACTAGGAGATGTGGAATACACAAAACAATCTTTAATGACGTCCATAAACAGTGTACATCCAACACTGGGAATCGTAGGAAACACACAAACTGAACAAGTAGACCCGACAAACATGAGCTAAACAGACAGGGCTTTTAAACACATGACAATCAGGGAAAAACGAGACACACCTGGAATCAAATCAACACAACCAACGGGAGACAGAAACTGGGTCACGGAGCACATGGGGAGCAAAAACACAACAAAAACAGTCCAGGGGCGTGACACCTGTAGTGTTCAACAAACTGAATATTAGTTTTTGCTGTGGTATAAAACTTGTTATTGATAATCTTGTCTGTTAACTGGCATTGACAGCCCTAGTCAGGACAACCCAAAGTATATAATAAATAGCTATTTATGCTGCAGAATGTCATGAAATTAAATAGCATGATTGAAAACAGATTATGCTGAATGTGTTGGTCCCAAAGAGCTACCATAAATCTTACTTCACCATTGACTGAGGCTAAACTAAACTGAACCCTCAGCTCTTTGTTTCTGCTTTCTACTCTCAGTTGCGAAAGGTTACTTTCACGGAGCCTTATAAATCAACAATCTTTCAGTGGTATGAGTTTAATTTTTAAGGTTTCAAAGGTGTTATTCATCTCTTTGGAGCAATAAAGAAATTTCCCTCTGGCTATCGATGATCAGTCTGCTGTGTAAATCAGATCATCGCTTTTATATTGCCATCCTAATAAAAAAAGCATAACACACAATGTCATATAACAATCACTACCATATTTATTACATAAAAAAACACACTGTAGAGCTCTGTTATACACCATCTATTCCCATACTTACATGGTCGAGCATTTCAAGATGCCCTGCAGGACACTAGCAGTAATGAAATGATTGCAGAGTGAAACTTCTAATAAATGTGTTTCCTCTTTTCTCAAGTACAGGCCAATTACCTTAATGGGCTGCCATAATATCACTTCACCAGCATCATGCTGCAACCACCCCAGTGAGGAGACAATTAAATGTAGCCATATTCCAAAATCTGGAGCCTATTACCGAGGTCATATTATGTCTCGCTATTCACAGCAATACACACAAAAAAGGCATACATCTCATTTTGTTTGGCTGCTATTTACTTAATCATGTAATTAGTATATCTAGTCTTCCAGTAAAAATAGCACATCGTTCTTAAGACAAGATAAATTATATATTTAGTTACATAATTTTGATTAAATTGTTCTTGTGTGTAGCATGAATCTAATAAAATTTAGTGACGTTTATGCTTAAAACTGTCATAATGAAATTTAATTAAAACATATAATTAAAGTATTATTAATTATTATTTAGATGAAATTATAATTAATCAATAGAAGCAAAAGTGTTTTGCAATACAATATGAACACAATAAGTACATTGTACTTATTTCTTTATGTAAGTACATAGTAGTTAAGGCCACCTAATATAAAGTGGGAACCATATTTTTACTAGAAAACAAGAAAACAAAATACTGATTATGAAAATGATTTTTTTAACAATGTTACAAAGAGTTCATTAAATGCATGCATTGCTAGCTAACAAGACACGACCTTATTCTTGAGTTCTAGTGTGCTTTTAAAACACTTTCTGTACTGAAATTCATCACATCTGGAGCATAAAAAAATAAATAAAGGCACCACTAGACAGTTGTGACATACATGGCTTGACAACAACTGCACTGAAAGAGTTAAAATTGTGAGAGAAGAGATCATGCCTAAACAGCACACCAACTGCAGCAACTATTATGTCTCAAGTGCGGCGTTAAGTGCTAAGGAGAATTTTTAAGGGCTCCCGAGGGACTTCAGACCCTCCCACGTGATTCCAACATGCCCTCATTTCCAGTGCAGATGATTCTCAGGGGGGATCGAGACTCTTCTGCGTGCTACAACCCTTGGGCGAAATCTGACTCCCTAATATCTAGTGAGTCAGCATTCGGGCAGGGAATGGCAAATTCCAAGATTTTTTTTTTTCTCTCTCGTGGCATCCTGTCACTACAACCACTAATAGCAGATGGAGTAAGCCTGATTATCTATGAAGCCCCTTCTCAGGCCTGCGTGTCTTTGCCGATGGTCTGTGTTTTCCTGGCTCATTACAAAGGAAGTTAGTTAAAGTCATTAAAAACAGCCTCAGGTGCAAAAAAGAGGCACTTGATTAGACTCAGCGTGTCTACTCTTAGCTCCCATGCTAGTAAGGTGACTTTCATTTTAATCTTAATACTGCATCACATTTTATGATGCCATCCCTGCTAAAAATAAATAAATAATAGAAGCCCAATAGAAATTCTAATGGTTTCCATTAAAATACCATTATAAACCATTAGCTTTTTCCAGTAAAACCATTACAAAATTCCTTTTTGTAGTGTGTTTTGGGCATTTTTCCAATAGGATTTAACATCCCACCAATAGAATCCATCACATACCAGTAGACACCATTATAGCTTCCATTAAAACCAATACAATTCCCATTATAACCATTAAAACCATTACATTTTCTATTGTGTTTTGGGCAGAGTTCTATTGGTTTTTTCAGCAGGGATACTCAAGGAAGATAAAGAGTTTTTCCTCTTTAGTAACACACAGGGTCCTAGATCCTGAGGCCTTGGCTGTTCCAACTGAAAAGTATAAAAAGTGTCATTCACACGCTTTGCTCTTTTGCCCAGTATAAAAATGTGATGCAGTTTTGTGTCCCACTGAGGATGCACCAATTGGATTTGTGCATGTCTAATACGACCACAACGAGAAATCTAATAAACATTATAGCACTGCAGAGAAAACAAGAAGATACTAACATGACATATAACATGTGCACAGCTGAGAGTCTGTTTGAGAATTAACCTGCAACTGAGAATTCCTGTGGTTTTGAAGTAATGTGCCAAAAAAACTGAATGAGATGCAATATCATTCTGCTTCAATAGCTATGTTTTGTCATTATGAAATATAATTTATAAGAGAGCTGTGATGCACTGGTAGCAAGTTCATTTTTGCTGACTGATGGACATTTTCTAGGAAAGGTCTACAAGTTTTGTTTTTAATTTTTATAGGCTAATTCAAAAAAATAAAAAATACAAATCTGTCATTATTTACTCATGTTCCCCATATGACCGACTTTTGTGTAAAAACCCAAGGTGAATTAGAAGAATATCCAGGCCACTCTTTATGACTCAAATGACTCCATATGACTCGTGGACTGCAAAAGTCTTTTGAAACTCTATAATAGTTTTTCATTACAAACAGACCAACATTTATAATGATATTTACTATAAATCCTGACATTTGCCCTCTATCAAGCTCTTCTTCTTGATGACATACTTCGGCAAATTGGCAAAACACTCATACATGACCATGTCCAGCATGTGTGTGTATTCTCGTCTGAGTGATGCATGGATTTGATGGACTTGTTTTATTTCAACTGTACATTAAAGATGGATCCAACCCAACCATTCCCCCGTGTGTACTGGCAAACGGACATGAAGATTGGTTTTAGTTCTCATAAACCACCCTGACACACATTCCCAAAACCTGGTGCATGCTTTTTAAGTATCGCAGTGGAGGAAGCACTTGAGGCATGTTAAACATGTCAATAACAACTTGGACAGAGTTCCTTCTACTTTTCAAAAGACTTTAGCTTTGCCAAACACGGCTTTGCAACAAAGTGCAAGCAAGTAGAACATGCTGGCTGTGGGAATACAAAAAGCATTATTCAGATGACTTGTGACATCAATAAAGTGGGTTAATGGGGAGGCTGGACACTGTGAATTGCTGTAAAAGCAGCACTTTTTGTCCCTAACCGCCCAATCGTTTAAAGTAGGCTGATGAACATTGGTGGGGATTTGACCCAACAATTACCCCATTGGCCTTGCTATTGCTTTACAGAACAAACGAGGAAATCTAGGTCATTACTGCAGCCTGGGCGGTAAAAACTTTCCTATTTATAACCAGTTGTAATTGTATGACACAGACATTTCTGATGTAGTGCTGTCTATACCCATCTTCAAATGTAATATATGGAAATATATTGTAATATGAACAAAAAACATCTTAGAAACTGGAACAATTTCATATATTAACATACATATCTAACCTACGTAAATACATTTTTGATATATAGTATATTCCATGTACATACAACATATCATCCTAAAACCGGTCAATACATGTTGATAATATAATAAAATTACAAAAGATTATTACAAATTATTACGAAAACATATATAAACATACAGATTTTTTTTGTGCGCTGTATATATGTTGTTTTAATAAAGTTGCATATATAAATAAAATATATATTGTTGACATTTATGGTTGCTATATATAACACCATATAAAAATCATCACATAGAATATTAACATACACAAATTTTACTGTGGGAATTTTATATATGTTATAAACTTATACATCTACTCAGAGAATGCACATACTGTATGTGAAAATGATATATCTCCTTATAGGTAACATGGCAATATCACTCTTGATATAGGACAATATGTTATTTTACATTGCCATATGGGTATGTTTTTAAATATCAAATATTAAGCTGTGGAATATTCTGTCCTTATCTGCTTTTTTTTAACGACTAAAGCAGGGGTCACCACACTCGGTCCTGGAGGGCCGGTGTCCTGCAGAGTTTAGCTCCAACTTGCCTCAACACACCTGCCCTTGAAGTTTCAAGTATACCAAGAAATACCTTGATTAGCTGGTTCAGGTGTGTTTGATTAGGGTTGGAGTTAAACTCAGCAGGGCATCGGCCCTCCAGGAACAAGTTTGGTGACCCCTGGACTAAAGTATTTGCATGATAGATTAAAACATCTGGTATCTGAGTATCATATCAGATACATGCTTCTTTGACACATCAAGCATGTATTAAAAGTATAGTTGTTCAAAACCTTTATGAATTTCTTTGTGTATAAATAAAAAGACATTCCGATATATAAGTTAATACAATAAAGGTCAGTGTGGGGCACAGCATTGTTTTAACTCCACTGACTTTCATTGTATGACCAAATACATTCTTCAAAATATCTTCTTTTATGTCCTGCAGAAGAAAGTTATACATGCTTAAAATTGCACGGTAGTGAGTAAATTATGACAGGTTGTAAATTTTTGGGTGAAATATGGTCACATTTTATTTTAAGGTCCAGTTCTCGCTATTAACAAAAGATTAACTGTGACTTGCCTCAATAAACTCCTAATTTGCTGCTTATTAATACTTAGTAAGGTAGTTGTTAAGTTTAGGTATTGGGTATGATTATGGATGTAGAATGTGGTTATGCAGAATATGTGCTTTATAAGTATTAATAAACAGCCAATATGTTAATAATAGACATGCTAATAATCAAGTTAATAGTGAGAACTGGTCCCTATACTAAAATGTTCCCTGAAATATCCCTTTAAAAGCTTATTTGTATGTGTACAATAAGTATGCTAAGTAAATACAAGAATTTGCAATCCATGCAAAGGCTGAATGGTCCTAAACATTACTTTACCTTAACACAACAAGAATGAAATTCTCCATTTGAGGATGTAGTCATAAGCAAAGGTATTACCAGCAAAGACTTTCCCTGACTAACAGGTCAGAAGTTTTGAACTGCTGTGTAATGGCGTGCATTTATTTATTTTTTTTTAAATCACACACTGTGGTCTTGTTTTTTCCAGAATTGTTCTCCAGTGCTCCTACTTTTCTTTATTCAAACAAGGGTTTTATATCTAGAACATTCCAGTCTGCAGTGGCACAAGAGACTGGCTGCTTAATTTCCTTAAGACAAAACAAACCGCCACACGTCTCTCTCTCTCTGATTAGGCAAATACAAATCTCACATAAAAGACAGAGTGCCTGTCCCTAAATTACTGATGACAGTAGAAACAAAGGCAGGCAGTAAACAGAATGTGAACTTGGCCGAGTACAGTGTGGTGAAATGTGGGGGTTTGGCATACTCAGCCCCGGGCAGCCTCAAAGCTGTGTATCAGGTGTGCAGAAACAACACAACATAGCCACAGGCTCTGAATACACTCATGAGTATGAGGTTCAAAATACAGGTGGTAGTGTTCAAAACAATTGCCATAGACAGAAATCCCTATTGAGATTTTGAGACGTACAGTCATAACTTAGATGTATGCTAATCATGTTCATTCAGTCTCCATATTGATTTGTTTTAATTATTATCTGATTAATTTACATATGATGTTCCAAATTGCATGGAGGCCGTTTACTGCCTCAGAGTTAAAAAGAAAATTGTTTAAAATAAGAAATAAATCATGATATGAAATATTAATAGTGACGTACAGTGATTCGTAATCATAAGAAATTCGCAATTCCTAAATATAGTTACATTATGATAAATAAAGTCACAGTTGTTTAAAATAAGAAATAAAGTCACACTGTGAAACATGAAGTTGCAATTGTGATATACAGTGGGTTGCAGTTGTGTGAAATAAAGTCGTAATTAGTGTTGTCAAAAGACCCGGTACTTCAGTACTAAGTCGGTACTAAAAAAATAAAAACGTCGCGGTACCAGGTTTTTTCAAGTACCGGTGGTACCGAGTACCCGGTCAACCTGGTTCTTGACGCGTACAGCCCTATGATTTCCGCGATGCAGAAAACGCGGACGGAATCTCGGAATCCAGTTATAAAAACGGAATTTACAGTTTAACACGGAATGTCACGGAAATTGTCAAAGTTTAGATGAGTTAATCAAAAGTAGGTCATTACACTTAAAATCAAATCGCCATATGGACTAGTATCTGTAAATATTAAGCCGCAAAAGTCAATTCAAATATCCTGCATATTCTGTGTCTCTGTGTGAATGAATGAATGGCAGAGATGCGCGGTTTTGTTTACTACATAGACTGAAGTGATGCTCGCAGTGATTTCAGCATCTGCCGTCTCAATGAGGACATAAATACATAAACAACATCTCCAGAACTGTTCACGTCACGAGCATTTTGCCGTTTCATTTGAGTAAAACCAGCGTCAATTTAAAGGTATTCATGGCAACCCGTCAAAATAAAAGTTCATTTTTACTTAAAAGACATTGTGCCAGAAATATATTACTATTATTTAGTAGAATGTATGTGATACCAAAGTTTCTTTAGTCTTTGGTGATACTACTACTACTGTTGAATGAAATTAATAAAACGTTATTTTTAAGAAATAATCTCACAATATTTCTTCCATGTTTTAATTTTAATAGTACGGTAAATCCCCTTTATTCACCAAAAAATAAAATGTGTTTAAATTTCATTAAATAAAAGACAAATTAAATTTGGGTGAAACTTATTTACTGTTTTATTACTTTTATTACTTGCGGAAAAACTTGAAACACAATTTTAAGTAAGTATAAAGAATGGCATTGATTTTTGTACTTTTTTAATTTTTTTATTTTATTAATACAATTTTTGTGTTTTTCTTTGGTACTGAAATTGGTACCGAGAACCGTGGATTTTCACTGGAATCGGTACCGAACACAGAAATTTTGGTACTGTGACAACACTAGTCGTAATCATGAAAGATAAATTTGCAATTGCGAGATTTAGTTACATTACAAAATAAAATTGTATAAAACAAAATAAAGTCACACTGAAATATAAAGTTGCAATTGAGATACACATATACAGTGGGTTTCAATTGTGTGAAATAAAGTCATAATCCTGAGAAATAAATTCGTAATCACAAGATTTAGTTACATTACAAGAAATAAAGTAGCAGTTGACTTTTAGAAAACTTTTAGAAAAAAGTCATACTGTGAAATATAAAGTTGCAATTTTGTGTGATGTATAGCAGGTTGTAGTTACGTGAAATAAAGTTGTAAACATGACAAATAAATTTGTAATTTTGAGGTATGGTTAATACGACAAATAAAGTCGTAACTGTTTAAAATAAGAAATAAAGTCACACTTTGCAATACAGAGACATACTAAAATATAAAATTGCAACAAATTACAATGAGTGATATAAAGTCGTAATTGTGAGAAATAATTTTGCGATTGCAAGATATAGTTACATTACAAGAAATTAACTCACAACTGCAAAATAAAGTTGCAAGAGTGAGATATCAAGTCACATTGTGAGTACAGTCAATACTCAATACTCACAATACTCACTGTCAATACTTAATACCTTTATAGATTCACATGTTGCTGTTTTAACCCCACATACCATTTTCTTTCCTGTAATAGAAGCCACTGAACTTCCTGCTGAGGTTTAATCTTGTATTTGAGGCTGCATTGCCGATGTGTACACTTGATACAGTGTCTTTTTTATAAAGTGCCATCTGACACCTTCCTGTGTCTTTTTACCTGCTGGTTCTGTGTGTCACTGGCTGTCTCCAGGGCATGCAACGTTTATTTGCGAACCCAGTGACTTATAGCTCAGTCACGTCAAAAAAGCGTTTCATTTTTATGGGCGCAACTCAAGACCCAACAAAGCCCAACGGAGCTTGTGTTTGTTTCCCACAAATTAGTTCAGAGGGAGGTGGGGGGGATCTAAGTTTGCTTTCTAGGTCATGTCTGATGCCACAGTGTTGACCATTTTAAAAGATTTATCAAGCGTACTAAAGGTATGGTCGGCCTGTGCGAGTGTAGCAAAGTAAAATGCACTTACAAAGTATTCTTGCTTCTTGCTTCCCCCTTTTAATTGAGCTTGACCCACTTTGTCAAGAGCTCAGGCTGAAAATTTACCATTCAAAGTCAAAGTGTTGTTTGATTAACGGCTTCCGAGTTTGTCAATCAATCCAAACCACATGCCTGATACACCTGGTTTCATCCACAAACTTAAGCCGCTTTTGACCGCGCTTAAGCTTATTTTCCACAGCTTAAGCAACCTACAATTTGACATGAATGATCAAGTTACTCTTTTGTTTGTGCAGTCATGCACAGCTAACAGCAGAAAACAGCAGCGCTGTGACTCTCCGTGAGAAGTATCAGAGGTCACATGACCTGCCTATGCAGCGCTATTGATTCAAATGAATCAAAGAATGCATTCAAATAACACTCTGGATTGTTTGTGAAGTCTCAGTCTGCTTGCAACTCACTGCTTGAAAGAATTTGTTTGTATTCTCTATTGAATCCTTATGAGGAACAATCACGCTTATGAATTCGTTATCTCAGATCATATTCTTACATTTTTGGAACTCACACACACATTACAGAACAGACTTAAACTGTAATTTTCAATACAATGGTCCATCTGCCTAGAAGTCCATGCAAAGTGTTTACACAATAAATTATAGTCACTTATAGATAGACACTTCTTAGTTTGGGTGATAGATACAGATGATTTACATCTTACGGTCATGATTTTTTTCAAGGGTTTGTTGTGTTATTTATTATGTGGCTTGGCCACATGCTAGCAAATAATAGAGATCTTAATCAGTATGAAGAATTGGTACTGGTGTAATGTGGGTAGATATGCCAGGACTACCTTGAAAGAATCTGGCCCAGTGTCAACAAATGCTGTTTGAGGAAGAAGTTCAAATGAGGACAGCCATTACAAACTCAGAATCCCAAGCATACAGTAGCTGCACTTTTAATAGAGTGCAAAGCATACTTGTGTGAGCTTGAGTGTGTGTTGGATTCAAGAGAATTTAACACCCTTTGCAACAGCCCAACTATTAGTTTGCTACTGGCAAAATTATGAAGGAAATCAATTGAAGTAATTAGGCAACAAACTCGTAATTTTCTACGTCATCACACATCGTGATACACTATCATTATTTTGAAAAACAGAAGCAACAAGATAAAGGCATTCAATATTAACGATCTGCTTGTATTAAATATTTTAAAGTACATCACACTTTGTGATTAATATTTCATTTGAAATATAGTTTCTATAATGCCTGCAAACTTACTACTCTAAATCTGAACATTTTCTACTTCATATTAATGAATCTGTGGACTGCATTTTTTGGAACGGCTGGATTAATTATGTTTTATTCACCCACACTTAGGAGATTAGGCTACTTAACACGCTAGGTTAACCCTATACTGTAGCATGCTTAAAGAGATAGTTCACCCAAAAATAAAATGTTATTATTTATTCATGTCAATCCAAACCTACATGAACGTATTTCTTCTGTGGAACAGTGGCTTCTGTGGGGGTTTTTTTTAAGAATGTTACAGTTACCACTGAATTCCATTGTATAGACATTTCTCGAAATATCATCTATTGTGTTCCTTAGAAGAAATTAAGCATTACAGGTTTGGAACGGCATGAGGGTGAGCAATTGATCGCAGAATTTTCATTTTTGGGTGAACTAACTCTTAAAAAAATTTTTTTTTTTAAAGTTAGGGAAGTGTTTAATAAGTGGTGAACAGGTGGCTGAAGTGATTTCCTGGGAGTCACAGGAACACATAATGACTTCCTGCACAATTACATTTTGTAAGGTAAAAATAAAATTGACAGGTAGAATTGCAAAGCAATATTGATCTCCACAGATATTTGCTACTCCCAAATGAGCAATAAAATAGTTTCCATCACTTGGTGTGGAACCCAGAGGAAACCCTCTCCATGCTCCCCATACTTCACACTTCCATTTCCCACTTCTTTCCATTTCTGCTTCCCGTCACAAATGAACAGAGGTGTTGCCCCTGTCTGCAGCCCATCATGCAGAGGGCCAGATTTTGTGAGGTTGGGATTTAATTGGTATATTAGTATCCAGCCACGTCCAAATTTATCAAATTTACGCTGGCCATTAATTTTGTAGAAGAACATACAATTAAGACCTCATTAGTGCTCTCACAGGGATATGCCCTTTCATCTGCTGGAGGAACATTGAGAGTTGGCCAAACTCCAGAGCAAAGACCTCTCTTCCTCCTGCACTGCTGCTTCCTTAACATGCCTCCTCTGGCATACTCAGTCCAGCCATATGGAATTCTACTGTATAAAGAATATGTATTCCATATATTATTAAGATATAAAATAATACGTCATACAAAAGTGCATGCATAAAATAAATCAGAAAAACATCCTAAATAAGCTAGAGTAAGTTTTGTAGAGTTAATGATAATTTACTACTAATAAATAATAAATATAGTGAAATCTATTTGTGAGCGTCCTGTGTGAATGGCTGTCTCATTCTGTTTTGCCGCTCTGGGTAAGTGCAGTTTGAAATTCAGTGAAAATGTCATTGCTAGTGGTGCGACCTGCTGCCCTTTGCTATGCTGCATCACTCAATTGCATAATTTTGGTTAAAGGGAATTTCCATTCCTCTCGGTTAATACTCACTGTCAATCTTCCTTATTGTATTCAAACAACAAATGGCTTATTCTTTCACTTAGCATTTTAATAAATGCATTCTACTGGTTACCAGGCATAACTAAAAATACTTTTCACTAATTCTGTCATTTCTATTTGTTTTTGAACTAAATTCTTTACCAATAATTACATTCAGAGTGGTTCAAAAAGTTGTAACGGACATATCACTGCAGGTTGCCATTTTGACAGCACTTTTTCATCAGTGTATGAAAGAATTTCCCTTACACTACTATGCACAGCTTGAAGGCACCAAACTCCCCACCCCCACTTTACTGCCTGTGTCATTTTCTCACTTGCTATTCTCTTTCTTACATTTTTTTCTGACTTATTACATGGAACTTATAACATGATTCAATAATGGCTTATAGTTAATGCTGATATCAAAGATCTGTTTGTGCCAAAGGACTCCTATGACGAAGCTAATGGCTTATGAAGGAGGCAACATAAAAAAGAAACATTGGACAAAGACAGAGAAAACAAAAGTAAAACATACAGAGATATTGACTGACCAGGCGTAATGTGTGATGTTGAGGGCCAGCTGGGGCCAACGTGGCAGTGAGCCATCCCACCTCTGACTGTCATCTACTCTGACATTCTGGCTAAGCTGGATCTCATTAGGATGAGGGTGACTTTGATCCTGTCAGCAGCGATGTGACTCCCACTATATAGGTTGCCTTCAAAGTAAACTGCTGTATCATTGTAACTTTCATAGCTTGTTATCTATATTTGTAGTCCTTTTTACTCTTACCTGACTGACATCCCCCTAGAACCTGAATATTAACCTTTCAGTTACAAATGGAAAAAGAAGGTTTTAGATCAGCGCCTCTCCCACCACCTTCCGCTTCTGTCACTCAGTCATGGTTTGCTCAGTGTGTTAGTTATTGATTTAAACTCGGTGACAGCACAGAACCATTGAGAAAGAGAGAGAGCGGGAGATAGCGAGAACATCAGAATTTAGCTGTACCCAAAGGCAAATTATTATGATTGTCAAGTTTCTGGGTAAAAATAAAAATGAATTTCTCTTGATCATAGATGCCCCTTATCAACTTTTTTACATGATTGTGTATATGTAGGCTACAGTTAAATGTTTGGGATCAATACGATTTTTTTTTTAATTAGCGTGGATGCATTAAATTGGTCAAAAGTGACAGTAAAGGCAATTATAAGGTTACAAGCAGAAGATTTCTATTTCTGTTTTTATCAATGTATCGTGGTTTCTACAAAAACATTGATAACATTGATAGTGAAATGTTTCTGAAACACCAAATCAGAATGATTTCTGAAAAATAATGTGACACTGGAACTCAGACTGGAGTAATGATGCTGAAAATTCAGATTTGCATCATAGGAATACATTTTAAAATACACTGAAATAGAAAACAGTTATTTGAAATTGTAATAATATTCCACAATATTACTGTTTTTACTGTATTTTTGATTAAATAAATGCAGCCATTTAAAAACCTAACTAACCTCTAACTTTTAAAAGTCAAGAAAGAAAAAAAAAAACTTCTACAGCATTTATTAATTTTGGTTAATATTAACATTTACATTTCAAGTTGAATGAATTAAAATGAGTACAACTGAATTAATGTATTATGAACAATTAAAAATTAAAATTAACAATAATATATATATATATATATATATATACTATGTAAAAATATCGTATGTAAAAATAGTATATTACTAAATTAACAGTAACCTAGATTTAAAAAATGCTGTTAAAAATACCTTTTTAGTTCATAATTGAACCTTAATTAAATCCTTTTAAGGAAAAAAAATATATATATTTGAATAGGATGCCCGCTTGTCCACATTCCCTGTAACCTCTTATCCAAAAAGAACTGTACACATACATTAACAATTAAATAGCAGTATGCTATGTAAATCATAAACTTAAATAATTCACTGTAGCCTAGTAGCCAGTCAGAAGGGACTGCTTCATAATAGATGGTGCTACAGTGGTGGGCTCAGCTTGAATACACACTCTTAACTAAACAGACTTTTTTTTTTCAAAAGTCTGTTTAAATGACATATACAAGGTACTCTTTAGCCAAAAAATACATGACAAAGCTACAAACGTAGAGACAACTGACATATTTACACTCTCTCATTAGCCAACTTAGCGTTACATATTTCCTGATATCGTTAGACTGGTAAAAAAGACACTCTATTTTGAATGAGTGCTTGGCTGACTGTTTCAGAGGACATCTGGGATGGGGTGAAAATCATTAGCTATACTGCTAGAGCTCGGCTAGCTGTAATTGCCTTGTCTCAGAATAGCATCAAATGAACACATTCTGAAAAGGGGGTTCAATGTATCACTCAGTTAACTCTGCAAACATCTGACTCTTATAAAAGTTTTGACTGTCAGATGGGATATGCTTTATAGAACTGTTTAGGGCTTCCTGCAACTTTGCAAGCTTGTTAAAGAAATTATGCAACCGTATAATTTAAAGTCTGGTAAGCAAACATTTATGACTTCAGTAACTGGCGAGGATTTCCTAAGGCCCACTGCAGTTGATTCAGTGTTCACATGGCAATGGCTAAAGCGAACAAGGTCACAAAAAAAGTTGCGTCCTCATGTTTATTGTACACTACATATCAAGTTCTGATTTATTTTTGCATTTAGCATTGAAGCACTGGGCTAAAAACAATCAGTTTCTTGTCTCAAATGATTAATTAAGCAACTTGCTTTCTTCTTCGATCTCTCCCATTGTTTGTTTAAAAGCCTTTCATAAAAACTGCTTGTTTATCATTGTTTTGGAGAGAAAGGTACTTGACCTACCATTAATTTTGTATGACGCTGGTGCATAATGACCGGACTCAATAACAAGATGTATTTCATTGCACAAGATCTTCCAAGGCGTTCTGATAACGACACAATAAGTTATGTTTATGTTCACAGACCCAGACAAAGTTCTGATAAGAAGGAAACTTTGCTTCCCTCCTATAGTGGAGCTTAGTAGAGCACTTGCCCTGCAGTGTTGGGTTGAGATCACATGCTGGTCAACTTCAATTTTAAGTGTAGATTTAATGCACCACAAAAGCAGTAAGTCCTTCACATTAGGGTGGAGAGGATGTTTCAAAGGCAAGCCATTTGTCTGTCAGTTAATTATACTGACTAGGAGCTTCCAGACAAATACAATTAATTTAGCCTAATTTTAGTGAATTGTCTCCATGGTGTTTGTAACTTTTGTTTAATTCTCACGTGGTTTCATAGTTTTTTTCCCTTCTCTTTTGGGGATATGAGAGTATAAAACAACACTACAACACATTAATAAAAACTCCCCGCATTTGTCTTACCTTTCCAAGTTTTCTGTAAGGCAGACAGAGCCTGGATAGCCATCCCCTCTGGCAGAGAGAGGCCCATGTGACAGGCCTGGGCGAGTTTTCCACGTCTCCATTAATCCAGTAACTGGAGAAATTAGATTCAACAAGGGGTTCGTCTGGTCCCTCAGATTGTGGCGTGAAAACGACATTGTTCCTTGCGCTCCGATCTGATAATGAAATGAATGTCCACCTGAATTAACGCCAACAATAGCCGACGTGGGCACATTATTATTCTCTTGGTAATAGCTGCCATCATTGGTTTCCTGTTTAATCCCCTTAGGCAGGCCATTGTTAGGAAACACACCAGGTTCATAGTTGCCATTCAGAGACGAAACAGGAGGTCCCAAGATCCCAGAAAGACTATATTCGTCAATATTATCCCTCAAAGACAAGTATGTGGTCTCTGTAGAAGGAAAGCAGCCTAGAGAGAGCTGCGGCTCCACAAACTGGAGGTTCGAACAAGTCACCTCTCTGTTTGGCTCTGTTTTAATGTGAGTTATGAAAGGAGAATGTGGCATGGTGCTCTTGCTGCTGCCTAGGCACATACTCCTGTAATCAGTGCCAGGTTCGTTTTTGATATATTTGGCCACTCCCATAGCATCCAAGCCGATGTTAAATATTTCCCCATCCACATTTTCTACCTTCGGGAACTCGAATCCCTTGAAGTCATGCTCTCGGCTCTCAGGGCTGTTGACATCATTTTGAACTAGGCCCAATCCACTGGGAGGGCTAGAGACCGAGAAACCCCTGGATGAGTTCCTGGGACTGGACATGGTCATGCTGCCAATGGTGGGCGGACTGGAGATGGATGGTCTAATGTTACAGGTATTGCCTCCATTTGTTGTTGGGCTTGAGACGGATGATCTCATGTTGGTGTTACAGGAAAGCGGTGAGCTCACGCTACCTATGCTATGAGGGCTGGAAACTGGAGACTTCATAACACTGAGCGGACTGGCCAGTGGAGGTGACCCCACCATGCTGGACTTTACAGGGCTACAGGTGTTGGGACTGGTGTGTTGACCTTGGGTCAAGTTTTTGCGGGAAGAAGCCAGCGACGGACAATCGGAGTCAAAGAAGGTGGGGCTGGTAGTAGACGACACCATGTTGTGTCCGGTAGGACTAGACGTGGGTCCAGACCCATCAGTGCTGCATGAAAGAGCGGTGGCCAGTGCAGAGGGCACTGTAGCAGAGCCCACACCGCACTCCTGAGGGCCACCATTGGGTAGCTGCGCCCCAGGTGGGAATGAAGCTGGGGGAGCTTTCATCTTTGGACTCCCAGTCATTTTGGACTGGCTGTCTTCAATTGCTCTCCCACAAAGAGGATACAGTTTCTCTGGGCTACCCTGCCCTCCTGCAGTACCTTGTTGGGCAAAGCTAAAATCTGCCTCCCTGGCAGCATTCATGTACAAGCCCATAGACTCAGCAACTGTTTTGGAGAGCTCCTTTGAGTCTGTTTCCGACTTGCGGTTGTGGAAGGAGTTGTTGAAGGAGGGAAAAGGTAACGGTTGATTCTGGTTAACTCTAAGCATTGTTGTGTCCGTAGTTTTAAAGTTGTTGTCCTTACAGACAGACGGCACATTAGGGGCATTGCTCGAGTTAACAATATCCATGAGCACGTCGCTGTTTGTCAAATTCTCTTCGGCAGAACAGCAATACTCCATGGTGTTTGGCATCTGTGCCCATTTGTTTTCTGCATTTGCCCCTTCGCAGTAACTTTGGTATCTTTTAGTCTCCATACCTGGATCATTTGATAAACCTAATGGACCAATAAATGAGAGACATTTAGACTTTACAGTCAAAATAGCATTGTTTTGATTAGTACAAAGAAATTTCATTACCCTGACTGTCAAACCAAAGAGCACACATAATTATTATTTATTACTGGTTTAATTTGTCTATTTTTGGAAAATTCATTACAGATATACTGTTTTCAGTTTTGTTATTACAAAGAGATGTATCGTTTATTTAGTTTTGTTGGGCTTTAAAGACATCTTACCACAAATTTTTATATATAATTTTTTTTGCACTTAATACAGATATGATTTAGTTTTATATATATATATATATAACCAATTTATATCCTCAGATTTAAATGGGATGCTAATTAAATAGGATTGCAAATGCCTTCTCTGTCAGACCACTGTGCCTCCCCTTCTCCTGCTGAAATGTTTGTATTTGACCAAACATGTTTTACTATGGTTTGACCACCATGATATGTGAATCCACTATAAATTAGCAAATTTATAAATTAACTGTGAAAGTGTTTGCTTTCCTGGCACTGCCTCTGCAGATATCAGGAGCAGTGCTCCAAATTCAAGATAGTTTTCAAGGAATTCACTCACCCCTCTCATTGAATATGAATTGTGACCTAGCAGGTAGCCTAACTTTTTCCCAAGCAAATCCCTGCGCTTTACTTTGCCGCCGCACCCTCTAACTTCAGCTGCTATCTGTCTGCACCATAAAAAGTCCTTTGCCTGCTAAAAAACTAAAATGTAGGAGGGATGGTAGTAGGCCAAGTTCATAAAAATGTGCCTCTGCCCCTCATATACT
Organism: Onychostoma macrolepis; assembly: GCF_012432095.1. Classification (NCBI taxonomy): domain Eukaryota; kingdom Metazoa; phylum Chordata; class Actinopteri; order Cypriniformes; family Cyprinidae; genus Onychostoma; species Onychostoma macrolepis. The sequence continues at coordinate 22,385,798 of NC_081155.1, read as the reverse complement.
GTACATCCACAGACATACAGTTCTGTTATGTTCACATGTTAATGGCACTGTGCTGTCATGGAGTCTCATTACTGGTGATAGCCTTTTGTATTTATTATAGTGTATTATAGAATGTGTCATTTCTTTGTTCTTTAATCGTTTGTTTATGGATTATTATTAGCAATAGTATTTTATATTTCTAGAAAAGTAGAAGGGTATAATATTATTTATCTACATTATCTTTGAACATACGTTTATCAAACAAAAGTGAATCCTTCTGTCCTTCAGATGGCAACGATACAATGTAAGGACTCGTTTCAGCAGTGTTACATTTAGTTATGTTAAAATGACAAATGTGCGCACCTTCTGAAATTCCAAATGCCTCGTAAGTAATTCATCTTGGTGCTGGCAACCCAAACAGGCTTCCAAAAAAAAAAGAAAAACTGTGAACTGAGACTTACAAAGCAGAGACGGCCTCAATGCAGAATTAACTGGTTTAAATCTGAAAACAGGGTGCAGAATTTAATGCATTGTGTATTTGTTCAATTTCACTATGTCATTTTTGGAATTTTTGTTTAATTTTTTTAATGGCTTGCGGCAAAAAAAAGTTCATTTCCCACACTGTTGACAGCACCAAGAGGAGAAAGCAAACCGACCACACACACGAACATTAGGGGAGGGACTGAAGACGCAAAAGAACCGCTGTGAGTTTAACTGTCAGTCATGTACAGTAGCCTACATACAGACTTTCACCATCTATACTAAGACTAGAACTGAGTAGTTCTTCTGTAGCAACATATAGTTCATTAGGCATCGCGCTTTCAAAAGCAAATCCATATGGTGATACAGTGCTGCTTTAAATGTTTGACGTAGTTCGTTGTTTTTGTTTTGGTTAGTTTTTTCTCCCTATCGTCTTCTTCCCACGATACCGTACTTTAGCGTGCAACCATTGGACAGAAGCAGACACCCTGTCGCCAAGAGTTTATCACGCCACTCACGGATTGGTCCAGTCTCTCTGTCAGTCTTTTATTTATAAGCTTTGTAGCCGCAATATTTCTGCGACATTCATTAAACGTCCGAATTACGAACTTGCTCTTTGCACAGTCTGTAAAAACTTAGTCAACTTTACGTGTAGGTTCGGATGCGCGCTATTTCTTGCTGCATTGCACAGCGACCCCCAGAATGATGAATGTGACGCAGTTGTTTCTTCTGTTTAAATATCGTTGTGATGCACTTTATTCATCACATGACGTCACGTGAATCAAGTACGCTTAAATATGTGGAATAAATATGCGGGATGTTTGCATGCATTTTCACAATAATATTCTTACTGTCTGTGAACATCACTGATAATTGAGTCCCATCTGGCTGAATAAACTTCAGTTGCACTTAACTCTAGATGCACCGACTTCTAGCATTTTTACTTACAGTAAATAAGATGATGATGATGGTGTTAACATTACGCCAAATAACAAAGCTGGTATCCCGTGAAGAACCACGAGATCGCGCTAAGCTTTGATATAACTATTTAAGACATGATGTTGGCTAAATTTGATGGAAAGCGTTAGCAATAGCGATGTGTTAAACAGGATTTAGTTAGTTTAGCCGAGAAAATGTTATAGCCTACACACATTACAATGCAAAGGATGTTACTAAAGGATACATTATTGATTGAATTATTATATATTGTTGTTTTTTTCTTCTCTTTGCATTGCTTTAAAGTGCATGCACTTCATGCACAGCACAGGGGTCCTGTCAAGTGAAACATCGCTTGTCACAAATTTGCAAGTTTTAGACAAGTTTTAAACGCTCTGCATTTACAATACCTCATACACAGAGGACTGCTCTGTTCTCCAGCGATATAATGACAATAATAACATTAAGACATCTTACCGTAATTATGACATCCAATTGTGACAGTTATCTCTACTGCTGCTTACTAGTAATCCAACAGACGAAACGGAGAGAATGACACCAAACAGTGGCGTTAAGTTGTGTTTAGAAGTATTCCCAGTGTTGCGACTGCTTGCATGTACTAGTTTCAGTTGTGACAGCTGAACGCACCGCACACTGCCGCGCGCATGACGCGAGATCCTTAACGACAGCGCTTTAGGCGTACAGCGGTCATCTGCGACTTCACCGAAACGTCCTGTCGTTTGTTTTCTGTTTACGTGCACATTGCTACTAGATTGTTGAAGGCGCCCAACTGAAGACTAATACAAACAGCGGAGGACTCAGTCAGACTTGCGTAGCGACGTCATTGTGTGCACATGGACCCTCCTACTGCAATGAGAGCTCGCGTGGGAGGGGGGCGATGGGTGCGCTCCGCTCAGGTATATACGGCTCTCCATCCAGAAGTAGGGCAAGGTAGTTTGATTACGCAGGCGCTAACCTGTGCATCTAGGACAAATGGATGTTCAAACATTTAAGTACGTGACCTTACTTGTTAAATGTTACACGGTGGTATATAAAACTAGATCGGTTAATCGTTATTTTGATTAATTAAACCATGCACTGTGCAATCACAAAAAAATTCATGCCGCAGAGTATTTGAAAAAAGTATACATATTTAAAGGTTGGAAATGCAACTATAAATGTTGTCATCTGCACAAACGGAGCACTGTGCAATGAGTCTGGACTGGACTGATTTAGCATTAAACGACAAATTGATTGAAGTATAAGCAAAAAAAAAAAAAAACCCTACCTGGATTCTAAAGGAAGATAAACAAAAAGATAGGTAGCCTATAGATTTTAATATCTTTTCAGGCAAGTTGGATCTTGATAAAGTAGTCGTCAATGTCCTTTGGAAGTGGTTTGTGTGAATTTTTAGCTTGAGATCATGACCATCGAAACTGCTTCATGTTTTGTCACTAAATTTTAAAATAGGTCTATGCATATATCTTTATTAATTAAGCATGACGTGACTATAAAATCATTTTTATAGGTCATCTCATTGCTATCAAACATTGGTTTGATATAAAGGCTTCTTTTGGGAAAAAACAACAACAACAGGAAAACTATGGTACAGTACCACAAGGTGGTGCAATTTTTGTGATTTTGTTGGAGTTGTTGATATGGAAATGGTCTTTAATAACCCTGTGCTTATGTAATATGTATACAGTAATGTACAATTAAATAGGGGAAGATGGGGGAACAAGCCCCCCTTAAGAACAATGTCCATATACTGATAAACTCTAACACATTTCCATGTAAGTTTAGCATGTTGAGGATCATTATGCATCACCCAACAGGCTATTATGGGAATCATATGAAAACAAGAAATTTAGGGCTAAATGATCCCTCAGGGGCATCTGACCTTCACAGAACATTTTATCTAAAGGTCAAATTAATCCTAATAATTTTATTGGGGGGTTGCCATTAACTAAACTGGTGAAATTGTGCATCATGGCAATGTAATTTGAATAAATTTACTGAAATGGAATTAATTATTCAGTTTTAGGTTGTGATGACTTACGAAGATTACAGTATTGTTCTTAGACTGTGGAATTATTAAATATAACAACAACTAAAATAACAATGAATTCCAAAACACACGTACACACACACACACACACGGGCTATCTGCATATTAAAGTATACAAACAAAAATACTCTTTTTTTACAGTAAGATTACATTATTGTTCTTAGACTGTGGAATTATTAAATATAACAACTAAAATAACAATGAATTCCAAAACACACACATGGCTGTCTAAATCTACTTGGCTATCTAAATTTTTATTTCCTTTATTTTTATATATTGTTTTTTTTTTTTACAAACGAAGATGTCCCCAAAATGATTTTATTTTCATTTTTTCCCCACATGCACACTTATTTTATCCACTCCTCATAATACTTTTGAGTACTTTGTCCTGAAGTGAAGGTGAGTTAAAGCTAATGCCTCAAATTCACTCTTATGCACTCTTTAACACTTTATCTTTAACATTTTCAAGCGACCTATTATTTTGGGGCAAGATATCCCCAAATATGCTGAAGTGAGTTTTGTCACCATCTGTGTTCAAGAGGAAAATTAAAGGTTGGGGGGTCATAAGTATATTAAACACAACAGAATTTTGTATAGAATCAGCAGCTCATTGATTGACAACTATAATTGATATTGTCCATCTGTTACCAAGTTAAATTGTTGAGTCTGTCCAGTCAGATCCCGGCTTTGGCGCAAAGGCTTGTAAAACTATTTTGTTTGTATATTTTAATATGCAGGTCTGCAGAGTAACAAAAACTTCAGTTATTTATCAGCTAAATATTAACTGCTAACAAATAATTTATTATTACATTAGTGCATTTCCATTATTAAGATTTCAGCAAAAGAAAGTAATCAGTCATGCTGAAAATAAAAGTTCTGCCACAGTGTTCCTAAATAAACAGCACAATAGGTTGTACATTTTAATATTAATTCAAATGCATATTAATATGTATACATACACGTATTAATATTTAGATTTTTATAACACATCACCTGTTTTGTTTGTTTGTTTATTAGCTTTTTGCACTATAAGAGTGAAAGTTTGAGCAAAAGCTACCTATAAAACATGACAATTCTTTTCTCAATATACAAACTTTTAAACATGAGGTCTTCAGTAGGTAACTCATCTAGACATCAGCTGAAGACATCTTCAGGAAATGTTAATAAATAAATCTGGCTGCATTAAAATCAGATAAGCAGTTTAAAAGCAGCCCTTTTACTCTTTTACTAAAGAAGCCTGAACCTTTAATCAAATATTCATCATTAATAATTTTTGGTTAAGGTGTTTTATTTAGCAGGAGAGGTTTCCCCTTGGTGCTTGCATCTTTTGGACATGTGAACCTAAGATGAAGGAGCAACTGTTCTGCTATTTTTGATTTCCTTTTCTCCTGAAGTTGACTGGGGTGCTGATATATTGATCTTTAAGTCGTCATATATTGAAGGAAATGGAAAGACAGCTCTGAAAATGAAGACTAAACAGAATTCCAAAGAGATAAATTAAAGCAAATGCATACATCTGAGAAACGGCTGCAACACAGTATCCAAGCTTTTGGATGCCCAGGGTCCTGCTGGTTCACTTAACAGAAGGTGGAAGCTATATACATGCCTGAAAAACTTTTTCCACAAAACTTTCAGAGTGAAGACATTACTCAATACTCCGTACCTGCAGAAGTATGGTGGTAATGGTGTCACGTAATGCTTCTCATTAGTCTAGGCAGTTTGAGAAAATAGAGAAAAAATGGAAGGTATGTAATAGCAGGAAATCTTGCAAGACAACATGTATCACTGAAGCGATTAGCGATATTAATGCTGATCGATCCATGTACCACTATTTAAGAAATTAAGGTAAATAAGTGGAATGCAACTAACCTGAACTAGAGCATGGAAGTGTAGGTCAGAATTATTTTGCATATGTAAAGCTGGAGCACTTTTACCTTAAAGGTATTATTGCTGCAAAAAGTGGTCATTTTAATAGAATAGGTCTGTACTTATCTTTTTAGATAACTTTTTTCTTTTCTTTTCTTTTCTATCAGTGTATTGCTTCACAATGTGAAGTTAATTTTTAATTATCACTGTTCTGGTGATGAATACATTATGCGTCAGGGTGATGCTTGCATTTTGACACATTTAAGTTGGGTATATTTTGAAAACTGCTGTGAGTAGCAGGTACTTTGTCTTTTTTATTTTAAGGCATTCAGTGCTTGTATATAATTGTTTATGTGTACTGCTGAAAAGAAAAATCACAAAAGACATTATAGAAAAGTAAAAGGTGAAAAGAAAAAAAAAAACGCCTAAAATAATCTGCATTTATTTGAACCTCCTAAGGATTTTTGACATTTGTTAAGCAACTACGATCATTTGCTGAAAAGGGACAAAAAAATAAAAAACAGGAAAGGGTTATGTTTTAAAATTTGCAGTTGCAACACTTGCATTTTTCAGTACTTAGTTTCTAATTTAACCGCTTAAGTTGAGGCATATTCAAAAAGTCATCTGACTATCATATCAAATTGTGTATGATTATGAAAACATTCTGATATAAAGTGACTTACCCCTGAATACACTGTACAAAAATAATTGTAATTTTAACTGTAAAATTTTGTAAAAATGCTACGTAAAAAAACTGTTAATAGGTTAACAGTAAGTTCCCGTACTATATACAGGGAAAAACGGTAAAAGATCTAACCAGATATTTAATGTAATATTACAGTAAAATGCTGTTAATTGTACAGTTTTTAGAAGTAAAAAGAACAAATCAATGTATAATTTACAGTCAAAAACTGTAAACTGATATTCCCAGAATTCCCACATTTGAAAGTATTTTGTTTAAATAATTATGTTTTTTTAATAGTTTTTGTTATGTTACTTCTTCTGTTGTTTAATGAAAGTTTATTGTATTATTTAAGTATCATGTGTGTTGCCACGATGGTGTTTTGTGTTTGCATGAATGCACCTTCTATATATTAGTATATACTTCTGCTTGTGGCGAAGCTATGATGAGCTTTGATTCTTCATGTTACAACCTGCATTATTATGGTGGTTATCAGTATGTAGGTACAAAACAGATTTTAATAGCAGTGTGCGTTGTTGAATTTACTGGTTTACATTCAAATTTTCTTGTTTGTAAATTACAGTTGTGTACTGTAAAATGTACAGTTTTGGGCCGTAAATGTGTTTACAGTTTTTCTGTATTTTTTACAAAATTATTCTGGCAACCACAGCTGATTTTTTTTTACAGTGTATAGACCTTTTTCCTGAATAACCGATGAGCGGCGCCATGATGAATTCCAACTTCCGTTTGGGTGCTCTCATGTTCCGGTCTCCATAGAAATCCGTTAAAACGGGGTAAAAAAAAAATAGGCTGAATTGAAACTTTTTCAATATAACTACATATAAAAATGTGCGGAGGGTCGCAGTGCTGTTGTTGGCTGCCACAGTAACAGCAGTAAGCTAAGGAATTCCTTTAAAGTACTTGTTTTGCGTATCAGAAAATCTGTCTTGTCAGGCGCACTATATATATGGCTTGCAGCGCTTAAGTTAAAATACTGAGTGTGAAATAATAATATATGTTAAAATAATGTTTGCTCTTAACATTCTGTGTACAAAATCCCATGAACTTCACCCCGCTTGGGAGCTATATGTGCACTCAACTGTTTTCAATGCAGCTTAACCTCGCGTCGCTTCATGTAATCTTCCCACTCATTGAACTATGACTGGTCCTTTACTGCAAAAAGACGGTCATTGCGACACAGTAACGTGATGAAACAATGGCGCCACATGATTTTTTTAAATGACTTTCATAGGTTTCACATTATATTATCAGCTCTGAAAATATGTAAATGTGACTAGAAACCGGAAATGTAAAGCACCGTTCTAATCGGGGGAGACTTCCGCGTTCAGAAAAAGGTCTATATATGATGAAAAATTGTGATGTTTCAAGAATTTGCAATTTCTATATTTGTACTTAAAGGGATAGTTCAGCCAAAAATGTAAATTCTGTCATTAATTACTCACCATCATGTCGTTCCAAACCCGTAAGACCTTCGTTCATCTTCTGAACACAAATTAAGATATTTTTTGATGAATTCCGAGAGCTCTCAGACCCTTCATAGACAGCAAGGGTCCTTACACGATCAAGGCTCAGAAACGTAGCAAGGAGATTGTTAAAATAATCCATGTGACATCAGTGGTTCAACCGTAATTTTACGAAGCTACGAGAATACTTTTTGTGCGCAAAGAAAACAAAAATAACAATTTATTCAACAATTCTTCTCCTCCACATCAACCTATAGTGCCACTTTGGAGAGTATCACATACGTAAACAACGTATGCAACGTACTGTATGTACGCGGATACGTTGTTTACATTCAGATAAAAGCATGAACAATGTAAACAGCGTATCCGTGTATGGTTCTGGTGACAAAGAACAGCATATGTTGTTTACGTTTGTGATACTCACCAAAATGGCACTATAGTGTGATGCAGAGGAGGCGAATTGTTGAATAAAGTCATTATTTTTTGTTTATGGGAGGGTCAGAGAGCTTTCGGAATGCATCAAAAATATCTTAATTTGTGTTTTGAAGATGAACGAAGGGCTTACATGTTTGGAACGACGTTTGAGGGTGAGTAATTAATGACAAGAATTTTTGGATGAACTAACCCTTTAAACAGTTATCAGTCAAACCAGGCATTATTTTTGTTTAAAAACAAAACAATGAAAACAAGATAGAACTACAGAATCTAGCATGCTAATATCAACTACAGTCTTCTCTCTCTGTTTTCGTCTCTCTTCTCCCACATATCTGACCTCCACTTGCTTACCACACAATCTTTATACACTAAGATTTATTCTCATTATTTAGAGGCTCAAAGCAAGACCAATGGCAGACTTTCAGTATCACTTTAACACACTCATGCACACAAAGCATAAATGTAATTGTCTCTTTGCCATCAAAGGTCACAGGACAGGAGAAAAAGAAAGTGCCCAAGCCTATAAACAGGTGAAAAGGAATATGTTCGTGAACACACAGTTTACATGCCTAAATAAAAAACCCAAGTACACCATGCAGCCACTTGTATTGAATAATGTGTTTATCCCATTATGGCTCTGATGCATATTCAGTAGGAACACTAAATATGAGCGACGGCCTGACTCTATATCAGCACATTACTGCGTCTGCCTTTTAGCACAGAATAATGTGATGTTTGACGAAATTGTGTCAAATAGATTGTGAATTAATATGCTACGTGTCTCCTAGCACACATTCTGTGCAGCCTCGCCAGTTCCAGATGCCAGGGTAGCATTTCATTCGAATGACAAAAACCTCTGTACACACCATATGAAAACAAGCGATCATCAAAACTGTGCATATGTTTCTGCATTGGCCTATTAGGAAAGCTTATAGCTCTATATAGCTGTTAGTTCCAATTCTAGAATCTGATTGGTCGAACAGCGTTCCAAGGGAGCTGATATAACAGCCTGACAGCATTGGACACTTCTGCAAATTTTAATGAGCAAAACTGTCTATTGTCAATAGTGTAGCATGACCAGCTGAACCCAGTGCGAACGAATGTCTTTTGAACTAATGGCAGGCCCATCAAGTGTGATATTGCTTTAATATGGACACACTGGCTTGGTATTCTACATTTATGCATTTAGCAGATGCTTTTATCTAAAACGATTTGCATTGCATTAATGCGTGCAAGATACAATATACGTTTTATTAATTCATGCATCCCTGGGAATCAAACGCCATGCTCTATGTAAGCTATAGGATTTCTTCTAGCATTGTGATGAGAATTTTGTTACAAGCCAAATATGTATTGGTAGCTTATTGTTGTTCTCACCACTAGGTGAAATACAGTCACAATGAAGATAGTATAGCAAGGACTCCACTAATTTATCACTTGTTTTTTTTCCCCTGCACATTTGAGAATGCAGATGCTATGGTGCATCAGCACTGCCAGAGGTACCCACACAAACATTCATGTGTGTAACTTTCCTTTCGTGATACTCTCATTCATCTAGCACAACAGCACAGACACTAACAAATATCCACCCACACAGTGGTGAGCTGATCCAAACACACCTTTAAAACTAACATGATTAGTGTGGGCGGCTTTAGTGGGCTATTGACCCCGGCTGAACCAGGCAGAGCCCGCCAGTGGTGTGCAGACTGGGAGACAAAGTGGGTCAGTGAGAGGGTGATGTAATGTTAAAGCAGAAGAGAGAGAGAGAGAGGATTGAGAGGATTAAATCAGTCTCTTTTCTCTCTGCCTCTTGTTCTATCACTCTCTTTCTCTTTCTGACTGTTGGTGTGACTGCTGCTCTATGTACTGTTTGCCTACCTTTGCATCTTTCTATGTATCTTCAACTGTCGGTGTCTCTCTCTCAGTTAAATTGATAATCATCATTCATCTGATATGAAGTTCAATAAATGGAGCAATTTGAATGCCGACAGTACAGAATTGCGTGTAAAGTACCATAACATTACAACTGGAGATGTTTTAATAAATTAAAACTCATTGTTTTGAACTGTAAGATTTGTAATGTTTTTTTTTTTAAAGAAGACTCTTCTCCTCACCAAGCCTGCATTTATTTGATCCAAAGTACAGCAAAAACAGTAAAAATGTTAAATATTTTTACTATTTAAAATAACTCTTTTCTATTTGAATATATTTTAAAATGTAATTTATTCCTGTGATTTCAAAGCTGAATTTTTAGCATCATTACTCCAGTCACACGATCCTTCAGAAATCATTCTAATATTTTGATTTGCTGCTCAATAAACATTTATTATTATTTTATTTTTTATTTTATATTATTATTATTATGTTGAAAACAGCTGAGTAGAATTTTTTTCAGGTTTCTTTGATGAATAGAAAGTTCAGAAGAACAGCATTTATCTGAAAGAGAAATCTTTTGAAACATTATACATGTTTTATCATCACTTTTGATCAATTTAAAGCATCTTTGCTAAATAAAAGTGTACATTTCTATAACCCCCAAAAAATCAATAATAAAATAAATAATAATAATAAGCATATTACACTGTAAAAAGTGATAAGTTGGCTTCACTTAAAAAAATTGAGGAAACCCATTACCTTAAAATTATTAAGTACATAATAATATTTTTTTTTTTTAAGTTAAGTGAACTTGACAATTCAATTAACTTATTTTTTTTTAATTATCATTTACTTAAAAAATTTTAAGGCAACGGGTTTCCTCAATTTTTTTAAGTTAAGTCAACTTATCACTTTTTACAGTGTAGAATGATTTCTGAAGGATCATGTGACACTGAAGACTGAAGTAATGACGCTAAAAGTTCAGCTTTGAAATCACAGGAATAAATTACATTTTAAAATATATTCAAATAGAAAGCAGGTATTATAAATGGAAAAGTTATTTCACAATATTACTGTTTTTGCTGTATTTTTGGATCAAATATGCAGGCTTGGTGAGAATTCTTTAAAAAACATTAAAATTCTGTTTTAGGGTATTGTTATATATTGTTATTGTTTAAGAACTTCTTTTTTTTTTTTTTGGTTGTGTACAGTATAAAAAAGATATATATTAACAAGATGGACCCTTTAAAGGGATAATTCACCCGAAAAATGAAAATTATGTCAGCATTAAAGAAGATAGTTTTCAGTATCTTTTTGAGTGTACTATCCTTTTAAATAACCACTTTAAGACTCAACAGAAGCCTCTTGTGAATCAAAAAGCATTAATCCTAATGTGGCCAGCTTACCTGCTTTTCAGCAAATCAGTTACAGGTCAATCAAGTTAGATCACTTCAGTAATATTCATGAGCAATGCTAATCAGGTTTATGATGCATCCTTTCACTTTTCAAAGCCCAAAAATCCTTTTAGTACTAGAAAATATGAGCCTTAGCTCATCAGATAAAAAAATCAAACCACAGATGGAATATGACACTATTTTTTTTCTTGTGCATGTGCTGTCTTTGAGCTCCTTACCTGACATAATGTTTTCTGAAGTACACAGAGTGAATCAGACATCAAACCTAATTGTTTTTGACAATGTTTGATTGTCTAACTGGTTTGTCATCTAACAAGACATGCAGGAGGTATTTTTCTTTTTTTTTTTTTGCAAGATGTCATTTAGATGAATCATTCGTGCAGATCAGTGTTTAGCTAGAGAGGCAGAAACCTGCAATTTTCCAATAAGTTGTTTGGGTCTTTGTGCCAACTGAGACATAATGTTCCTTAGGCACTGATGAGTAGCTTTAATTAATCAGTGCTTTATTTGGTTGGCAGCACCGTCTGTTTTCAATGTCAGAGTTACCTGGCTTATCTGTCAACTCGCAGTACAAACACAACGAGTGTAGTGTGGCATTGATTGTTTATGTTGCATTTCTATTATAAATGTGTTTCTATAAGGCCATAGGAATTATGGGTTGCTGTATGTTGCTTTTTAAAAATAATATCAGTCCCCACAACCTTTGAGCTCTGAAGTGTAAAGGTTCCCACTTTATATCCAAAAACCAAAAGAGAGACAGAGAGAGAAAGCATTATTATTACTGTTTGAATCATTGCATCACAATTTTTCATCAAAATCTAATAAACGTGTAATTCAACTGTTCTCATTTGCAAACAGCAATACATAACAACAAACTGCTCATTCCATATAAAACCAGAAAGATCTCTATGGGAAAGAAATTTCTTTTCATCTTTATTCCGTTGCATGTAATAAGAGCAAGTGACTCTTTGATGCCTTTCCAGGAGATAAACTGCTTATTTTAGACATTGAGAAAAGAACTCCCCATTCTCGACACGCAAACATGATTTACCCCTGGATTTAGTTCTTATTAAACAAAGACTACATGTCAAAGCAATTAGGAAAGCAATGGTCACGGCGTCAGGATTTAGAGCCATTTAAGACCTTGTCAGCCAGATCTCTTGGCACAAAGATGTGAACGCAGGTTCCTGTATTCGCCAGTTATGCTGCCTTTGATGACACACCGTCTTGGATCGTTATTAATATTTTTTTAAACCATTATACTGACAAATTTGTTAATCTGTGAAGTAAATAGACTTTAAAGCACATCTGAACACCATCAAATCTTAGATTGAATCAAGCATTTCCAGTATGAGGTAGTACGTCATTTTAAACAGATAAAAGACAAAGATAGATTTCTACTAATCCACACAGCAACTGTGCTTAACAGTTAGAAAGACTTTTTCGTTTTATCATTCGATATGGATTACAAAGACAGTCTGCCAAACATTTAAAGCTGACGAGTGAATCATTTCACGGGAAACATTTTCTAAAGTGTCACTTGCAATTAGCAGCCAGCATTGCATAACATGCCATTCAATGTGTCAAAGTGGGTGACACCAGACTCGTCAGAATCTTATCCAGCCCACAAGGCCATTTCAGATTTGGTAAAAGGGTTTGTGAGAAGTTATTAGCACCTTTCTCGCCTGTTCCCCATGAGAATGTCTTGTTGGAAACTTGTGACAAAAACGTGATTTAAAAAAAAAAAAAAAAAACACTAAATAAGGTGCCAATTAAATGAATTTTACTTTAACTGTGAATAATATCACATTATGTTTGGGGTCTCAAAATCCTCAGGTATAAAATGTGAATAAAGTAACTTTATTGGAACTTTATTTTTAGGAACAAACAGAACATTAAGAGTAAAGTCTGTGTGAGGAAGAGGTAAGTTCGAATTTGAGTGAAGAAACAAAATCACTCACTTTTCTTTTCTAGAGCAAAAAGCTTGTTTCTAAGGACACTGTGAGATTGCTGAAAATAAATAATGGAATATAATACACTTAAATTAACACAGATTCAGATTTGATCTGCTTGACGGCTAGACAAACAACAATCTGCACAGAAAGCATGCACCAGGAGCAGACGAGGACGCCCATTCTAGGTCAGATTTGGTAAATCTAGGACAACCCAGACTCTCCCAGAGCCTCGCCGCTGGTGCTGTCATGTTTTAAACCATTTTCATTTTCATCAGGAAATGCATGCGGCTCTAGCACAAAGCTAGACACTCTCCTTACTTTTCCATTTTTCTCTTTGTTCTTTCCTTACCTTTTTGTAAACTCCACTATATGTCCAACTGTTTCCATAGTACATTTTTCAGTGATCTTGCTATAAATAATGCTATTTGGGATTTATTCAGTTTTTAATTATTTGTAATCAAAATAAGCAAATACTACTTCAGTCTTTTTGCTTCAAAATTTCATGTTTCATTTTGTGATTAATTCTGACATTTGCAAGCAATTTCTGAGTGAAAATTGTTTTAGGTTATGTGGATTCCCTTACAATTAAAACTTTCTATGCTCTTTGCTTTGACATCCAATGAATGCACAAGTTTCTATTTGTTTCCTATTAGTAATTCCTGCATAATTCTACGTGTATTACATTAGAGATGAGCTGTGCTAATCAGTGACTTACTTAAAGTTTGAAAACAGCAATCTGAAGCCTAGCATTTCTTTACTCATTATTCATAACAGTAGTCTCCATCTGGGATAGTGGCAGTCTTGGCTGCAATCCTTGTCTGTCTATGGAGTAGGATCTGGGACTCTGTTTGATTGAAGATATCATGATATGTGGCCAAGGTGTAAATTTGTCTGGCAAGCATGCACATTTTTTAATATCTCCTTTCATTTTCCTTTTCCCTTTCTCCCCCCCTCACCCCATTTTTGTGCATTGAATTAATTAAGTTGGCATGACCCATAAATCTGGAAGAATGTGGAAAGATTCATGCTAGCCAGATTACAAGACACAAATGTTGGTTTGACAGGGTTCCTGTACTAAAATCATATTTCATTATACAAAAAAATTAAATAAAATAAAAAATAGACACAAGGATAAACAGTGTCCTTATAAATATGAATTTGAGTGGAAATAATTAATCTTGTGTTTGTGGCAATTAAATGTAGTTTTATACAACTAAGTAGTTTTCTCCTTCAAATATGTAAATGAGGTTTATCAGCACAGCAGTCTCTCCAGACGCACCCTGAACCTTACCTTGTGGCCCAGCAGCAGAGTTAGATTACTTACAGAGGGGGAGAGCTGTTAATATTTCACTCCTCACTGTAAAGAGCGTGTGTGAATGGCCTGGAGTGTGAGACGGCACCTTCTGTTCGATATGAGGCCTCCAGTAAGCAGGCTTCTCTCACCAACACAGTTCTCACTCAACTACAGTGTGCACAAGTTATATAAAAACCAAACTTAACTTTCTGTTTAACTTTTTATGAGTTTTACATTTTCCTATAATATACCATCCTATAAGCTGCAGCGTCTGTAGCTTTTCCTTTGTTATCTATGAGCAATATTAACAGAATTAAGGTTCTGACATATTATATGAAACCATATATAGAGATTAATCTCTTAACTATTTAAATATGAAAGCATATAAAAGTAGGTTATGCTTAATTAGTAAATACTATAATATTTTGTAGCACAACTGAATTCCTCTGTTACAGCATGCTTTTTTCGCCCCATGATTTCGAAGTAAATCCCTTGTAACCTAAATGCATGCAAAACTATGTTTTCTTATTTATTTTACGTAAATTATTTATGTAAATAAGTAAATTATTACCCACTCAAAAATAGTTTCCAGTACTGGCTGGTTAATTAAATCTCTTGACAATTACCCATATACAGTATTATTGTGATTCTTTTCATATACACTACCATTCAGACCTTTGTAGTCTGTAAAATGTGTTCATTCTATTCTATTCTATTCTATTTATTCATTGTTATTCAGCAAGGACACATTCATCTGATCAGAAGTGATTTTCCAGAAAGGATGGTTTCCACAAAAATGTTACGCAGCACAATTGTTTTCAACATTGATAATAATAAGAAATGTTTCTTGAGCAACAAATCAGCATATTAAAATTATTTCTGAAGGAACGTGATTCCGAAGACTGGAGTAATGACTACTGAAAATTCAGCTTTCCATCACAGAAATAAATTACATTTTAAAATATGTTTGAATATAAAATAGTTAATTTAACTGATAATTTCACAGTATTACTGTTTTTACTGTATTTTTCTAAGAATAAAATACTTTTTTTCTTCTTTTTTTTAAACTTAGTGATCTCAAACTTTTGAATTGTAGTTAATTTTTATTTTGTTATATGATCTGAATTTGTCCCTGGGATTATTCGGAAACATTAGAGAGTTTTTTTTTTCTTAAGCATGTATTAAACATGATATATGATGCATAAACATTGTGCCTTGATACATTTATGTTATTTCATGTTTGTTAGTTGCACACCAAGATACACTTCCATCTCAAGTAGGTCCACAATACTTTAAAGGTACACTTTAATATTCACATTAATTTCAATGGCAGTTGCTCAGCTGATGCCCTGAAAAAAAAATGGGAAAACAGAACTGCTTTCAGAAGTTGCTTTGAAAAAAAATTAATAATCAATTTTAGTTGGTGACGTAGTTACATCCACACTGTAAAAAGTGAATTATTAATATTTACTTAATTTTAAGGCAACGGGTTTCCTCAATTTACAGTGCACCAGCATGATAACCAGCTTTGACCCTTTGGTTCATCCAAACAGGGTTTTACCTCAACATCAGCCAATAACACAGCCGTTTCACTGGACCAGCCATCAATGTTTGTCTTATAAATCCCCCAGCACATGCTCAACCAAAAAAAAAACCTGCTCTCATTTCCTGCAGCAATCTCTTTATAAACTTCTCTGTGTGAGACAAGAGGGACTAAAGCCATTGACTGGAGAGCAGAGAATTGGAAATTAAAAGCATTAAATCACAATTTGTTGTTTGTGGTGACACATCCTTCATGGGCCAGTGGGCCGCAGTGGCAGCAGTGGAGAGGTCATCTGAGTGATGTGCTTCATCAAGAGGTGCTCTGGTACCGGATATTTAGGCTCACCGTTAACCCCCTCCACACGACGTGATGGGTTTGCCTGCACATTTGTTACTGTTTTGTGCCAAATTGAGACTGACAGGCTATGAAGTTTTTTTAAACATAGCCTAAGTAGTTTAAATGGTACATGTATGTAAAGCGACCTTGAGCTATGGAATGGTGCTATATAAATAAAACTTCTTCTTTGTCTTTTTCATAGAAGATACAGATATATGCTCTCCCGATGTGGAGGCTGTTCCAAGAGATATAGGCTGTTTAAATATGCTGCCTGTGTTTCCCTGCAATCCCAGAATGCATTGTGAGAAGTTCAGTGAAAAATGTAATTCAGGGCAGATGAAATGAGAAAAGTGTAGGGCTGTCAAATTGATTAATCGCATCAAAAAATACAAGTTTGTGTTTACATAATACATGTGTGTGTACTGTGCATATTTATATGTATATATAAATACACCCACATGCATGTATATGTTTAAGAAATATTTACATGTGTATATATTTAAAAATGACTTATATATAATAAATATATATTACATATATTTTCTAAACATTTATATTTATATATACATACAGTATAAACATACACAGTACACACACATACACTGTAAAAAGTGATAAGTTGACTTAACTTAAAAACTGAGGAAACCCGTTGCCTTAAAATTATGTAAAAGTACATAATTAAAAAAAAGTTAAGTGAGCGACAATTCAATTAACTTATTTTTTAAATTATCATTTACTTAAAAATTGTAAGGCAACGGGTTTCCTAAATTATATATACAGTATATATATATATATATATATATATATATATATACATACACAAATATCTTAAGCAGCACAACTTTTTTCAACATTGATACTAATAAGAAAAATTATTTCTTGAGCAGCAAAACAGCGTATTATAATGATTTCTGAAAGATCATGTGACACTGAAGACTGGAGTATTGATGCTTGAAATTCAGCTTTGCCATCACAGGAATAAATTACATTTTAAAATTCATTCAAAGGAAACCCGTTGCCTCAAAATGATTAAGTAAATAATAATTAAAAAAAATAAGTTAAGTGAATCGTCAAGTTCACTTAACTTTTTTTTAAAATTATTATTTACTTAATCATTTTAAGGCAACGGGTTTCCTCAGTTTTTTTTTTTTTAAGTTAAGTCAACTTATCACTTTTTACAGTGTAGAAAATTGTAATATCTAAATTGTAATATTTCTGTATTACTGCCTTTTTGATTAAATAAATGCAGCCTTGGTGAGCACACTGTAAAAAGTGATAAGTTGACTTAACTTAAAAAAATGAGGAAAACCGTAAGTAAATGATAATTAAAAAAATAAGTTAATTGAATTGTCAAGTTCACTTAACTTTTTTTTTTTTTTAATTATTATGTACTTAATCATTTTAAGGCAACGGGTTTCCTCAATTTTTTTAAGTTAAGTCAACTTGCACTTTTTACAGTGCAGGAGAGACAAAAAACAAAAACAAAATCTTACTTTAAAGGACTTACTTTTCTGCTGGTATTTTATTGCAAGTTCTTGTACAGAAAAAACCTTCCAGTCTATTCTCAGGCTGCATTACACTACATTAAGTTGTCTTTAATGAAAAGTATGTTAGAGTTCAAATGTTATCAAGGGCATCTTTAAATTAGCGTGAAAACAAAAGATATTTCTTCCTGTCTTATTTCTTTGCCCTTCTTTGTCCCTGTCTGCCTTTTTAAGTATTTATTCAGAAAACTCTAGCAGTGAGATTGTCCTAGTTTGGATTCTCTTGCCAAAGGTAAGAGTCACAATAAGCACATAAAATCACTTTGTGTCTGTTTTATCCTAATTCACAATTCAATGCACCCGTGACTAATTCGCACCTCATTTTACCCCTCAATCCCTTTGGTTCCCTCCTGCAACAATCCGGCTCCTGTCAAAAGACAATTCAGTCACTTTTAAAGCACAAGTCCAAAACCAACCTTTCACCATCACCATTATCTGCTCTTCTAAGAGCTCAAATGAAGAATTATATCCCACCAGCACAAACCCCCTTAATTTGAACCCCTTATTAACTTTAATTCCATTTAAAATGAACTCACAACCTGACTGAGAAGAAGGCAATTAACACGTGCGGCCCAGTGAATGGCAGAATGGGAGATGTGCCATTTTAGCTGATGTACTCATTCGCTCCCAGCGGTGTAGACTGTTTGTGCCGTCCGCACGTCCCAGGTGGGCACCCGAGAGGCATGCTCTTGGCACAGCGCCAGATCGCCAGTTATCTGTTTAAACAATTAAGCAGCTATTTCAGGAACAAGGAACCACCATCCACCCACCAATTGACTCCACGGTGGCTCATGGGACACCATGGCAACAGTCCATTTTAGTCTTAAACAATAATAATAATAATAATATGATGTGGTAAAGTGGTCAGTCTACATAAAAGGTCAGTCTGCAGTTGTTATTTCTGTCTCTTTGATACTGCTGGATACACTCTCAGAAAAATGTACAAAGCTGTCGCTGCAGTGGTACCATTAGATACAAAGGCTACATCTTATTTATGCTCAAATGCAACATAGAAGTACCTAAAGTGTACATATTAGTACTTTTAAAATAAATATCACCCTAGTGACAGTTTGGTTTACACTTTTTTTCTGAAAGTGTAGACTCTTGATAGACAGATTCTTTCACTGAAATGGTATTGATCCCATAGGAAACATGTTTACAATAAAACCAATAATAGACAAAAATAATAATGAACTTGCTTTTTAACTGTATATTAGCATAAAAAGCATAAAAAGCCCTTGTATACATTTTCTTATCATTAGTTTAACTTTTTAAACTAAAGGTCCAATAACAACTTTCATCACATTCATTTTAATCATTTGTAGTACATGGTTTCATACCTTTTACCAATTTTGATAGACACTAGGATAATGCGTTAATTGAAACCCGTTGCCTTAAAATTTGTAAGTAAATGATAATTAAAAAAATAAGTTAATTGAATTGTCAAGTTTTTTTTTTTTTTTTTTATTATTATTATGTACTTAATAATTTTAAGGCAACGGGTTTCCTCAATTTTTTTTAAGTTAAGTCAACTTTCACTTTTTACAGTGTGTGGTTGAGAGATGCATATGTGTGTGTTAAAGAGTGTAATTATTGTTTACTAAAATTACAACTAAAATTATTTTTAAAAGGGTTTTTTGTAATGTAAATAAACCTGAAAAAATAAAATAAAATAAAGTAAAATGCTAATTATTATTAGATAAAAACCATGAATTTAAAACAATTAAATGAAAATTAGAAATGTTGCCTTTGGAGCTGAAGTCCTGAAATTACTAAAACTGACTGCTAATACTGATAGCTAATAAAAATTCAATTAACGCATTATCCTAGTGTCTATCAAAATTGGTTTACAGTGCAGGCATCTCTCATGTAATAAAATGTACATAGATTCCTAAAACCACAAAAACATTAAGAACTGTTGTGGACTGCATGTATCCTGAATGGTCACCCTGTAATCTTAAGCATTTTCCTTTAAAAAATGCCTCTCAGCGAATGAGCAATGTATTATGTCTGTTGCAGACACAGCAACAGATGTAAGAGTAACGAGCAGCAGCGAGGTTAATAAGACTGTGTAACTGTATAATAGGCTTAAAGAGGCGTGGGAGGGTTTCTCCTTGTTTTTACTATTTTGGTAGATGTGTTATAAAATCACTGTTTACTGACTATGAGGATGAAAGTCTGAGGATCTGGCACCTCGGGATGCTGTGATTTTTGTGGCAATACAATCTTTAACAATAATGCAACCTAGACAGGTCTCGGTTTGAGATCTGCAGTGTACTAGTTTTTTTGTTTTAAGTGTGTCAAAACACAGGGAACAAAGCTGTTAATTTACTTGAAAAGTATTATTTTGAATCATTATTATAACACTCAAAAGTGCCTCGGGCAGCAACCATTGTAAGTGACTTGTAAAGGGAGAATTCTATTAATTACTTGGAAACCCAAATAAAATGCCTCGACTTTTCTATTCCCAAATGACAACAAATCACTTCTTACAAAGGAAAACAGATGACTTCAAATGAGTCAATCATCAGTCTTTCATTCATGCCTCATTGGATCACACAATTTTTTTGGATTGCTTTAGTGTAGCACACAAAGCAATGGTCACGGTAAATTAATGTTGATATATGAGTGATTGTTTTATTGCAGATTTACTCACAGCAGCCAGATTTTCCCAGACTGTGCAATGTGAAGCTGTCATATTTTTTTACACTTCTTATTCATAAGTCAGTGTTTACAAGAGTAGGATTTCTTTCAGAAGGATAATTCCTCTTTGCACAATCCAGTAATGCTTTTGTACAAAAAGTATGTAATCTTGTGCCTGTCTCTGTACGTTTAATTGCAAAACGTATTAACGTATATATAAACGTTTGTATTTTGTTTTGTTTTTTGCTTTGCTTTTTGTTTTGTTTTGTCTGTTATGTCTTTGTAAGTACTGAGAACTTCTGCTACTGTAGCAAAATAAAAGTTTGGTGTGGGGGGAAAAAGGTTTAATGTTACAAAATATGTCTCTATGATCATCCCGTTTCATTATCATTTCAAATGGTAAGCAGTCAATGTGAGGACTAAATTAAATATTTAATTAACACAATATGGCCTATTTTAACTCTATTAAGAATTCATTTACATCCCATATGTAAATATATTTCCAAAAATCAGAAATGTTAACAATTTCATATATAGCCCATACAAATATGTATGTTTATGTTCATTTTTGGACATATGTCATGTAAACATATATCCATCCTAAAAACATCAATACATGTTGATATTAAATATAAATATAAAAAGATTGACATGTATTTAAAAAACGCAAAAACACACAGATTAACACAAAGATAAACATACAGATGTTTGTATATATGTTGTTTCAATAATGTTATAAATATATAAATAAAATATATATTCTTGACATATAAGTTTGCTACATACAGTATAATACCATATAAGAAATCATCAAATAGATCTTATTAACATACAGTATGTACATATACACATTTTACCATGGGGATTTTATATATGTTATAAACTTAGATATCTTCATCTACCCAAAGAATGTATGTGAAAATGATATATAGTCTTAACACATAGTATATGGCAATATATATATACCTTTATGGCAACCTAAAAATGCGCTTCATCTGATAACCTCAAAATGAATTGATTTTAGATTATGATATTTAATTATATTTATATTTAAAAATAATAATAATATATATTTTATATGACTGAATCGACTACATAAGATTATGCCTTTAAAACATAATGTATAAATAGCTTCTCAAGGTTCTCTGCACGTTAGCAATTTATCATTGTATTTACTCAAACTGCAGCAAAATGCAGATGGGTCTGTCCGTCTTTCCTGTTCGACATCTGCTTAGCAACACACCCTATTGTTTCTAAAATGTAGGTCAGTTGGCTGTATAGTACGAGTCCAGCAGAGGTTACTGACCTTGCACTGCCTAGCACCTGAGATAAATGACAGGATTAGGAGCCTCACAGGAAGAGGGATTAATAACCCTGTTGTTGTTGTCGAAGGATGCCTGGCCAGTGTGTACACATAGTATAGTCACGTGACATGTGGAAGCAGCTTAAAGCTGTCGAGGCTCTGTTGAACCCAATTAAAGGTCGGTCAACAGGAAATGTTCATCCACAGAGCAGAGCTTTCTCCCAATGTTGAGAATATAAATTATAACCGCACTTTTTATTAACTGCATTTACAACACATTGTAGTGATTCTTGGAAATGGTGACTAAGAGAATAAAACTGCCAAATTTAACCCGAAGAAGTCTTAGCAGTTCAGCGTAGGAAGCAACCAGATGGACAATTGGGCATTAAAAGGTTATTCTGGTTTGTTTGGTGCTGTTTTAGGCAATACTCCAGACAATTCTGACCTTTGGCAGGCATTTTTTCTTCCTGATGGGAAATATTATTTCCTGCCATTGCTTATGGAAAGATAGGGCAAGGGGCCACATTAGCGACAGAACTGGAAATTTTTGTGTTGCTACATGATTAAAAAGAAAAGGGGCTACCTGATTAGCTGAAGTCAAAAAGACCTACAAATCATTGTTAATTGATATGTAAATGCTGTATGTCTAATGGACTAGCAAAAGAACAAATTTTTATTTTATTTTATTTTATTTGTCATTATAGACTTGTAGTATATACAGTATGTTTATGTACTGAGAAACACATTACATGACAATGTTTTTACCTAGTAGTGCCAAGATCATTCCTAGAGACATAATAAAGATGAACAATCAGTATATTAAATTATTTAATGTACATTGAAAATATACGGAATAATATATTTCATTAATATATTACAATACATTGTATTTCACACACACATTTTCTTTTTATCTAAAAAAAAATAATAAATAACTCTCTAACACTAGTTAGAGTCTAAAAATACTTTCTAACACTAGCATTCTATTATTTTCTATTCTTTCTACTTGTTTTCCTTTTATTTATTATAATAAAAATACCTATATATAATACCTATATTATACAGTATATATATAAAATATATATAAAATATACCTGTGTGTACTACGTGTATTGCTCTATTGTTGGTTTTGATTGCTTCTATATTGTCCTCATTTGTAGGTTGCTTTGGATAAAAGCATCTGCTAAATGATTAAATGTAAATGTAAAAATGTAGTGCAGTTTTTGTCTTGATTGCTGTATTTTCCAAGTATATTTTCAAGTATATTACTATATATTTTTGTTTTGTAAGGGTCAATTTGCGTCAAAATCTTGTTTAATTTGTGATCATTTTAGACTTGATTATTATTGTATAATAAACCTGGCATTGTGACTGACTTTGGAGTTATTTGTTACTCTTTTGTAAGTCGTTTTGAATAAAAGCTTCTTCTAAATGCACGCAACCTAAATATATAACAACAACAACAACAATAATAATAATAAAATAATAGTTATTATTATTATTTTAATTTATAGGCTAAATAAATGAGTGCACTTAAGACAGTAAAATGTTTGTCATACAATAATTCATGAATGCTTTATTTTTAATAACATTTTACAGTTTTGGAAATGTGTTTGTGTACTATTCATTCTTAACACAAAGACTTATTTTGGTGATTTTATTATACTAAGCTTTTCCCCCCAGAGTTAGATACTGTTAATGTGGATGTGCCAGAACTTTCTTCAGTTAAATAAGGAGAAAACTGAAGTCATCGCATTTGGAAATAAAGATGAAGTTCTCAAGGTGAATGCATACCTTGAGTCTGGGTCAAACAACTAAAAACCAAGTAAACAATCTTGGGGTGATTCTGGAGACAGACCTTAGTTTTAGTAGTCATGTCAAAGCAGCAACTAAATCAGCATACTATCATCTCAAAAACATTGCAAGAATTAGATGTTTTGTGTTCAGTCAAGACTTGGAGAAACTTGTTCATGCCTTTATCACCAGCAGGGTGGATTATTGTAATGGTCTCCTCACCGGCCTTTCAAAGAAGACCATTAGACAGCTGCAGCTCATCCAGAACGCTGCTGCCAGGATTCTGACTAGAACCAGAAAATCTGAGCATATCACACCAGTCCTCAGGTCCTTACACTGGCTTCCAGTTACATTTAGGATTGATTTTGAAGTACTTTTACTCGTTTATAAAGCACTCAATGGCATAGGACCTAAATGCATTGCAGATATGCTCACTGAATATAAACCTAACAGACCACTCAGATCATTAGGATCGAGTTAGAAACACCAAGGGTTGGACTTTGGACTTTGCACTGGGCTGGTTCCACGCTGCACGTCATGCTTTTTCAATGCATCATACACTCAACAATACATATACATATGTAGGGTAAGCGTGGCATGTGAGTGGCGGCCAGGGGTGGGACTTTGGGCCTTGTGCCCCGCAGCACCTCTCCTTGATGGCTCGTTTTGGGCCTAATTTATGCCTTACGCATGGAGGGCCCAGAGGCAGCCTTACAATATCTTACTATTTATAGCTTTATTATTATTATTACTATTATTATTTTGTCATTACTATTACTACCATTATTATTTTTATTATTATTATTATTATTACAATTTGTCCTCTTCCTGATTCCCCAACCACCCCCTGTCTCGGATGAATAAATTTATTATCGTTATTGTTGCTACTATTACTAATTTCTGTTTAATACAATTATTATTGATATTTGTCATCCTCCTCACCCTCCAACTTTCCCCTCATTTCTGATTGAGTTAATTACTATTATTATTATTACTGTTATTATTTATTTATTGATATTGTTGCTGCTACTATTACTATTATTACTTATCACCTTCCTCATCCTCCAATTTTTGTTATTAATGCTATTATTACTATTATGTTTTTTTTTTTTACTTTTGTCATGTCTGTTGTACTTTCCTTTATTTATATACTTCCACCCCCAACACTTACACAAACACACACACACGCACACACACACACACACACACACACACACACACACACACTCACTCACACAAATCATGTTGGCTGTCATGTATGTTTTGTTGACCTTGGTTATTTTGTATTTGATTTGTTACCTGTAAGTATCTGTATGTTTGTTTGCATAATAAAAAAAAAAAAAAAAAAGAAAAAAAAGAAACACCAAGGGTTCACACAAAACAAGGGGAGTCTGCTTTTAGCTATTATGCAGTTGGAACCAGCTTCCAGAAGAGATCAGATGTGCTAAAACATTAGCCACATTTAAATCCAGACTCAAAACTCACCTGTTTAGCTGTGCATTTACTGAATGAGCACTGTGCTACGGCTGAACTGATTGCACTATGTATAATCATTTTCTATTCTTAAATGTTTTAAATTCTTTTTAAATCAATTTTTATATCATTTTGTTTTTATTGTTGTAATTATTATTATTTTTAATGACTATTTCACGTCCTTCTATGTAAAGCACTTTAAATTACCACTGTGTATGAATTGTGCTATATAAATAAACTTGCCTTGCCTTGCCTTAATGTTATTATTAAATAACTAGGCCTATTATAACATTACATTCAGTTAGAGAGCAAAGGAATGACAACATAAGCGGTACATTATTTGTTTTGTGTTGCCTTTTACCTTCTTCTCTCAAAACTCTATTGTTTTTTAGAAAATTCAGGAAATTTTCTATTCTATTTCTTTTTAGTATAATAAAATCACCAAAATAAGTCTTCATGTTAAGAATGAATAGTACACAAACACATTTCCAAAACTGTAAAATGTTATTAAAAATAAAGAATTCATGAATTATTTTATGACAAACATTTTACTGTCTTAAGTGCACTCATTTATTTAGTCTATAAATTGTCACAGATCAGTCAGGCCCTTCACTCCACCAATCACAGCGTTCCACCTCTCCAGAGTTCTAATCACGCACACCTGCACCTGATCACAGCCTCATCAACAGCCACTACAAAAGATCCTCACACACTCACTTCACTGTCCGATCTCGTTTCTCAATGTGGACTCTGACATCGCTGTATCCTGCAATCAAAGACCATATCCTTCCAAGAAAGTATACTTACCTTGTTTGACTTACCTCCTGTATTCTTCCTCCTTGTGTCGTCCTCTCCAGTTAGAGTTCCAAGTCTCGAAGTGTGTGTGTCAACCTGGATCCCCTCGTCTCGTCTTCCAATATCCCTGGGGAAAAGAGAAGCTATCACCATCTCGTCACTACTACCCGAATTACTCAACACAAGATAATCCACTCACCTCTCCAGTCTGCTCTATTCACCTGTATAAATAAAAACCACTTGTTATTTACCTCTCACCTTCGTGTCCGAGTCTATCCGTAACAGAAGATCGGACCTACACCGTCACGAACAGGATGAGCACTCCAGACCCCTTTCAAGAGCTGGTGGATTCTCTCAAGAAGCTATTATTGCAATCGCCCACAACAACGGGACCACCAGCTCCACCACCACCACAACCGTCAAACATCGCCATGAGCACTCCTTCACCGATCGTTTTCGCCAGTCCCATGGCCCGACCAGCACCCTTCTCTGGTTCGGCGGAGGAATGCGATGGCTTCATTCTCCAATGTACCCGATTAATCTTCACCCCCATGTATTCACCACAGATCAATCCAAGATAGCATATGTAGTCACCTCACTCACCGGTCCTGCTCTGAAATGGGCAGAAACGATCCTTAACCAGGCTGGACCCGCTACCCACTCCTTTTCCAACTTCATTCATCATTTCAAAGAAGTCTTCAGCGTGTCGCCTGGTGATTCATCTGTTGGAGAACAACTATATCAACTTCATCAGGGTACAAACACCATTCACCAGTACGCCTTACAATTTCGAACCCTGGCAGCCGCCAGTGGTTGGAATGAGCCCTCGCTCATCACAGCCTTCAGACAGGGATTAAACCCCCGCTTGCGTCTGCATCTCAGCTCGTATGACTATAACTACGGCCTGGAGAAGTTTATCCAACTCGCCATCCGATGTTCCAATCGCAACCAGTCTTGCCCTCCGGATCCATCTACTGCCATCGCTAATCCTCCTCTCCCTCGCCGACCAGAGACAAATGACCCTCCAGAACCCATGCAAACAAATTCCACCCGCTTACCATTGCCGGAACGGCAAAGACGAATTTCCCAAAGATTGTGCCTCTACTGCGGAGATGATGGATATCGAGTGCTGGAGTGCCCGTTAAGACCACCGCGTGTCTTGGTGAGTTCAGTCCTTACCCCAATGCCTAAACTTAAACCTCTCTCAACACGAGCTCTGCTTACTGCCTGCTCGCATGTGCTTACAGTCACCGTCCTCCTCGACTCTGGTTCTGCGGGGAACTTCATCTTGGGGAACCTCATCCAGCAGCTCCGTATCCCTACCTCCGACACCCCGAAAGACTATGAGGCACAATCCATAACTGGCCAATCTCTCACCAAAGATACCATTCATCTCTGCACTGAGCCGGTACAATTACAGATTGGTCAACTACACAGGGAAGATCTTCAATTGCTGGTTCTGGAGGGTTCAACAGTGGACATCATTTTGGGTCGCCCGCGGCTGGTGCAGCACGATCCACATCTGTCTTGGAGGACAGGAGAGGTCCTAAAGTGGGGTGAGAAGTGTTTCCCTCACTGTTTTCCCAACTTACCTCGACCGAAGCATCTAAAGTCACCACAGATAACTGTTGGCACCACCTCCATTGAGAGCCCTCAAGAAAAATTATCTGTCGACATCCCTTCATGCTATTCCCACTTTAGCGACGTCTTCTGTCCGAAGAGGGCTGCCCAGCTACCCCCACACCGCCATGGGACTGTGCGATCGACCTCCTTCCGGGTGAGCCAGTACCACAAGGAAAGATCTACCCCCTTTCACCACCGCAGCAAAAGGCCATGGAGGAGTACATTGCGGAGGCATTACAACAAGGCTACATCGTACCATCTACCTCCCCTGCTGCCTCCAGCTTCTTCTTCGTGGGAAAGGACGGCGGCCTACGCCCTTGCATTGACTACCGGAAACTAAACGACATAACCATCAAATATCGGTATCCCCTTCCCCTTGTCCCAGCAGCCCTGGAACAACTACGCGGCGCCACCATCTTCACTAAGTTGGACCTCCGCAGCGCCTAAAACCTCATCCGCATAAGAAAAGGAGATGAATGGAAGACTGCCTTCATAACCCCTACCGGCCATTATGAATACCGGGTGATGCCGTATGGGCTTGTCAACGCCCCTTCAGTCTTCCAGGGGTTTATGCATGAGGTGCTCTGGGAGTTCCTGAATCGCTTTGTGGTTGTATATATAGATGACATCCTCATCTACTCCCGGAGCCTGGCCGACCATCGCCATCACGTTGCGGAGGTCCTTCAGAAACTCTGTCAATACCAATTATATCTCAAAGCAGAAAAATGCACCTTCAACCAACCCTCTGTACATTTCCTCGGGTATATCATAGACCACCGTGGCGTCCGCATGGACAAGGGGAAGGTGGAAGCAGTCACCTCCTGGCCGATTCCTACTAACATTAAAGAACTTCAACAATTCCTCGGATTCTCAAATTTCTATCGACGATTCATCCCAAATTACAGTACAACCACCAGCCCACTCACAGACCTGCTGAAAGGGAAAACCAAGATACTCACCTGGAACCCTAAAGCCCAAAAAGCTTTTGAAGATCTCAAACTCGCCTTCACAAACGCACCACTCCTTACTCATCCAGATCCCGAAGTACCATTCATCGTGGAAGTGGACGCATCCACCACGGGCGTAGGAGCCGTTCTATTTCAGCAGCAGGGGAAGCCTCCCAAACTCCATCCATGCACCCATTTCTCCAAAAAACTCAGCCCGGCGGAAAGGAATTACGACATCGGGAACCGGGAACTATTGGCCGTCAAGCTAGCCCTTGAGGAGTGGAGGCACTGGCTGGAGGGGGCAAAACATCCTTTCCTAGTCCTCACTGACCACAAGAACCTACAGTACATTCGTGAAGCAAAACGACTCAACCCAAGGCAGGCCAGATGGGCCTTATTCTTTACTCGTTTCCACTTAAAGATCTCCTACCGACTAGAAACCAAGAATATCAAGGCGGACGCTTTATCTAGAATCCATACTCCAGAGAACGACAATCAGGAACCCGAAAGTATCCTACCTCCAACGATCATCACCAGCCCTATACAGTGGACCTCTCCGCCAGTAGCCTCCTCCACACCACCCGCAAATCCTCCGGGCTGTCGACAAAACCTCCAGTATGTGCCCAGGACCCAACGGACTCCACTAATCCATTCCACCCACACATCACTTGGTACTGGCCACCCAGGGGCCAACACAACTCTCTCACTGCTGCGAAATCGCTTCTGGTGGCCCAACATGGCCAGGGACGTCAGAAGGTTTGTGCGAGGCTGCCCGGACTGTGCCATCTCCAAAAGTTCCCGTCATCTCCCAGCAGGCAAACTTCACCCATTACCCATACCTCAACATCCGTGGTCACACCTAGGAGTAGACTTCATTACTGATCTACCAGCATCTAACGGAAACACATGCATATTAGTCATCATAGACCGATTCTCCAAGTCCTGTCGTCTCATTCCCCTCACCGGCCTTCCCACAGCTCTCCAAACAGCCGAACTCATGTTCAACCACGTATTTCGATATTATGGCATCCCAGAAGACATTGTATCCGATAGAGGACCCCAATTCATCTCCCGAGTGTGGAAGGACTTCTTCTTCCTCCTAGGTGTGACCGTCAGTCTCTCATCAGGATATCAACCACAGTCCAATGGGCAGACCGAGCGCAAAATCCAGGAAATAGGGCGCTTCCTGAGAACCTTCTGCCATAGCCGCCAGAACTCCTGGAACCAGTACCTAGGCTGGGCCGAGTACGCCCAAAACTCGCTACGCCAACAATCCACTGGACTTACCCCCTTCCAGTGCGTACTCGGTTTCCAGCCTCCCCTGTTTCCCTGGTCAGGTGAACCATTGGACGTCCCCGCCATCGATCACTGGTTCTGGGAGAGCGAGAGAGTCTGGGACGCAGCACACCATCAGCTCCAACAGGCAGTGCGCAGACAGAGGGTGACAGCCGACATCCGAAGATCAGAGAACCCAAACTACCAACCAGGGGAAAAGGTCTGGCTGTCAACCAGGGACATCAGGCTGCGCCTGCCTTGTAAGAAACTCAGTCCCAGATTCGTTGGCCCCTTCACCATATTGGAACGTATCAACCCTGTCACCTACAAACGCCAACTACCACCTCACTACAAAATTCACCCTACGTTCCATGTATCACTACTTAAACCCTTCTCTCCACCTCTCTCCACAGGGCCTGACATTGATGAAGAGACCCCTCTCCCACAAATCCTAGACGAAGGTGCAGTCTATCAGGTCAAGGAAATCCTGGAATCCCGGCGTCGTGGTGGAAGACTAGAATACCTTATCGACTGGGAGGGCTACGGCCCTGAGGAACGCTCTTGGGTACCCAGAGACGACATCTTAGACCCAACACTACTCGAGGAGTTCCATGCAGCACACCCGGATCGCCCAGCACCCCGAGGCAGGGGAAGACCACCATGACGCCGAGGTCGGCCCTCAGGAGCGGGCCGTGGAGAGGGGGGTTCTGTCACAGATCAGTCAGGCCCTTCACTCCACCAATCACAGCGTTCCACCTCTCCAGAGTTCTAATCACGCACACATGCACCTGATCACAGCCTCATCAACACCCGCTACAAAAGATCCTCACACACTCATTTCACTGTCCGATCTCGTTTCTCAACGTGGACTCTGACATCGCTGTATCCTGCAATCAAAGACCATATCTTTCCAAGAAAGTATACTTGCCTTGTTTGACTTACCTCCTGTATTCTTCCTCCTTGTGTCGTCCTCTCCAGTTAGAGTTCCAAGTCTCGAAGTGTGTGTGTGTGTGTGTGTGTGTGTGTGTCAACCTGGATCCCCTCGTCTCGTCTTCCAATATCCCTGGGGAAAAGTGAAGCTATCACCATCTCGTCACTACTACCCGAATTACTCAACACAAGATAATCCACTCACCTCTCCAGTCTGCTCTATTCACCTGTATAAATAAAAACCACTTGTTATTTACCTCTCACCTTTGTGTCCGAGTCTATCCGTAACATAAATTAAAATAATAATAACTATTACATTATTATTGTTGTTGTTGTTATATATTTAGGTTACATGCATTTAGAAGAAGCTTTTATTCAAAACGACTTACAAAAGGAACAAATGACTCCAAAGTCAGTCACAATGTCAGGTTTATTATACAATAATAATCAAGTCTAAGATGATCACAAATTAAACAAGATTTTGACGCACATCTTTCTTATTAAATCGTTGTATTCAACTAGTGTCCGTTACAATTTGCTGTATGCCCATTCCACATAATATGCAATAAAACAATATACAATATGATTCGTTAACACGTAGGCCTAGGAGCTTGCTGCATGAATCCGTGAGTACAGTTTACAAACCCGTGGGAACGGATTGCGAAAGCGTGCCCACGGATTGGAAATTCGTGGGTATGGTTTATTAATCCATGGGCACGATTTGTTAAACCGAGGGAACAGTTTAAGAATTTGTGAGTACGGTTTATAAACTGAGGGGACAGATTGCAAAACCGTCGGCATGGATTGTTTTTTTTTTCTCCTACAGGTGACTTCCCGGGCTCCATAGGTAAACGTAAAAATGTGCAGTTTTTTTTTTTCACACAAAGATAATTACATATATAATTACTGGTGCACACTTTGACACACCACCTGACCTGCAGAGGGCAGTCATTTTTATACTTTTTCAAAATAAAATTTAGCAAGTCTTCTGATTTCCTGGCATACACATTTTTGTTGTTTCCACATTTACCATTGGACCTGGGGCCTCATTTATAAAATGTTGTGCAGAAACCATCCTAAAATGTATCTTACGATCATTTATCGAATATGCGTACGTGTGATTCATAAAATGAACGTACATACAGAAAACGCACCTACGCGCGTCTCTTTTAGATGTGAAATCTATGAATCGCAAATGATCTTCAACTTGCACGCAAATGAATGGTTTCAGCTCTCTGCCTTGTAAACGACTACTAATTAATGTCATTAACATGTAAAGGATCACCAGTCATCAAATTTTTTAATTTAGAACAGCGAGCTGCAGGAACGGCACTTTTCCACGTCAAAGCCAGTTTTTACAAATATGAGGGTTGGTGTGGATTTAAGCGCACACACACTCTAAGATCAAATCTGAGCGTATGCATGCTTTATAAATGAGGCCTCTGGAGTTTGACCTGGGCCTGTTTTTATTAGCATTTTCATCTTCTTTGAGTAGTGTTTAGCAGCAACTGCTCAACTATTGGCGCTTTTCCACTGCATGGTACGGTACGGTTCACTTTTGGGGGGTTTTCCACTGGGTACAGTACCTGGTACCTGGTACCTGGTAGGGCTGCACGATATATTGCTTGCGATTGTCATGCGCATCTCGTCAGTAAAGCCGGTTCCATGATTAGCGGTAAATCTCAATCACCTGTTTTCAAATGGAGGTCCATTTAATACACAGAGCCGCAGTTCACTGACAAGCTACGCAATATCACATTCAATATCGCAGGCGATTCATCTGCGATGCTGAGCGCAGGCACTGGGGGGCGCTCTGGAAGCACGGACTCTTGGGGGCGCTCTGGCAGCATGGAGATAGGGGGATGCCTTCGTGGCGCAGGCACTGGGGGGCGCTCTGGAAGCGCGGACTCTTGGGGGCGCTCTGGAAGCGCGGAGATAGGGAGGCGCCTTCGTGGCGCAGGCACTGGGGGGCGCTCTGGAAGCGTGGAGCTAGGGAGACGCCTTCGTGGCGCAGGCACTGGGGGGCGCTCTGGAAGCGCGGACTCTTGGGGGCGCTCTGGAAGCGCGGAGATAGGGAGGCACCTTCGTGGCGCAGGCACTGGTGGGCACTTGCAAGGAGCAGGCACTGGCGGGCACTTGAGATTCTCTGGCGGGCTTGCCGTACTCTCTGACGGCGGGCTTGCCATTCTCTCTGACGGCAGGCTTGCGTGGGCCGCGGACGGTGGCCGGAATTTCCCCGTGAACAGCAGGCTTGGGAGAGCCGCCCATGGCTGTCGTGTCTTCGCCGCAAATGGTGGCAGGCTTGGCAGCAGAACCAGCCTGAAGTCTGCCCAGCGGGCTGGGACCAGCCGCAGACAGCGGCGGCCTTGAGTTGGCGGCGGCAGGCTGGTGCGGGCGACAACTTCCATCTTTTGTTTTGGTCCGGTCTTCTGTCACGATCCACGTAGGAGCCAGAAACGAGGAGGCGAGGAACTTCAGAACAATAGACTTTATTGAGCCAAACACAGGGAACACTGGAGACACGGAACAACAAATCACAATATGACAATTTAAGACCGGACACTGAGGCAGGGAAACACTTGGCTTATAAAGGCTGGAGAAAACTAGATAATTAAGAACACACGGCTGGGGACTAATTAACTGATGAGGATATAACGAGGACAGGAACAGGAACTCCAAATAAGGGCACAAGAGGAGGGGGAAACAAGACACTGAGACAAAGTCTGACAAGTACCTGGTACTTATTTTAGTACAACCTCAGCTGAGGTTCCAAGGCGAACCATACTGTTACCAAAACGTGACGTGTAAACTCTGCTGATCACTGATTGGCCGGAGAAAATCGTCACTGCCTGCTTCATTGAACTTGCAGCACGAGACACAACAGACCCGCTAGATTTAAAGTGGAAATTAAGCAGTCAGTCAAGTTTAAATTATTTAGGAAAATAACTTCCAGTTTAATAAAAAATAAATAAATAACAAACATGATTAATGTAACCATTTTAAAGAAAAAAGGTTGTTTTGTTATAGCTTTTGGAGCAAGGGCGCCGCCATCTTGCAGTATCACAGAGTGTGACGTCACGGGGTTGGTTCGCTCCAATGGCCAGTATAGTAATATAAGCATTTCTTTACATTTTGAACACACAAATGTTATTTTAACACACAAATAATTTGGTTTTCACCATCATTTAGATTAATATTCGACATCAAACTGTCTATATGCTAAGTTGTGATCGTGGTGTAAGAATTACAGAACCTCAGACACTTTGAACTTCTGAGATGGACAACACCGTTAACACGGTGTATTAACATACAGACATCTGTCTCCACATCCCACTGAGAGAAAATGCAGGAAAACGCCTCTCTCACATATGCATCAGTTTCTTTTCATCACCTTCCTTCCCCTCACCCATCCTTCCCTTCACTCAGCTCACACAGAATGGTCAATAGTAGAATATAATGTTCTACATGAATGCAAGTCAGGTGCACTTACATCAGGTGAGTTTCTAGATTTCTGACTAACTGCTTGGCTTTAGTTAAGTTGTGATGCATGTTGCAAATTAGCTTAAAAGGGAATTGTTTATAAATAATTACAATTAATTATGATTAATTACAATTATTTATATCGGCTGACAGTGATAACTGTAGCAGAATTAAATTGCCATCAACTGATCTGGTTGTCCAGCGACCATTCTGTGTAAGTTCATATCAACTCTAAGAAAGGATATTTTCGTGGCCACAGAAAATACTTTCTTAAGTATTAATGCATTAGAGCATGTAGCGAGGGTCAAAATCATAAAGGGACATTAATTTGCAAGGCAGAACCAGAAACTCATGTAATTTGTGCACACAACTTTTATTAACTAAATGCTAACACACATAACTAATCTAAACAAACAAACAAACATACATACACTCACACGTATATACAAAAGGGGAGCTAAAGTGGATGAATGAAGCCATTAGAAAAAGCAGAATGCAGTTATGGAAAGAGTTAGTTAACCACCTGAGTAAAACCATCAGCGCCGTTTATAACGGGGTCTATAGCTTAAACCTCTGTTTAGTTTAGTTAGATGTACCATACTTGCACTTCCATGGCTGTTGGCGTATGTCTGGAATGCAGTCTCGGATGAAAAGTCTTGATGGTTTCAAGGTTTTGGACTCGCGATCACGTTCTTCCAGGCTGAAGAGTGATGAATTCCACAAGATGTTATTCTGTGTTCTGAGGTCCGAGGAGCTTTGGTTGAATGGAAAGTCAAGGCCGCAAGGCCTGGCGCAAAACTTAAGTGTCCCGAAGAGTTCTAGCTCACATCCTTTTAGGATCTAACAGAACCGCAAAACTGAGATATGTAGGAGCCCACCGGGCACGCCGGTTCCTGCTCAGGCTCTCCACACGGGCAGCAATCCGGAGATTTAGCAGTAGAGTTTTTGCAGAAAAGCGCCTCTCAGGATTTGCAGAAAAGTCACGCCTCTCAGGATGGGCTTGACCAATGAGAAAGGCTGAATTTCCAAGCGGGAGTTTGGAAATACTGGGGGGGTTTATGACTCTTTGTCTGAGAGCATGTTAATTTGCAAAGGGGTTGGATTGGAAGTTTTATACAAACTATTAAAGATTCTTAGGACATTAATATGTTGCATAGGTATCAACATGTAATATTCACTCTCACTTAGATCATCCGAAGACGAATTGATAGAGACCAAACATGTTACAGTTAGAGTGATATTAACTAGTGATCTATCAAAAGCATGCATAGAACAGTATACAATACACAAAAACATACAAGAACAGTAATAATATACACAATGACCTAATGATATGTGTGCTCATTCAAAGAAAGGTTTTTCTATGAATTAATTAGAGAAGAGTCCATTTTATGGCATAATGTCTTTTTCCTAAAGGGGATATGAAGTGAGTGTTGCTCGGCCATTTGCATTCCTTTGAGCAATAAAACTAGTGTTATCTGATGGGTTGCCATGGGACCAGGGGGGGCCTGAAGTCCTTGACAGTCCTACTGGCACCGGGTATGTGTATTGGCTGAGGGGTCTGTGACCATTTGTTAATCTAATAACTAATTGATTTGTTAAATCAAATGCAAAATTGTGTGTCTGATTGGTCCAAATGCTACATGCAGTTGCATTAACTATGGGGGGCTAGATAAAATACTATTGAGATACTAGCATGGTTCGGCCATATTTCATAGTACTAGCCATAACCTCTGGTTATTGTCTCAGTTTTAGTCAAGTTGTTATATAGTTAGATTAGCTATAGGGGGCTAGAAAGAAACATTATTGAAGTATCATAGTGCTAGCCATAACCTCTGATTATTGTTTGAGCTTTAAGGTCCATGGCCGTAATCAGTCCTTGCTCTAATTCTGGGTCAGAGAACTCCTTAATCAAATTGTAACAACTTATCCTGCTAAGTTGTTACA
The DNA here is from genome assembly GCF_012432095.1 of Onychostoma macrolepis. Taxonomy (NCBI): domain Eukaryota; kingdom Metazoa; phylum Chordata; class Actinopteri; order Cypriniformes; family Cyprinidae; genus Onychostoma; species Onychostoma macrolepis. Next base: position 22,349,696 of record NC_081155.1, on the reverse strand, counting down.
TAGGTGACTAGGGGGCTAAACAGGACCACTATTTAAAAATGACAAGCATGAAGCAGTCTATTAAATAGTTATTCAGAACCTCTGATTAATGATCAGACTGGAGGGTTTGTGACCGTGGGGTACATGTACTTCCATGATACACCCTGAGCGACATAGATTCCTAATGAACGAGTAATAAAGTGAAGAGTTAACTAGAATAATCAAATGTCAGAAGAATAATAATTAGGAACAGAGGAACCAATTTGAATTTCAACCTAAATTCGAGGTCATAATAAAATGGAGTCAGATTAGTTTCTGCAGTGATCTTGTCTAGTGACTGGTAAGCCTTGAAATCTTTTCTTGGAGCTAATGGAGAGAAGGTTTGATTAAACCTTTTTGGGGACATGTTTTGGGGACATGTTTTGCATTGGAGTGGATCGGTCACATACATTCTAAACATTTTTATGTTTTTTTTTTTTTTAGGCAGACCTGTATTCTCGGTAATGTGCGGTCTGTTTTGGTTCTTGTTCAAAGTTGTTTGTTGTTCCTTTTTTTGTGCTACTTTTACTTTATACAACAGACATTAATATCTTTATTTATTTCATTTGATTTTTAAAAGGATTGCGCACTCGGGTGGTTTGGCATATAGAGTTACTTTAAGGAGATCTCATCCTGTGCGGGATTGGATTGCACCATCTTCTGGTCGACCATCTGTTTCCTTGGTGTGTGGTGGAATTGTTGATCGCATTACAATACCTTTTTCTGTCAAATCTGTTTGGAATCGGGAATTATCTGACCTTAATTTATCTGTCGACTTGGGAGAAAGTGTGGTCTAACCTCAGTTTAACCTCTAAAAACTTGGCTCATCGTCTTATACATTTCAAAGTTATTCATAGAATATGTATCATAACTCCTTGCAAAAGATTCAAAATGAAACTATGTACAACCAAATTACAACTGCCATTTCTGTATACTGCATCAGCAGGTACTTTTCTTCATATGTTTGAGGAGTGTCCTATTCTGTTAATAATCTATGGACACATGAAAACTTTGTTTTATCCTCGTTATTACAAATTGATTATACGGTGAAGCCAAGTTTATGTCTCATCGTACTGAGCCGTGCTGAACTGAGTCGTACCACACAGTGGAAAAGCACCATATGAGTGTTGCCCCCTAGTGGACCCACCGACTGGTGCAGTTGATTAAAGGGGTGGTTGATTGTGATTTCACTTTTTTTTAACGTTAGTTAGTGTGTAATGTTACTGTTTGAGCATAAACAATATCTGCAAAGCTGCAGTGCTGAAAGTTCAATGCAAACGGAGATATTAAAATTTTAAATTCTTTTAAAATTCTGGCAGTTTAATGCCTACAAAAATCGACTGGTAAGGGACTACAATGAGTTACTTCCCAGGTCCGATACGTGACGGACCCAGATAAACCCCGCCCCCACTGCGCTGATTTAGAGAAGAGGAAGAGAAACGTCTCAGGTTACGTATGTAACCATGGTTCCCCGAAGGGAACGAGACGCTGCGTCCGAAAACGATATGGGAACGTCTTCAGCGTGACCACGCTCTGAATCACATATGTAATCATTCGAACAGATGGGCGAGACGTCACGGGTGGGGTGACGTAATGACCAGCTGGTATAAAAGCGCGTGCGGTGGAACCGGCGTCAGCTTCTAGAAGTGAAGCAAGCGCTGACAGGGATGCCGGAAGTGTGGCTACGAGATGCAGCGTCTCGTTCCCTTTGGGGAACCATCGTTACATACGTAACCTGAGAGTTTCCCCTTCAGGAATTCGAGCTGCATCCGAAAATGCTATGGGAACGAGATGCCCACGCCGCCAGACTGCCTAGTGTATACTAGGACGAGAGAACAGAAGAGCCGGGAGTAACTCACATGTCGAGGCCGTAAAACACACCGGCCAGGAAGTCCTTGGAGGCCGCCACACTCCGGGTTGAGTGAGCTCTGACTCCCATCGGCGAGGGGAGCTGAGAGGACTCATAGGCAGTATTGATTGCATCCACAATCCATCTACTGAGGGTTTGCTTCGTAGCAGGGAGACCCCTCTTAGGGGGACCATAGCACACAAGCAGCTGGTCCACCTTTCTCCACAGGGCAGCTCTGTGGATGTACGTGCCCAGTGCTCGCACTGGACACATACAATTAAGCTCCAGCTGGTCTGGCTCCCGAAAGGGAGGAGGACAGAAGGCCTGCAGTATGATGGGCTGTGGTGTAACAGAGGGAACTTTTGGCACATACCCTGCTCGAGGGTAGAGAAACGCTTTGGCCATGCCGGGCGCAAAGTCGAGATAGGCAGGGGCCACTGAGAGGGCCTGAAGATCACTGTGGCGAGTGGGGCGGGGCCGAGAGCCGTGGGAACGGAGCGAGGCCGGTGGAGTTAATGATAATGAGCGACACCTGTGCCACTCGTCGGTCTCGAGTCCCACGGAGGAGCTCCGGAAGGATAAAAGGAGGAGTGACGACAGTGGAAGACGAGAGAGGACCAGGAGGAGAGAAACCAGGAGAGAGGACCAGGAGGAGAGAAACAGGAGAAACAGGAGTGTTTCAGTGCCCGAAACACGGCCAGCATCTCCAGCCAATTGATGTGCCACATCAGATGGCGGCCGCTCCACAGACCACGGGCAGGGTGGCCATCCATGACTGCTCCCCAACCGGTGAGGGATGCGTCTGTCGCTAGTGTTACACGGTGACAAAGAGCTCCCAGCACCGGGCCCTGAGACAAGAACCAAGGTTTCCTCCACATGTCTAAGGCTCGTATGCAACGCCTCGTGACCTTGAAAGTGCAGAGTGGGTTTCCCCTCGGGGAGAACCCCTTGGTCTTGAGCCACCACTGTAGGGGTCTCATGTACAACAGGCCAAAAGGTATCACGTTGGACGTAGCTGCCATCAGCCCCAGCAGTCTTTGAAACTGCTTGACAGTGAGTGACTGGCCTTCTCTCACTCTCTTGACTGCTGTGAGGATCGACTCGATACGAGCAGGAGACAGGTGTGCCTGCATCGTGGTCGAATCCCACACCACACCCAGATAAGTGGTTCTCTGTAATGGAGAAAGCACACTTTTCTTGGCGTTTAGTCTTAACCCCAAATCTTTCATGTGGGCGAGAACGACATCTTAATGTCGAGCCGCCGTCTGCTCTGAGCGAGCTAGAATCAATCAATCGTCAATGTAATTCAGTATGCGGATGCCCTGAAGCATCAGCGGGCCCAGCGCAGCATCCACACACTTCGTGAAAGTGCGGGGTGAGAGTGCTAAACCGAAGGGAGAATCTGATATTGATATGCTTCACCCCCGAAAGCAAACCTCAGGAACTTCCTGTGAGTGGGAAGGATGGAGACATGGAAGTATGTATCTTTTAGATCTATCGTGACAAACCAGTCCTCGGACCTGATCTGAGACACGACCTGTCTGAGTGTTAGCATCTTGAACTTCAGTCGCATGACTGAGCGGTTCAACTGACGCAGATCCAAAATAGGACACAGTCCCCCATCCTTCTTTGGAACTATGAAGTACCGGCTGTAGAACCCGGACTCTCTCTCGTGAGGAGGGACCACCTCGATGGCCTCCTTCCTCAACAGAGTGTTGACTTCTTGTTCCATTACCAGAGCCTGCTTGGGGCCCACCAGAGTAGGAATGACCCCGCTGAATCGCAGCGGTGGAGCGCCGAATTGAATACAATAGCCTTTTTCTACCGTGTGCAGGACCCAACGAGACACATTTGGCAGTAGTTTCCACGCTGCTAAATAGTCTACTAAGGGAATCAGTCTCGAGACTGATCTCTGGTGTTATTGGAGCAGCTAGATCGGTGCCCTGAAGCGGCGCACCGGCAGGGGACAGCCGACCTAGCTGCTCGAGAGACCACCGAAGAGGTAGCGAGCTTCCCAGTTCCGCTATGTTTTCGGGCGGAAATAACTGAGAATGATGCTCGCTGGGGATGGCTGCGCCCTGGAACTGTGGCAGGGTTAGCAGACTCCGCATGCTTCGCTCCCAAGCAGACCACGCACAAACTGTGTGTATCCCCGCTCGTGATGTAGCGAGGGCAGGGAGGAACACACAGTCTGAAACGTGATCTGCTATCGCCCTTATGTTTTGTCTTATCGAGTGCTTTGGACATAACTCCTACTTATGTGCTTGTGTTTTCAGACAAACAACACCAAATAAGACTGACAACATTCGATCAAACTGACAGACACACAGAGCGCTTGCTGAATGACAGAAAGCTTACGCCGGTTCTACTGCACGTGCTTTTATACCAGCTGGTCATTACGTCACCCCGCCCGTGACGTCTCGCCCATCTGTTCGACTGATTACATATGTGATTCAGAGCGTGGTCACGCTGAAGGCGTTCCCATAGCGTTTTCGGACGCAGCTCGTGTTCCTGAAGGGGAACTAGAGGTGCACGTAAAAATCTATTCATATATGAATCACGATTCTGTCTTCTAGCGATTCTAATGGATTCACAAGTTTCAAAATCATGTTTTAAAGCAGCAGTTCTTAATACTGTTCCTCACGTCTCCCTGCTCTGCACTTCTCTCTCTCTCATTCAGATTGTCAGATCAACAAACTGTTCCAATTATACACTTATTTTCACATAGCTATGAGAAGCGTTATACATATGCATACGGTTTCTGTGCTGTATTAAAGCTTTAATCAGGATAAAACCATATATTAAAAGCTAACAGAAGCAGTAGCATTTACAAACAACAGTGTATCTAAAAGTATGAGACAACAACAAACAAACATACCATTAAAAGCCGTACTTGCACAGGTTCTGCACGATCCTCTTCACTAATATCCTCAGTGTCTCAATCAGGCTTACATTGATAAGCAATATAGACAACACCATTGTTTACAATATAACCGGAGCACATACCACTGAGCTGAGGGGCGGGACGTTTAGATGCGCAGTTGCGCAGTAGAGGCAGTTTAGCCAATTACAACACACTGGGCCAGCTAACCAATCTGAGCCCATTACGTATTTCTGAGGGAGGGGCTTCATAAAACCAGGAAATAATCGAGGCATTTATCAGAGAAGGGCAGAGCCGTGTAGAATAAAGGTAAATTATGTGAAAAATAATGCGTTTTAAAAAAAAAAACAAGCATAAACACATGTTAGACTGCACCCCATAAACACAATCAATCCTAGAAAAAAATCGGTCAACCACACAAGAAAACAAGCAGGTGAGTAAACATCACCCAGAAAACATTTAAAGATGGAAGCAGAGAGGTTTGGTTGTTGCCAAAAGGCTTAAATGGTTAAAACCAATTGCAGCCACTGAAATTATAACTCAAGGACCTTCATATATATATATATATATATATATATATATATATATATATATATATATATATATGCAATTGTTTTTAACCATTTAAGCCTTTTGGCAAATAACCAAACCTCTCTGCTTCCATCTTTAAATGTTATATATATATATATATATATATATATATATATATATATATATATGTTTTTCTTTTGTTTTTGGCATCATTATAAAAGGGTAAGAAATGAATACAGATGGCACTCTGAAATGAGTATAATTTCCACATTTCATCTCCATATATATAGGACTGAAGAAAACAGTTGGCTCTTGAAGCTGGCTTACATCCAGTACCCGCCAGTAATGGAGTGGATGCCGGTTAGTGCCTTGCAGCATGTCTGACCTTACTCCGATTGCACATGCTTTGTTTGACCTATTATGAGCTTTTAATTAGTGGAGATCATGGGGGATTGAGGAGGTCTGATGAGTCGGGTCTCTTTGTTACAGCAGATCGAAATACAGAACCTTTTTAAGTTACTGCTCATCGGAGCTACTAATTAAAACAGTGAGATTTTTTCCTCACTATTTTCTTAAATAGTTATGTTATGCTTACTGAAACTTTTCTAACATTGTGCAGTGTTATTAAGGTGAATACACATTAAACAGTAAATAGAACATTAAAAAGAGTGTCCTTCATAAAGAAAAATACTGTATCTACATCTATTTTAAAACACATATGCCAAGTTCTGTAGGTCAGTATATTTAGACGTGGAAAGCTTTCAAAATAATTTCAATATTATATATTGTTTAACAGATCATTAGTTATTATAGATTCAAATAGCTACAAATATGAGATAACGTGCTTTTAAGTGTTTAAGGTGGGGGGTGGAAAATGTACAAATGCAATATTTATTTTATTTACATCTTAGTTTTTTTTTTTTTTTCTAAAGTAAATCTTAATCATGTAACTATTTGTACATTCTTAAATATAACTTGTTTAATAAAACAAAGATTATTGTAATACATTTGACAAGAAAATACTATTTCAGTTTTTCAACTTCAGTTTTACATTTAATTCAATGTCTTACTTGCAGTTTCTTGGTAACTGTTTGTTAAATTCACTAGTAATTTGTTCACTAGTAAAAAAAAAAGAGTTGGGAGTCCCGTTACAGTTTAGGATGTCATTTTGCAACCTAAACTATCTATTCCTTGTCATAAAACATTATTTGATATTTTATAAGAACTACTGAACTTGACACACAGTCACAACGGTCTGCATGGGTCCTTTCTATGATCATCATTTATTTTTCTTTATAGAATATTCATCATAAAAGAGATGTTTTCAAGTCCTTGCACGATTACTCTTTCTAATTAATAAACTATTAGATGGACAAAAATGGGCATTATACCTTATAAGTGAGACGTGTGAGAAGTATATAGTACACGGTATGCAGATAGTGGATGACGTGTGGTTGATGGCAGGTTTGGCTGCTTTAGCCCAGGGCTATTATAACAGTAATATACAGTCCAGCCGGTAAATCTCACACTATATATCATGCTGCGATCAATTCAAAAGTGTTTCAAGTGTTTACCTGTAGGTTCCAGAGAGATCATTCTATTATTAGACTCTCTGCTCATGACCCTTCTCCCATCCTACTGTTTTGACTTCACTTTTATAGGTAATATTGGTGTGAACACGGAAACAACAGTAATGCTGAATCATCTCTCACCAAGGTCAATAAATTTGTTTTACAGCTTTGTAATTGCTGCGAGCTTTGTTTCCAGCCTCAAAAGCAATCCCTGGAGTTCAAGTGTTTCATCAATTAAACACAACATCATTGAACCAATAACAAAAGATTCATGACAAAATAGTGCAATGAAAACTTCATGTCAAAGCATCATTGCTCACACTTCCAATTTTGTTTTATCGATTGATACAAAAAGTTGATACAAAGTGAGTTGTTTCTATTTTCTTAGTCTTTCTTGACAACCTGCAGTGGAATAAACACTCATGATCTCTCACCTATTAATGGGTAACACTTTATTTTAGGGTCTCTTAACTAGTTGCTTATTAGCATGCATATTACTACAATATTAGCCATTTATGCCATGGTCTGTCGGAATACTCGATTCTGATTGGCTGGCAGGTGTTGATTAAATTTGTTTAACTGCACAGGTAGTTCCAGGTCAGTTTAATCACATTCTATGTTAATGCGCTTCCTATAAACATTGGTAACCATAGTAACATGCAGTTACAGTTGAATAGTAATACAGACAAAAATAACCGTCATTTTTATTGTTCCGGTCAAATATTGCAGCACAAATATTATTAACACATTTAATATGTGAATGCTGGCAAATGACCATGGCATAAACGGGATAAGCTGCACGTCGGGAAGTTCTTTGCCTCCACGTCGTGCATTCAAATCGTTTAATGCACAGCTAGCCATTGATTATCCCTTACTTATTAGTTCTAATTAAGCACATATTAATGCCTTATTCTACATGACCTTATTCTACATCCCTAATCCTACCCAATAACTAAACTTAACAACCACCTTACTAACTATTAATAAACAGCCAAATAGGAATTTATTGAAGGAAAAGTCATAGTTAATAGTGAATAAGTATTCCCTATTCTAAAGTGTTACCTATTAATGATATGAATAATTGTTTTAACAGATTTGATACTGAGGTTAGCAGTCTTAACTGCAATAGTATTTGTCAGACCATCCCATATTGATCACCTATTAATTTGACGGAGTTAGATGTGGTCGCTTTTATTTCTAAGATAAAACCCGGTAAAGCTGGGGGGCCTGATGGTATTAGTGGTAAAGTGTTAAAGAGCTGCTGTCACCAGTTGAAAAGTGTATTAACAAAGCTATTCCAGGCTTTGTTGCAAGCTGGAACTGTACCTTCCTTATGGAAAGAAAGTGTGATATCCCGGTACCAAAGGGGCCTTCAGTTTATACTGTGAATGATTTTCGCACTTTCGAACTTCTGTGTTATGTAAAACTATGGAAAGATTCTTGCAAAGCATCTAATGACATCTGTTGGTTCAAGTATTGATCCTTTACAGTTTGCATATAGACAAAATAGGGGTACTGATGATGATGCTGTGTTAGCTATGATGAATTTTGTAACTTGTCATTTACAAAATTCATATGCTAGAATTTTATTTTTAGATTTTACATCAGCATTTAACATAATGAGGGTTGATATTTTGTTAGAATGGTTAATATCTATGAGTGTCAATCTTGGTTTTGTGGATTAAGGACTTTTTGTTGTCCCGTACTCAGAGGGTATGGTATAATGGTCAGCTGTCAGATGAATGCATTGTTAATACATGGGCCTCTCAAGGAAGTGTCATATCACCTTTATTATTCTCACTGTATATTAATGATTTTATGATTCACAATTCTAAATTTTAAACTTTTTAAGTATGCAGATGATATGGCTTTGGTAGGACGTCTCCAAAAAGATTATATAAAGGAGTCGGTTGAATATATGAAATATGCTGAGAAGCTCTTGGGCTGATGTAATAACAGAGCACTGATATTAATATAAACAAAACTAAGGAATTAGTTATCAGTCGTACTAGGCAAGATGTTGCAGTTGTGCCTGTATTGATAGAGAGTCACCCAGTTGAGATTGTTGATAATATTAAATATCTTGGCACATACATTGACAGTAAACTGAGTTTTGTGGATAACACTAATTATATTTTGAAAAAATGCATGCAACGTCTATTCCTAATACGGAGAATCAGTAGGTTTGGAGTGAGTCAAAACATATTGGAGATTGGCTACAAATCTTTGGTAGAGAGTGTGCTGACCTATAATTTAACTTCATGGTTATGGGCACCTTAATTGTAAGCAGAAAAATAGTCTGGCAAGAGTCACTAACATAGCTAGTAAAATCATTGGCAGACCACAGAGTAAGTTGGGTGAGGTTTACACCTCAAGATGTGTTGGGAAAGCGGAGTGTATTTTAAAAGACCCAACTCATCCTCTGTGTGATCAGTTTGTTTTATTGCCCTCCGGGAGACCATTTTTAATGCCTAGAGCAAAGACAAATATCTATAAAAGATCTTTTGTACCTGCTGCGGTCGGGTTTCTTAACCAAAAGGTGTGATTCAGTATGATGGTTTTTATGTGTTTTGTTAGGATTATGTGTTTGTATGTGTATTTGGTTTTCGCTGGTGTGGTCAAAGACAAATTTCAACCATAGCTGACAATAAAGATTGTATTGTATTATTGTATAGTTGTGTTATTGTGATCTCAGTTACTGCCACCTCTGTTGGAAATCCATAACGAGAAGGATTACTTTAATGTATATTATCTCCCAGTGGCACTTATTATTCTCACCCACATGGTCATATTTAGGTGTCATTCACAGAATTGGTATAGCCTAAATATATATATATATATATATATGAAGAGTTCATTTGCAAAAACCGATAAACACCACTTTAAAAAAAAAAAAAAAAAAAAAAACAGGAAAAAAAAAAGGGAGCTGATTGCTGTGCATTACTCTCCACATATAGTGTGATCTGAACCCTAAACACTATTGGTCAAAAAAGCCAGCATTGTCTACTTGGAAAGCATCGCGAGTTCACAGCTGCATCCGAAAACTTAGGCAGCTGACTTGCTGCCTCGCTGCCTCATGAGGCAATGACTTTGCAGGCAGCATTTTTGCAGGAAGGCACCTCACGAAAATGATTTCGGACAGGCTTCTGAGGCAGCGTAACGGTTTAATGATCTACAACAAAATAGAATGAGTTTTGGTGATAACTAAACGAATATTTAATTACTATAATACTGAGCTAGAAATAACATCAAAAGTGCAAAATGTTAATCAGAAATATACATTTACACACAAACTAACCACCAAACGCAAATTTCAGACGCCATCTTTATTTTATTTTTTAGCTCAACTGTCACGGAATGGAACGCACAGGATTGTGGGATATCAAAGGCAGCGAAGGATAAGTTACATCTATGCTGCCTTCAAAAATCGATCAGATGAAGTTATCTCAGGAGACAGGAAGTGAAGCTAACATTGGATTCGGATGTGCCTTGATGCCTACCTTGGAATGTGTCCTCCGAAGGCAGCACTTTTCAGTTTTCCGATACAGACCCCGTTTTACTGCAGAAGCCGACAAGCACCCTTGTTGTTTGTGAACAGAAGCCGATAAGTCCATTTTAGCGAATCAGTGCGCTGTATTCAGGTCAGGTGACAAGGCTACTTTCACTTTGAAAAGACTTATGAGGTGTGAAAGCGGACACATCGAAGACTCAAAAGGAGCAGTCTACCCTTCCGTCGCCGTCTGTCCGTGTCAAATTTTGAATGGGGATTGATAGGGAGGACAGACAATAGACCGATAGACTATAAAAGTGAATAATAATTATGTTCATTTCATTTTAGATAACTTTTCTTTTTTGGCTGTTACATTGTACCGCAAACAACGTTCTTACTATTAAAGGTGTTCTTTTTTTACAAGGACGCTGTAGTCAACATTAAATGAAGTGGAGCCACATTATTTTTTAGGAAATATACTTAGTTTCATGATATTTAAAATGTTATACAGCACATTTTGTATGTATCGTGAAGGCTGATTTGCATGCGCATGCGCTTTGCTGAGACTGTTGCTACTGCATGTTTTGAGCTTGAGCTCCGTCGAGTTAATTCCTTATCGTCTATTTTCTATCTTAAGATCAGTTTTATACACTATCATTTTCGTTTCTATAACGTGTGATTATATCCCCTATAGCATTCTACAACAAAAGCAATCAGAGCGCCTTGTTATCACTAGTTTTATTTTGATTTCCTGAGTCTGCTATTAGCTTATAGCCAGTTAGCATCGCCAGCGTGGTTGCTGCTAATCTCGCTTACGTTGCTAATACTCTATTACACACATTACCATTGTTTCATTGTTACTTGCTTAAATGGCGGAATTGTGTCTACCTCTGAGTGCAGGTGAGGACATGTTCGAGCTACATTCGGTGCAGCTGGAGCTGAAGGCCATGGAGAAGCAGATCCGCGACCTGGTGGAGAAGGCCCAGCTGAGAGAGCGGAGAGCCGCGCTGGAAACATCCCGGGCTGACGCTCACAAGTCCGGGGTAAGTATACAGCGCGCTGCTAACACTCCCACCACCTCTACTCCGTGTGTTTCTCTGCACAGGCCCTGTGCACCCAGGACGCAATCTTCCCAGGTGTCCTTCACTCCGGCGCCGGGACACCACGGACCATGGGTGCACCAGCAGCGGAAGACGCGAGCCAGGCCCCGGTGATGACCTCTCCTCCGCCGCCCGGTCTCGAGATCTCCACCGAACCGCTTCGCTCCCCTCCGCGAGACGGAACGCGACGCTGTGATCGCCGGAGACTCCATCGTCCGCACGTCCGCGTTACGTTAGCTGAAGGTAAAGTGCACACTCACTGTTTCCCTGGTGCTTGTGTTCTCAATGTTTCTGCGCAGATACCCGTGATCCTGAAGGGCGACGAGAGCGTCGGCGCTGTCGTGCTGCACGCGGGGGTTAACGACACCAAGCTGCGGCAGATGGAGACACTGAAGAGGGACTTCAGGAGCCTGATCGAGACGGTAAGCAGCACATCGCCCGCGACGACGATCATCGTGTCAGGACCGCTTCCCACGTATCGACGAGGACGTATAGACTTTTTGCTTTAAACGAATGGTTATTGTCATGGTGCAAAGAACAGAAACTGCTCTTTGTTAATAATTGGAATCTTTTCTGGGAGCGTTCTAGGCTTTTTCGTGCTGATGGCCTGCACCCCAGCAGAGTCGGAGCCAAATTCCTGTCGGACAACATCTCCAGGACGCTACGCTCCATCTGACTAGTAAGCCAATTCTCAAATAACTGCTATAATGGCTTTTGCTCTACCCTCCTAAATGACAGAAGTACTTGCGTTGTCCAATCTATACAGACTGTATCTGTTCTCCGAATAGTGAGGTCAACATATAAATTTAATGTAGGGTCTAGAAAAAATCTGATCGTGATTAAACCTGAAAAATGCAAAATAAATGAACAAAAACAATTTCTAAAGCTTGGGCTCCTAAACATTAGATCACTCGCACCCAAAGCAGTTATTGTAAATGAAATGATCACAGATAATAGTTTTGATGTACTTTGTTTGACTGAAACCTGGCTTAAACCAAATGAATATTTTGGTCTAAATGAGTCTACTCCACCAAGCTACTGTTATAAACATGAGCCCCGTCAGACTGGTCGTGGCGGTGGTGTCGCTACAATATATAGTGATATTCTCAATGTTTTTCAAAATGGATACTGAAAGAAAGCTAGTGCTTTACTATTTAAAAAAAAAAAAGCAGTAACAGTACTGAACCATACTTTGTAAATGAATAGAAATATTAATATTATTTACTATATTGATCATTAAAGTTATTTCATAGTTTGCTAATGTTAAAAGAAGAAACTTTAAAATTTAAAAATGTAGCCTATTAGTAGCTAATAGTGAATGTTGAAATGAACACACTCTAACAAGGAACAATACTTCTACAGTTTTCATTAATGCTACGAATGGACTCTTATTATTAAGTGTTACCATTTAATTTCAACAGTCATGCTTAAAGATGGCCATCTTTAAATATCTACACAAGGCCATAGCATTAAAATTACATACGAATATTGTATGTGTACTCACACACTTTATTTGCTTCTATTTTTAACACTTGATAATTATCAAAAAAATAAATAAAAAAGTCACCGCGCAAAAGCGCAGCACTGCGTCTAGGAGAACTCAGAGGTATCACACACACACCAGGCGCTTTGCATTCAAATCAAGTGGCGGTCTAAAACAATTTATTTAATCACCAAACGGACATAAGTTTGCTTCAAGAATGAACAATGTGGCATAAATGAGTTTGAAGTTCGGTGTTTAAAAAAACAGAGCAAGCAAAGAGAACGCGCGATCTGTACTACAGCATATGAAGCATTCAGACTTTATTAGAGCCACAGAAAGACAAACGTTTTGCTGAAAAATGCACAATACATAATTTATAGCCTAGGGTGAAGTCATTATGTACATTCACAACAATTTGGGACAAATATAATGTAATTTAATAGAAAACTATGTGAATGGCACTCTGTTCCGCGGCAGGATTTTCTGTCGGCTGTATTTAAATGGAGTTTCCCGCTCTGTACAGCGCGCAGTGTCACGTGTCAAAATAAACAACACGTGCTGTCAGTGATTTCCGCCTCTAGAGGCCGCTCTCGTACTGTATAATGCCAGCGGACCCTTTTCAGCCACTCCAGCAACGGTTGCAAACCGGAAAACTATCGGCATGGATTTTTGCCAATAACCGATAGTTGTGGCAATCAACTATCGGTGCCGATTAATCAGCAAAACCGATGAATTGGTCGACCTCTATTTATAACAAATATTGTAATGCCAACACAAAATATTACATCGATATATTTCTAACTATGCAACCTGTCGCAATCACTGGGCCGCTGGCGCCCTCTGTAGGCATTTTAATAATACATATTGTTCTTAGGTTTGTATAGACGGGCGCCTGCAGGATTTCTTCCCAGGGTACCAGAGTGTTTTTTGTTTGTTTGTTTGTTTGTTTGTTTTTGGGGGCGGGGGGTGTAATGGTAAAGTGATTATATTTCGTTTCATTTTTTTATAAAGTTAATTTAGAAAAACTTTTGGAGCACTTTTTGTTCATTGAATGTAAGTTTTTTTTTTTTTTTTTTTGAGTAAGGACCAAGCGGCCAGCAGCAGACAGTGAGCTGATCATAGCCTATGTTTGAGCAATTTAGCCTTCTCAAATCATCACGACTTGCCTAAAATAAAATCTGTAGATATAAACAGTTCACACATATCACAATGTTAGTTTAAATGTTTAAACTATATAAATGTGCGCTAGGTGCATATCTAATCGTTTGAGTGAAGAGTGGAAGCTGAAGCGCACTTTGCAGGACATGGAGGCGCCAGAGCTGTCACTTGCATTTTTTTCTTGATAGTGGAAACTACTTAAAATACGCAGTAATTTTTTCTCATAAAGGTAAGAGTAATACATCATTTGGAACTGTACTTTTATTTGTGTGCATTCACAATATCAGCAAAATGTTGTGCCTTTATAAAATAAATAGGAAAACAGGATGCGCTTGCCATCTCGTCTTGAACAGGAGCGCTTCACAATGATGAACCGAAACTCAACGAATTGAGTCACAAATATGATAAATATATCTATAGAAAGCTTTACATTACTACTTTAAAACGAAATAATTCAAATCGAAACCAAAAATTATTTCATTATGTAATCCGTAAAGATGCATTTCTCTCTAAAGGCACGTCCAATGAGGAGATGGCAATTGATTTTTTTCATCACCGTCTAAAATGTAAAAATAAGGATACATTTTTTTTTTCTGATTTTTATGTTGCTCTTTTTATATTGTGATTTTTATATTATTTTGTCTGATATGTGAATTATGTATTAGCCTATTTTTTAATCCATGCAGCAAATGCTTTAAAAACAGCTTTAAAATGACTTTATTGCATTCCAGATGATTTTAAAGAACTTTTCACTATAAATTTTACGGGTAGCTTGAATGTAAAACATTGTCATGAATTCGTTGTATTCCCATTTGTAAAATAGGCTACAAATTAATTGTTGTAGTCTAACCCGATCTCACCACAGTGCGTGTAGCACGATTTTCTGTTTCTATCTGGCGTAATGTTTATAAGCAGAAACTGACTTTAGCATGCAAAAGACTGATCAATTCACTATTAATGGCATGGCTGGTTCAGTCGACAGAAATACGGGACACACGAGCCTATAATTGCTGAAATGTTTGCGGGGCAAATCTCAGGTCAGTCCTACACCTGCGTGCAGTCCTACACCTGCAGGCGCCACGTATAGATGTAGCCTATATTTCTTTATGTATTTTAACAGTGTTGTTCGATGAAACCATATGATTACTCACTTTTGATGTTTTATTTAAACCAATTATTATTTCCTCATCCTCAAGTCTATTTTTAAAGATTTTTAAGCTACTGTTCATTTAAGTCTATCTTTAATACATAAAAAACAAATCATCAGTAGATTGCTCATTTAACAAAATAATCGTTAGAGACAGCCCAATTTAATATTTAATTTCAAAATGGACCTAACAATTCTATTAAAATACCGTTTCATCACCTTCTCTTGACCAACATGATATACAGAGGTGGGTAGAGTACCCAAAAACTGTACTCAAGTAAAAGTAAAAGTAATAGTCTGAATAGTTAATTGAGTAAGAGTAAAAAAGTATCTAAAAAAACTGCTCAAGTAGTTAGTTACTAGTTACTTTGGATCATATACTGAATATAGTTTACTTTTATGTAGATATATAGATATTTAGATAAAATTTATTTATAAATATACTGTATATATATACACATATACATATGTGACCCTGGACCACAAAACCAGTCTTAAGTCGCTGGGGTATATTTGTAGCAATAGCCAAAAATACATTGCATGGGTCAAAATTATACATTTTTCTTTTATGCCAAAAATCATTAGGATATTAAGTAAAGATCATGTTCCATGAAGATATTTTTTACATTTCTTACCGTAAATATATTAAAACTTAATTTTTGATTAGTAATATGCATTGCTGAGAACTTCATTTGGACAACTTTAAAGGCAATTTTCTCAGTATTTTGATTTTGTTTGAAAAAATTGACACTTATGACTGTGGTCCAGCGTCACACACACACACACACACACACACACTGCTGTTCAAAATACTTTTAATGTTTTTTTTTTGTTTTTTTTTTAAATGTAATTTATTTCAGTGATGCAAATCAGAATTTTTATCAGCCTGATTTATTATCAATGCTGTTCTTTTTTAGCGTTCTATTCATAAAATAATCCTAAACAAAATGTCACAGGTTCCAAAAATATTAAGCAGCAAAACTGTTCCCTCTTGAAAAAACCTGCATATGCTGGTAAGGTATGTTTTGAAGCATGGGATGCTGGTTTGAGCTGATTTAAGCTGGTCCTTTGCTGGTTTATGCTGGTCCAACCAGCACATGACCAGTTAAGGACCATCTTAAACCAGCAAAGGACCAGCATAAACCAGCATCCCAGCTTCAAAACATACCTAACCACCATATGCTGTTTTTTTCAACAACACTGGTAATAAATCAATATATTTTAATGATTTCTGAAGGATCATAGGACTCTGAAAACTGGAGTAACAGCTGATAAAAATTCTGATTTGCATCACTGAAATAAATTTAATTATGTATTATAAATGTATATATGTATATAACCTCTGACACGGAGAAGAGTGAAAACTCCTCACATGACCGCTACAGAACATCTGAACATAACGAAACAAATGCACTTCTTCCGTCTGTTCTGCAAAATGTAAACAAATGTAGCCTTTATTTCTGCAAGCGTAAATATTGTGAAAATATCAATATTAATTGTGTCTAGGCAAAGGCATTCCTCCTGGAACTAACGCGGGTTTGGCGGATGTTCATTTAATACTCTGTGACAGCTTATTTAATGAATAAATTATACATTGTACTTAATGTGTAAGGTACATGTACAACAAACTGGTAATGTCATAGTGGTATCGTGTATTGTAATCGAATCTATACCTGTGGAACCGACAGCACACGCGGTGTTCGTCTAATAAAGATCTTCATAGCTAGCAAACAATAGCCTTTGCTTTCAACTGACTGTAGATCCAAAGCCACGTCTTCAACGCTCTTGATGTTACAACCGCTTCAGGCGACTCAGCGCGCGCGGCTGAACTGAATGAACGAATCATTCAAACTGATTCGCGAACCGATTCACTGGTTTGCCAACTGGTCTGATCAAGCCTTCGAACAGAATTGACTCAAAAGAATGAATCATTCGCGAACGGGCATTGCTCATTGCCCAGAAAAAAGTAGACGGCCCGTTTGGAATAAATTGAAGGATTTTTAACTTGTATTGCATTAAGATAAAGTAACGAGGAGCGTCGCCCACAGTAACGAAGTAAAAGTACCGTTTTTTCACAAAAAATGTACTTGAGTAAGAGTAAAAGTACCCATTTTTAAATATACTCTGAAAGTATTAGTTACCCAAAAAATTTACTCAAGTAAATGTAACGAAGTAAATGTAACGCGTTACTACCCACCTCTGATGATATATAGACTCATCTCCTGACCTAATATTCACACATTTTATGGTCGACTTGACTCTGCAAACAGGACTACTATGAGCACCATAAGAGAGTGTTAAGTAAAATTATTAACATATACCCAACATATCAAAAGTAAAACCTCAGAATGGCACATATCAGAATAATGTTAAATAATTAATGAATGTATGTGCAAATTTGTGTCTGTAAGATGTTATTGTGAAAATACAATTAATTTTCAGCTGTGTTGGTGTATAATTTGTAGTAAAATAATAATGTAAAACCGAAAATAATTGAATTGAACACTATTTGAGGTATTTGGCTTCACATGTCTGTTGAGGCCACCTCTTATCATGCATCTGTTGAGTGTTTGGGAATATTCATGCACAATTTAAATACATAATAGCATGAAATCAGATTTAAAAAATAAAACATTTTAGAAGAGAACGCACCCAAAGGACGGCCCTGCTCGGACACTTTTCTAACCGATCACCGGTGATCGGTTCTGCGCAGATTTTGCTCATTTTAAACGAGGCTAATGTCATCTGAGGAGATTACAAAGATCAAACGAGTGTTTTTTTTTTTTTAAATCTAAAGCATTAAATGTGGAGTTATCTGCTTTTGCCAAAAAACGACGGTTGGAGTTATCTGCTTTTGCTATAAAACAAACTTTTAATATGTAAAAAAAAATTAATTTATATGTATAAGTGTGTGTGTGTGTATATATATATATATATATATATATATATACATACATACATACAGAGCTGGGTAGTAACTGATTAAAGGTCCCATGACATGCTGCTTTTTGGATGCTTTTATATAGGCCTAAGTGGTCCCTAATACTGTATCTGAAGTCTGTTTCCCGAAATTCAGCCTTGGTGCAGAATTTCAGCCACTATGAGCCAGTCCCACAATGAGCTTTCCTTAGGACGTGCCATTTCTGTGTCTGTAGCTTTAAAGACGAGAGAGGCGGGGCAAGGTGGAGGGTGGGGGTGTGGCCTTAACCAGTTTGCGCTACCATGCGCTAATGGCCGTTTCTCAAACGGAAGGCTGCATCCTCCGGAGGTCGCATTTGTAGGCTGCATACGTCACAAAGAAGATCTTATTTTAGTATATTAATGGTTATAAATTTGACCATTATTCTTAGTTAAGTGTAAATTGTTGCAATATGCTTTTGACTCGCAAATGTAATGCTTAGTTAACTGAAATAAACCAGCCTTGATGACGTATGCAGCCTACAAATGCGACCTCCGGAGGATGCAGCCTTCCGTTTGAGAAACGGCTAATGTTGACAGTGGATGTATCGCAATGGCTTGTAGACACACACTCCTTCAAGCTTTTCAGTTTGACCCAGAATCTGATCCGGATGGAGAAGCACCGGATGAAGAAGTTGCAACACAGCGGCTACAGCAGGACATCTCCGAATGGTTAGTTTAAAATATTGTGTCTGGATGAGGTACTTTAGTTGGTTTGTTTATGTATGCTGTTAGTTATTATCATGTAGCTAATGCTAGCCATAGGCTTGGATGAAGGAACTAAAAAAATACTTAGGTGTTCATTTGTACATCCAAACACTGAGCAACTGTCATGCTTTGCTCGTTTGCAAGCCATGATGTCTCGCAAGGAAAAAAAAATATTGCGCTCTCCTCACAAGGTAGTAGCTCATTTTCTCATGGGTGTGCAAAGCAGAGAAAGGGGAGGTAACCTTTCCCCGTATGACGACATAAAGGGAAGATTCCAGATCGGGCCATCTGAGCTTTCATTTTCTCAAAGACGAAGCAGGATACCCAGGGCTCGGTTTACACCGATCGCCATTTCTAGCCACTGGGGGACCATAGGCAGGCTAGGGGAACTCATATTAATGTTAAAAAACCTCATAAAGTGAAATTTTCATGCCATGGGACCTTTAAGTGTAATCTGAATTACATAATCAGATTCCAAAAATGAAGTACTTGTAATTAGAGTAAGTTACATTTTAAAATACTCATAATCAGACTACAGTTACTTTTTTATTGATTACATGATTACATATTATTAAAACAGTAGAAATAAATTAATCATTTACTGATTCTCTCTAACTCCTCTTTTTTATCTTTTAAATGTTGCTTTCTAAAATAGTCTACCGCTTATATACACTCAGAAAGTGGACATTCACACAGAGATCAGTCATTATTCAGGTGGCGACAGAGGATTTGACCAAAGATTTACAAAAATCATTTTGGCTTTAAGAAGTGTTTCTACATTGCATTAACTACTTATAAACACATACATTTTTATTTGAATGATCACTCAGTAGGTTATTTAACCATGTATTGTTATGGATTATTGAAAGGCTTTTGTCTTTCAAACTCATTAAAATGCACAAATTCTCGTTATTTCTAATTTGCAGACATTCTCAATTTTTTTGTCATCTGAACCTCTTTCACCTATATTTACTTTAAAGGGGTGGTCAATCAGCAATTCTGTAAAAGACAATATCTCCCTTTGCATTAAAATTTGAGCATCGTAACTTTGCAGATGTTTTTTTTTTTATGCTCAAACAGCAACATTACACACTAAAGTTAAAAAAGTGATTATAATCAGTGTGTCACAAGTTCACCAGCCCAGTCACCAGCTCAGGACAGCTCTAATTCCCCACACCTGTCACCACTAATCTAGCTCCTATCCTTGCACTCTCCCTGCTGTTACATTGTCTGGTCTCACAGTTCACTATGTTTACGTACCTGACTCTCACCTGCTAGCTGCTCCAGCAGTCTGCTCCCCGTTCTCCTCAGCTCCTGTGCTCCATTGTCTCCGTGCTCTGCCATTCCCCTCGAATCTCCTGGAAAAGGAAAAGGACTCATTCAATCTCAGATAAGAACCAAGAACCCTTGCCATTCCCCGTATACTCACCTGGACTTGTTGTCTTGCTTTCCTCCACCTGCCTGTGTTCAATAAACCTGCTGTTGTTTGTACTTACCTCTGTGTCCCCCTGTGTATTTGCTGACACAGTGACCCCTTTAAGTACCCCTGAGATTTTAAAATAAATATTTTAATAATTATCACATCTGCATGTTCACGGTTCTCTGACATTGGTTAATGGTCATATGTAGGTAAACATAAGATATTTCTTCTTTTTTAGAAAGTGTATGATTTATTTTAATTTCACATTTTTATGGTTTAATTACTTGTTGTATTAAACTCCTAAACCCCCCGCAGTTCCTTTACGAACCTCAGTTTGGGAAACCTTGATGTAATATAATGTTTAATGCACTTCATGTTGTTAATTACAATGAAAGGAATATATATTTTCTCACTCTTTGTATTTTTACATCATTATGGTATAAGATTATCTTGTTTAAATCAATGTGATACACAAGTTAGGCCAAAAGTAATCTAAATGTAATCAAAAATTAATCTGATTATATTACCTCAAATGTGTAATGTAATGGATTACATTAAAGATTACAATTGTTGTGTAATTTGGAATCTGTAACGGATTACAATTTGTAAGTAATCTACCCAACTCTCCTATCTATCTATGAATATGAGGGGGTGTGTGTGCATGTTAAAATTGTTGTACAAAAGTCCAAATCCCAATGTCACAAAATATATTATATTAAAAAGTTTATAAGCGTTTTTAATAAACATTGTATTATTTAAAATTATTACTGCCTTGATTTATTATTTTGGATAAATGTAAAATGCCTAAAAACACTAACTTGATGTTTATTTAACCAAGAATGTTAGAATGAAGACTGGGACATGCATGTATGTTTCATTTAATATATATATATATACACACAGGTGCATCTCAATAAGTTAAATTAGAATGTCATGGAAAAGTTGATTTATTTCAGTAATTCAACTCAAATTGTGAAACTCGTGTATTAAATAAATTCAATGCACACAGACTGAAGTAGTTTAAGTCTTTGGTTCTTTTAATTGTGATGATTTTGGCTCACATTTAACAAAAACCCACCAATTCACTATCTCAACAAATTAGAATACTTCATTAGACCAATAATAAAAACAAAAAATTAAAAAAAAACATTTTTAGTGAATTGTTGGCCTTCTGGAAAGTATGTTCATTTACTGTATATGTACTCAATACTTGGTAGGGGCTCCTTTTGCTTTAATTACTGCCTCAATTCGGCGTGGCATGGATGTGATCAGTTTGTGGCACTGCTGAGGTGGTATGGAAGCCCAGGTTTCTTTGACAGTGGCCTTCAGCTCATCTGCATTTTTTGGTCTCGTGTTTCTCATTTTCCTCTTGGCAATACCCCATAGATTCTCTATGGGGCTCAGGTCTGGTGAGTTTGCTGGTCAGTCAAGCACACCAACGCTTTTGGCAGCGTGGGCAGCTGCCAAATCCTGCTGGAAAATGAAATCAGCATCTTTAAAAAGCTGGTCAGCAGAAGGAAGCATGAAGTGCTCCAAAATGTCTTGATAAACGAGTGCAGTGACTTTGGTTTTCAAAAAACACAATGGACCAACACCGGCAGATAACATTGCACCCCAAATCATCACAGACTGTGGAAACTTAACACTGGACTTCAAGCAACTTGGGCTATGAGCTTCTCGACCCTTCCTCTGGACTCTAGGACCTTGGTTTCCAAATGAAATACAAATATTGCTGTCATCTGAAAAGAGGACTTTGGACCACTGGGCAACAGTCCAGTTCTTCTTCTCCTTAGCCCAGGTAAGATGCCTCTGACGTTGTCTGTGGTTCAGGAGTGGCTTAACAAGATGAATACGACAACTGTAGCCAAATTCCTTGACACGTCTGTGTGTGCTGGCTCTTGATGCCTTGACCCCAGCCTCAGTCCATTCCTTGTGAAGTTCACCCAAATTCTTGAATCGATTTTGCTTGACAATCCTCATAATGCTGCGGTTCTCTCGGTTGGTTGTGTATGTTTTTCTTCCACACTTTTTCCTTCCACTCAACTTTCTGTTAACATGCTTGGATACAGCACTCTGTGAACAGCCAGCTTCTTTGGCAATGAATGTTTGTGGCTTACCCTCCTTGTGAAGGGTGTCAATGATTGTCTTCTGGACAACTGTCAGATCAGCAGTCTTCCCCATGATTGTGTAGCCTAGTGAGCCAAACTGAGAGACCATTTTGAAGGCTCAGGAAACCTTTGCAGGTGTTTTGAGTTGATTAGCTGATTGGCATGTCACCATATTCTAATTTGTTGAGATAGTGAATTGGTGGGTTTTTGTTAAATGTGAGCCAAAATCATCACAATTAAAAGAACCAAAGACTTAAACTACTTCAGTCTGTGTGCACTGAATTTATTTAATACACGAGTTTCACAGTTTGAGTTGAATTACTGAAATAAATGAACTTTTCCATGACATTCTAATTTATTGAGATGCACCTGTGTGTGTATATATATATATATTAGTATTTAGTACAAATAAACAATTCTATTACTGTATTATTATACACTTTTTGTTATGAATGTAGGACTATGATTTAACTTAATAAATAAATTATCATATTTATATTGTTTTTAACAAATACATTTTTACTGCAATAGTATTGATTTCTTAGAATGTGAAGGAGCCTTTTTGGAAAAATGTGGAGAGGGAGCTTCTTCAAAAGTCCACTAGACAGATTGAATATTAATTTAAAAGTTTAATAAGCATTTCCTTGAACTTAATTTATTAAATATTTGCATTAAGTTCGATGAGGAAAGGAGGTTCTTGATGCACTTTGTGTAGTTGACGTCTGTCTGTCTAAAACAATCCTGTGGGACACGGAATATGTTTGAACTAGTGAACCCAAGAGAGAATTAGAAAGAGAGTGTGATGCAGCAATATACTACTCTCTTTCTAGCAAGATATTTGTTAGTGAGGATGAAAATGAAAGGAGTCATAAGCACTAACGGACACACAGAATAATGAAACCAAAGGTGATTAAACGAGAACTTTAGCAACCAGGTGTTCATGCAGCAAAGAAATTAGATAAAGACTAGGTAAAAGCATGTGCACCTGACAGATTTCAGTCAGGTGTGATTAAAGTAGCGTGTCTGGGAGAGAGTGAGAGATGGATAAAGGAAAAGAGACAAATATTAAGGTGTAGCGGTGCCGTGGAGCCGGCAGTGTTTGGAAGGCCTCTCCTCAATTACCCATGACATGGACGACAGATGCCAGCTCGCCTGCCAAAGGCCTCATCACTCTTTGCACCCACCGACAGGCCATCATGGCAGCGGGAAACTCGTAAACATGAATCACCCTGCAGCTGTCACATCTCATCCGCCCCAACCTAATTAAACAATTAGGGCAGTTCAGTAACGATCACTCACTATGACAGCCAAAGCCGCAGATACACACAGGCCACTCAAAGGAGTCCAGTCAACAGCTACAGAGATGATATTTGTCCAGTCACCGTAAAAGGAGACAGAAGGAGTTTGTTCAGAACGATCACTCCCTCACATGTGTGCTGATCAGAGGAGGATTTCACACTTCCTTCAGAAACAAGTTCATTGATGAAGTTGCAGTTACAGGGAATTTAGCTTGGTCAGATTAACAAATAAGATGCATATATAATACATATGTATAAATGTTTACATATTTATGACAAACATTTTCAAATATCATTTTATTCAGTAAGTGTATATGAGAATGTCCACATAAATAGTTCATTTAATCATTCATTCATCATTCATCTATCTATCATTTATTCATTTTTTACTTATTATGTTCAACAACAAAACAAAAACAACAACAATAGTAGTAGTAGTAATGAAATAATAATGTAATATAAGTAGTAATTTGTAATTCCAAATAAAAGATACTGTTACTGCATTACTATATATGTGTTTGTAAGGAACGTAGCAATGTAAAAAAAAAAAATGTTTAACATACTTTGTGACATGAATGAATGAATAATCATTTTAATATTGTGATTTGAATAAAAATCATTTACTGCATTAGCATTAATTTCTTGCTGTATGAAGTATATATATATATATATATATATATATATTCTTCTGTCATGCCATCATGGCAATCTACATTTTACACAATTACAATTACTAGAAATGTACAATTTTTATAAATGTCAGTACATCAGATCTATGTTTCATATATAATACAAAATAAATAAATGATTTCAAGTAATGAAATGATCCTCTGACTGAAGAATGACCCTTATGTACAGTGTCCGTATGACAGTTGTTATTGAAAACAGGGGTTGTGATAAAGTCAGAAGAGACCATTTACAGCATGTGGACTGATTGGATTTAATCATGGTAAAACGCAGCACATAGTGCCGCCCACTTATTAAGGCTATCAAAACATTTTATGAGAGCAGCTGTGCCGCCATGGACAGGCTCTGGCACGGCCATCATGTTCTCATCAAAGACAAACCTTCTGCTGACCACCAAGCGCTGACTCACCTTAAGTCTGGAAATACTGCTATAAGAGAGCATAACTCTCTTGCCTTCTGGTCCAGACTTTTTTTTTTTTTGACTTAATGCATATGTAGAGTCATTTTGGCAACAATTCCAAATTGCTACAACTTTGCCATGCTAATGTCACTACCAATTTTATATCAACAACTAACATACCAAAGTTTATTTGGTTAAGTGATCTCTTGTTTCAGTTAAAATTCAGTAGCATTTTAATAAGATTCAAATTCAGTTCTAGCTGAACAGCGGCCTCTCTGTAGGCATGGTGTTTATTAAAATGGTGTTTGTTAGATTTGCACCACACACACTGTAGCACTTTAAATTTTGGATAGAAAGATCTACCCTGGTCTCATCCAAAAAAAAAAAACCCTCATAAATAGGTCACTGATGTGCATTTTGGCTCCAGAAACTGCAGAAAGGCTTTTACACAAGCTGTTTATATCTTTTGTTTCTTATTAATTTGTTATACAGAACTTTATATTGCATTTTTTTTAAGATTTATTTTTGCCTTTATTTTGATAGGACAGTTGGTGGACAAGAAGCAAGGTGGGAGAGAGAGAGGGGATGGGATCGGAAAAGATCCATGAGCCAGGATTCGAACTCGGGACGCCCAAAACGCAACAAGGCGCTTAATATCCTAATGACTTTTGGCATAAAAGAAAAATCGATAATTTTGACCCAGACAATGTATTGTTGTCTATTGCTACAAATATACCCGTGCTATTTATGACTGTTTTGTGGTCCAGGGTCACATATAATATAATATAATATAATATAATATAATATAATATAATATAATACAATAGTAGTTTAGGTGAAACATTAAAAAAAGGTTTGTTTTTTGTTTAAGTTTTTTTGAACTTTAGTTTGTTGAACTAAAAGTAGTGTTTATGTCTCGGTTAGGATTGTTCATAGTGATGTCCTTGATTTCAACCCATTCGTTTTAATCAAAAACATGTAAAAATAGTGTGATTTGAGTTATATTGTTGATTCTAGAAGCCATGTTGTGTCTCTAACCTTATATATGATAGTTTAGAAGTTTGGCTTGCTGTTTTTTTTTTTTTTTTTTTTGTTATAATTGAACACAAACCACATCAGTTAATGAATAAATAACAATTATAAATGGTGCATGCAGTACAGAAGAGGGCTTGTTTCTGTCCCAAACTGAACCAGAAGAAATGGAAATGAGCAACAGATGGATGGCAGGAAAGAGAAGACGAAAGGAAATGAGTGAAAGACACAACCAGAGATTTGAGAAGCATTAATTAATGCTTCGCCAGAAGCGTATTCTAATATCAGACACATGAAGTGGTTTTGAACATTTCACACTCTGTCCGCAGAATAACATTATGCTCGAAGTGATTAAGTGGCCTTACATATTTCTCCCTAATTTGAAGCCCGTTTTCATGCAGCGAGGTGATTGATCGTTAGAGGCACCTCAAGGAAGGTTGGAGACCAGCTGAGGAGATTGAGGTGCAGGTTTCCTAGCAACCAGAGGAACCATTGTCTCGGTGAGACGGAGGAACATCTGAGCGATTCTGTTCGGCTCCAGCCCGTTTGAAATGCATCTATCACACTGAATCAGCTGAAAATCTGGTCATGAATATCGGGCACGCTATATGATACAGTTTTTAGCCGGTGACATTGAAGTTGTTTATATATCTTCTCAAGTCGAGGTCACTTTTCAAAATGTAGCCTATATGAATGTTCTTTATGGAGTGTAGGCTATTTAAAAATCCGACATTCTAAATAGTTGTACATTCAAATACACTGGCATGACCGAGAGAGCGATGGCGTTTTAATTAATGCAAGGGTTTGCCTAAAATAGCCTGAGAGAGCGACAGTCCTGTTTAAGTTTCATTGATGCAGTGTCAGGGGTGTCTAGCACAGACAGGTTTGATAAATTGAGAATTCTTATAATTTAAACCAGGCCAAGAGTTGGAAGGATCTCTGAAGACTAAAAAACAAAAGCCTGAGCAACAGTTCCATCTATTGACCGGTCGCACAGAAGATTTTGTGGACAAACTATAAACTACTAAAATGTTTGCTGTTTCAACTTAGACTGCGTATATATGAAATGTTATTATGATTTTAAAGTGAAATCGGTTTGAATCTGCTATTCTAAATGCTACGACACGACAGATATGTTAATGGCCATTTGTCAGTCATCATGGTCTTTGCGCCTCAAGTGTTATGCGACATGAATCATGTAAACTTTCTGCGCTAAAATTCTTATGTTGCAACACTAACAACAAAGGCATTGCTATTTGGTCAAGCAGTGGGTGACACATGGACCGTGACGCTTTGAAAAACGTTAGACAGCCGCAAACTTACCAGATAGTGCTATCCCACAAAGAGCGCTTGATATTCACTGTGAAACTAGCCGTCAATGAACTTGACTCACGCTGAAGCAATGCAAATATGATCATGCTAAGTGGGAAATTGTTAAGAAGAGCAGGGAAATGTGTTGGAAGGGCTGTGAATTGTCGTTGAGTAATCGTGATTTTACATCAAAGTTTTCACAAGGATGTATTAAAGGGATAGTTCAGCGACAATTTTGTCATCACACACACAAATGTTTTTGTCCATATGAAAGTCAGTGGAGTGGAGTCCAATAGCCTATAATTTTTTACCCTGTTGACTTTCATTTTATAGACAAAAACAATTGAAACATAGGCCTATCTTATTTTATGTTCCACAGAAAAAAAGGAATCTTGAGGAAAGTTGAGTAGCGGATGATAAAACCTCTTGGTTACACTTTATTTTGATGGTCAGCTTTAGACATTCAACTTACAGTATTTATTATTCTTTGTTATTCATTTCTGATAGTTAATAAAATACAACTGTTTAGTGTTAGTTCATGTTAGCTCAGTTCTGTTAAATAGCCTACTATTTAATAGGTACAACTTTTGATTTTGATAATGCATTAGTAGGCTTAAATGTTGATATTAAACCTAAGATAATAATAAATGCATTATTTTTCATTGTTAGTTCATGTTAATTAATGTAGTGAACCGATGTTAACAAATGGATCCATACTGTAAACCATTGTCATTTAGGCCTATATATATATATATTTTTTTTTTTACATGTTTACTTCCTGTGAGACTCATATACTGATTAATATGATGAAATCTTCTGCATGGATCTTTAAAATGTCAACAAACCTTCTATACATAACTCCCATATTAATAACTCTGCATGGATGACTTGACGGTCTTGCAAAGGCTACCCTTCCTTTTCATGTCTAGTAAACATATTATTAATGCAAGCATGTTCTCATCTGCTTCAACAACTACCATATGTGTCCCAGCCTCATGGCATGATGTTATTTCTCAAGGGAGAGCTTTTGGTGTGAGTTATATGATCAGATGGGCTGCCCAGTGAGCTCGTCCTGATGTGTGTAACCTTGGATCACTTTTGGCCACAGATGAGACAGACGCCGCTCGCTAACAAATGCGCTGGCTGACAGATTAATGGCATATTTAACAGGCAGATATTTTTCCCGCTTGCTGCTAAAGTATGCCATCAGCCAAAATGTTCATT
This sequence comes from Onychostoma macrolepis, assembly GCF_012432095.1. Taxonomy (NCBI): domain Eukaryota; kingdom Metazoa; phylum Chordata; class Actinopteri; order Cypriniformes; family Cyprinidae; genus Onychostoma; species Onychostoma macrolepis. Next base: position 22,321,322 of record NC_081155.1, on the reverse strand, counting down.
TGTAAAGAGCACTCTGCTGTCCTGGTGCATCATTTTCACAACTCCAAGGCCACCTCGGTGTAATGGATGGCCCAATGATAAGTGTGTGTGTGTGTGTTTATATGTTATGTGGGTGTATGTTAGTGAGCTAAATCTGACAGAAAAAAAAAAAAATATATATATATATATATATACACACACAGTATATAGGGACATTTAAGAATTTATATAAAAATATGTAGGCCTATATATAAATAGAGTTAGTAGATAAAAATGTCATGATCTCAGCATGAAACAGGCAACAGGCTAGGTGTTCAGAAACTTAGTTCATGAATAAAAACAAAAAAACAAGCTTACAGAAAATCATACAGAACAATTTTTTTTTGAAAATCTGAAAATGCAGAAAGTTTTGTGTGAGGGCTAGATTTAGGGGTAGGGTTGGGGTAAAGCGATAGAAAATATAATTTTTTTATAGTATAAAAACCATTACGTCTATGGAATATCCTCATAAAACATGGAAGCCTGTGTGTGTGTGTGTGTGTGTGTGTGTGTATACCAACAAATGCAGAATGTTTTCTGTAAGGGGTAGGGTTAGGGGTGGTATTAGTTTAAAAAATCTATAACTGTCTGTATATGAAAACAATATAAGTCTATAATGTAATGCAATGTCCCCATTTAGACAGCTAAAGAGTAAAAAAAAAAGTGTGTGTGTGTGTGCTCTCATGGCTTGGATCATCTCAACAGGAAGCAAGACTCATTCGGATGATTTGCCACAGACAGACTGACGTTTTTATGAACCAGTGACGAATAATTCTATTCAAGATGCATTTATGTCAAATAAATGTAGTAACCCAGAAACCATAGTTAAACACTTTATATCAAGTTGTGTATTAGTGCATCACAATGTGGCAAAAAGTGGCACTGCAGGGGTGGACACTAGTAGGCTGTATTTATGAGAGTAGTCTTCTACCTTTTTCATGCCATCTATGAGCATCCATCATCAAAAATGAATGACAACAACGACAACAACAAAACATTACATTTGATGATTTAAAGGGGAAAAAATAAAACTAATTTTAAACTGTCAATATTTAGTTGAAAATGTTTTTACTAATTGTTTAGATAAATTGATTACTAAACTGCGTAATTTCATTCATCATTTCGTTCATCATCACAAAGATTGCCTGTAATAAAATTGTTATACTTTATTGACAGCTGAGTCAGTAAAAATCATTAAATGAAATATGTCGCGTGATGTGTAAATAAAAAATAAATAATAAATGTTTCATATTTTGTGTAGGCTATTTACTATATATATAGTAGTAAGGTAGCCTATATATTATCATTTCATATAAAGAACATATATATTTTACTAAGCGAAATAATTGGTATTTATTTGTTTATTTGTTAGTTTGCAGCTTTCATAACCGAAACCTGAGATGGAGAGCAAATGCCGCTTTGTTAGAAATGTTCGTGATGTTCTGAAAAATGTAATTATTCTAATCATGTTGCACATAAAGGATTTATCCAAAAAAAAAAAAAAAGAAAAGAAAAGCGAGAGAAAAATATAAGTCCACATGCACGGCCAAAAGTGGTCTAAAAGAAATACCCACCTACAAAGCAATGTTATATCTGCTACTTTAATAAAACATAAGACTTCGCTCTGTGCATCACATCACACTCAACACACAATATCCCACTCCTAATGGAATATGAGCGATCTGGGTCATGGAAATGCCCCCCCCCCCCCCCACCCCCACCCCCACAGATGCCCACCCACTTGACTGCACAGCTGCTGGTGACAGAAGTTTGTCCTGTTTGGTGGTCTACGATCAGTAGTTTTAGAATGGTTCATACTTGGATTAAGGAGGAATTAATCGGTCCTTAAACTTTAGGCTATTAGACTGTGATTTTTCTTCAGACCTGAAGTTTATGTAACTGCAATGGACTGAAAATTAATTTCTGTATTTGGTACAATACATAATTTTTTATTTTATTTATGTATTTTTTTCTTATGTACGCATTTGTGATAGACCCGGTTCCCGATTTCAGAACCATTATCCTCCTGCGCATACATTGTTCATCCACTAGATGGCAGGCTCTGATGGCAGATATTTAATGCAGATCTACAGCTATGCAGTCATCTCCTATCTATCTAAGATCAGATGTTTAGGGGCAGGTTTATTCAGTAGCCCCTCACTACAGAACAAAGATCCGGGGACCGGGTTGGATCCACATCTAGGATGGTAGGTTTAGGGGTGGGGATGGGTGGGTTTAAGGGTGGAGATTGGTAGGTTTAGGGGTGGGGATGGGTGGGTTTAGGGATGGAGATGGGTGGGTTTAGGGGTGAAGATGGGTGGGTTTAAGGGTGGAGATGGGTGGGTTTAGGGGTGGAGATGGGTGGGTTTAGGGGTGAAGATGGGTGGGTTTAGGGGTGGGGATGGGTGGGTTTAGGGGTGGAGATGGGTAGGTTTAGGGGTGGAGATGGGTGGGTTTAGGGGTGGAGATGGGTGGGTTTAGGGGTGGAGATGGGTGGGTTTAGGGGTTGGGATGGGTGGGTTTAGGGGTGGAGATGGGTAGGTTTAGGGGTGGAGATTGGTAGGTTTAGGGGTGGGGATGGGTGGGTTTAGGGATCAGGGGGTGGAGACGGGTAGGTTTAGGTAAATGTAAGGTGGGAGGAGTTGAATCTAGATCCAACCACACCTCCTGGATCTTGTGTTTTGCACTGAGGACCATCCAAAACAAACAAACAAACAAAAAAATTATAATAATTGCATGAATATTTCAAACAATATATTTAAGATTTTTTTTTTTTTACCATCCTTGCTAACTTTGACAAATCCAATTGCTCCATCCTTAAAATAGCTCCCAATAAATCAGCCTGGTACCTTTTTATTTCCAGAGGAACACGTAAAGCACCTGCGTGTCCATACAAAATTGTGTAAAATTCCATTATAATCTTTCATTTCTATGTAGAATTTTACAGAAAAACTGGATGTTTTGGATTTATGAGAAAGGGAAACCAACTTTATAGGATGAGTGGTGAGTTGCTGTTTATTCTTAAAATGATTTAAATAAATCAGACGCTGTATTTAACTTTGAAAGGACTATTGGATATTTGTAGGTCTAAGGATGAAAATAAACATTTAACTAATAACTTCAAAGTTCATTTTACTCTTTTATCAGCATTCATGTAAATTTAAGATCATTATTCTTAAGTTTATCCACTCTTATAATGTTTCTAGTGATTATGTAAAACCAGGCCTTAGGCAGGAGTTTCTCTGCAGAGAGGGAAATCTCCTCTCTCCCTCCCTCTCTTTCATTTTCGAGAGAGGGATTCTTTCTCAGCTGCAACAGTTATTGTCTTCAGGATTTCCTCTCTCCGGGGCTTTTCTTCCCGTTTACTTCCTTTCATGCAGTTACAGCAGTTTTTACTCTTCCTTTAATTCATAAAAGAACTGTCGTGTCAGAGTTTGCCCTCGCAGTGTCTCAGGAGGCAGAGGCCTACACACCACTGAAATATTAGAAATTTTGCTTAATCTGTGTCTTGATATTACAGTCAGCAGTTTCAGTGTTGTGACTGCAAGAATACCAAAGAGCAAGAGAAACTGCTGTTCTTGTGAAACGCCTTGATTTTTAGAACAAAGACAAACTGTCCTAAAGGTTCTGCCATGTGTATTAACAAAGTGTTTGCAGTCTACTGTGATCTTGTGAGTATTCATATATACTAAAATTTGCATAAACACTAAAATATGAATACTTCAGAGTTTAGATGCAAAAGCCTCTAAGTGCCATTTGAAATGTTCTTCTGAAATTAGCATTTTTTCTCAGGCTCCTATGTTTATATTCAGTTATTTCACTTGAATGGCAATGAAAAGAACCTATTTATTGCCATTAAAGTGAAATTATTGAACCTACACGCAGGATCCTGATAAAGCTTCTCATTTTAGAAGAACATTTCAAACGGCACTTAGAGACTTTTGCATCTGAACTCCTCAAATTCTTGATGAATGATGAATTTTATGGTTTCTCATGATTTATGTAATTATGTAAAAAGTTGATTAAGACTGGTTTATTCACTTTATATTCTTCAGACATGTAAAACATCCACATTTCACATCATTATTGGATGCTTTGGATGAGGCTATGGATTACAGGTAATAATGTTGTAGGCTAAGTAATGTTCAATTTCTTACACAGACTGATCACTTCACTTCATAAGACCCCCAATATATCATCACGAGTGGGGGGTATTAATTTAGTGTTGCCTGATATGTTTTTCTTGACTATCAAAATAATGGTAGCCATTGACTTGCATTTTATAAATCAGAAAGTACCATGGTTTCAGCTGAAGATCTTTACTCTTCCATTGAAGAAAAAAGTCAACTATGTCTTGGATTGCCTGAACGTAAACTTACCTGTATTTTTCATATTTGGTGTGAACTATCCCTTTAAGTTATTTTGGCCCCTTTGAAGGTTGAGGCCCCCTAGTGGGCCACGCAGAACCACTGCGTTTGGAGAGATATTGTCTTTTTAGGACCCTGAGGAGGAGCAGCTCTTGTCCTCTCCTCCGTGGCTTTCATGTAGGTGTGTGGCGAGTGTTGGCCTGATTCAGTGCCAGTGGAGGGATGAAGAGAACCGCGGACGGTCACGCGTGTCCAGCATGCGCACATACAGCTCTGCGCGTCTCATCTCATCATGACCGGGGCTCACCTCTACTATAGCGTCTGTCCTTGAATTGTACAGTTCTTGGATTTGTGGACTACTGGGACTTCCACAACCTTTTATTTCTCGTAATATATATTTTAACAACCTCTTTATTTAGCTGTATAAAAAGTTGAAGAGAACGGTTTTTGGTCTTTTGTTGGACTGACTTCCTACAGAAAATGCGTATCATTTGTTGAAAGTCTTAAGAAGGAAGCAATACCACGAACAACAACCGGCAGAAACAACAGCACAAAAACAAGCTAATTTATTCAAGGACCCGCGCTTTGATTTAAAGGAAATAAACATGTCCAGCAGAAGCATCGAGTGGGAGCATTTCGAGGAGCGCGAGAAGAGTCACCGGTCCCCGCGGGGCAGTGGCGCTTCTCATTCCGGCTCGAGGGGTAACGGGCTCGTGCCCAGTCCCGCTCACAGTGCGCACTGTAGTTTCTACCGCACACGCACACTGCAGTCGCTCACCTCCGAGAGGAAAGCGAAAAAAGTTCGCTTCTTTCGGAACGGTGATAAGTACTTCAAGGGCTTGGTGTACGCGGTGTCAAGTGACCGCTTCAGATCCTTCGACGCGCTGCTGATGGAGCTCACCCGCTCCCTCTCGGACAATGTGAATTTACCGCAAGGAGTCCGGAACATCTATGCTATGGAAGGGGGGAAGAAGATCACCAGCCTGGATGAGTTACAAGAAGGTGAGGTTGAAGTGTGAAGGAACCAAAGTCTAAATAGACACAACAGACACTTCAAATTATTTTCCCCATGTGACATCCAGTCAAGCACCACTGCTATTATCATACTTTAGTGTTTGTAAAGATGCATTGTTTGCAAGTCAGTGTAGGTAACTTTTCCAAGCCTCTCACACACATAAACACTGAATTGCACACTGCAAGTTCCAGTACTTTATTGGCATGATTGTTCTATATATTGCAAAGACATTCATTCCTTCATTTATTCATAGGTCAATCAATCAATCAATCAATCAATCAATTAATATGTACCAGTAATTATAATATGAAGAGTGTCTTCTCACTGTATTTGTTAACTTTAAACATTACAAGCCATGCATGATAAACAGGATAGCAGTAATTAACAGAGATTAACACCAAGTTTACTGTGTGTTTACTTAATTCACTATCAGCTGATGGAATAGTATAGGCTAAGACATAGTCTCAAGTCACTTAAGGCCACAGTCGTTACTAAGGCCCATTCCTTCCCTTACTGAACTTGAAAATAGACATGAAACAGGATTTTAAAGCGATAGTTCACCCCAAAAAAACTATTTTTCACCATTTTCTCATCCTCTTGTCAATCCATCAACAGAATGGAAGAGAATATGTATTATCTGTTTTTATCAATATAATGAAAGTCAGAGGGGTCAAGGCCCACTGGACTGAGCTGAACTTTAGTATATGGACAAACATAGACATAAATATCTTCAAAATACCTTCTGGGTTCCATAGAAGGGAAAGCTATTTGGAACAACATAAGAGTGACTAAACAATGACACAACTGCCATTTTTGGGAGTGAAATATTGCTTTGACTGCCATAGGTCATTCAAAGCCAGTACTCAATCACAATGAATGATGATATACAACTTTATCTAAATGTTAATAATATTCTCTTAGAATATAATTATTTATATGTATATAGCATGTAGACTTGAGTGTCATAAAAACCAACCCAATTATACAGGCCTTGTTGTTATTGCTCTGTGGTATTTCAACTGAATGCAGAATTCATTGCATAATTAAATAATTTAACGTGGTAAATCATGTTATTCTAAACACAAGTATATATTTGACTAAATTAGTGTGCAAGCACAAGTGCAGCTGCTTTGGTCCAGCATGTGAGATTGTGATGCAGAATGTGGCTCTGTGTTTGCTCAATGATGCAATTGTACAAGTGCTTTGCATTTGAAGTGCCGAGCTCAGCATCTCTTCATGCTGACTGAAGGTTGGCTTAGTTCTCTTTTGTGTTACAAATCTGTGTGAAGTCTTACATGCGCATAATCAAAGCTATGAATGCTATTTGCTAAAGATCGCCAGCCATAGGCAACTACGCAGGAGTTTGTGCTGGCCCACCACACTAT